>NC_134427.1:10630000-11255000 GCF_030867145.1 Opisthocomus hoazin
GATGCAGCGCTGCGGGCAGCGACCAAAGCAGGGAGAGGCTGTCAGGGAACACGGTGAGAGCCTCCTTCACTCTCACGCGGTACCACCCAGGCGCAGGCTTCCACCAGCCTTTGCTGACACGGAAAATGTCCCGGGCAGCACAGCAGAAAACAGCAAAGTTCAGCCCCTCTGGTAGCAGCTCCAAAGAAGATTTGAGGCCAGTGGTGACGAGCTAGGAAAGTTTGCTCTGTCTGTGACGCAGTGTCTTGCTAGCATGCCTTCAGTGGGCTCTTTTCAAAATACTCTGCACTTCTGGATGGCACCGAGCTGAACTGCTCACTGGGGAGGAGACTCAAATACACCAGGGAGACCTGTGGGGGAAAAGAGAGTGAGAGAGAAGGAGGAATGAAGAACGATATTCATCTTTGAAATTTAAATCTATCTGTGGCTTCTACACAGTACATTTCAAACATCCCCATTAAATTAGTCCACTAGATTAAATCCTATTAATCGGCTGAAATTTGGTCAGCTGTGGTTTACGCAGAATTTGTTGTGGTTTTGGTATTTGATCATCAAACATAGTTCTGGGTAATTCAAACCTCACAACATCAAGCAAAAATTGCCCATAACTAATAGCTTCAAATATAGGAAGCTTTCGTCACACAAACACCAGCAAGACATCACACCACTCTCCACTCCACTTCACTGGTTTATTTAGTCTGGTTTACATTTGAATTTCTTCTCCAGGTTTGACTGACGCAGGTTCATGCTCATATGAATTGCTCCTCTGCAAACACAACAAACCAGCTCCAGCCAGGAAGATTTAATCTGTCACCAAAGTTTTTCAGCAATCGGACCCCTAAGCATTAACTTTAGTAATTCAAGTAGCATATCCGACAAATTAGCAGAAGGGAATGTAACAGCGTATTTCTGTACAACAGGGAGAATTTCTACCTTCTGCAGTCACCGGTGGACTATCAAACCCAGTATAGCATGACATATGATGCTGCAACATCCCTGGGGTAGAAAATAAGTAATCTGAGTCATCCACAAACAGAAACAAATTCAAAAGGTCATTAGAAAACTACTAAACCTCACAAAATTAAATAAATACATTAATTAACTAAAATCTCTATGAAACAGCAGAGTTGCATTTTGCTGTAGTATTATAACATGGCTTTGGAAACTGCCCTTCAGTAATCCAATCAAAACTTGGCATGTTTCCATCGCCGTTTATTCTCCCTGGTTATGTCTACAGCATCATCAGAAACCTGTCTGAAACATCAGAAAGAAATGAAAAATAGGATGCAGCGATTCAAGAAAAATAGATACTGATCTCTAGCTTTCATCCTGTTCTTTTCATTTATGAATCTCAAACTCATTTATCCAAGACAGTGAATAGTATCCTTTTGTAAGCATGAATTGTAGCCATGAGCCACTACTCGTATCAGTGAACACAGCATGGCTGTCAAGGGGACTCAGTCCAGTACGGGAGCCCAGGCCAGGGAAGAGCATGACAGCTTGAGGAACTGAACAGCTCTTGCTCCAAAACATCATTGCTGTGCAGCTTAAGAAAATAAAATGACAACACTTAACAGTGCATCCTATATGCTCACACAGACCCCAGAGCATCGAAGCAGCACCAGCCAAGGCTCATTCTGCTAGAGGCTGTACAGGCATCCAAGAAAGATGGAAATCTCTGGCCAAAAGTTTTCTGTGGATATCTAACACAATGTAGAAGTGCTAAATGAGCGGGAAGGAGGAGGAGAAGCAGCAGCAATACAAGGAAGGTGTTAGCAGATGTGTGTTAGTTGCATAACAGAGTGTCTGCGCCACAACACCAGCCCCAAAGCAGGACTGGCACAGAAACAAGAGCACAGTGGAGGCACTGACAGCTACAAGCATGAAAAACAGAGGAAAGTTACTGAATGTAACTGATCTCAGCTAAACCACAGACCTATTCTCATATCAATATACTAAGTACCAACCCATCGGTGCTCTTGGAAGAGGAGAGAAAGCCAAGCATAAGGCATGGGATGCTTGCACAGCGTGTGCTTGTATAAGAGCATCCTGTGGTGCAACAGCCATTTCATGTTCTTGGATCTGCATCACTGCATGTCCAAGTACCACAAAACCTCTGTCTTTAAAAAGTCCTTTTTCCAACAAAAGTGACTCTGAACTGGTAACTCTCCTTTATCAGGCCACTCTACAAATATGACATAATTTATACTGCATACAGATCACAAATCCCAGTGAAGACTTTGCTGTGCTACTGGTTCAAGGCTGAAGGCACTCACCTTGGTGACCATCTCTGCATGTGACAGCTACCAAGACCAGCCTATGGGCAGAGAATAGACTGCAGCAGCTGCTTTGAGGCTAAGACAAGCCTCCAGCCTTAAGCATCAGCACTGCACAATGCCTCTACCTGTATCTGTTATAAAATGACCTTTCAGGAGTGCGATTTCCAAAGTGACTATTATTGTTGGTGACAGACAGATAGGGGAAACAGAGAATATACAGTGATTAGAATAGATCAGATTTATGAACTAACAAGACAGATGATGCAGTGAAGCAAGGAATGAAATGTAATGAGCCCAATAAAAAATTAAACATGCTATATTCCAGCCTAAACAACAGTGTACAAATAGACAGCAAATACAATCTAAAACAATTCACATAACATTTAGTGGCATTATAAAGGAAAACCAGAAGAGATCTTGCAGGTTTACAGACTTCGTAACACAGAGTAAAAACCAATGGAAGGGCATAAGGCAAGTTGGCAGGTATTGTTGAAAGATGTATATCAAAGGCACAAGGAGCCTTTCAATCTCAGGAGCATTTGTCGCCACACTGAAAAATGTGTGACACTGCCAAAGAGATTTCCAGAAGTTTCAAACCCAATCCTGACTGATTTCATAGATATTAGGGTATTTGATCAACATGAACATTTTTGCAGAATGAAACCTACAGTTACATTAGATCATCCTAAAACCTGTAGAATCTCATCACCTTTAGGTGTGTGTAACTGATAAATGCAATAGGGAAGGTATCTCCCAAAATGAAAAGGTGTAGCAGGGAATAAAACTGGCTTTGAGGAAATTAGGAGTGAGAAGGCAAAAGCTGTTATCTGTCCCTGAAAAAGCGTTGGCTGTCTGTTAGTTGCGGCTGAACCAGAATGGAGAAAATAACATCTCAAAGGACATACCGGATTACCAAAACAATATTGCTGGGGGGAATATTCTGACAGACTTTAATGCAAAAAATTTCTTTACAGATAGGAACATCCTTAAGACGGCAAAAATGTTATTTATGTAGGCTTATACTTCTATTCTGAAAACATTTACATACATGTTTATATGTGTTGACATGCACGCGTATGTGTTGACCAATAAAAATCAACTGGGATAATCACGTGCTTCCATTTAACTTCACAGAATCACAGAATGTTAGGGGTTGGAAGGGACCTCTGTGGGTCATCTAGTCCAACCCTCCTGCCGAAGCAGGGTCTCCTACAGCAGGCTGCACAGGACCTTGTCCAGGCGGGTCTTGAATATCTCCAGAGAAGGAGACTCCACAACCTCCCCGGACAGCCTGTTCCGGTGCTCCGTTACCCTCAGAGGGAAGAAGTTCCTCCTTATGTTCAGAAGGAACTTCCTGTGCCTCAGTTTGTGCCCATTGCCCCTTGTCCTGTCGCTGGGCACCACTGAAAAGAGTCTGGCCCCATCCTCCTGACACCCACCCTTCAAATATTTGTAAGCATTTATTAGGTCCCCTCGCAGCCTTTTCTTCTTCAGGCTGAACAAGCCAAGCTCCCTCAGCCTCTCCTCACAGGGGAGATGCTTCAGTCCCCTCACCATCTTCATAGCCCTCTACTGGACTCTCTCCAGTAGCTCCTCATCTTTCTTGAACTGGGGAGCCCAGAACTGGACACAGTACTCCAGATGGGGCCTCACTAGGGCAGTGTAGAGGGGGAGGAGAACCTCCCTCGACCTGCTGGCCACACTCCTCCTAATGCATCCCAGGATCCCATTGGCTTTCTGGGCAGCCAGGGCACGCTGCTGGCTCATGGTTAACCTGTCGTCCACCAGCACTCCCAGGTCCCTCTCCACAGAGCTGCTCTCCAGCAGGTCTGTCCCAAGCCTGTACTGGTGCATGGGGTTGTTCCTCCCCAGGTGCAGGACCCTGCACTTGCCCTTGTTGAATTTCATCACGTTCCTCTCTGCCCAACTCTCCAGCCTGTCCAGGTCTCGCTGAATGGCATCACAGCCTTCTGGTGTATCTATCTCACCTCCCAATTTGGTGTCATCAGCAAATTTGCTGAGGGTACATTCTAACTCTTCATCCAGGTCATTGATGAAGAAGTTAAACAAGACTGGGCCCAGTACTGACCGCTGGGGGACACCACTAGTTACCGGCCTCCAACTAGACTCAGAGCCACTGATGACAACCCTCTGAGTTCTGCCATTCAGCCAGTTCTCTATCCACCTCACCGACCAGTCATCCAGCCTACACTTCCTGAGCTTCCCTAGGAGGATGTTATGGGAGACAGTGTCTAAGGCCTTGCTGAAGTCTAGGTAGACAACATCCACGGCTCTCCCTTCATCTACCCAGCCAGTCATGCCATTGTAGAAAGCTATCAGATTGGTCAGGGATGATTTCCCCTTGGTGATCCATGCTGACTACTCCTGATAACCTTCTTTTCCTCCGCTTGCTTGATGATGACTTCCAGGATAAGCTGCTCCATCACCTTTCCCGGGATGGAGGTGAGGCTGACTGGCCTGTAGTTCCCTGGGTCCTCCTTCTTGCCTTTTTTGAAGATTGGAGTGATACTGGCTTTTCTCCAGTCCTCGGGCACCTCTCCTATCCTCCAGGACCTCTCAAAGATGATGGAGAGTGGCTCAGCAATGACATCCGCCAGCTCCCTCAGCACTCGTGGGTGCATTCCATCGGGGCCCATGGATTTGTGGGAGTCCAGATTGCTTAAGCGAACCCTCACACAGTCCTCCTTGACCAAGGGAAAGTCATCTTCTCTGTGGGCTTATTCTCTTACCTCTGGGGTCTGGGATTCCTGAGGGCCTGCCTTGGCACTGAAGACTGAAGCAAAGAAGGCATTCAGTAGCTCTGCCTTCTCTGCATCCTCTGTCACCAGGACACCCGCCTCATTCAGCAGCGGCCCCACATTGTCCCTAGCCTTCTGTTTGCTACTGATGTAGTTGAGGAAGTCCTTCTTGTTGTTTTTGACATACCTTGCCAGATTCAATTCCAGGTGGGCCTTGGCCTTCCTCGTTGCATCTCTGCATGCTCTGATGACATTCCTGTACTCTTCCCAAGTGGCCTGCCCCTCTTTCCACATTCCATGGACCTTTCTCTTCCTCCTGATCTCCGCTAGAAGCTCCTTGTTCAACCATGCAGGTCTAACTTGTTAAGCATTATAAAAATCAACTGGATTGGCATGTTGGTATGTTTTCATCTTTCTCTGGTTCACTATGTATTTTTTGCAGTTGTATTCAGGATAATGGGAAGAACTGCTACTCCCAGAAAGTGAAGAGATGATGCAAGATTTTAAAATACTATCAGAAGTAACAAATTTTTTTTAAACTACTTTCACTTGAGAGCACTCGTTTTTAAACGCCTTCTGTACGTACAACTTTATGAAATATTTCCTCAAACATAGCAACTTATTAGCCATATTCCTGACTAGTTTCTTAATTGGGCTCAGAAGTAAAATTATCATTCAGATGTTAGCCATTTTGCTGTTCCACGTCTAATCTATTTTGAAAGCTTAAACTAATTCTATAAATATTTAAATTAAATATAATCTGCATTTGCTTAGTGATTTTAATTAAGAATTAAGTTGCTGTTCCCCTGAAATGTGTAAATATTTTAAGTCAGTGCAGTAGCAGGATAACGCCACCTATGCTGACTTCACACTATTCTTTTGAAACAAGCAAGTTACAATCCTGTTTAAGACAACTGTTTATTTCTCGCATAAGGGTATGATATCCGAATCCTACCTGTGGACTCCGCTGACACTAAGTAAATCCAAGAAGACCGAAGGGTAGCCCATCCACCTCAGAGCATGTCACCAACACACTGAACCTGCACTGAGGATGCCCGTTCCAGAGCATCCTCAAGCAATGTGTGGGTGCAGGAGCCAGAAATGTCCATGGCTACTGAAGTGGGCTTCACCAGAGGGCCCTGGGAGCTGCAGGCTGTGTGTGGGAAACACAACCTGACGAGAGACACAATGAAGCCGGCGTGCAGCTGTCCACACTGCAGAAGGTAATCCTGCAGAATGGCATAGTCAAACTGAATGAATCCTGGGCAACTCCTGTGTGTTACTGAATACAGCAAACACACACGCCTTCTTCCTCTGCCTTATACCCACCATTGCCAACGCTACTATAATACAGCCAGACAAAAGGCCTCCCATCACAAACACGTCTGAGAAGCAAAAAAATACATAAAAGATGCAAGACACTGGACAGCAACAAATTAGATGCCTGAAGTCCAGGACTGAGAACAAAACCATTACAGATATTTAATTAGAAAACTAGCTATTAAAGTTGACTGCAGTCATTTAAAGATAGTTTGTCAGTGAACTGAAGTAATTAACTGTGGGACAGAAATGGGGACAGTACAGATCTTGGAAAGAAGTAACTAGAGAAGAATGAACTGCAAAGGTTATAAATCACAGATTCAGATGCTTAAAGGGGATTGAACTGGGAACCAGCAAACTAAATGAAAAAATGTTTAAACCCAGTTTCAGTAATACTAGATGTTACCAACTAAAGCAAAGGAAAAATATTATTTTACAGAAAATGGCTTTCAGTTTTCCTTTGAATGGCTTCATGGCATGTAAGAAAACAGTAAGAAGATAGCTGCTTATCTCCAGAGGCCTGGTCTAAAACCTCTCATTCACAACCAACAGCACACTTGGTGATCCAGAAAAAAACATCCCACCACAAAAACCCAACCCAACACCCCACAAGAGAGCAATTCCCACACACACTTTCACAAGAGGGCAGAAGATGAACTCTCATTCTGATTTTTTGATGAGAAAGAGCACAATTTTGACACAGAACTGCGTTTTCTCCAGTGGACACTAAGCAACTCAGAGTAGCACAGGGCAAGAGAGCATTTTCAGCCTGCCATCCATGTAACTTCAATCTGTTATACCCATTCAACTAGTGAAACCCGAAGTCCCAAGGTATGAGCACATCGTTGTTTCCTCATTAAAAAGACAGCATGGGCAATTTCAGATATGTAGATTTTATACAACACTCTTAGGAAAGAAGATAGAATATAGCAGAGCAAAAAGTGAATGATTAAGCTTTTTTGCAGCCAGAAAAAGCAGGTGATAACATTCTCCACCACATTTGAATTTTCATCCCGTGGAAGTTGGTCCTGGGCTGAAATTAAACTGGGTGCAAAGTGGCAGGTTCTTTACCACCAAGGTAGGGTACAGCAACACATTAAACCCAGAGCAATTCTACAGGGCTTCAGCTTTGCCCCCTCTCATTTTCCTTTTTACTGCAGTCCTTTGCACAGAGAATGAGACAGATGCAAACATTGTCTTTTGCTCTGTCTCTCAGACACTTCTCCTCTGACATTGTCTCCAATTAGCATTCCTGTTTGTTATCCAATATATCACTCATAATAATTTTAGTGCAGTCAACCAGTTCCTCCCCAAATAAGAGGAAGGTTAATGATGCTTTCTGTTACTATATGCTTTGCATAAGAAAGAGAACAGATTTCTGAAATAACAGGAGGCAACATTCCTTTCCTGAAACGTCTTAGAGCAGAAAACATTCCTTCTTCACCAGTGAGGTTCAAATGGGTTTCCCACATTTTACCAGGTCGGGAGTTGCTTTCTGCTCCTGACACACAAGTTCCTCGTGGCCAACAGAGAAGAGGCCCAAGTATCTTTAGTCCAGATCCTTTTCTGTAACAGAGCAAAAAATTGTGCCTTGAAAAGATGGAGCCAAATCCACCAGTGACAAAGCTATTTGCATTGGTACAATGCTGAGGTTGTTTTCTCCCTTCCCCGAGGCCATAATACTCAGCCCAACACCTCAGCCCACAAACCACACACCAGCCCCAGCCCTGGGCTGAGGGTGAGTGGAGGGAAGGGGACCTGCTGCTCTGCAGTCAGGAAGGGCAAGAGAGGCGTCAGCTCCCCCCTTCACCTCCAAAGCAATGTATGCTAAACCCAGCTTGGGCATTTAAGGAGCAGGAGACTTTAGAGGGAACACTGTGCAAAGCAGAAGTATGATCTAAATAGTAGTTTGACCTAGCAGTCACTGACTGCAGCCAAAACAGATTCCTTTATGTCCCTGCTCATTGCAATGTCCCTGCTCATTGCAGGAGTGTTGGACTAGATGACCTTTAAAGGTCCCTTCCAACCCAAACTATTCTATGATTCAAGTAACTGATGTTAACTCTATTGTATAATTCTAGTTATCTGTTAATCTTCCTCCAAAGAAAAAGACTGATTCTGATTGCGTGGTAACAGTTACCACTGGCTACGTTATTAGAGTAACTTCAAATTTTTTTGTGCTAATAGCACACCATAGTTAGCAACTATACTTTTTCCTAATGTCACATTTCTTATGTATTAGATGATTAATTTTATCTGCAGTTTGTGTCAAACTGCTTTTGGATCAAAACTGGAATTCAATTAACAATACAGAAAAACAGTATTTTAATAGGTGCACTGGCTACAAAAGAAAACATCAAACATGATTTGCATTTCAATGACAGTCATCATATGCAGAAAATTATCTCTATACTTAGCACTTGAGCCAACTGTTGCTGATCCTAATACTATCGTAGGGCTAGAAGACACCTCACCTACACCTTTGCCTAAGAAAGGATTGATGATTGCTGTGCTTCTGAATTAAAACTGTTTGCAACTAAGCATAATTTCATGTGTTTAGCCACAGAATTCCCACGGTTCTAGTTTTTTTTACGTGCTAATAGGACATGTCTAATGCTTTAATATTGGTTTTATGTAAATTAAAGATATTGTGATGGGTTTAAATGTTACTATAAAATGATGAGATGTCATTTTAATTCTGAAGAGGATTATTTCAAACATTTTGATTTCAAATAGAAATACCAGGTTTAAGCTAAAAACACACACACAAAAAAAAAAAAAACAAAAAACAAAACAAAAAAAAAACCCACAACAACACCCCAAACAACAAAACCCCACAACACTTCATGCCCCCTGGATATGTAACTGATCTAAAGGATGATGTCAACAAGAACAAGCACAGGGCAGATCCAAAAACTTAATCCTCAACAGCACCAAAGCAGACAAGGCAGGAAACGTAGTCCAGCACCCCCACACAATCAATTCACAGGAGCAAAGAGGTCTTATCCAAAGTAGGAGACAGTGCCTGGGCTGGGCAGGATGTCAGGCACATCTCGGCTCATCGTCAGGCTCAAACGCCCACTGCTTCAGTCTGTGTTTTTCACTGGATCCCACTGATTCACTTGCCAGAGTGGGACAACTTCGCATGCTACTTGCCCTGGTGATTTTGCCACACCCATTTTGCTCAGCATCACAAACATGACCCATGCGGGTCTCGAGAGGGTCCAGATGCTCAGCAGGGCTCATCCCCACAGAGCAGGATGTCATCCCTGTAGCTGGCATTGAAGCCTGTAGGCCAGCAGATGCAGGGCAGCCCAGCAGAGAGCTCCTTACGGCCCCATCCAGCAAAGCACTCCTTCTGCTTAGGTCTGAGTGTGCAAACCATCCCACAAGCCTGCCAGTGGGCTCACCCATGTGCCCCACCAAGCCTTGTGACAAAGATGGTCTGTGAGCTCACCTCCCTGGTGCTACGGCCATAGTGCAGGCAGCTGCGGTCCTGCAAGGTCTGGCTTAAGTTTTGAGCTTTCGTTCAAACAGGAACTAACTCAGGGAAGCCCTTTAAGATCCCTCTAGGCTTTAGGATCTGTTAAAGCAAGCATAAATCACTAGCGTTTTGTCTTGGCGCCAGGCTTTATACTTACTTTTTGTTACCGTGGACGTCTGCCAAAAGGGACGAGAGAGGAACACGGGTCCATTAGCAATACCTTATTTTTTCATGATCTTCCCAGAAGTCACTGCCCACACTGTTCTGATGCATCTCTGCAGTCCTCATCCAAGTTGCTGAAAGCCCTCACTGCAGCCCTAGGATATATCTACAGCTTTTAATCCTGGGTGCCAGCAGTACAAGTAGCAAAAAGAGAGCTGGACTTCCAAACAGTATCACCAGAAAGACCAAATTCCATGTTAGCTTGCTTTTTTCTTCACAGAAAGACACACGCAGTCCAGGCTGCAGACATCATACAAGGTACCGATTCTGAATATATGCAAAATGAAGGAAGTGGCATTTCTATCAGCAGGAAGCATTTGGGTCGAGTTTAAGACAACTGTTTAGGAATGATTAAGTGTACTTACTCCAAGAGTTCACAGTCTAATTTTGCCACCATCTAAAAGTTACTGAGCCATTGCTACTAAAACGGGTATGCTTATTTCTGTCCCTTCAGGTAGGACTCACCAAAATGATTGGCCGAGTTCTCTCAGAGGGGTGAAAAAACACACACCAGGGCCTGCGTTACAGCCACCGCCTTCACACAATGCATATTTAATGTTTAAAGACTATGAGGCTACACTTTGCACTGTTAGCATTAAGATCTAGCCTACTTAAGACAGGAAAAGTGCAGTTCATTTCGTTTAGTTACTAGCATTTCAAAATAGTCTCAGAGAAAGTTCTTTGAGAATGCTAACGCATAACAACTAGTAATATCTGAGTCACTGGGCTGGCCTGGTTTTAGATGTTAAGGGGTTCTCTGTGGATTTTCCCATTTATTAGTCTCTTTTTTTTCCAGATGAGAACATTATTTTTATAATTACAGTTGTGAAATAAGTATCTTATGAGGGTTTTCCCCTTTAATGCAGGGTTCCAAAGTGATTTACATTCAAAATTATGAAGCCTTAAAATTTGAGTTTCCTCTGGAAAATACTGTTACTGCAAGGTCAGTACCAACGAATAACATTCAAAGCTCATGGAAATACATTTCTTGTGGGGCAAACAAAATGCTACAGTCCCCAATGACCCATGCCACGGGACTAAGAACTAAGCAGCTGCAACTTCCAGCAAAGTTTTGAACATCACCAATTTGGGAATTAAAAACTCTCCTAAACTCATTATGGCCAAAACTTGGAGTGAGAACACAATGGGCATCTCTTCCCCTGAAATGTGTCATTACCTTCCATAGGATTTGCTCATATAAAACTCTGCTTTCTATGCTTTAAGATTCCTGAAATCCTTCTAAATGAATTGCATGTAATTATGACAAATGCAATAAAAAAGCATCACAGAACACATTTACCTTTCCCAATCATTTTCTAATGAATAATTTTGCAGGTACATCGTATCCGCTCCACAGCATGAGCCACAAACACAGTGTTTGAACAGCTGTAACCCAGCACTTCGAAAAGCCATCACCCCAGTCCCCCACACCGGCTTTCAGTCCAAAATATAAAGTTTATTTAAAGGTTTTGCACAGTTTCAGAAGGCTGCACAATGTCGAACAGATAAGCTGTACTGTGGAGGAAACAGAGCCAGGAAAAGGGCAGGCACTGGGGAATAGGACTGACTCCGGGAGATGTCTACCATGGCATAACAAATGCTGCGTGCTTGGCAGGTTCACTGGTGCAAAAAAAGGTATTAAGAGGAGCCTTAAAAGCCATAGGACCTAGGAGGTGCCCAATGCTTGAATTTTACATCTGGATTTACTGATGTTGTAAATGTCCACATCATTATAAGTCACAAAACTCATATTCTGTAATCAAACAACCAAGTGGAAATTTCAATTTCTGCAGTACTGGGAGCAGGGAGGAGGAGGTTATTCCCCATGGCTGAGAACTAGCAACTGCAAATAATATGATCCTAAAATGAATAAAACTTATAGAAGTAGTTAAAAGAACCATTAAAAAAACCCTCCGTGTAAAGGTGTTGAGTCATGGTTTTTTGAGTGTGTGCCAAAAATGCACTCTCAGAAAACACATGAACTCTTTAAAAATGGTCTTTCATAACTCTTCTGAAAATAATTTTTATTTCAATTCACTTGATAAAAGTCCTACTATGCACAACTCAGAATCACACATGCAATGCTACATTGCGTTATGAAGAAGCTGGTCTTACCTAATGCCTGGTCAGAATGCCTAATGGACATCAATTTTATACAAGAAGATTAATTAAACATGAAGATTATTTATTTCCATAATAGAGTCTTAATGTGTATTTACTTGTATTTATTTTATTATTTTTGCTTGAGAAATAAAAGGGAGAGGATGCCTAGTGTTAAAATGAATTTTCTAATTGGACTTTATTTAATGAACCTTGTCAAACCTCTAGATGTAGCTTTCTCACTTTTAAAGATCACCCAGTCCCAATCTAAACAAAGAGACTGCACTAGTATTTAAAGGTCTCCCTTTTAGTGGCGAGGCTGTGCATGCTGAGTCTTAACTTCAGCCAGAGGCAAATATTTTTCTTTTGAAAATTAAGAAGAATTAACACATCAGCCAAAGAGAAATACTTTACATTAATTTAGATAATGTAAATAATTTATTTACATTATTTCATTCCTGAGGGGAAACAGTTAGGAAAAAGAAAAAAAACAAACAGCTAAAACACTGTCAGTTGTTGGCACATTAAAAGCAATAACAAATTCTACATTCAAGAAACATCTTTCCCCAAAAGTTTCCCCTGGAAAAAAAGCTTATTTTGGCTTTACAAAAAGAGATCACATTTTGGCTAGTCTGCTGTAACCAAGGTTATGACAAATGCCTTAAAACTAGCAGTACATCTATGCTATTCACACTGCCAGGAAGCTGTTGCCGGATTTTTTTGATTTTTGATTTTTTGTTGTTGTTGTTGTTTGATACAAACATTACTATAGTAAATAAATATTTTGTGCAATTCAAGTAGAAAACAGTTTCAGACTGCACTGAAAGTTTGCACATGCCAAAGTCAGCGTAGGCAAAGAAGATGGTGTGGATGTGCTCCTCTCTCATCTGTGGTCTTGATTCGGTCTCTCCTCTGGGCTGCAGCGGGTCCCTAAGCACTGCAGCGGGGCTCCCATAGCAGCACCAAATATTCTTAATGGTAAGGCAGACACGGCTTCCTAGTTTCACATGCCTTTTAGAAATATTTTCTTCTTCTTCTTGTCAACCTTTTCCTCTTATACACATCTATTCCTTTTGCCTCAAGGAGGCTTTTATAGCCACCGCATCTCGTATTATGGATCTGAAATGCCAAATCAGGCTACAACATTGCAATGAATTATTCCCATCAGTCCCATATTACAGACTCAGGAATTCAGATTGCTATCATCATCAGTAGCTCCAAAATTAATGGATATAGTTTATGAGCAACCCTCAGTTCTATTTCATTACCTTACACCAAACTTGAGACAGGGAAAACCGCGGCTTCAATCCAGAAAACAGTGTACGATGCATGAATTTACATGAGCGCTCCTAACCTGAGGTTAGGCAACCCCTTGCTCTCATGTCTCTACAGTATCAAAGGCTTCTTTCATTGAAAAGACCTTTTCAATTATGTTATATTCCTGTTCTTTTCACAAAAGACCCCCCAAAGAAACATAAAATCCTCAAAATTACATCCCTAGCCCTAAAAGCCCCTTGCTGCTTTGCAGGAATAAAAAGTTCCCAGACGTTAAACAGGAATATAATTCTGAAGGAAAAATGATGGCAAGGATAAAACTTTATTTGTGCAGAAAACTAGAACTTCATTTAGCATTTTAAGGACTGTATTAACAAAATTCTCTGCGGGTATCTACAAATGTTAAATTAAGACCAACACCTTAAACAGTTTGTCAGACAGACGAGCACATCAAAGTGTTTCAAAAAAGAAGAACCTGAGACTTGAAAAGCTGTCAGAGAGCAGAAGTGAGAAGAAATAAAGGCTGATGAACTGCAATGTCTGAAGAGATGTCTAGAATAGGTTTTCTTTTACGTTATCATCTTCTGACCTTAAGAGGACTAAAAATGAGGCTGAATTCACTTCATAACATTTGATATTTTATTACACAGAGATGCTGTGTTTATTTCTATTTCCATAAAAACCTGCTCTTCCTTTTTTAATCTCCTCTTCACTCTATACGTGAAAGATCTCTTTGCTGTTATTTCAAAATTATTTGTCACACTGGGAAACAGAGGAGAAAATACTGCATGCATTCCCATAAACCTGCTGAAAAGATGCTGTAGTCCTGGTGCAATCCCTGGGCCAGCTCCAGTTGCTCGCCGCAGGCCCTGCTCCTCTGCATTAGTGCACATGTCCACACAGGGATTCGCTCCCAAGTGTTGTCCTCTGTGAAGTAACCGGCAGCCTATAACGGCCTATGTATATCTGTATATGGCCATAACCAGGGCACAGAGATCAATCAGAAAAGGTCTTCTGATATATTGCTGGCAATGGAGTGACTAAGGCAATTAGGCATCACATAGATGCACAGACATGCCAAGCTGTGTCCCAGAGGAGATCCTCATCCTCTGCTGACTGCAGCACAGCCTAAGGTCTCCTGTATTCACTAGCTGAATCAGACACCTGAAACGGCGAGGCAGGGAGAAAATAGCTTCCTTACTAGAAGTTATTCAATGTGTTTTCATGTAAATAAATCTCTATAAATATCCAGAACAAATAAATCAAAAACTTTTCTTTATCTGTAACCTAAGGCTCAAAAAACAACACAACCCCCTCCTGGTGCAACATCTCCATGCTTCAGACATCAGCTGTGGCAAACAAGTACCCACTCCAGCACACAGTATGATACAACTCTGTACGTGCACCTCTCATCCCCAGCCAAAGGCAGGTTATGAAGAAGTCCACAAAAAAAGTCTATTTGTTGTTGACAGTGAAGAATTTTTCAGAAGGAAGCCAAGTTAGCGACTGAACCCCAAATCTAAAACGGCAGAACCTGCATGAGCTGTGTAATCATCCTTATATCTCCTCTTCAAGTTCATAAACAAATGGGTACAAGCTGTTATCATAGCTCCCACAAGTTCCCAAAATAATATTTTTTTTTGTACCCATCATGATTTATAATGAATGCCTGTTTTTATCTTGTGTAATACATGCTGAGTTTGTGGTC
Source organism: Opisthocomus hoazin (assembly GCF_030867145.1). Lineage (NCBI taxonomy): Eukaryota > Metazoa > Chordata > Aves > Opisthocomiformes > Opisthocomidae > Opisthocomus > Opisthocomus hoazin. The sequence continues at coordinate 10,645,148 of NC_134427.1, forward strand.
CGTGTGCTAATACTTTCAGAGCAGAAAGGTTTGAACCCCACGTGGAAAGAACTAAAGCTGCTGTGAGCATTGCGATTAACTACTCTGACTTGCCAAAATCTAGTCTCATCCTGTCTCAGGGTGTTCATTGCTATGTTAGCCCCCAACACAACCCGAATTTTAAATGCAGTTGTGAGAATATTGGAGGATGATGATTCAGTTGCTTATTTTATTGAGTGTAATGTTTTCCAAAATTTGATGGTTTTGATGCACAACTATTTGAAAACCCTACTCATAAGATAAAAGCCAAATCAATAAAACAATATATTTTCCTTTAGCACAGAACATTTGGGAACACGACTGGAGATGCATATAAAAGCGCTCATTTCTAGAGACGCTTATGGTACCCCATGTCTGACTGCAACAGTGGCTGCATTGCTCTTGGGAAAGTCACCGTGGTCAGATGTGAGCTCCTTTCAGCAAAGGGGGCTGCAAACCCCCAGGGGCCAGGGAGGAAACCTCCTAGGGCTGAGGGAGTCTTGCCCACGTGTTCTGGTTTGCAGGCTCAGTGCCACCACTCCAATTTCCTTGCTGGGTTGGATTTATCAGCCTGTGGCCCTAAGAAGGAAAGTTCCTGCACACCAGGAGACAAGCTTTCATGGCCCATACCCAGTTCTTCAGCACAGAGGAGCAGAGAAGGTGTGCTCACTTTCTAAGCCCATTTGATGTGGGAAAAGAAATATGGTACAGGATGAAGATGATCCCTTAGCCACTGATGGAAATTCATCATATTCGTGCATGGCAGCTGCACAGCCATTTCCCCACCGCCATCTCCCACTGCAAGGGTTTCACAAAGAGGCTCATACCTGTTTTCAGGGGATGTTGATAGACAAGATACCCCTAAATTCAGCTTCCCTCCAGCAGAGCACAGACAGGGCTCCCAACTACCATGAAGTGTATATTTTAGCTTAATTCTTGGTAAAGCATAAGCAAACAAACACTATCAGAAGCAAAAATACAATCAAAGTGCTGTTGCCAGTTGGAAATTACGTGATAAGTTGCCTGCAAGCTCATTACCACCCGGCTTCCAAAATAAATTCGAAGTTTTCAAACCCAGAAAGATGAATAATCGAGGAAATTCCATAATGCCATTTACTGAAGAAATAGCATTATAAAACAATCTTTGCTGCCACTGTAGATTGACTTTAGCCACGGAATTTATTAACCACCAATAAACGTCAGTCAGGTTTTTCCTCCCCAAGCAAAGCAAATTGCTTTGTGCTCACCCTGCGCCCCTTAGCTGGCTCACTAATATTGTGCTTAATGCTAGGGATGAAAAGAATAATAAGACTCAAAATACAGTATTGTTTCTAAACCTTAGTAAAAGGAAAGCCACCGAGTACAAACCCAGATAATTACTTCTACTCAGAAGAAAATTACTCAGGCAGTTCCTCAGTTTAAAGCACTCAGAGAAAAAAAAAAGTTATGCTAGGGCTTGTTTCTAATAATTGGGCTGTTTTGTGAGTGCATAACTAAATAAACTCTGCAAACAAAAAAACAGAATCCATGCTGCAGACATGCAGCTTTCGCTCATTACGTTCAACTGTATTTTACTGTATTATTATCAATATCTCAATCTTTAATTTAAAATTATATCTTTCACTTGTAGTCCCAGAAAGATTGTCAGTTATACAACAGTTATTCTTAGTTTGCAGAGTATTGCTGAAGCTAATAATATCAAAGAAATGTCTGTCCCAGTATCATGACAAAAAAATTTCTTAGTAAGAAGTACTAGATAGCAGTAAATAAATTATTTGTTCACAGAATATGTGATATTGCAGTTGATAATAAGTAACAGGTCAGTAAAACTTGTTGAGAAAAGGCACAGGAATGTCCCCTTGCCAATTTATTGAAGTTGGAATGATATCAATAGATATAATTGAATATTGCCTTTGTGGACAAATCTCCATAACTAGGTAACAGCTGTGATCACTTCCCAAAGGAGTTCTTTGCTTGATCATACCTCGGGAAAGGACGACCCCAATGCAGGGCTGATTTGAGAGCAATCGAGGTGTCCTGGCTGCGGGTCACTGACATACAAACTGCTAATATGCAGGTGAGGCGAGGCACAGAAAACATCCCAGTCTCAGATTTCCATACCTCAGAGCAAGGTGTTACTGGGACAAATCTGATCATAAAGAACACAGCAGGGGTGATTGTGTTGTTCTGTGCTTACAGAGCATTTATCACTAACAGACATTACTGCAAAAGTTAGCTCTACTGTAATGAGATGTACAGTGGAAGACTTCTGTTTTAAATGCTGTGACATTTAATCAGTTTCCAGGTACTGCTCCAGGACTGACTGCTACCTAGAGGATCTGATGATTTATTTGCTAAAAGACAGCTGCATGTGGGGACACTCTGGCATCAGCACTATCCGCAGGGTCTCAGCATTTCTTTACACTCACACACTTCAAATAATCACATTTCTTTCTGCTGCTAGGCACTGCCAGAGCCACAGCTGGGAGGTATATCATGGTACTTCACAAGCAAGCAAGGGCCATCTTCAGCTGCATAGTTCTGGCACCTGGTATCTTTGGAAGACTGTTCTGCACTTATTTTTCCCCTCTCTGCTTTTCTCATTTGGCCATTTTTCACTTTTCCCAGCCTCCTCTGCCTCACCCAGCGAGATGAATCAGACTCCCCACTAGATGCATCTTACAATGCCACAGAAATGGCCGAGCACACTATTTGCCTATCTCAGGAAACCCTGTGCTATCCCAGTGCCTCAAAACCAGCTCTGACTCTAACCACCTCTTGGGTGCTACTACAGGGCTCATGCTTAAGGCTCTCTGATCTTCCAGGGCGTCCCATCTGGCCTCCTTGACTTGGTCATTTGGTTCAAACTACAGCTGCCATCAGATGTGCAAGAATCAACACGGGGTTTGGGATAAAAGAGTCCCAAAGACTGTTAATAGCATTAGCAACTACTGCTGAGAAGCTGAGCGATAGTGCCCACATATTTACAGTTTAATGAAGAAATAGATCCTCTCAGCAAACTGGAGCCTGCAGGAACTTCACAGAACATGTCAAGTTCCACTGATGGAGACAGGTCGCATACAGATGAAGTAAGTGACAAAGCAAATAGCTGCAAAATGTATGCGAGGGCTCCATACACCCACATCTGAAATGTCACCCTGCATAAGAAGTAGTTTAGAGTCTCCCATAATGCCCAAGGAAGTCAAAACGCATGGAAACGTGATTTATTTTAAACACAACAACCAAAGGAGCTCTCACAGAAGGGAAAATTTTCAGGTTTTTAAGCAAATCTGCTGAAGTATTTGTGCTATTTTCAGGACCCTGTGTGTGCAAAGCGAAGGGTCTAGAGAACAAGTCTTATGAGGACCAACTGAGGTGTCCTGGGTTTGGCCAGGACAGGGTTAATTTTCACCGGACTCCAGGAAGGGGCACAGCCGGGGGGTGGGGGCTGACCCCACCTGGCCAAACAGAGCCCGGTATTCCATACCATGTGACGTCACGCTGGGTTCCGGGGGGGGCGGCGCGGCGGGAACGCACTCGCGGCTTGGGCAGGCGCAGCGTCGGTCCGGTTTCGGGAGAGCGGCTGTTGTACGGTTCGTTGTTGTGTTTTCTCCTTATTTGTATCGTTGTTGTTCCTGTTTTCCCTCTGTTTGCTGTTCTGTTAAACTGCCCTTATCCTGACCCACCAGTTTCTGCCTCTTTCTTTCCATTCTCCTCCGCACGCCGGCGGGGGGAGGGGCGGCCGCGTGGCGCTTTTGTTGCCGGCGGCAGCCGAAACCAAAACATGAGGGAACAGGGGTTGTTCAGTCTGGAGAAGAGGAGGCTGAGGGGAGACCTTATCGCTCTCTACAACTACCTGAAAGAAGGTTGTAGCGAGGCGGGTGTTGGTCTCTTCTCCCAACAAACTAGCAATAGGACAAGAGGCAATGGCCTCAAGTTGCGCCGGGGGAGGTTTAGATTGGATATTAGGAAAAATTTCTTTACTGAAAGAGTTGTCAGGCATTGGACCAGGCTGCCCAGGGAGGTGGTGGAGTCACCATCCCTGGAGGTGTTCAAAAAACGTAAATATGGCACTTGGGGACATGGTTTAGTAGGCACGCTGGTGATGGGTTGACAGTTGGACTTGATGATCTTCAAGATCTTTTCCAACCTTAATGATTCTATGATCCTATCATTTCCATAGTCATGCAAAGTTGCATGGCACCATATGCAAACCAGAGCAGTTCAGATGACTTAACACAATCTGCTCTTTAGTGCTCTGCGTTAGCTTTTGTCTTTGCTATTAATTTGACAGGCTGACACATGAATGTCACCCTTGATCTCAGAATTCGTTCCATTCCTACCTCCTTCCTACTATTTGTCCTCCTATTACAGTTTCTTTCACCAGCACAGTGTCAATTACACAACTACACTCAACAATTCCAAAGACAAAGAACTTCTGCATTACAGAGTGGAGGGCAAATGTCCATTCGCACTCAGAGCCCCTGCTCTCTGAAGTCCATACAAGTTTTGCCATTGATTTCTACAGCACCAAAGCAACCCTCCTTGCAGCCACATCAGATCCTGAGATCTTCTTTCTGTACTTGGAGAGATAACACAAGTCCATTTCTGCTATCTAGTTGTTTGTACTCTTCAAAATTAAGGGCTGTGCTCCAATGTAGGTACATTACAGCTAGGAAGTCTGTGTTATAGGTGATTTAATATTGACATTTTCTCAGGCCCAGCAGTCATAAATCAGTCATTAGGTATTCCTCCTCAATGTCTTACCCACTGAATTCACACTGCTTGATAGTGCCACTACTTCTAAGTATACAGACAGTTTTTGAATTTCTACTGATGTAACAGGGCACATCGAGATTTTTTGCTACACCTACTTCAGTGATGAGTCTCAGTGTACCAGTTTGGTAAGACAAAGAGCATTTGCATTTGAGTAGTGCTGCGCTCCCAGAGCAGTCTGCTTGCACTTCTCCATTGCTGTGGAAAGCACAGACCTTTCTGCAGTTGCATGTGCTGAAGGCTGAAACTATTTTTACCAGTCATTGCTGCCATGCTACAGAGCATCAACCACATAATAGCAAATCCAAGACACAAAAGCAATGATTTTCAGCTGACCACACACACCCCCAAACTATCACAATAATTTTCAATGCATGCAAGGCTCAAGAAGGAGGATATCAGCTGCAGATTTATATGAGGAAAAGGCAAGAGTGTTTCATCTGTTCATTGGCACAACCCAGGGGAGCAGATCAGCTTCCATGTCTCATAACCCTGTTCCCACTGTACAGGCCCTTCCTCCTCATTAAGATCAGAGTCTGTGCCAAAAGACCTTTTGGACCCAGTACGGAGCCATACCAGCTGCAGTCTTCCAAAACTTCTGTATAGCCCTTCCAAGAGTTTTCCTACAAAGGGATCTCAGCCAGCCAATGTTAACACATCTGCAACCTCAAAATCCTCTGCAAGGAACGGAGATCTATTTCACAGTTACAGGGAAGGAAGCAACAGCACAGAAAAAGATCAAACATTCTGTTCAGCATCGCACAGTGCCAGTCTCAAAGGCAGGGAGACAACTCAGATCACAGTTCTCAGCCTTGTGCCTTGATCACCAGGACTTGCTCAGTCCTACACAGTTAGGGACAAACTGCAAAGGGGATACAGCTTCATCTAAACCAAGATGCCATAAAACACAGCATGCAAATACCATGTGTATAGATAAGGAACCATGGTGATGCACCTAATCGAAATGCCTTGCAGGAGTCCAGCTGTTAGAGGCTCACAGCCCACCATCAAGTTGGGTGCCAGCTTACTGAATGACTTCTGATTATCAGATCTACAAGAATTTATGGTGTTCTAGGTTATTACAAGAGAGATTTTCTTTATACAGTCAGATCTGCAATACTTCCCCACAGTAAAAAGGTCACAGACCGTTCTGAACACTGCCAGGATGCACAGCTGCAGAAAGTTACAACTCTCTGGACAAAACACAGCATAGGTTTCAAAGGGAACATTTTCCAAGCCCCTTGAATTCCTTACAAATCACACAATGATGCACCTTTATAAGGGTAATAATTAAGATGCTTTTCTGTTAGAAAAAGGCCCAAAATTCTTGTCACATATATGTAAGTTTGTAAAAGTACGAGGCTAATCTAGGGAAAATTTTAACGAAGTCATTTGTGCTGATGATTAGAAAAAGAGGACAAAAGAAGCCCCATGTTTTCCTCTTACTCCAGCTTCTGCGTGCCCTTTTTGTGGCCCAAGTATTTTATCTAACACCCCGTTCTCTCTCACATCAATCCAGTTCTTTGGCACTGATTTCACAATTGAAAGTGAAAAAATCTTTCGGGGGGGGGAGTTGCTGCTAGGGCTAGAAAGGGGGAAACCATGGAAATACAGGTCTTTCTCTCTGGGCTATAATCTTACTAGTCTTGGTTTTGTCCCCATGGCAGTGGGAGCCTGCAGTACAGCCCCTTCAAGCCATGCCCAGACAGGACAATTCAACCAACACATTGTGCCTTACACGGGCCTCTACCAGGTCAGGAGCTCAGCTCACAAGGTATCCTATTTGCCTCAACCAGTCCTGAGGCAGTACAACGACACTTACTTAGGCAGCTTCCCAGTTAAACTGCTACTTAATAACCAAATCTTACCTCTGTTGTTTTGATGTGCATATAAATTCACATTCTGTAACTTCCAGAATTGGTCGAGCTAGGGGAATATTCTTTAATTCTACAAGACAAACATGAAAACATGAAGGATGAAACTCTGCAGCCTTGGACATAATCCAAGATTCAACTGGATTAGGTCTTGAGAGAATTTATCTAATTTTGCCCTGCTTACAGCAGGGGCTTGGATCATAGACCTCCAGATGTCCCGTCCAACCTAAACTGCTTTATGAGTTTATTACTCCAAGTGCTTGGGTTTTGCTGATTCTGAGTTTAAATCCAAGTATACTATAAACTCACTTGGGACTGAGTTTCCCACACCATGTAGCAAAGCAGAGCTTTCCTACCTATCATCCATCACCATCATTCACTGCCTTCCTCTCCTCACTGCAAAGCCAGCTCTCATGCCAGCCTGTGAAGTCTGACTGCAGTACCCACTTCCTACCCCTGAGCTCTGGAGCAGGAGAGTTAAGATGTCCCAGTACCCTAAGTTTATGAATCACCATATCCTTGAGTGAGGAGTGCCCAGCAGCCGCAATTTCCCACCAACTCCATCACCAGACAAAAAAAACTACATCACTTCAAACATTCTTTTTTCCAAAGTTGTAAAGAGAGAAAACATTATTGACACAGAAAATCAAAAAGAAAAAAAAAAAAAAATCCTCCTCCAGCGCTAAAGCAACTAGCTCACAGCCCTGACTCTCTGTGGTTAAGTGAGAACTACTTCTATTAAGGTAAAACAGGATTTCTTTGTTAAGGTGCCAATGCTCTCAGCTCAAGCACTGAACATCTCTTGCCAGCTTAGCAAGGCTTCCTCCTCCCCCATGGCCGTTACTGCAGTGCCTGCCCTGGTACCACACACAACCTGCCTGCCTTTCTGCACGCGTATTTCCATGTTGCTTGCTAGTTAGCACATTCTCTGCATCAGATTGCTTGTTTGTGGTGCAGCCTTCCAAACAGAACAGATAAAATTCATGCATCAAGTACAACATATTAAATGTATGTACAAAATACTAAATGTACAATCCCCTCACTAGATTCTTCACTAATATTTTTCAATAAGCATGGTATAAAGTTGTATGATGATCTAGTGAAACTGGCAAGTGGAGACCTTGTGTGATAGCACCTCTCTTTCTAAATATTGGCTATGCAGACTCCTTCTTGGGATCCTTCACACGTGTACTGAAGCCACGGCAGCTTAACATGCTGCAGCCCACTGGGGCTGAATAACGGTAGCTGTGTTAATGCATGATTTTGGCCTACACTAAAGAGAAAAAGAGAGTTAAAGTCGCATTTAAAAAACACCAGCCTTTACCAGAGACTAAGGACTCATATACCATTACCACAGCTCAGATGATGCATGTTAAACTGTAAAATAATCATGAACCTGAAACCTCTATTTACATCACAGCAATAATACCCATCTGTCCAAAATCCCTGGAATCAATGCAAGCTTTGTCTGCATTCAGTGCCTTATGTTTCCTGCTACAGCCACTTTACTGACTTTGATTAATGATCACTTTGTGTACTATTAGCTGAGCAAGCAAAGTGTGACTCCAAGCATTTGAAATAAGACCAAGGAGATACTAAAGCCTACAGCAAAATCAACTGGCCTTGCAGCTCCCTACCCTCTTCTTTCCAGCTCCTTTTAAACCAGCTCTGAACTACAGGATATATTTCCTAAGAACCTTCCAATGATCCCATCTTACTATCAAAATAAACAACAGTAGTTAGAGCTCCACTAGGTTGTTATGAATAGCCTTCCCTAGCTTTCAAATTTCTCCCAGGCTGCAAAGCTAGCGGCACTGGAGGAGTTAGTCTTAATGCACATGTAGTTTACCGAACAGCGTACCATAGATAAATCATCACTTCTTGTGTGGAGAGTTTCAAAGGAAAATGATGGCCTAAATGTTCATACAGTACCAAGAACTAGCTTAAAAATGAAAAAAGAAAAAAAAGAAGTAGGAAATTCTAGCACTACTTGCACATCTCTAGTTTAAGTCAGGGATATAGGGGTTTAGTGCTATGATTCACAAAACCTTCATGGCCAGTACCTCGTGGTCCTGGTAATAACAAGGTTGAGAGTCTTCAACAGTTGAACTAAAGGGAACATTGTCAGTGAGCTTGACTTCCCCTCTCAGCTTATTTCAATACAATATGCAACAACTATTCCCTTCCTCTTCCCCCAAAATAAAAAGTAGCAGAAAGCATCTTTCTGTAGAAGAGTTATAATCAGGAAGTTTCTTAGCTATAAAATAAGCTTTTAAGAATATTTCTCCCCAAAACTACCAGATCACATAAGTGCAACAGATATTTAGGAAACATGTCACAGAGAGATCAGCAATCAGGTCTTTTACTGGGAAAAAAAGAATCATGTAATGAAAACTTTGTCTTTAGTCAGAACCAGGATTAGACTTGCAGTTGTCCTTGACTATAGTCTGAGCCAATTCCTTCCCCACACACACTAGATGACTTTGCCCAATGAAGCTTTCTCATGGCTTGTTGCTTTAAGCAAGTTCCCCAACCATTTCTCACCAAAATATTTATAGATATAAGAGGTTATGTGTACTTTTTCTACCAAGGGAAGAAAAGGTCTAGAGTGGAGTTCAAGCTTTTTCAACCTCTATCAAGGAAATCTGCCAAAATTGTGCTGCAGATCTCAGCAGCTTGCTGGCTTTTGTTATTAGGGGCATATGAAGTGCTAAGGAAAACAAAACAAACCCCAAGAAACAAATGACCAACACAAACAAAACTATTTGCAGAAGTTTTAGTGGTCCTCCGAAACCCAGGAACACAGCTGTATGTATTTCAAGATCTGATCTTGTATCTAACCCACACTGCAGGGATGTGTTCTACAGAGCAGACCTCTAGCAACTCTCACTACCACCTCTGCTCACCTTTCCCTGTGCATTCAGAGCCCTTCAGATAGTCACAGAAAAGAGGTAGCCACGAGTTGTCCATAGACTAGCATAGATGCAGAAGCAGGTGAACTAAGAACTACCTGCATCACATGCATCACTGGGTTGCTGCTATGATGCGGAGCCAAGATGCTCATGAGAATTTTCAAGTCTCAATATTTTGCTGCAGTTTCTGGAGCCTGAAAGGCCAGCGCTGCAAGCAGGTGCTTTCCAAAGCCATCTCTGAGAAACCGTGGCCTTGATTTATAGCTACTTCAGCTTTAAAAGTCTTTATATAAAAAACAACAATTTGGCATTTCAGAGATGGAACTCAGCTTTTAAAATATCAGGATGATTTGTGAAGGACTACCACAATGCAGAGCCTACAGACACATACCTTGTTCAGAAGTGCTAAACCTGTGCTATGGATTTGCAGAAGAGGTCTAGCACACATTTAGAGAATGGGCTGAAAAATCACAGTTTGGACAAAAATAACCCTACAAGAAAAACTATCAGAATACATGGGATCAGAAATCTTTCGGTTTTTAGTAACCTAGCATTTTGTTAAGGTGAAAAACTCTCAAAGTTCTATTTTAAGCTTCAAGAAAAGCAAGTCCTGGAACACTTGAGAAATAAATATCATCCTTTGATTCACAAGGGAAGTATTCCTCTTTTATCCCCCTGTAATTCACAAAGAGAAAAGCATTTAGAATATTTTCTTCCAAAATAGCACTCACTTGGTTATCTAGATCAGGGGTCTGCCTACAGAAATGATAATGAAACTGCAGAATTATTTCAGTACAATCTCTGCTCCAATAAATTACGTGGCTACTTTAAATAGAAGTTATGCAGTTCTCAATCATATTTTAGCATAACACTATATTCCTAGAATATGTTATCCACTAGTTATGTGTTAAACTTGCAGTTTAAATCAATCTATGAAAAAAACTATTATAAGACTTGGTTATTCTTGTACAAAGCAAAGTGCAGAAGCTGTTGTTCCTCAAGAGCAATGGGCTGATAAGAAAGCTAAGAAGAAGATTTCTTTTGCTCATGTGTTCAGTCTGAGTTTGGGTTTTATCTGTTTGGCTTTTGCATCCCTTGCATACCCTCACATGTAGGTTATTCCCAGAGCTGTTCCCATCCTGAGACAGAACTGTGGCCCATGGGAAGGGGATGGGTGTTGGTGCCTTCAGTTCTTCACCTTGCAAACAGGAGATATTGCAAGTGCTCCTTCATTTCCAAGAATATACTACATGAAATTCAAGAGACAAGAAGCAACTCTTCATGCACAAGATCAAGTCTGAATGACTGCCTTTAAACCACACTTTGAAAACCCACTGTCTTCGAGTGGCAGAGCAGTTCAAGCTGTAAAAGTCTCCAAGCAAACTAGCAGTCAGGTGTGAACAGGGCAGAACTGAAAACTAACAATTTCCAAATACAAAAATTGAAAATAAAAAGCCAAAAAGCATTCATTGAAATGAGAAGCGGGTGTTTTTGGTGAGCTTCACAAGTCGTCATGCTTTACGGAGGTGATATTCATATCCAAAGCATATGGGGGGGGAGAGGGGGTTGCTTTGAAAAATGTCATTCTTTGGCAGAAGTCACGCCACACAGGGCTTGAAATTTTGATGCTTCTACTTAACATACAGGCTTCAGTACTACCTACTGCTTTCCTCACAAAATGATCTTCTGAAATCTGCTGTAGCCTTTTCTCCATCTCTTTCACATACATTCACGATCTGCACATGGCTCACAAAACTTCAAAGTGTGCTAAAAATAGTCACTTAGGGCACATTGAGGGCTTTTTAAAAAATATTTTGTTCAAACTAAACACCAGAGGAAATCTAAGGTCATATAGGTTTAAGAAGTAATTAGCAATGAATATTTTGTTACAGAATATAGCTTTTTTCTGCTTGCAAAATAGGTAGAAGCAGTGCAAAAAGGTGTCAAAGTCAGCATTAATTACTAATTTCTTTGCAAAAGATTTGATAGAACTGCATTTGCAAACCTTAGGTGGAAATATGCAGCATTCAAACTTCTAGGCACGCATTCATGTCATGATTTTGTTACAAATGAGATGCAAAACCAATGCAAACATTAGCAGTCAGCACAATACAACACCCCTTCCCAACAATAATAAAATATATATGCTGAATTTCACATTCACAATATTTGAAATTAAGTTGGTTTCACACAGATGTGAGTATTTTTGTAACAGAACATATCCCTTGGCAGCAGATATTAAAAAATTTTTTTTCCTTTAATATTCCAAACTGAATTGCAGTACTTTAGGCATGCACACACCTCTAATGCTTCTTATATATGTATTTTCAATACACATATCAAAAGCCTATGCTTGCTGAGTGGCAATAGAGCAATAAAGAGTTTTCATAACAGACAGATTATAATTACCATGCTGCTGATATGCTTAGTCTAGTAAAAGTTAGTGGAAAAAGCCACTCTTCTGCTAAAACAATTTCAACCTGGAGAACATTGGACAGTTCAGTTTTGCTCAGCTTCTCGGGGTTCCTGCTGACAGCGCTGGCAGGGCTCACCCACTGCCTCTGGACAGGGAAACACCAGCATCCCTTGCCTATGGCTCCTGGGCAGCTGGCAGCTAAGAAAACCCTGCTGCAGCCGTGACCCAGAGAGCCCAGTCTCTAACCAGGCTTTTAAAACTGATCAGTGAAAGACAGATGGACAAGAGACACTCGTGGCTCCCTGTAGAGTCAGACAGTTTGTACTCAACACATCCCCTTTTTCCTTTACTGACATCCTCTACACTGTCTTTGTGTCAGCAAAAGATTCGTGGAATACATCCTATTCAAGAAGGTCTGTGGAACTGGGTTTCTTAAATAAACTATTTTAAGGAATTCGAAATCACGGAAGTTTTTTAAAAATACGGCTCAATCTGATCCAAACCAAAACCTAACAGAAAGAAAACAGCCAGGGGAACAAACGAGCCTCCAGAAAACAAAACCCAAAGTAAAAACCACAACCCACAATCCTGCTTTTTGGCCTACTTTATGCTTATCTTTCAATTAAATAACTAGGATAAATTCACACTTGACCCACATTTAAATGATGCCATTAATTTTAAGAGAGGCTTTTTTTCCATAAGCAGTAATGTTCAGTTGTTTGAGAGGCACTTGGGACTCCAGATGTGTTTCCTGGACTCTATTCATGTCATGTCTAAATATTTAGCTTTGTCCACAGCACTGGTCCTCTCCCGGAACTTAAGAGCATATGAACAGCCAGAAATGCTACTCCTGTCCTCAGTGTAACCATGTAGTTAGCTACCTCACCAAGGCCACAAGTTTCCTTGATGCCAGATGTCAATTCTGAGCTGATGGGGAAATGACCATCATGATGCTTGATAGCTACAGAAAAACAAACATTTTGAACACAAAGAAACACAATCATCTTCTCTCTCCAAGTGAGCACTTGAAGCAGATGAATTGCCTGGATTCTGGCTCAGAGCTTTGCTTCAGCACGCTAACCTCCACTTCGTAGGTTAAACTGTACTATGTATGCAGAACTAAATCCATGACTTCATCCACAGTTATGTACATTTGTAAATGTTAACCCTGAAAACTTATTTTCGAGCTTGTAAATAGCCCTATAATTACAATACTTTTGATCAGGTTTCAGAAAAAGTCATCCATACATTTTTGCCCGCTGACGCAGCAGAAAGTAATCAATCAATTTGCTTTTGCTATGTCCCTTGTCACAGTGCCAGTCATAAAGAAGCCCCTCAACATCAGGTCAGAGCAACTCTCTAGAACACATTTATTTGGTCTCCGAAGAAAAAAAAAAAAACAAACAACAAAAAAAAACAAAACAGAGACTAGGAAATAAACCTCCCACCCTTTCACCAAGCAGTAATAGAATCAGAACTCTGGCCTTCATCGCTTTCTGTTGTGCTCCAAAGTATTTCATCTTGCTCAGGGCATTTCCAACTCCCCATGCCACAGTGCTGTGGTATGCATTGCACGTGTTAACCTGAGCACGGAGGGCATCCTACTGCAGACTCCCCATCCTCACAGGCTCTTGTCCTACTGAGGGACTTCCACCACCCCGATAAGCTGTAGGCAATCCAGGAGATTCCTAGAGTGCATTGAGGATAACTTTTAAGTCAGGTAATAGACACCCCTACCTGAGGGGATTCAACACTGGACCTGATGGTCACCAATGCCAGTGAGCTCATCCGTGACATCAAGACTGGAGGCAGCCTGGGCTGCAGTGATCACTCATTGATGGAGTTCACACTCGTGAGAGATATGGGAAAGGCGAGCAGTATAGTCAGGACTCTAAATTTTTGGAAAGCCTACTTCTAGCTCTTCAAGGAGTTAGTCAGTAGGACCCTCTGGGAAACGGTCCTCAGGGACAGGGGAGCAGAACTGAGCTGGCAGATCTTGAAGGATGCTTTCCATAGACAACAAGAGCTCTCAGTCCCCAGGTGTAAGAAGTCAGACAAGGAAGGGAAGCGATCAGCATAGCTGAGTCAAGACACACTGGTCAAACAAAAGAGCAAGAGCGAACTGCACAGACAGTGGAAGCAGGGACAGCTATCTTGGGAAGAGTATAGGGACACTGCCTGGTTGTGCAGGGACTGGGTCAGGAGGGGCAAGGCATTGCTGGACCTGAATTTGTCAAGGGATGCTAATAACAACAAGAAGGGCTTCTACAGCTATGTCAGCCAGAAAAGGAAGTTTAAAGAAAGTGTACCCTCCCAATGAGCAAGAATGGTGACCTAGTATCAATAGACAAGGAGAAGGCTGAGGTACTCAAGAACTTTATTGCCTCAGTCTTTACTGGCAACCTCCCTTCTCACTGCTCCTGAGTCAATGGATCACAAGATGGTGGGGGGTAAAGCCCCTCCCACTGTAAGGGAAGATCAGGTTCGTGACCACCTGAGGAACCTGAACATACATAAGTCTATGGGACCTGATGAGATGCATCCCTGAGTCCTGAGGGAATTGCCTGATGTAGTTGCCAAGCCACTCTCCATAATATTTGAAAGTTCTGGCAGTCAGGTGAAGTCCCTGATGACTGGAAGAAGTGAAACATTACACCCATTTCTAAAATGGGTAGAAAGGAGGACCTGGGGACTACCGACCTGTCAGCCTCAACTCTGTGCCTATGAAGTTCATGGCGCAGATCCTCCTAGAAGCTATGCTAAGGCACATGGAGGACAGGAAGGTGATTCGAGACAGCCAACATGGCTTCACCATGGGCAAGTCCTGCCTGAGCAACATAGCGGCCTTCTATAATGGAATGACTATATCAGTGGACAAGGGAAAAGCAACATATGTCATCTGTCTGGACTTCTGGAAAGGCTTTGACACAGTCCACACAATACTATTCTGTCTAAATTGGGGAGATAGGGATTTAATTGGTGGACTGATCACTGGATAAGGAATTGGTTGCATGGTTGCATCCAGAGGGTAGTGGTCAATGGCTCAATGTCCAGAAGAAGATTGGTGAGAAGTGGTGTCCTTCAGGGGTCCATACAGAGACTAGTGCTCTTTAATGACTTCATCAATGACATAGTGAGATCGAGTGTACCCTCAGCAAGTTTGCTGATGACACCAAACTGGGAGGTGTGGTAGATACAGCAGAAGGCTGTGATGCCATTCAGCGTGACCTGGACAGGCTGGAGAGTTGGGCAGAGAGGAACGTGATGAAATTCAACAAGGGCAAGTGCAGGGTCCTGCACCTGGGGAGGAACAACCCCATGCACCAGTACAGGCTTGGAGCGGACCTGCTGGAGTGCAGCTCTGCGGAGAGGGACCTGGGTGTCCTGGTGGATGACAGGTTGACCATGAGCCAGCAGTGTGCCCTGGCTGCCAAGAAAGCCAATGGGATCCTGGGATGCATTAGGAGGAGTGTGGCCAGCAGGTCGAGGGAGGTTCTCCTCCCCCTCTACTCTGCCCTAGGGAGGCCCCATCTGGAGTACTCTGTCCATTTCTGGGCTCCCCACTTCAAGAAAGATGAAGAGCTGCTGGAGGGAGTCCAACGGACGGCTACGAGGATGGTGAGGGCACTAGAGTATCTCTCCTACGATGAGAGGCTGAGGGAGCTTGGCTTGTTCAGCCTGAAGAAGAGAAGGCTGTGAGGGGACCTAATATATACTTACAAATATCTTAAGGGTGGGTGTCAGGAGGATGGGGCCAGACTCTTTTCAGTGGTGCCCAGCGACAGGACAAGGGGCAATGGGCACAAACTGAAGCAGAGGAAGTTCTGTCTGAACATGAGGAAGAACTTCTTCCCTCTGAGGGTGACGGAGCCCTGGAACAGGCTGTCCAAGGAGGCTGTGGAGTCTCCTTCTCTGGAGATATTCAAGACCCACCTGGACAAGGTCCTGTGCAGCCTGGTGTAGGAGACCCTACTTTGGCATGGGGGTTGGACTAGATGACCCACAGAGGTCCCTTCCAACCCCTAACATTCTATGATTCTGTGACATTACTTTGTGCTTCCTTCTGACTTGCTGTAATGGATTTAGAAGGGTGGTTGATAAAGCATTAATACATTTATCTGCTTTTATGCAAACAGAAGCAACGAACTTGCTTTTTCATGCACTGGAATCAAATTCAATGTGATCATAAGAATATGTTAACATAGTAAAATCTCTGATGAATAATTCAGGCTTTTAGGAGTGAAACACTGAAGGACACATTTTCAGATGACTGTGTTGACAGACTCTGATGTCCAATATGTTCAACACAATGGAGAATGAATTGGAAAGCCCATGAATGTCATTTTTCTAGTTCATTTACTTCTCATCAATAATAAATGACGTCATGCATTCATTTTAAATTCCCTGCTGGACAGACTGGAACATTCACATTAGAAATGAGAAGTGCATCACAATGACGTCAATACCCAGATGAAGGAATGATTCAGTCGTGTGCTTCTGACACAGACAGCATTTAAAGGAATTAAAAAAAAAAATCTCAGTATAACCACAATATTTACAATAAGGAGAAGTCATGTGTGAGCTTTCCACACATGAGTTCTCTCCTTTGCTGGCAAGTTCAGGTCAGCAAGGGAGATGCTTTCTCCAGTGCCTTTAGGTACATGCTAGCCTCTGGTCAGGCTGTCAGAGTCAATCTGCAAACAACGGGTTAACTAACTCCTGTTTGTTTTCAGGCAGCCTTTTATGAAATCTTAGCCTGGGAGGGATAAAGTCAAAAGCAATTTGCCTTTTTTACATGTTGGCCCACTGACTCAGATTTGGCAAATAGCAACCAGGCCATTGCATCACAAACATGAGCAGCAAAGCATTAGAGTTAAGCTTCTTTATGCCAAACAAACCATTGAAAGTCTCCTTCACTCCCCCCAAAATCCTGAATAGTCAAGCTCGTCAAACCACAGCCAGCATTTTAAATAATTTGTGATTTATATAATCACACACAGGTCTACTGAGCACAATTAACGTATACTGATACCTCTCTCAGGAAAAAACTCTCGCTACTGCACTTCTAATTAGTAAATAGCAGATCTCTCTGATTGCTAGAGAAACAGAGCTCACCCATCATAGCAACAGCCCTGCAGGTCAGCAGGCCGTACAGCACAAGAGAAAAACAGGCAGCTCAACAAGGCACATACCCGAAACGGCACAGTCTTTGCACAAAGTAGACACGCTACACACCCCTTAAGGGACAGCTTTGCGACACGTGACAAAGTGGGGACATCTCACAAGCTGCTGAGAGCTCAGACCTGCCAACTCCCTTGTTTTCACCAAGACTGCTGGCCTTTCTCTGAAACACCGAGCAAAGCAAAACAGTTATAAATTGTGGTGGGCATTGCTCAGCTGTCTCAAGCATCCATTGGCAGCTGTCAAAGCAATATAAAAACATTCTTCATGCACATCCAGGAAGAGGTTTCTGCTGGGCTGTCCAGGACTTGAGGACAAACAGTCACATTAACAGGATGGTGTTACCCATCCTAGCAAACCACCCTTTTTAAGGAGAAAAACAAGCTCCTACTTCTCCCAATGCACCCAACCATACTGGTAACTGCTGGCGCACAGGACCCTCTTTCCATTTACAAACTGCAAGGCTGAGCCAAAGCTGGCTGGTAACATAGCAGCTGGTTTGCAAAGTTGCAGCTCTCCTTTGGCTTTAAGTCAAATACATACAGAAAATACACATCACAAATCCCAAAGCTGAAACACAGGCCAATAGTTTCTAGATTTGTGCAAGATGGATGTCCCTACAGACCGGATTTTCAAAGGCATTTTGCCAGCCAGTGCAATATTAAAAGATAGCTATTGGCACCTGAAAACCCTGGAAGCATCTGAAGGTCTGGCTTGGTGGCTGTCCACATCAGTGCACCATGAGAAAAGTTTTCAAACTTAGCCTCTTACACATAGTGCTGCCTCTCCAACACTGCAAAATTCAACTACATCACAGCTGTAGTATAAAACTAACTAATTTAATGTTTTGACGATAAAACCATAACTCTGACAAAGACGTAAGATTTAAAATTACCTTTTGTATGATTTCAATAGGAGCTTATTATCTAAATGTCAGGTACAATCAATAACATTACCTTTTGGTATATCCCAGTGTACATGATTTACTTGTGGTAATGTTCTATAATTACAGCTGCTATAAAATGACTAATCAACTTCACATTTTGACACTAATTCATCACAGTTAACCATTCTGTTCACAACTTCCACCCTGTTTGCTATTTAACACATTTTTAAAAACAGTTGAATGATCCTTAAATGAACCAAGGAGGCACAGTCCTTCATGTAGATTTTTATTTATAGCCATGTGTATATACATATACACACACAGAACTGACCAATGCTCTCTGTTTGTCCGTTAAAATACTCTACACACTCCAAAAAGTGGCCGATTTTGAGTGCAATTCATAGCAGGCAAAATGATTGAATATTTGACAAGTGACAGAAATTAAGCCAGTTTCTACTTCCTTTCAGCTCGTGTCATTTATTCTATTGGATTACAGTTATTAGAAGCTGGGGGAGGAAAGTGGGCAGGAGAAGGGGGATTAGGTTTAGTTGTTCAGTCGACAATATAACTTACTCATTTTGGCACGTACCGCAATGCCTATTTTTACACAGCCCATGGCTCCGCTCTCCCCAAGATGTGCCTTCACCCACACACCACTTGTGCACTGTACAAGTCACATTCCTTATGTAACGGCACATTTCATCTCGGATATGTAGGCTTGTGCCAGAGCATGTGAAAGGGGAAGCAGGCTTGAAGAAAGGAACCAGCTGGAGGCACCGACACGGGGCATGAGGAGTGGGCTTGCCATGGTTCCTAGCTGGAGGGCTGCTGATGGCTTTGAAGGTCCCCAACAAAAGCAAAGAGGAAAATAATAAGCATGGCCAACACAACCTTGAAGCCACAAATTAAAACCAGTCAGTATGGTATGCAAGAATTTATGGGTTGAAAATCTCTTTCTCATCTTTCAAAAAGGCCAAAAGTTTTTCAATGTTTTTTTTCAAGTCCCTCCATGACAATACCAATTCATGCTATTAGTAGTATATTGCTATAATTCTGTGCTTTGGCATCACTGATTTTTTTCTCCCTACACATAAAAATAAATTTTAGAAATACAGGGAATTTCTCCTTTTTCCTGTAATTTAAAAGCTATAATTATAAAACAGATATTCCAGCCAGTCACATGGCTTGCTCTCTCACAATATTTGAAAAAGGATCAGATTACATGAGAAAGGAAAACTGAAGTCAAACCAGCTTTTACTGAGTTTTTTCACAAAACTATATGCTGTTATTGCTCATGTGAATATCCTAAAGAGGAAGTTAAAACTAGCTCAATAAACCATTTTACATGGTGAAACTATGTTCTTGAGTATATATGTATTTCATGTAACCATTTTAAATCAATGTTTTTTTCTTTCTTACATATTTGTTAACAATCACAATTACTTCTACTTCAAAATTTTCATAAATGCCATTCTAGAGATGTTAAGCAGTTCACACTCAAAATATAAAAGCTTTAAATTACCTATATTTGCCTTCATATATTACTGATACAGGAAGCAGATGAAAAAAACCCTGCACGTCAGTGCAGAAAAATACAGAAATATATTAATTACTAAACTTACATATCTTAAAAAAGAGCAAAAACATCGATGGAACTGAAAAAAAACTTAGGACTTTGAACACTGTAAGACGACTGTTGTCCCCTTACTCCAGGACACACACTGTAACCTGTTACCTCACTCTACTGACTGCTCAGCAACTCGATACCAACTCAGCGAGTTCCCTGCACAAGTCCATGACGTGATTTCTAAAAAATGTATATAGGGCGGATGAGAGGCATTATCATGTTGTCCACAATTACTTTGCAAATTACTGTCAACCAGATTCAGCACTGAATATATTTCAGAGAAAGGTCAGTTAAACATGCTAAAATATTATTATTAAATGATATAATAATTTAGATTACAAGCACAACAGACAGCTTTCTAGATACCCTGCAAGGAAACCAGTATGCTTTTCTGTGCTATCTAGAGAAACAAATGCATACAAATAACTAATAATAGTAAAGCAGAGTCATTGAGTAATTCAAAAGATACAGTGGCTCTCCTTCCTACAGAGATTAAAATTATATAACAAAAATAAGATAGTAACGAGCTAATTCCATCATCGTCATTATTATTAGCCTGTACAGTTTCTGTAAATGTTGACAAGGGTTGTCAAGACAGTTAGATGATAAAGCATATGCAGACAGTTTGGTTCAATTTAGCATATTAATTTACATTTTAGCTAAAGAGAATGATTTAAATATGAATTTAATTTGATTTAAAATATACAAAAGGATTTTCATAAAAAGATCTTGTTCCCTATAGATCTACATGAAAAAAGCTGTCATCAAAACAGAGTTATTTTAGCAGATTTCTTTCTAAAAAGATAGGAGATGGATGACATGAAAGTGAATGAGCCTGGCAAAGTAAAACTCAGATACATTCACTTGATGCTATGCTTTTCTGAGGGCCATGGACAGACTCCGACACGTCTTGCTTCGGTGACTACCCATCTGCGAAGACCCACATGCTCCTGCCAACCTCATCCCTCCACAGAGCAAAGCTGCACGTGAGACGGGGCACTGCCTGCTCCCCTAAGCCCTCAGGTGCAGGGACTCCCCATTGGATGGCACAAACAGAGCAAAACAGACCCCCAGCTCCCATAAAACCAACTCCTGATTTACGCTAGCACGAGCGAATCAGGTTTTTAATGCTCTGGATGGCGCAAGCATTGGCACAGATGATTTGTTGGGGGAGAGACGCTCTCCAACAAACTGCAAGTTGGGCTCTGCTCTTTGCCTTCTGGGGATCCTGCTCAGAGACTGGAGCAGCACAAAGACGAGGAAGAGACAGGTGGTGGCATGGGACCCTGCCTGGCATCTGGCCATTGGGGCAAGCACCATCAAAGGTCCCCCAGGAGCGCTGGCATGGCAGGACCCTTTAGAAATAACCCATAGCCCAGCAGGGGCCTGCAGACTATAAAATATTTCATTTTCGTAGCTTTTGATTTAATCTCAATGACTTAATAAGGTGAAACAACATCAGCTTTTTTCAAGCCCTGTAGAGCATTATGAATATCCTCTAGGGCTTTTTTCCATTTTTGTAGAAATCATAGTATCTTCTATAAAGCCTAGACACAATTTTCACAATCTAAGCTCTAATTAGACACTAATATTTTTGTTTCCAGAACAGACAGCTGTTGTCAGCAATGCAACACTGTGCATCTGGAACAATTTAATACATTATTTCAATAGGGTTTTAGAAAAATACAAATTTAAGTTCAGTTCTATGGATATAGAAAATTCGTCTGCTTCAGGCAAACAGAAACGATGAAATGGTTTGTCATTTCATTTGAACACCCTTGGAAAAATATTGCTATTACCTCCATACACAAAGCACACTGCAGAATACAACAGGAAGGTAAAGTGAAAACAGACAAAAGATTACCTCAAAATGAAATCAATTACTTTAGCACTGCTAATTCTGATGTCATTGAAAGAGAACTTTTAGTCAGCCAGAGGAAAAGATCGATTGGAAGGGAAATAACCAACTAGAAGTGGAAATACTCAAGATGGAAACACCTAAAAAACTGCAAGGCATTTTCATGATGCCTTAGGAAACCACCAGACAACTGTTTGAGCTGTGCTTCATGACGTGCTATATCCAGCGACACACTATGTCCCCCAACCAAATCCTGCAACCCCGTGCAGTTCCTTAGGCAGACCGTATAGCAAAGTTTTCATACATCTTTACTTCTGCTCCTACACCCCATGCACCTGTGTAGCTCTCCTTGATGACTATGAAGGGAGACAGGATTTCCAACTTAGCTTTGTCCAGTCCATGTGAACAGATGCAAAAACACTCAACTGGAAATTCTGAAGGGAAAAAAGGAAGTCAACCTCATCTGCAGCAGCACCGTGCTATGATCATATGCAACTGAAGTTGGATGCATTGAAGTTTCTTGTTTCCATAAGGTGGCTACGGCCATTTTCCTATCATTCGTTGCAAGTCTTATGGTGTGGATGACATTGAAGTATTAAATCTTTTTTCTTACTCTAATGCGTAAAAGAATAAAATGGGGATTATGTATGCTGGCACACACACTGTGCATCCACAGGTCATAAAAACAATAAATCCAGTAAATTGCAGTCACCATTTTTGCCAAGCAAAAATGAAATAAGTCATCACTTCCAGAAAACCACTAACTCTTGAAAGTCAACATTGTATTTGTATACAAAGTAATCTAAATATTACTCTTTACAGCCAGTATGAATATGAGAAAAAGGAGTAAGAACTTTAATTACAGTGTTACTGAGAGATACTTAGCAGTAAATCATAAGTATTCTGCATATTTGTTTAAAGGTTTTCATAGAATCATAGAAAGTTTACACAATTGCAGAAGTGTTGCATTAGTTTATTGTTGTATCCTGAACTTGCAGCATACCTTTTGCAGAGTTGCTCTACTCCAAATGCTTACTTGTATATAACATAAGATTTTAAATAACTGACTTTTTAGTAACCTCAGGCATAAGGCATAAATGCAAATAAACAAAAAATGCCCCACTACATGCATTTTGAAGATAAGAAGGGGAAAGTGATCTTAAGAACTGAGACCTATAGCAGAGTAAAGCCATGCGTGAGACTCCACCGTTGCTGGAGTTTGGCTGTAGTTTCATGGAGGCACCTACAGCGATTTTACAATGCACAATACAGACGTGAAACACAACCACAGCTGACAAACACCAAGTCACCGAACTCAAGGTGCTGACCTAGAAAAGCATAATCTAAACGCATCGCTCTCACCACTCAGCCATGACAGTGAAGTTTTGCTGACCACTCAGCTAACTCTCCAGACTACAAATGCATAGAAATTGCGAGAAGAGAGACTAAATTTGAGCTTTGCTTTCCATCACAGTGCAAAGTTTTCCTATGACAACAGATGCTTGCTAAGATTATTGTTTATATAGTTGCACTAGTCGTGTCTCAGAAATTTGCATTTACATTTTTATTTGTGGAACAAAGATGAAGAACGACATATTTTAAGAACAGAAAAAACAAATTCAAGGAGTTTATTACTGTGGTCTATTAATACAGACACAAATATAGAATCATAGAAAGCTTTGGATCGGAACGGACCCCTCGAGGTCATCTAGTCCAACCCCCCCACAGCGAGCAGGGACACCGCTAACTAGATCAGGTTGCTCAGAGCCCTGTCCAACCTGGTCTTGAATGTTTCCAGGGATGGGGCCTCCACTACCTCTCTGGGCAACCCGTTCCAGTGTTTCACCACCCTCACTGTAAAGAATTTCTTCCTTATATTCAGCCTAAACCCACCCTGTTTTAGTTTAAAACCATTACCCCTCGTCCTGTCACTGCTGTCTCTACTAAAAAGATTGTCCCCATCTTTCCTATAGGCTCCCTTTAAGTACTGAAATGTTACAATCAGGTCTCCGCGCAGCCTTCTCTTCTCCAGGCTGAACAAGCCCAACTCTCTCAGCCTGTCCTCATAGCAGAGGTGCTCCAGCCCTCGGATCATTTTTGTAGCCCTCCTTTGGACCCTCTCCAAGAGTTCCATGCCCTTCTCGTGCTGAGGGCTCCAGAGCTGAACACAGTACTCCAGGTGAGGTCTCACCAGAGCAGAGTAGAGGGGCAGAATCACCTCTCTCGACCTGCTGGCCACGCTTCTTTTGATGGGGCCCAGGACACGGTTGGCCCTCTGGGCTGCCAGCGCACATTGCCGGCTCATGTCCAGCCTTTCGTCTATCAGTACCCCCAAGTCCCTCTCAGCAGGGCTGCTCTCGATCCTTTCATTCCCTAGCCTGTATAGATACTGGGGATTACCCTGACCCAGGTGTAGGACCTTGCACTTGGCCTTGTTGAACCTCATGAGGTTCACACAGGCCCACCTCTCCAGCTTGTCCAGGTCCCTCTGGATGGCATCCCATCCTTCTGGTGTATCAGCTGTACCACTCATCTTGGTGTCGTCTGCAAACTTGCTGAGGGTACACTCAATGTCGCTGTCCATGTAATTGATAAATATATTGAACAGCACCAGTCCCAGTACGGGACCCAGTATCTCAACAGCGAAGCAAGAAGGTGGCTTAAGGCGGGCACTTTGCCATTTTAATTGTCAGGCTCAGTCTCCATTTACAGGACTTTGCTTTGGAAAAAAACTTTAAAAGAGGCAGAACGGAAGGTTTGCTCTTTAGCAGTTCCTGCTGAGGCTGCATAAACCATAGATTTATGATGGTAATGTTTTCTGCTTCCCTAGATATGACAAATATATAGCTTGTAATTACAAAAATGAGATGTAACTAATGACACAGTTGAGTTTTAGATAATGAGATAGTATCTTGGAAAATATAATTAGAGGATCAAGGGTGAATCTGAGGCCATTTCAGTGCTTTTCTAATGGCTCCGAAATTTTCATTTGTCAGTATAATAAAAAAATTCAAGTTAAAACCTAGTAAAAATTCGAGTCAATATTGAGGTTGCTTCACGTCTTCGAAAATCTCTCTCCATTGCACTGCTTAAAGAATGGCAGTGCAGTGCCAGTAAAAGAAGTGGAGTGTAGCAGGAAGAGCAGCACCTGCTAAGGTGGAGAAGTGACAGAGCAAAACCAAGGGATAACAGGGAGGTGAGACGTACAACACAGTACTACCAAAATCTAGTTCGTCTTCCAGCCTCACTGAGGTTTACAGACATAGGACCCCAAAGATGTTCAGCTGAGGGCACAGGTGAAATCACACCATATTGAACAGTTAAAATACTCTTTGTGGTGCAAGCCCAAAATGCCCATTAATTAGTTGTTCAAAAACAGGGGCAATGAAGATCAATTGTTTTCGAAAACTTATGGCAAGTCTGAATTATGACTACTTTGTACAGTGAAGAGAAACAACAGCAAAAAAGAAACTGAGAGTCACAAACAACTTTCTGTCTGCCTTTATAAATTTGCAGTTATATTCGGGTTTGGGGGAAGTCCATCAGGACCACTTCACGCTCTGCATTGCACCATTCCTACAAAAGCAGCTCTATTATTTCTTAGGAGTAAAATTTATTTTTCCTCTTGGCTGATGGGATGACTGCAAACCGGTAATTTATCTTAAGCTGTAGAAACACTCCCTGACACTGCTTCATGATGTGTTCTTTAAATGATGCTACTTTCCACTCTTCCATTATTTGTTTCGGCTGCACATCAGTGCTGCTCTATGAGGCTCTCATCCTGCTGTTCTTATTCAGTCAAGACTCCAGTGATGCCTCTAACAACCCCAGATGAGCAGGCTCGCTGTACACAGGACACATTTTATTCCTTCATTATTGAAAAACCAAGGGGGAAACAGTTTTCTCTTTCCCACTTACAGCACTGCATTCAAAAGCCTCAAATATAGTTAAGTGCTTACTTCAAAGTCCTTCCTTTTATTTTCAGCCTCTCTTCCGCAATTCATCTGGTATGATGGAAAATTTTTTTTTTATTAATTCTCTATATA
Organism: Opisthocomus hoazin; assembly: GCF_030867145.1. Classification (NCBI taxonomy): domain Eukaryota; kingdom Metazoa; phylum Chordata; class Aves; order Opisthocomiformes; family Opisthocomidae; genus Opisthocomus; species Opisthocomus hoazin. The sequence goes on from NC_134427.1 coordinate 10,670,742, forward strand.
AAAGATAATTTTTTTGCTACAAGAAACTGGGCAAAACCATCATCTAAGAGAACCAGAGAGCATGTTTACAAAGCTAAAGCTATCCAGGGCAAGTGCTCTCTCCATGCCTGATGGCAAAGTACCAAGCAAGAGTACCCTGTTGGGTGGGAAACAGGTCTGAGAGCAAATCTGTGCTCCAGACAGGAGGAATCACCCCACCAGCCACAACGCAGAATAAACCAGGACTGCTGTTAACAGGCAGTCAGTGTTTTTCAGGTGTGTGGATACCAGAATCTGAAAGGTACTGATGACATCCAATTAGCTACTCCCTCCTCAAGTGTGCAGCCTGGTTCACTGCCAGTTTACTCCTTTTTGTCCCTTTGCATTCAGCTTTCTCTCCATCTCACTCTGCCCCACTTCAACGCATAAGCTATAAGCTTCCCAGACACAAGCTGGCTGAAGTCAGTTGGGACCAGTTTCAGGGACTAGAGATTTGCTGCTTGTGCCAACCTCCCACCCAGAGCTCCTCTTCGCAGTTTGGACAAATAGTTTACAAATAGTCAAACTGTTTTGTTTTGATTAACATTTAATGAAGATTCAATTAACCAAGGAGAGGGCCAAGGGTGTATTATGAAAATAGAAAGAACTTCTGTGAAACACAACTTATTTTTGAAGAGCCTTCCAAAAACAGTCACTTCTTAGGAATGAGTTTTCTGCAGAATAGCTCCTTTGTGACCCATTGAGAAAGCACAGATCTCGCAAATACATTACAGTCATTTTGCATGCAGTTAATTTCCCTGAATTTTCAAGGGTAAATGAATCCATAAGGGGCAAAAAGTAACCTCATATAAAAAAAAAATCTAGATGGACTCTGAACAGATTCTTTTCTATATTATTGACAATTGCATTAATTTTCTGACCAGCATGGACTGCATGCTGGGGAGAAACGAGGGGATAATCTGTCTGCATTGTCCCTGCAGTTTGTCACTTTCATTGCTTTGATCACACCACAATCTAAACCAGTATCCGCATATTTTGCAGTATATCTATTTTTTTTGCAGCAAGCAATTTGAACCCATGTAGAAGTATCCACCAGTAACTGTAGAGTCCCAACTATGACTCATTGTCACTTCTAAAGATGTATTTTTGGACATCAACAACAGTGACGCTGATCCTATAAAATAGATTGATGGATGAATGTGCTTATTAACATCCCAGTGCAAGTCCTTACACAAAAATAACCAGTCCTGAGAAGCTGGAAGATTTACAAAACTGGAGGCAGCAAGCCACAGCAAGGGCAGTGTTTTGCTTATTCATATTTGACACATTCAACCCGGTCTAGGTATCCCCTTACACTATATATTCATTTTTTATTAGTCTAACAATCCACCTTTTACTGCCGCATAATACTCTTTGCTCACTTTGAGCCAATGTAGTGTTACTATCACTTTGCACTTACAACCATCATTTCTGAAGGCTTGAATGAAATACCTGAAGTTAAATTCACATTCAGCCACCTGTGATTTTTACCACCCCTAATGCTAAACATGTCCTTTAACTCATTTTCCAGTGTGTCTGTTCAGAGATCCTTCCCACAGCCCACATACACTTACTTCTAGTGTTTAGGCTTTTCTCTGGCGTCAGCATCCACTCAGTTCCTATGTGATTTAATTTCCTGCCCCTCCCAGTCCATCCTTTATTTCCTGACAGCCTCAAGCTTTTCCAACCAGCTCCCAATTCTTTAAAGATTATTCTTTTGGCTCTTCCCAGGAGCACATCCTACCACAGACCCACTAACCTGACTTTGAGCATTCATGGTATATAACATATATACATTAACCTGCCCACTTCCACAAAGATGCTACATTTCTCCCACAATTACCTCCAGAAGTTCCGAGACACCAACCTCAGAAGAGGTCTCCGAGACATCAGTCTCAGAAACACATAACAGCACACAACTTAGTAGATCACTTGGGGAACAAATGATTCCTTTTGTCTGAAGTTATGGACTTTGCCTTTTCACCAAGAAAACAGCCACTGCTTGAACAGGACAATGAGTAATTATATCATCAGGAAAGCCGGTTTGCCTGCAGAGACCTGCAGGTTTAAATACCAAACTTTTCAGCATCAGACAGATGTGCAAACAGGATTTGAAAGAACACTGAAACTTGATGAAGAATGCTCAACAGTTGAATGACACAAACCACAAGTGTTACAGGAGAGAGAGAGATGAAGAATAAGAGGCACTTTTGTATCTTGAAGAGATGTGGGCTGGCACAGCATGGCACAAGATCAGCATGTTTGGAAATCTGAAAGGCCACCCATAGAAATCACAACGAGAACTGCAGAGCAGACATGCCTGTGAGTCAGTGGAAAGGTAAACAGCTGCCTACTTGCATCTGACAATCTCTAGAGTGAGGGATAACTGTTTCAAGGAGACAGGAAAACATGTGCCACCCTGAAACGAGGTGTCACAATCTGGGAATGTCCAACACAGGCAGAGCACAAGGGAAAGACAGTTGCAACAGCACTAGGATCGATCCGAGACCTGCAACCTACAGCAATGGGGTCGCTTCCTGAAAGGATTACAAAAGGTCTGCATCAAGTCTTACCTTCGCTGAGATTTGAGGAAAAGCAGTTCCTGCATTCAGGAAGTGCACAGGATGGGAGTGCAGATCCAGACACAGCTGCCTGCTTTATCCAGGTAGGGAAGGGACCCACCTGGGCTACAGCACCTTTTATCATGAGTAATCCCTAATCCCACCATGAAGGAAAAAGAATATGGAGTTTCTTAGGTATTTTGCAGTTTAGAGATGGGGAGCACATCACACACAAGCTGGCAGTAGCTGTGCTCCATACCCTGACAACCAGTTCCTGCTTTGGCTTTCAAGTATGAAGCCCTCAGCAACAAGGAAGACATCTTTAAAAATAGGAGTGGAAGCCTATGGCATGACAAACAGGCAATAATTTCTTTCAATGCATTGCATCTGTTGAAGCCCTAAGCTTACCAGAGGCACAACATAAACTTCCCCACAACTATATTTTTATGAGCCGCAGGGACATCCCTGCTAGAAGCAGCTATCTAGCAGTGGAGAAGTGCAGGGCAAATTCCATTAGCACGTAGACACCAGAATGGCAGAAGCTAGAGAAAATGCAACATCAGATAAGTAAATCAAACACATAGATTAGATACTAAGAATCAAGCCCAGATTTCCTCCAGTTTGACCAAAAATCAACAACAAAGGACTCCTGCATTTTCCTTCCAGCACATATTAACACTATTACTAACAGTATTCCAAGAGCCACCCTTTACAACTGCACGAAGAACTGAGTTGTGGTGGGCTGTAGGGAACTGAAAGTTGGAGCAGTGTTCACTGCTTGTAATTACTTGCTCCTAGGGTTTGGTTTTCTAGTCTTTAAACATAAGTAGAACAGAATTCGATTCAGTTACTGTCAGTAGGAATTAAGGACAGCTGAAAAACAGAAAAGATAGGAAAATGGGAAAAAAAAAAAAAGCACATTTGCAAGAAAACTGTAGTCCTGACATCTAATAAAATAAACTTAGCGTAAGTACGAAGATCATCAGCAAATATGCTGCTGCCTATCTCTGTATCTTTCTTCACTCACTCACGTTGTAAATTTTGTTTCCCAGGTCGGTGCACAACAATTTGGAAGAGAGCTCAGCCCAAAAGACAACGACCAATCCCATTCATAAACATTTATTAGAATGACAGCAAGGACCTCAGCACATGATTTACATGCAAGGGTAAGGAACATTAACGAGCATAAAGACACGAGCAAAACTAACATTTTTAGTCTCATTTTGTCTCACTGAACTGCTGCCCAGCATAGGCACCAGCTACGGCAGTTGGTCGCCAATCTTTCCATTCTACCTGGGAACTAACACCCCACCAGAAACTCCCCAGAGAGCTGACTTTGACGAATTGAATTAAAAACAACAAAATAGCCCAACCACCTCTGAATCAAAACAACTGCAACTGATCCTAATGACCCCAGAGGACTCCTCATCAAATTTTCTAGTCTCAGCACAGATTATCCCCAACCAGAAAACTGGGAATAAATAAATCTGCACACCACCACATAGGAAACAGTGGAGTTGAGGAAAGATTGTTGAACTGTATGCTTCAGAGCTCCCCAGACTGCACCCACTGCAGATGACGTGCTGGCTATCATCGAAAACAGATGCTATATCTTCTCCCATCCTTCCCCCTTGTGCTGGCCTCCTGTTCCAGCCCTCAACTCACCCCAGCTGTCCCAACACAGTTGTCAAGGGAGCCACACTAGAAATCAGGAACCATCCACCCTGCAAATAACCTCTGGTTTCCTCACCCCAGCAAAACTTTACTTTTAACCCCCTTAGCAGCATTAACAGCACAGTCACACAAATGCACCCCTCATTTGAGGAGCTGGCACACCATGGCACCCTGGGGGAGCTTCTCCGAGGATCTGTGTGAGGTCTGAACTGGTTGGAAGACCCTTGGTTATATTTATTCAGATACCTTTTTTAATTCTAATATTTTAAATTTTAATTCAGATATAACTTTTTTGGCTGTTGGGCTTTTTTTAAACAAAATATAGAGCATCAGGTTTGGAAACACAATGAGGCCATGCTACAAAATCCATTTTTAGCTGTGCTGTGTTGCATTGCTAGAATTACCAAGGTCTCCTCTTCTGTCTTCCTCTGTCATACTCCAAGACTATTCATTCTAAACAGAATCATCCACATTTCCATTTTTATTTTATTCTACTTAGCTGTGATGCAACCTGTATTTAACAATGCATTATCATTTTCAAGGGCAAATATTTTTCCGTAATCCCAACTATGTCATTATTCTCTTTCTATTACACATACTTTAAATGTCAAAATCCATCTCCTAGAACTAATCAAATATAAAATAACCCTAGCAGGAGAAAGCAAGCTTGAAAGGGGTATTCCAGATGAAATAAAAACTTGAATGTCCTTTCTTTAAAAGAGACCTTGCCTATTATTTAATTTACTTTCACATTTTGGAAAGATCTCCCAGGGACAATGTAAGATAGACCAGGTGCATGCCTGTCACAGCTCTGTTGAAATCACCCCCAATCTGGAGCAGCACATACTGCATAGCTAAATGCTGAAGATTATGAAGGAGTGAGGGAGGAAACACGTCATCGCCAACTCTGATTTTTGCCTCTCTTTTACTCCCAACAGGCCATCGGGAAAAGTAAAAGCACACAGAAAATGTCAATGTAATGTATGACTATTTTATGAAACTGGAAGTGTGTCAACATTGGACGTTGAAGCGTTTAAGCTTGTTAGTTACCTTTTCCTTAAATTCCTTTCTCTATGCAGTTTGCCAGAGCTACTTACTCTTCCAGTAGTGGTTTACTGCCAGCATGAATTTTACATAATGCACAAATAATTAGTTATCTTTTAATGCAGCTGTTAAAGTTTATCTGATACTGCCATACACTTAACTAACTTTAGATTTGTAGAACAAATGTCTTTTGGGGGGTTGGTTTTGGTGTTTTGTTTTGATTGTTTTAGCAAGAAGCCCAAGGTAAAGCCTCCCTCCATGTTGATATAATTCTCTTTAAACTACCGAGTGATTTAAATTGCTTTTTCTGTTTGAGTGTTTAAAGTAGTAAATCAGTTCAACACATACCTTTTATTTTTCTGGCCTCTTAATCAGTTCCGAAAGCATTTCTCCATAGGAGCACAGTTCAGCTTCTGACAAAGGTGCACCAACACCACAGATCCGTCCCTGGCTCAGCAAGGACAGTGTCTCAGCTGGATAAAATGAACAATCTCTTCTGGGATTCCAAAATTTCCATGCAATTGAAAGTAAATTGTTCAACTCTTTTTAGGATCTAGCTCCTTCAGTGAGTAAGGAAATACATGAGGTTTTAAAACATCTGAACTCTACTTCTAGGCTACAGCTGGGATCTTACTTCCACTTCCAAATTGATCAGCCCATTTATGTTACAAATGAGACCCTGTGTATTGGTTCCCAATCACTAGCCAACACACGGTTAGTATGTTTCTGTCCAATTTACCTCCTTCTTGATTTGGATAAGAAGTTGATATATTTTGTATTATACTTGCCCAGGTCATCATCATCCAACAACGCTGAATTTCTTCTATTTTGAACATTCACTGACAAAAAAATACATTTGGCTTTGTAGGACATCATTGGTAAGACTACAGCTATATTGTCTGCAGAATCATGTTTTGGCCTGTATTCGCTACTGGGTTGAGCACTGACTTATTTTTTTGGAGCAGCTCTGATGTTATCAATGGGACACAGATGGGCAAGAAAACAATACCCTGTGCAATGTTATTTAAACCTACAGCAACACTGTAAATATCTGTTCCTCATCTTAACATGCAGACGGAGATGAGTCAAAAGAGTTGACAGTGACTTCAAGTAGCTGTCTTCTCTTTTCCCTTGTTCTGATGCAGGGTAAAAAGCACATATACCAGAAATCATCCAAACGGGTTTTAACCTGTAGTGAATTAATCAGTGAAGCAGGTTTCACAACTCCCACAAGCAGTCAGCTCTAATGCTTCACAGTCTCTGTAGTCTGAAAATACTTCCTAAGTCAAAATTTATTATTTACTTCTCTTATTTTCTGCAACAGTCGGATAATAATTCATGAAAATTCTCTTCATAACAATCTTTTATGTATCATAAAGTCACAGGAGCCCTCTTCAGTCTAAAGAAACCCAGTTCCCTCAGCGTGTCCTCACCAGTCACATACTGTGTATCTCTCTCCACCCTTTGGACGCTTCCATTTGTCTGTAGATTTCTAAAAGATGAAGCATAAAACTGTACCTCTTCAGGATAACATCAAAACTCTTGCAGTTAGCACTCTAAGCTTTTTAGTGGCAACATGAAGTGGTTCCTTTATATCTGCACAGCATTCATGGTGTCAATGGACCTAAAACCAGAAGTTTTTCATTCTAGTCAGTCAAATCCCTGCTTGCAGGAGCCCCATGCTGGGTAGTCAATAAGTTTGCCATTGGCAAGATTCCCCACTGTGTATGCCTGCTGAGTTTACAGATGATTTTTATGCACACGAACTGTTCATGAAGCTCTGAACCTTGCCTACTACAACAGAGATCTTTATAGATATTCCCCTAATGTGCAGTGAATCCTATTACATTACTGCACCTTCTTCCTCAATAAATTTTAAGATATTGATTTGGAAGAGCATCTCCAGTAGCACAAAATAACTTTTTCTTTTATATATTAAAAGGTTCTGTTTATTAAAAGTTCTCTCCCTCTTCAACCTCCACACTAGTCCCAAATGCCCGTTGGCCATCACCGTTCCCAAAGACAAAAACATATCCATCAACTGAATGAAGTTAAGTAATTTCAGGCAAAAGTGAAAAGGTGTTCCAAACTGTAAACTTCTTAACTATAACTTCAGTAGATGAGCAAGACAAACAACTTCATTTGCTTCCCAGGAGAAGTGTTTTAATGATATAAATTCCTAGCACCAAACACATTGTGATCCAGGAGCAACGACTGTGCCCTTCTCGTCTGATAATATAAGGCTCCAGTTGCTGACTTATGCACAAAATTTACACACACAGCTGCCAACAGTATCCAAAGAAAGAGGAAGCACTAGTAAAAAGAAGGCATTCCTAGAATGGAGAAAGATGTAGTTGTTTTTCCTGTGCCACTGCAAAAACCAGTTGAAGTTAATATGAAGCTATAAAATCAGGCAATTTCAGGACAAAAAAACATGACGTGCTAAATGAATTGATGGCAGAGGTTTGCACACTCAGGAAGATCCCTTCTTATCTGACACTTCAACAAGTGAGTTTTGTGAAGCTGCTACATGTATGTATGGAAAGATAATATTTTTTAAACAAGAAAATTATGGACAGCCACCTGGCTTTCACACCAAGTCATTCTGGAATTGAGTAATGCACTTAAGCATTTCTAAGATTATATCTGGCAGTTTAAAAATATACCCAGATCCTAACACCCATACACATACAGCAAAATCACATCCGCAAATATGTCAGGGACACAACAGAAGTAAAGGACAAGGCAAAGGAAGAAAGCAGCCAACAAGGATTCGGAAAAAAGCCAAGCCAAATACACAGCTGCCAATGGCTACCTATCATTAGGTGGCACTACCTTCACTTCTCTTTCTAATCATCTTCTCTCTTAAACCTGTGTTTAAAACATGGTGCATGTTTTTTCACCTTCAGAAAAAAACCACTGAAGTTTCCGTGGAAATGGGACTGGCCTCTGAGGCAACTCAGTTTTTAGCTAGCTGCTCTCTGAGCACATGGGCTGGGTTTAGGAGAGGCCAGATTTTTGCAGAACAGTTCTGGAGCCTCTCAGGGACCTAACACTGCCCACACTGCAGCGATTTAGGCTCCTTCATTGCTCACCAAGCAGTGCAAAGCACACTCAGAGTTATCAGTGCAAGAGAGAAAATGATAGAGAAACTGATGAGAGACTTGTTGACAAACATAAATTAAAGAAAAAGCCTTTAATCTGCCAACTCTGTCTCCTAGAACAAGGCAAAGTAAAAGGTGGCACATTGAGAAATGTAATTACTTGCCTTTCAGCTGAAATAAATTATAAGCTCCTAAGCCTAGCAGACAGTTCTGAAGCCTGCAGGAGCAGTAGGTAAATGAAAGGTAACTGCTCTGCAGGCTAGATAGTTCTTAAATCTCTCCTCATTCTCTTCTACACTTCTCTAAACTGCAAAAGGGACTAGAGGGTCATTTTATTGAAAATCATGACTGCAGAAAGTATAGGAAGCCTGGCAAGAAGAGTGTTCTAACACCAGTCCTGCATCTCTCTGGACACATTTTTCCTTCAGCTGAAACACATGATTTATAATTTTGGGAGACAACTACATGGAAATGTTCTTTCCTTCACTGCAGCAATGAGTCACCATCCAGATACCACAGTAAACTCGGTTACGCTTGAACAGAGGTTGCTGATCACCCTCAGCTTTATCTATGGGCAGCGGTGAGGAATAGGCCACCTTTCAGCATCTCCAAATCAAGGCTGATTCAGAGCTATGAAGGAAACTGTCTCAGGGAGCCTAGAAAGAGCTTTACCTCCCAAACGGAGCATCCTGCTAGTGAGTAAGCAAAGGATAATTATTTTACCTGGACTTCAGCAGCATGCAAGGCAAAGCAATGCAACCCAGTGGGGCCCGTGGATTTATGGTGGCTGAGGGACTGCAGTCCTCATGTATCTCTCAGCAGTGCAGATGTGTGATTTGTTGCTTCACTGACTTATGTTTCAATTTACCTTTTTCACCCCAATTTCTGCAAATTCCTTGATATGTCGGCTATTTCCCAACAGAATTGAGAAACAGAAGAAAGGAAATCAAATGGTGTTAAGTGAGATGCAAAAATGAAATGGTTGAAGAACTGACATAAACCCGGGGAAATTAATTAAAAAACTGTCATCCAAAATGTCATCAAGAATGGAGTCATACATATCCCAAGGCCTTTGCTAAAGAAGGTCTAATACCAAATCAAGAGAAAGAGGAAAAAGCAAGTTTCAATGTTTCACGCAAGCTGAAAGCTAATCAAAATTCAGCCATGAAGATGGCATTTCCTTTAAATGAGTTTCCCTTCAGCTCATCAAAATAGTGATAGTTTTAAATAGATTGTACTTCGCAGTTTAATTACTAATGGATTTTGTTTTGTTCTTTGGTGGTCTTTAATTTAGTGTAGGTATTAAATTAACATAATAAAGCAAACTACCATACTTTCTCCCCTTAAGACTTACTTTTACAAGACATTAGAAATATTAACAAAAACTTTTGAAAAGCCTGAAATTACTATGTTGTGGCAAAACTTCCAAGTAAACAGCATGAGTGAACATTTCAGCATTTATTCTACACACACAAAAATTAGACTTATTATTCCAACAGATTCCTGGTCTTGGAGCCACAAGGCCACAGACTTCTTCCTAGTCCACATGCTCTGAGCTAGAGACATCAGAATTTATTCAGTGCTGAGCAAAACATCAGGTAGTCACTCAGAAAAAATACAAACCAGGCTTGCCTTTCCAAAGAAGAAAGTGGGAATCTGAGCTCCACCTCACACTAGATCATCACCAACAACAGAAACCCAGCATGTGTCTCAACTTCTGAAGAGGAGCCCCAGGTAAGAATCCTGGGGACTGAGAAGGAAACAGAAAATAATGGAAATGCCAGGGCATATGCACTGCTTGTAACCTGCAAAGAGTAAGATTAGAAGTCATGCTCTGAGAAGCAAAGTCTTGTCATGTAACAAGTCAAATTTTTTGAAAACATTTCTCTTCATAGGAACAGAGTTAATTTGCTATATCAAATTATACCTTCTCCAGGAATCAGGTGAGTGAAATAAAGGACAGGAGATTTTCGGTACCTGCCTCATGCTTGGCCAGTTCAGACTGAAGCCCCAGGTATGCTCATAAGCATCAATCTACTGCTGCTAAAGCAGCCCTATGTGCTTCATAGGTGATTGACAGAAGGACAGAGATTGTACAAGTACCAACAGTGGGAGCATCCCTTTGGGCAAAATGAAGAGGTGAAATGTCCATGCTAGTCTTACGAGGTTCTCTGCCATCCCCAGCACACTGGCCAAAGGAATGGCTTCATCATATGCAACCATAGAATCACAGGTTGGAAAAGACCTCTAAGATTATCAAGCCCAACTGTCAACCCAGCTCCACCATGCCTGCTAAACCATATCCTGAAGTGCCACATCTACACGTTTTTCGAACACCTGCAGGGATGGGGACTCCACCACCTCCCTGGGCAGCCTGTTCCAATGTCTGACCACTCTTTCAGTAAAGAAATTTTTCCTAATATCCAATCTAAACCTCCCCTGGTGCAACTTGAGGCCATTGCCTCTCCTCCTATCGCTAGTTACCTGGTAGAAGAGACCAACACCTGCCTCACTACAACCTCCTTTCAGGTAGTTGTAGAGAGTGATAAGGTCCCCCCTCAGCCTCCTCTTCTCCAGACTAAACAGCCCCAGCTCCCTCAGCCGCTCCTCACTAGACTTGTTCTCTAGACCCCTCCACCAGCCTCGTTACTCTTCTCTGGACATACTCCAGCAACTCAATGTCCTGCTTGTAGTGAGGGGCCCAAAACTGAACACAGTACTCCAGATACAGCCTCACCAGTGCCGAGTACAATGGCAAGATCACCTCCCTACTCCTGTTGGCCACACTATTCCTAATACAAGCCAGGATGCCGTTGGCCTTCTTGGCCACCTGGGCACACTGCTGGCTCATGTTCAGCCGGCTGTCTACCAACACCCCAAGATCCTTTCCCTCTGGGCAGCTTTCCAGCCACTCCTCCCCAAGCCTGTAGCGTTGCATGGGGTTGTTGCGACCAAAGTGCAGGACCCGGCACTTGGCCTTGCGGAAACTCACACGGCTGGCCTCGGCCCTTCAATCCAGCCTGTCCAGATCCCTCTGCAGAGCCTTCCTACCCTCAAGCAGATTGACACTCCCGCCCAGCTTGGTGTCATCTGCAAGCTTATTGAGGGAGCACTCAATCCCCTCACCCAGATCATTGATACAGATGTTAAACACGACCAGACCCAAAACTGAGCCCTGGGGAATACCACTCATGACTGGCCGCCAGCTGGATTTAACTCCATTCACCACCACCCTCCGCGCTTGGCCATTCAGCCAGTTCTTTATCCGGCAAAGAGTACACCCATCCAAACCATGGCCAGCCAGTTTCTCCAGGGGGATGCTGTGGGGAACAGTGTCAAAGGTTTTACCAAAGTCCAGGTAGACAACCATTAGCAAGGGTGGCCCAAACAATGGCTCACACCCTTTTTTTTTTCCCCAGAAATGCCTAGAAATTCCCTAGATTTGCTGGAGAAGGGCTCACGCACACAGATGCGGCCTCCTTCTGCACTCAGTCCAGCATTTACACAGAGGCTCTTTTGTCCATGCAGCAGCAAATGCCAGGTCAGGTTCTACACACATTAAGCTTGTCTGACCCTTTATGCTGGCCTTCTATCTGCCTAACAAAGAAAAGCAGTCCTACACCTATGATGCTGTTATCAAGTAAATATTATTGGATAAGTAAATGTAAATGATAGGTGGGAAAAAAAAAATCTTCCCGATATCTTAAAATGCCAGAAGACAACATTAATCCTTTTCATGGCTTAGAAGGAGAAGGTTTTGCTCCACACTCACTAAAACTACAGCAGGGTTTTCAAAGTGTGTAGCTTGAAAGAAAGAATAATAATACATGGTTATGTCTTATTAGCAGCAGCCTCTGAGGACATCAAAGAAATAAAAAGCAACGACCTATGGAGAGCAGTGAGATGTATTATCAGACATACTACCCAATGATCTGATTGACAGAAAGGTCATTTCCAGTGCAAGCTTAGGTCCCTCTTCTGGACCAAAACAGAGATTACAGCAGAGTTTGAAAACCCATAGTATTGGCTCGTTGCTATGGCTATGAAAATGAAAGAGCTAGCTTTCCTCAAAAGCATCCTCAAACAAGATGACAAGCTACCATGATTACAAGCAATAGAGAAATGTGCAGTTTTAGATTTTAAAAATGGTTTTCAGCATCTAAATCAGACACCCTCCCCCCCACTCCAGTAATATCTGAGGCTCCAGGCTGCCTTTGCAGCAGCAAAAGAAGTAACAGGAACCTTATGAGACAGTCTCTGAAAATGTGCAAACCCAAGTGACTAAATCTCAGCACGCTTTTCTTTTATTCTTTCCACACACATTCATTCTTTTTATTCATTTTGGATTATAAGTAGGATAACACCCGGATTCAAGGCTTCATGCCTCCCTCTAAGTAAATTCTTAGTCACAGTCCCAAGGAAGCTGGATGATTCCCCTCCCTTTTATTTAAAGGACTGACTTTTGTACAAAACATCTTGATGAAATCCTGGCTCTCATTCACATTTGCAATCACCTTGGAAGTTTCTATAGGGATTTTCATGCTGTTTGTCTGTGCCACCAACTTGATTTGCTGCTTGTCTTATTTTGGTTGACCTGGCTATTCAAAACCACACATATGCAGCCAGGCTCTTTCCACTGATGAGCCGAAAACTCCTACCTTGGAGGCAACAACTGGCAGCACTTTTGGCCTGGCTTGACTCCAGGCAGACGCTGTGGACTTTTCAGCATGAGCCCTGATGCTCCCTCCAGCCCAGGAGGCTGCTGTGTCACCATGTCCCCCAGCCTTGCACCTTCAGATTCCTCCCATTCCACATGCAACCTGTGTTCACCATGATGCCACCAAAGTCCATTGTGGAAAGTCACACGTCTTGCCTGTCACTGGTTTTGGATATTTTAAATTGGCCCTTATCTCAGAAACCTCACCCATTAGAGCGGCCTGGCCCTGCAATTCAGGTGGGTGCAGCTCTCTCCAGCACAACCCACAGGCAGGGCAAAGGCTCAGACACCAGACCACATCACCCAAGGCACCAGCCCCAGATGACAAGCATCGAGCCCACCAGCAATACGGGAAATGTTGCTGAATCCAACTACTCCATCATCTCTACAAGACAAATTGCTTCAAGGCTTACACAAGGCAAAGCCACATCCTGAGCCAGTCCTCGAGCCGTCTAGGGGAAAGGACAACTCTTGGTGAATTCTTTTCATGGACTCAATAACACACCTTTCAGTTCAAGTTTCAGCAGGATTTCTGCCACAGGCTGCAGAGAGTTTCAAAGTCTCCTTTTGCCTCTGAAACCTGCCTATCCCCTGGTTGAAACAGCTCTGAATGTAGGTGGCATACACAAGCCTAGCAAAGCTATGCTCTCAGAACTCAGTTTAGGTTTTGTCAGGATGTCACAAGCAATCCCTCTTGCAGTCCAGGCTAATGTAAGATTTGAAATATTCCAAGTTAGTGCCTGGACTTTGTACGAAACCTACTTCCAGCAGAACTGATTATGTCCCAACTTTGCTGTGACCTTCTGTCCAGCATCTTACTTCTGCTCACACACTATTCCCAGAGCATCAAAGTCTGCAAAGGGTTAAAACGCACCTGCAATTCTAGAGCCCATTTTCACAACACCTATCGCTCCCTCTGAAGTTGTTTTGTAGGAAGAAAGGCAACACTACGTCATCTCATCCCAAAACACTTTACAGCCAGTATCAGAAATACGCACTGACACATAGCAAACAACTGAACAGCTTGCGGCCAAATACAACACATGTTACCTTCCCAAAAGCTTCAGCCACAAACCACAACCGGGAAAAATAATAATTTAGATCACTGAAGGAAAAAAAACTCTACTTAATGCTGAAGACACTTTTGAAGTCTCTGACTTCCAAACATTAAACATTATAGCTTAAGCTACTAAAATATAAAGCAAGCTCATTGTTACACACGAAGATAATAAATTTACAGAGCTCAATATACAGGATTGAATGATAACAAAAATTAATTTTCCTGTCCTGAAGACTGGCAGCTTCTCTGCCCTTCAGGGAAGCACTTTTGCACAGATTGTTTTTTATGAAAGGAGAGGAATAATGTTTCCATATGGAAGGCTTGGTGGTTGTTTTGTTTGTTTGTTTTTGTTAACCGACACATGCATTTCTGATGTCGCAGTAAATTAGGCATCTTCATGAATGCTCACAGCAGCATGGTTGGCACTGAAGTGTTCAGATGTGAGACAGACCCACAAACCTCAAATACTAGAAACTACAAGTAGAGAATTGTTGTCCCCACTGGCTTATGGGCAGTACACTGCCTTAAAACATCCAACACTGTTCACAACTCTCTTGCTATCTACAAGTAAATTTTTCTTCAGGTTGGGAAGTCATTTCATTGTTGGTAACATTATCTGTCCCAAGCTGTTCAGCATCCTCTAGTAACTGAAAATCTTAAGAGAGCATAAAGAGAAATCACTGCTTCGGTCTTACACCTTTGGCCAGTGTCAGCATTAGTAGAACAGTCACTCAATGCAAAATCCCAAGAATACTCGCAGTAAAGTAAGGAAAGCCTCATAGGGCTCATATGTCTTTTTCAAGGTAACTGCCACAAGGTACGAGGGTCTTGTCTTCCACACTAAGATTGTTTCCACCACAAAATTTCTGTCCTCTAAAGGGAAGGAACAGATACAGTCAAATTTCAAGACAGCTGTCCTTCGGGATCCATGGAGGGACCCAACCACCATGATCATGGTCTGAGTTTGTATTGCAAACATAGTCTACATCAGATGTGGAAGGAATGAAAAAAAAAAAAATATCAAAGATACTGTCTATTGTAAGCAAGGAGGTTGAGCATCCAGCCAAGGAGGAATCTGTTTTCCTCTCATCAACTGCAGTTTCAGTAATGTTAAGGAGAGCAAAGAGTAGCCAGAATGTCTCCTAGTGACCAATAAAACCATAAGAAAACTTCTAGCTGTCACAGGAGGAACAGTCTTGCAAAAATAGTAGCTGGTGCAGAAAATACAACATATGATGGAAAATGATCATGTATGAAAGGCAAAATCTATTTCCCTGAGCTACCAGGGACAAAATTCATAAATGCAGATAGCTGTACCCTCTCCTACATCCCTACAATTTTGAGGGTTTTTTCTAGGCTGTGATGATGAGCCAAAAATGTGACTTGTTCATAGAATTCCCTCAGGTCCACCACTCTGGGCTAACGTGCTTCTTTTCTACATCAAGAAGTAGTGTTGTTTATTTTACCTGTTCCTGCCTCCCACTTCTTCCGTCTGCCTTCTATTCACCACAGTGATTTTCATTTCCCTTTCTTAACCCTGTAGCAATGTTTCTGTAACTGCCATAGAAATTACTGCAATCAAAATAATTCCTATTCACCAGTTCCAGTAATAAAAGATTAAGCTACACATATCCTGAACATATTCATAGCACTTCTGTAAACCTCCCCTTCACACCTACCACCTACCAAAGGCTAAAACACACATTTCCTGACAGAGATCATCATCTCTTATCTCCTATCCTTCATTAGTTAATTTCAAAGCAATTTACAAAAAAAAGGTCCACATCAACAAGATAATGATGGCTTAGAGAAAGAAGGGACTTGTCTGTCACGAGGAGGTAAAATATGGATAATTTCAGGAATGCAGGCTTGCCTACCTTAGCAATTTTTTGCTTGCACATGTCTGGCAAATCTGATTTCTAGTTTTAGTACACAAATGCCCCCTGTCTCTTCTGGGACTTTGCTTCCAACTACAGTCCTTAATTTCATGAGATGGTTGTGGTAAGCTGTATGGATAACAAGTTATCATATTCATTTCCAAGTATTCCAAGCTGTTTGCATGAAGACCAAATCTAGCCACAGCAGCTTTTCACATAGAGCTAAGCCACACCAGTTTAACGCTTATGTACAGTCACAGGTAGTCACACTAGTTCCTTCCTCGACTTTCATGCGATCTGCTGGCTGGGACTGAAGAGACCCATGAGGGTATCCAGTCAATACCTCTCCCAAATTACAATCTAAATCGAGTATCTTAGCGTGCAGCTTGCTTTCCAGAGTATCAAAGCAGGGAGCAGAAGTTCTGCGCTCACTTCTTCTGAAGAGATTTCCTAAAGCTAACATGCCTTGTGGTCAGAAACCTTGCTTTTGTCATTTTTTTCACATATATAGTTTTTATCTCCTTTACCTTGATTTTTCCTCTCTATTTAAGGCACTTCGCTTGGCTCTGCCGTTATCCGCCGTGTGCCCACGCCTACCACTCCCAGAAATGCTTCTGTCCCAAAGTCAGCACAACTCCTCCTAACTCCCATCTCTTCCCTAACATTTTTCTAATGTTGCTCCCCAAAATGACTGCTATTCTAGATCGACTCTTGCGATCACAGAAAGCAGCATTTTGGTCCTCCTTTCTTCCAGGGCTCAGCACTGACACTTTATTATAGTTGTCATCTCTGCTGCCTCATCATGTCACAGTAATGCCTATTTGTTAATCCTTTATTACCCCTACATCTCCCAGAGCTTTACTAGTTTTCCCTCTCTCAGTTTTGATTTATTTATCTTGGATTACAAGCCCTAAATTCATTAGCTCGTCCTTTCACGGATTGAATCTCAAAGTAGTTTTTTGGCTGCATCTGGAATTTCTCTAGACACCTTTGAATTTTTTCCTTGGCATTTAGAGAGGCATCTAGCTTACTATAATCTGTCACTTTTGATACAGCACTGTTTGTTCACTCTTTTAGATCATCGAGGGACATACCAGAATCAGTGAAGAAAAAAAAAAAAAAAATAGAGATCATGAGTTATTGCAACTCCCTTCAAATCATCCTATGAGTGAACAAGACATCCTCTTTTTCATGAGGCTGAAAGGTGCTGAAGTGTGCAATGGGTACTGAAGCCAGAGGAGACTACAGCTAGTGTTAGGCACAGTGATGCTCGCAGACTCCCTAGCAGATGTTCAGACATCCTCCCAGGGAATTCAGACATATGATTTTGCATCTAAATGCCCTGATCCAGAAGAGGAATAACAGAAAAACAGAACTTACAAAAGTGTAAACTGAGGATTGAAAACAATAACCCTGCATTGACACATTTCTATTCCAGTTATTGGAGCAAAGTCCTATAAGAGACATAAGAGAGTAGTTTCTTAAATATTCAGGAGCAGTGTCCTGCGTTCAGCCAGGACAGGGTTAATTTTCACCAGGAGCCAGGAGGGAACACAGCCGGGCGGGGTGACCCAACCTGGCCAAACAGAGCCGGGTATTCCTTAGCATGTGCCGTCATGCCTGGTTCGGGTTGGGGGTAGCTGGGCGGCGGGAAGTAGTTGTGGTTCTGGAGCGCGTGGCAGTGGCAGGCTGTGAGAGCGGCTCTCTGCGATTTGTGTTGTGTATCCTCCTTATCGGCATCATTGTTGTTATTGTTCCCTTTCTTTGCTGTTCTGTTAAACTGCCCTTATCCCACCAGTTTTTTGCCTGTTTCTCTCCATTCTCATCCGCACCCTGGCAAGAGGAGGGGCGGCCGTGTGGCCCTGTTGTTGCCGGCTGCAGCCAAACTATAACAAGCAGAAATAAGTCATTAATTCTGTACATAACACTGATGTTTAGAACTTCTTAGACATAATTGAGAAATTCTCCTGTGCTTGCCATTTAACCAGTTATTACTTACCACGGTGGGAAACACACACTGCATGAGTGTTCAATATGCAGTAGTTATTACCTGCTGTGTATTTTGAAATGACACTCCAGAAGCTGGGAGAAACCATGTATTTTCAGAGATAACTTGAAGAAGTCCAAGATGCAAAATATCTTGCGGTTATAAACAAAATATAAATTAAAACCAAAGCCAAGAAACCTTCCAAGAAAACTGACAGAACAGAACACATCTTTCCAAGGATTAGAATGACAAGATAATAAATTAAGCGATAAACCCAGACAGGAGCAAACACACACAAAAATTTTAAAATTATCTAGGATAATTCACAGTGACTCAAAAATACTAAAAAAAAAAAATCCATTGTTCACTTGATCAGAATGCTGATTAACAGATTACGAAACTGCATCGAAACTTTACCAAGCTGTAAGTTCAAGATCCCCCAAACCATTCCAGAAACCAATAGATTCATGAAAATCAAATGTAAAAGAATTTTGTTTTCTCCTCAGAAATGGAGAAGAGACTGAAAAAACCCACAACAATGTTGATGACAACTCACTCCACTTGGAAAATGGAGCAAAGCAATAGCTAATCACCTCTGTCATCAGACTGGGTATCAGGAATAGCAGAGTGCATGGTTCACCTTTCGTCTGTTACAAGGACAATCACCAAAAAGTCAGACTTTCCCAAATTTCTATAGAATATTTTGGATTTCAGTTCTATTAAATTATTCTTTTACTCAGATAATCCCAAATGATAGCCACTAGATAGTGCTGATGTTTACTTTATTTCTCCTTATTACTGGCCATCTTAAAATCATTACCCTTTCCTCAGCATTACTTATGCAACCTATCATTTTCTCAGCAATCTCAAGAGAATCACAATTCCTCAAAAGCTCATTTAGGTAACAGGAGAAAATGTTATTTACTGACTCATTGTACCAAGTTTGGCAGTAAGTAAAATAGAGAAGACACAGTTTGCAGCCCCCACCGGCCTAACCATACATGACACCGACAATAAGTTACAGAAGCAAAATAGAATTTCAGTAAAAACAGATAAGAAAATGCTGCTTCCGTGGTTTTCAGGAGTTTGGAAAGTCCAAGCTGCCAAGTGCCAGAAGGGTGTAAGGTGATAACTATCCAGAAAACCGAGCTTCTGTCTACCCAGTTCATTTGCCACTCAGGTACTAGCCCTGCAGCATGCTGTGTAAGTGGGACATGAAGAGGGGAAAAAAAGAAGACACATGACAAAGAGCAGACAGGATAACAGTGAAGAAAACAAGCTGTTATTTTACTAAAGATTTTTTTATTCAGCTTTTCCTCCAAGGAAGTCTAAAAGTAACATTTATCTCTGTAAAGTCACACTGCTGTTCTTTGAAGATATTCCTAAAACTTAGCAGTGGCCCAGAATTTGGCAAAAACAATGCAAAGAAAAAAAATCCCTACCAACAGTTTGGAAATCTGGCCCTGCTCCCACTGTGAGTTCAACAGTCTTCTCTTACACACACATTCAGCCTGACCCATTTGATCTCTGTCTTCAAAAATTTCATAAAATCCAGGATTAGATGCTTCTGCAACAAACTGCGGGTGCCAGCCACTTCCAGACATCACACACTGATCCAGCTTTTCTGGAATGTTGCGTACCACCTCCTTGTACAGCTCTTTCATATATATGTCTTTGATCCTACTTGGTGCTTAGGGTCAGCCCACAGGGAGGCTCCAAGGATCAATCATCCAAGGAGGTAAAATAAACCCAGTTTATATTTACCAGGCACCTCAGAAATCATCTAACAGATAGCAGTACTTACGCAAACCAGTTACTGCAATTCCCATGTTGTTAGAAGCAAAAAATTTTGTCAAACAGACGAATGTCTTGGGTCTGACAGATTGCAGATCTCATGGCTGCAGAGATCAGCCACTGTATCGACCAGGTACGGCTACTCTGCCACGGTTCCTCCCAGCAGTCTTTCAGAGCCTCACAAACTGCAGTGTGTAGGAACACAGTGCCTTGATTAGTTTGTTTGTTAGCTAGGCCCCTTTGTAATGACTATACCTGAAGCTCTTCAAGTTTTTTAATAGGAAGAAGTGAACCTCCATCCATATGTGCAGTAGTTTGATGCCTTGTGCTACCTAGTAAGCTTGAAAGCTTCAAAGTGCAATATATTGCCATCCCCCTTCCCTCCATCCCACCTGACTGCAGTATTTTTTCAGTGTCTACAATAAGACTGCTTTCCTTACATCCTGAAGGAAAAACTAATGACACTGTTTATTCATTCAGTTTTAGCTAAGAATTTGGATCCCTTGGTTGTGGCTCTAAATAAATGTACCCTTTCTGAAATTCAGTGAAGTGCAGAGAGTAAGGGGTAAAACTGCACAGGAACACCCACGCAGAGCCGTTTTCTGCTTAAATATCAAGTACCTGCCCGGTGCTGGTAAACGCACAGAAGCAGCTTAGAAAGCTGCAAGGGTTTCAAGTCCTGGGGTTCAAAACCAGACAAACCGTATGTAAAAGCCATCCGATTGGATATTCTGCATTTTAGGGTCAGCCAAGAAAGCATATGGAAGATGTTTTCCTGAAGCTTCTTACAGCCTTTCAATGCCTCATTTACTCCAACAACATGAGCTCTGCATTTAACCCTAAACATTGTATACAACACACAGGCATTAAACATTAAACCAAACACACACAGCATACTGGAAAGTCTGTGGTCTTCTAAATTAACATATGACATGGAAATACCATTTACTGAACCATTTGAAAACTTGGTTCAAAGCATACAGACATGTGGTGGTAAATTCCTACACAACTTTCCATCCAAAAGCATACTCATTTCTATTATTTCTGACAAAAGATGCCTGAAGATAGACCATCCCCAGACAGAACACAAAAAGAGCATATTTACTGAGCCTAGAAACAACTAATGCTCAATGACGTGGACCATTTAGTTCCTTTTTGCTGAAATGTCCCTTTGCGTGCTGCTCTTTCCAGACTCTGAGACAAGCGTCTGCAATTGTCCCGTATCGATATGCTCTTGTTTTGTTTCCTGTGACGCGACAGCCATCTTAAAACTTTCTTATGTGTCATTTTGCTTTTCAGCTTTCTCATATTCATTATATTTCATAGTGCTAGGCATGACAGCAATTCAAGAACTAAAGCAAAAATACAAGAGAGTGACCTTGTCTTGAGCTTGCCTGGTGTTTCCCTGTTTCTCAGCTTATCTACTCCTTGTCTCTCTTTCAGACGTACCCAGACCTTCAGAAAGCCGGAGCAGAAAAGCGTCTCCTCCTTCCTTGCATCTGCCTTTTTAACACAAGTTTCTGCATGAAGGTTGCTCTTTTCTCAAAGGAAGATTTCATAAGGAAGATTGATAGCTTCTTACAGATACCTTTTACTACCTTTTCTTCCAGACTTGCAAACTAGGTGACTCTCCCCATCCAACTGCTAATGGACAGCCCATTGGAAGGAGCTCATGTTATGGAGCATTCCAGGATTGCCATTTCGGGGTCAAGAAGGAATTCTTCCAGAATGACCAGCCTGGCCAAGGAGGCAGGATAGGACTCTGATGGGGGAAAAGGAACATAAATTTCTCCCTATTTAAGGAAAACACAAAAAGAGAGCAGGAAATTCCCAGTGTTGCAAGATTATCTAGCTCCCAGAGGTCAAAAGTAATCAGGCAAATTGAAAGTCTTTTAGTCACTGCTAAGGGCTAACCTACAAATGGAAGGGTCTGAGTGAAGGTAAGGGTACCTCAGTCAAAGCAAGTTGAGTCCGAAATATCCAGGAGACCGGGTCTTTCCCTTGAGGAATTGTCCAGTGATATGTATAAAGGCAACACTGGATACATGCTTGCACACATATAGATGTACTTATGTATGGGCAATAAAATACATCTCACTTTTAAATATATATACATACACATATAGAGATATGTATATATAAAAACATCCACAAAAGTTGCTGGTTGGATATTTCAGTTCAATATGAATTTCAATATCATCCTTTATCCATTGTGGAACCAAAACATAAAACATTTAAACCAAGTTGTGTTTAACCATTCAGCTGTTACATTCCCCCAGAGGCAGCAGTATATAACAGATTTTTGCTATTAAAGACTTAATAAATCGTATTTTATATCAGTGTTACATTGCAAACCCTCATTGGATTTATTGATTTGTTCTTTTTTCCTTGGGTCAAGTTAAAACTTTCTTGTGCAGATAAATACAGCTTCAGAGCTAAAAGATGACCTGAAGCACATTCAATTTGAAGTTTCTTTCTGCGTACTGTATTGTAGGTTATGCTACCTGACGGACAAAATTGAGAAGCTAAAATCCATCTTCAGAGATAATTAAAAAAATTCAACTGTGAAATGAAACTATCAGCATGCCACCTTTTAACTAACAAGATTAGAGTTACAAAAGCTGTGAGCTTATACAGTTCTCACCAGTGTAAGTCCCTGAAGAACTGAAAGCTTTATAAAGGATTTCAATCCAAATCCACAATATCTGAGTATGCCTGAAATACATAGAAGCAAGCTATTTTATTTTACTGAGGCATACCAGGAGACACCACCAGACCACCCAACATGACAAAAACCAAAGACTCATGGGACCAAGGACTTAGAAAGCTGTTACTACATCTGCAGCACACTCCTGTAAACTTAGTTTGGGCACTTCCTCTTGCTCTTAGTGGGCTCACTGATACAGTGAAACAAAATGCACAAAACCACGAGTTTTTCCACATCCCGCCTGGGCAAAACACAGTCTACCCAGCTCTTCTACACAAATAATCTCAGAAAGATGAATACTAAAGCAGTGCTGAATCACTCAATTAACCACTTGCACCTTAGGCTAGGCTTATCATCTTATTCATAACACTATCCAAATACTTTACTTGTCCATTAGGGTTCACTGCATCCATCTCAAAACTTTGAAAATTTAATTTCTGTCTTCGATTAAAAAAAAGTAAAATGTAATCCCTCAACACCATATATATATTAGAAGGAAGAGATTTCTGTTTCTAACAAGCTTTAGCTTGTGAAATACCTTTTCAGTGATACAGGTTCTGGAGCTCCTATAGAGTCTGAACCAACAAACAATACTTATCCTTACTTACTCTAACGGGAGGCTGTACGCCTTTGGTTTGTTTGGTACAGAAGAAAGAATGAATACTGGTGAGATTTTGGATGTGAACTTACTGTACTGCACTGGCAACACTGCCAGCTACACAGGATCCATTGCCAAAAACTTACAATTTGAGACTATTTCAACACATGCAGCCCCAGCAGTCACTCCTGCAGTGGGCTGGGATAAACAGTCCCAGTGTAATCCTGATGGGCCGACATTTGCTCTCCAGAATCCCACCTATTCTGCTGCGGTACTAATCTTCCTTGGTGTTGACTGCATAGATTTGATAAACCCATTAATACAAACCGTTAAGGCAGAGAGTAATGGAGCTAAACAACAAAGGTCAGCAGCTAGAAATTACTATTGAAGGAAAAATAAAAGCAGTATCACAGAGAAAGATTTTGGCAACTCATGGAAAATCCCTCTTACAAAGTGTTCCACGGTAGTAAGAAAAATCTTAAATATTTTGATGATGCTTCATTTTCCAGTTTTCCATTTACTGCTTAAACAAATAGACTAATTACGTTAACACTTTCACATGAAGAATCCAGTTCCTTAAATAATCTCAAAGTCTGTATCCAGTTCAATTTCTTACTCTTTAAAAGTAGCTTTGTAAAAGAGGTTGAAGTTGTTTGTATCAGTTTGATATTGCTATTCGGGCATACACACGCTGTCAGTTCAGCTCTGCTGCAGCATCCGTAGGTGCTTACACAGCAGCCAAAGCAGCTGGTCTAGGCACCAGAAATACTGACAGATTTCCAGTTCTGCCCCTGATTTTGTGTACAACAGGAATAACAAGATTTATTCTCCTCATCAAAAGAATGTACTTTGAAATCTATTGCTCACTGTAAGAGCATAACTACATCACCTAGTTACCCATTAAATTAAATGAGGTACCGTTGCAAGAATCTGTATTAAAGACAAGGCAACACTCAAGCCTTTAAACTAACACATTACAACTGCTGCGCACCCCCCATTGACTTCACCATGAATATTCAATGGGCTTTTACTATATATATTCATGAACATGCTGAAACTCCCAGCCACTGGGGCAGCCACACCATGTGTACATCCTTTGCAATGGATACTGCTGCAAAACACCAGCTGCTGACAGTCACCACCTTATTTTATTGGTGTCCTAATTCTCCAGGCAAGTCAGCCATTGATTTCCTGTTCCTTTCCTGCATTCACTATTTCCCCTGCGCCTGCAACATCTGAATTTTCTTCTTGGCAACCACAAGGCTCTGTGACATTCGCACTTTTATCTTCATTTCAGAGGTACAGTGAAGCATGAGGAAAGGCAAGTGCCTCCCTGTCTGCCCCCGGGTTGGATTGCCATGGAGATGGCACCTCCTGGGTGAGGAGGCTTGTCTCAGCGCATTGCTGCTTGGTACTCATGCCCTCATGACATGCTCCAGCTGACTTACCATTAGGCAGTATGCCACTTGAAGAGACTGAAACAAGTGTAGACGGTTAGAAAAATATCCTCCCATAAATAATTTTTGCTGTTGGCAGCATCGTTTAAATTGCACTCCTTCCTGTTCCTGAAGAAACGGGTCAGGGTTTGATCTCTGCCAAGTTAAGTGAGCTATGAAACCACAGACGAGGGGGCTGGCTCTGCTGTTACTGTCTATTTTCTTGCAGTGGTGGCATGGCACACCTCACCTGCACTCTCCTCAGTGGTTCTGTAGTTCCTAAGTCTTCCTCGAGTTTACGTTCAGGACGGAGAAGACAGGTTTTCATGAAACTCATAAGGAGTGCATAGCTTAGGCAGAGGATACATCACAGCCAATTTTCTAGCCTGTTTGACAGCTGACACACAAGCATGCCCCGTCGCATCTCTTCAGGGTCCAAAATACTTGTGGTGACATCCAGAACAGACAAAAGGGTATGCACAAGCATATAGCCAAGAGGAAACAACAGTCAGTGAGAATGCTTTTCCAGAGGGCAATGCAGGTAGAAACTTAATTTGTATCTCCAAATCTCTCTCTGAAGGTGCCTGCCTTTCTTCACTACCTCAGCTGAGTTAGTTCAGGTGATCATCTTCCTGACTTAGACACCACAAGTGCCTGAATGTCAGGGTTCCATCTCCCTGCCCTTCCTATCAATCTCCAAAACAATCCTAATCATCACCCTAAAAATCCTAATTGTCTCTAAACAAGGGCTCTCCCTCATTAGACAGAATCCCCCAGACACAGTTACACAGAACATATAACGGTCCACATGAAGACATGGAATATTCTGGCAGGAAGGAAAACCACCCTAAATCAAAGTGAAATCAAGACCTCCCCCATGCACTGACTCTCATTACAAATCCCCATAAAGACTGTGATTTTCCAAGCAAGAAACATCTCTTCTCCAAAAGAATTTGAAACATAATGATGCCTCTTACAACTCAGAAAAACAATTACCATGGGTGATTAAATAATACATAATAAAAAAATGACATGTTCTGACATGCACAAGGAAAGTGCAAGTGTTTAATACCGCACCCTTTGATAAGAGAAAAACAGTTTGCTCATTCTGTAATGTCAGTCTTAGAATTCAGAGCAGTCGATCAACACACTTTTGAGTAGATTGCACAGTTACTGGTCACCTTCATGTGGAAAGCAGGAAAGCAACTCATGAAGAGGTCTGCTACCCCAAGCAAACATCAGCCAGCAAAAATAACACACACACGAGTGGGGGCAACAGGCTGCTCTGAAAATGAAAAGTTTAGTTATGCTGAAGGAAAAAAAAATATAGATGTATCCTCAGTAATTTAGATGCCATCTGATACAGATGAACTTTAATTCTAGGTTGCTAAGTCAGAGCTATTAAAAAACAGAGTTTCTTGTAGCAATTTAGTGACTTACACTGTTCTAATTTCAGCCCATATTGGTAAGGATAACTGGGGAAAAAAGCAAACAAAATATCTATGCATCCATGTGACCTTATTTTTTTCTAAATAAAAATTAGTTCCCACACATCAAGTCAGATTCTGAAGTGCCACACTCATTTTTGGCTCCTAGCAACTGTTACATAGATCTGGTCCAGACAGAGCAGTATTTTTGTAAGCATGTCCACAAAAATACCCTTTTGTCTGTTCCAGTTCAAAACTGTATCAATATGAAGAAGCATAAAACTCCTCAGAAACATCCACCTATTAAAATGTGAAATGTCATTTAAAACTTGCCTGAGACAGCAAATTTTCTACAGCTTCAATCAGCCCCAATAATTGAGTAATAAAAAGGAATATTCACCCTGCTTCCTCGAGGTACCAAGAAGATTTCTTCTCTCCAAAAGTGACTGAAGACCCAGGCTCTCTATTACATCCGTTTGGAGGCTCTGTGCTATACAAGCAGCTCAGTAGGACACACTGTTTGTCCTCCACCCCTGACATTTATCATACATTATATTCTGAAATCATATTTTCAATCAGACATCCATTCCCTCTCCTGCCCCAGCCCACAGCCTTGAACAATCAAAACCAGAAATACTGGGAGAAGAAGAAAAGAAGCCAAAAGCAAACCTCCTCAGGCACAAATTTTGTCTCTAGTTCTTACCATCCTAACAGGCCATAGCCACCCGAGGGTGCATGACAACTCTGGGGCTTCTCGCCTGTATGCACCTATCGGCGCTCTGCAGCAAGCATCAGGAACCTTTGGTGAGCAGGTGAAAGAAAAGGCCAGAAAGAAGAAATGGCTCCAATGGAGAAGCATAAGCTCACTCTCGGGAATGAGATAATGAAATGAAGTGCCAAACTTCACCCTAGTGATACAAATCACACATTTGGCCCACAGAAAAACTTCTGGTCTTTCTTTGCTATTTAATGCAAAAGTATTTTCACTGAGAAATCCTGCTGCACAGCAAGCTCACGCCTCTCCGAAATGTTCCGAGTAAACACTCAGAGGCAGTCTGCCTACCTAAGCCACATACCCTTTGCAAGGGAAACCATGAGCACAGCTAAAATTTTTCACATAACTGATACCCTGAACACATGAGCATGGATAAGAAGGTATTACCCATCTGTGGGTGAGAGCTCATTACAAAGCCAGACTAACTCTGCAGCAATCCATACTGAAGCAGAGACCTACCCAGACAGGCCCCGGAAGGTTCGTGTAAGAAGGACCAGCCTGCCACCAGACTTTACTGGCTTTGAGCAAGTCGTGTCTGCCATCAGTTTCCCCTCGGATGAACCGGTAAGAACAACATTTCCTGGACAAACTCACAGTATCTCAGAGCCACACAATCCAGGGTAATACCAGCACAGGCGCTTTACGTTAACACTAAACTGTCCTAACAGCAAAGAGTATTTAGCAGAAGCCAGAAATACCATGATCTGTGAATTTACAACTGAGTTAAAAGAACACATGACCAGGTCTTTCTGTGCTCTGTGGTGGAAAGAGGATAAATTAGCAATGACATTTCAGAGGTCACGCCTGACTCAGGAGTCTCCACTCCGTTTACAAAAATGACAGTTAGCAAAGAGACACAGGAACAAGAACCTTCTGCAGTAAGAGAAGCTCGAGCATGGCACATTTCGGCAGCCCTATGCGAGCTTTAATGGGGTAATGCCAGGGAACAGCAGCATAGTGGTGACAGAGTGAAATGGGAGCTGCTTAATCTCCTGGGTTTGTATTGTTGCACTGAGCACAGTGGTTTGATTATCTTCACATTGTGAAATGTTACTATTCTGTTCAAGACATGAACAAGTCTAATATAGGTCTTTATTGGCTGTAGATATACTCCTATCTCTATCCTGTGAGAATGTTCTCTAGTGCTGTCAGTGCCAGGACCTGGCAATGCACTTTCTTCCTACAAGCAAGTCAGGCTGTGACAAGAGCTACGTGAATTCAAACCAAAATACAGGACGCATGTCTCTGTGAAAGCCTTCTCTCCAGAGCTCCTAAGAATTGGTATCTGGAATGGAAAGCAAGAGAGGAAGAAAGCAAAAGAGAGGAGAGGAAGAAAGAAAACAGGGAATGGTATCATTTCATTGTAGGAAATGTGGAAGAGATAGGCCTGCATGAGAATACACTGCATGCTGAAAAAGCTACAGCACTACAGTAAAAGCCAAAAAATGTGACAGATACTGAGGATACAAAAACACAGTACCTTCCCCTTAATCGCATGCTATTTTGGTGACAAACAAAAAAGAATAAAAGTGAAAAACTTACATCTTTGATACACTAGACTTGAAATAAAAGTCAGCACCTCAGGTTTGTCAAACGTGTTGGCACTCCAGGCATCCCAGAGAGGTAGGGAGCACATTACCAGCCTGCCATCTTCATGCCACTTCTTACACGACTGCCTTTCCCTAGTGTGACATACCGGGGAGAGGCACCCTCTGAACTGGCAGATACGTTATCGATGAGGGGGAGGGATGAAATGGGCAGGAGCTGCTTGCAGGTATGCAGCTGAACAAACTGCCCTCAGGACAGACATATGCACAGCCAACAAAGCAGCTCTGCAACAGAGCTCTCAGACCAGCAACAGCCCCAGAGAAGACCCCTTTTATTCCCGCAAACCGCTCTCCCCTCTAAAATATGTTCAGAGATGACAAACCCACCAGCTCTCCAAAGGCTGACATTCTCATAGATTCCTGGGTTTATTGGTGGCTTTTACCTCCTGGCCTCTCTGGAGGCTTCACTTGGGGAACCAGCAACCAGGTTGATCTCCAGATAAGCGCAAGAAGACAGAAGTGGGGCTGGTGCTTCTGGCTGTCCCCATCCCCAAGGAGGTCTCAAGGGGCTTTCCCTACACCATCGCTGGGGAGAGTCACATGGACAAGGCTGCTGGAAGGGCTGGCCTCACCCTGAACTGCTATTACTTTTTCCCTCTCTTCCAAAACACCTGCTGGAGCCTGAGCATCCTTCTCCCCTTTGCTCTTTGTAATCCTAACTTGCATCTTTTGTCTACCAGATGTCAACATATTCCCTCCTACCCTCTCCACACCACGATGCATATGCACAAGCCTTTACTTCCCCCTCCCCAAATTTCGACCTCTCTCTGCTTCTATCAAAGTACTTCTGGTTTTCTCATCACCTCCAGCACAGAACAGCACTACACTTTTAGCACACAGTACTTCACCTCACTATTCACACTTTTCTTTTTGTTTGGTCTGTTATATCTAGGGAGAAAACTTGCATTAATGGACACAGTGTTAATTCAGAGTCAGAAAATTTTAGTATCCTGAATGCCAAATTCGCATGACAATATCAGTCTTCTACAAAAAGAAACTATATTCAATAGAAATGGTGCAGAGTGAGAAACCATAGGAACAGAGTCCTCAGGAGCAGAAAAAGCAATGTCCTGAGCTAGGCAGAGCGGGTGCAGCCACGACCCCTGCCCTGCCTGATGATGCTGCTACTCAGACATGGCCATGCTGCACTTCAGGCATGTCTACGCTGTCTTACCCCACCTTTGCTTGTACACTGCATGCAGCACACTGCTTACAGCTCTTTTAACCTGACACTGCTGTGAGCTAATTAGCCCTGCTAAAAGCCAAGATGGTCAGGATTAATAATTAGTGCTTTACCACTGAGGAAAGCATCATGTTTTTGCAGCTGCCTCAGTTGGAGCTTTCTGACCAGAATCCCACAGCCACCTTCATTTAAGAGTAATCTAAGCACTGCTTTGGCTCAGGACAGACTGCAACTGTGGGAGGTGCAAAAGCCAGCCCAGACCTGGTTACAGGGAAGCTGCTGCGGAAATCTCAGGCAGCACCCAGAGCCCTGCCAGGGCTGGTACAAGCGCTAACAGAATAGCGGCAAACCCGACCATCGCTGCCAGGATTACAGCCGCACTGAGCTGCAGGAGGCTATTAGCGCAGACATATAGTGCTCCCACAGGGAGACTGATATCCTTCTCCTTGAACACCTCCTCGCTTACAACTCCAACACTTTGTCATGCGCACAGGGCACTATCACTGATCTTCAGCAGCCCTGGCAAGGCAGTCGTCCTACAGCTCACATGCTGTGGTCGTTCTTCCCTGCCAGGGGCTGGCAGTTTGTCTCAGCAGTAGGCAGTGCAGCGTCGTCCAGGAGCGCAGGAGGTAAAGAAAGGTGAGAAGCAGAGGAGTGCTAAGCTAGACCCATCCCCTCCTCACCCTGCCCACGCACGCATCCATCATGGGCGGTGGGGGCAGACGGAGAGGTGACCTGGGAGGGATAAAGGTAGACCATATCCCCACTGTAGTCCCTGTTAGGATGCTCAGCAGCAAGGGAAAACAATTTTAATCTCCTATATTCAAGGCATATGTTGCCTCAGATCTATAAAAACAATAGCAGCAATACTTTACATAGAAGAACAGAACCACCAAACAAATTGAACAGTTATGCAAATTGTGTGTGCAGACATCTCAAAAAATAACAACTTATACTACAGTGAACACTACTTTGTTGTTGTGTTTTCAGCACACTTTTTCATATAGACACTGAGTACAGTATTTCCAGCAATGTACATGGATTTTAGTATCTTCTCCATATCGAAAGTACTAAGATAATGCACATCTTTCAAATAGGGTAAAGCGAGACAAGATGCTGGCTGGTTAGTGTAATTCTTGAAATGTGAAATATTTCTTTAAAGCAATAGATGAGCTTTTTAGATAATATAATTATCACATTAAGACAAAACACATTAAAGACTGTATTTATTTAGGGCAGGAGCTTGAAGAACACCTGAGTCACCAGAAAAAGCAACAACTACAAGTGGTCACAGTCCTTGCAAAGACTCTCCTCTCCTCCGCTTTTCTTCTTCTGCCATGACCTACAAACTATTATAACTTTTCATCAAAACATATTTGCTGACCATTCACACACAGAGAAAATGGTGGCATCACCCTGGCCACGTCCAGGCAAACACGTGGGCTGCTGGGGGATGCACAGGCAGACCGGGGCAGGTGCCTGGTCTTGCTGCTCATTTTGTGTATCAATAGCAATGTTCTCGCCCTTCCTAAGGAAGGCAGCACTGTGAATCACCGTGTCATCTTCAAACTTCGAAGTGCGCCCAACTAAAATTCAACAATGATAAACTCTGTTCTAATCCTGTTAAGTTTTGGTATGGACTTTAAAGGAGAAGGAGTTAAACTTACTTGATGCAGGACTGAGTATATGGGTTAATTACAGGCCGTTCCTCTTTCCAGTTTTCTTTTTTAATATTTTTTTTAATATAAAGATCAATTCTACATACATATTATAAGCACACTACCTCTGAATTCCCTGAGCAGGTGTGGACAGCAGCAGCAAGGGAAGTTTAAAGAAGAAAATCATTTGCACAAGTGCAGTGAGAAGTCAGAATAGCTGTACCATAATGAAAATATGTTGGAATGAATTCATTGCCATCTGTCTTTATTTTGCTAACCACCTCAATCAGACACCACAAATATACTCAAACATGAGAAAAATATTTAAATTATTTTTGTTACGTCCTTTTTCAACATGTAACTCTCAGTGTCACTGTTTTTATCGGGACTGAATGCCCATCAATAGCAGCGAATTCATTTGTGCACAGCCTTTGGAATATGCCTACGCAGCTTCAAATCCACATTAGCAGCATTGTGCAAAAAAGCCCACAGTAAAAGATACAGTATTACAAATATTTTGAAGGTGTTCAAGGAAGCATGGCAAAAATACCAAAAGAAACCTTGTTCCTCAGAGTAATTAAAAAACCCTACTGCTTTTACAATTGGATAGGAAAAAGCTCAAACCAAAAATATCAGGTAGTTCTACAACAGTTCCTATGCAAAGCATCATGCTATAGAGTAAGAAGGAAATGATGGAGAAAGAGGCAAACTGAGGAAAGAAAATGGACTGTAAGAAAAATACAGAAAATAATAAAGAGAAACTATCTGAAAACAATTAATGGGAGAGGAGGAAACAAATGCAGAGCTCTGCCTTCTGCAGAGATGTGGGACGGTGCCCTGGAAGCCAGTGTCTCTTCGGACCCCATCCCTCACCCACAAGCCTTCACAGGCAGCCCCAGCAGTTCCTGATGCCCGTGGCACAAGGCCAGGACAGGGGCCAGCGATGCTTGCTTTGAGGGGAGATCACGCTGCCGACACACTCCTGGGGACATGAGGATTACTAGACAAGCTCAGCCCAGAGGCAGCTCTTTTCTTTCCATCCTTCACACTGAAAGATAGTTTCGACCCTTCCAGCCTCCAGCCCAAGGAGGCAGAGCTACAGTAAGTGCCATCCCTCCAAGCAGATACTGCGCTGTGCTTAGCTGCCTGCACGTCCATCACACGGCCACATGCTGCAGCCTGAACCTGCAGAAGTTTCATTTACCACAAACGGCACTCAGTGGCTGACCACGGCTCGGCAGCTCCCGAGCTGGGAGTTAATGCTCAGGAACTAGTACAGAGTGAAGGTTTACAGCACGTGTCTGCTCCAGAGCTTAGTTCATGTCAAAATAAGATATAGCATTATAAAGGTGAAATGCATCCCCTCCTCCCACCACACCGCTCCACAGTTGTTTTCTCAAACGCCAACAGTGCAGAAACCAGCACCAAGCAAACACCAAACTCCTCTCACACAGACCCACCTTCCTCGGCTCAGCATTCCTGATCCGCTGAGCCACCAAATCTTCAACAAGAGAAAGCAATTAGAAGGATGCAGAAGAAGGACTCTAATAGCAGGCATGCATACATGTGCACACTCACAAACCACGCGGCATAACCCAGCATGAAAGGTTTAAACTGTCCTCCCTCTGCAGAGGGCTCACGGGCAGAAATGCAGCAGCCAGAGCGCAGGCAGAAAGCAAAACCCAGCTGCTTCAGCTGAGCCGCTGCCTGTGCCGGCAGCTGCCCGTGAAGCAGGGCACAGCACCTCTCACTCCCCGGGACAAGTAATTTACAAGAGGAGCTGGTTATGAAAACCCACGCTGCTTAAGAGTTCAGATGCCTACTCCCCATCCAGTTTTACGAAAGAGGAGCAGAGTCCCTAGGGAACATCTGAAAGGTAGAGATTTATGATCCTGTTCATCAGTGGTTATTTGGGGCAAGAGCCAAAGTCTCAAGTTCTCCCTGTATGAGACACCTTAAAACAGACTTCTGTCCCCAGCACCCATTCCCCTCCACCAGCCTGCACACATGAAAGCTGCTGCTGCCACAAAAGAGAGAGAACTGTTGAAACAAGAGAGAACTGTTGGCAATGTTGACAGCAACAAGCAAATTCTGTGCTGCACACAGTACTGCTGCAAGCGTGTCAGAAGAGGAAAAATCAGCATATCACTGAGGTTCATGACTTTTACAGTGGAAATACATGAAGGAAAGCTCTGCCGACTCTTGGCATTTTTATTAGTCTTTTTTCCTGAGTTTATATTTTCCAACGCATACAGACAATACTAAATTTGGAATTCTTCAGCTGCGCACAGCAGTAAAAACATGTAGTCCTCTAATGCTGCCTCTTGTGAAATCTTTGAGTTTCTGGCACAGTAGATTTCTTGCTAGCACAGGCTAGAGATACAGAGAATTCCTCAGCGCAACCTAGAGACTAAATTTATTTCATGTAAATATACATTTCAAAATAGCTTGGACTAGCAGCTGGAGCTATGCCATCAGGCACCGCGGAACACAACCACCACTGCCAGGCTGAACGTGAGGAGCTGAACCCCAGCACAAAAGCAAGATGCTCCAGAAGAGCCAAGAGAAACACAGGAGCCAGTACCTCAGCATCTGCCTGGGACACCAGCAATGGTGGGTAGATAACAGAAAGCTTCCTAAACAAGACAAGAGAGAAAAGTCTGCATTGCTTCTGACATCCAAAAAAATCAAGCACAAGCCACACAGGGCCACTCGGAGGAGAGCAAAGATCACAAATAGGGTGTTACTGGAAGGAATGATCCAAACATCTTCCTGAAAAGGAACTGGGAAAGCAAATCAAGAAAAGAAAAAGAAAAACCTAAAACACGAAAATACCTAAAACAGAAGAAAACATTGGAAAGAACTTACTTTATTGAAAACTCCCTGTAGCTCACAGGCTGATAAACTGACATTTGGGAGACTATTTATTTTTATCCCTCTAGCAGTTTTGCACTGATGCCCTAGAAGACTTTCTTCACTGCTTCAGCTGTAAACCCCATTTGCCGTCAGAGGACCAAACACGGCGCACTGTCAGGTGAAGGATGTTCGAGCCCGGGAAGTTCAGCACAATCTAGGTGGATTCTGAACAACAGACTTTGAGAGCCACTCAGGTCCATATTTTTTCATCTAAATCCTTCATCAGGGACTAAGTTTTTCAGAATCCTTTCCTTTACTGAAAACTCATTTAATTCAATATTACAGAGATGAAATGAAGCACTTCCCAATTGAAGAAAGCAAAGGTCAAAGAAAGTTTCAATCTCTGCATTAAAAATAATAATAATAGGTAGCTTTAGCCCCTACATTGATTTAATTCTAAAGGAGTAATTAAAGAGTGCTCTACACGGAAGAACTTACAAAACAGGCTTGCAAACTCAATACCCAGACACTTGCATGCCAGAAAGCTGGGCATCTGGCATGAACAACAGGATGGCTGAGGGCTGTTCCAGTTTGCCATCTTTCTTTATCCAGCTAGGGGGTTCACGGAAACTACAAATGCAGAGAGGATATTTGATAAGGGAGTGCTCATTATGAAAAGATAGCTTAAGATAGAGATGTTGAAGACTGGAATATGCCCCAATCCTCTTACAGAGGGTAATTCCCACAGCCCTTGTGCCCTGAATGTCCCCTCACAAACTCTTCTTGCTTTTGCAATATAGCTAGAGTAGCTCCTGAAAAACAGTCTTCCAGAAATACAAAAAAACCAGGATGCCCACAAAGCCCGTGAGAGGCAGCTGGTGTGTTTAGCATATCACATATATACATGTGAGGCAAACACGAGCAGAAGTTATCTATTATAAAATATTCAGTGACCAGCCCACTATCAGACACTCATCATGATAACAGCCTCCCAGCTGAGATTAGGGTATTAATATTAGTATGTTGATAGCTTCCTCTAATAACTTTGGCCTAAAAACATAATCCGCTTTCACATTTTTAATTACAACTGGATTTTATTCTGGGCCTATAATCCTTTTCCAGCAATTGGATTAATGAAAATAGCGATTTAAAGGAAGGGGGGGGGTGGGGGGGGAAATCCATTGAAAGCAAAACCACTCTGGCAGAGGAGAGCCAAAGCCTCCAAGCAGCCCTTTGCTACAGCGGGACTCAGAGGAGGTCAGAGCAGAGCTTCATCAGCTCCCATCAGCCACTGCTGACATCTACAGGACTGAGCTCTGAGGGGCTTGTGTCCCAGGTCACTTTGGAAAAATACCTGGAAGTAAAGCACTGCTCTCATGGTACTCTTCACTGGATACACTTATTTTCAAACATCAGAAACTATTTTTCATAATCTCATGGCGGGTCTTTATTCATATTAAAGTAGACTCAGGGCAGGCACTACCGAGCTGATACCACCATTTTCTAATATAACTACTTATCCAGAGTTTTCCATAGCCTAGGAAATTTTTTTTTTCTTGTTTCTGTTCACAGTGATGTGTCTGCACCTGTATAGCAAGCCTGATGAGGGGACACAGAATAAACTCAGAGGAAAACAAGCTTTGCTAGGTCTGCAGCTCCTGGAGCGCCTTGTAAGCATGGTAATTGAAACAAAGCACTACATATTATAATCACCATCATTTATGCAATAAATCCAACACAGAAGAGCACCTTTCATCACTCTTGGTTATAGCATGGCTGTCCGTGAAGACCACAGCATGCCAGCAAGAGCAACATTGGGTCTAGGGGAGGAAAAAACAATCTGCAGCCAGCGGCTTGAGCCATTGTATTCAGTCTTCTTCCCAGTGTAAAACAAACAAGTAATAATACAAAACATCATCATTGGTAATCTAATGAAAGGCAAAGCTCCTAAAAACTCCTGCTAAATGATATAATGCTTTCAGTAGCAACTGGAATAATACATAGTGCAGTTCCCCCGAGACAGCTGTTCGTTAACGTTTCCTCACTGTCACTGAAAACATGTCCCGTACCACCACCATCCCCCTTTTAAATTTTATTTCAGCACAGTGAAAAAAATCACAGTTTTCTAATGAAGTTCCTGTTCTTGAAGTGGGCTGCAGGTCTAGCAAGCAGTTTTTGGCCCATTACAGATTCAGACTACACACGGTTGAGAATGGACTTACATTTTTGCAGCCTCCAACAAGTCATTTTAGGTGCAATATTTGTCCTTGTAACAATTTTTACTTCTAAATACCTAATTCCTTGTATTTTAGGAATTTTCAAATAGATTTCTCAAATACACAATTTCAAAAAACTAGAAGAAAAATAATAGGGTTTTTTATTAAAAACAAAACCAGAAGATTCAGTTTTGTTTTGCTCTTTTGCTTTAAAACAAAACACCCCCAAAACATATAAGTTGATACAAGATTTACACAACATTTTCTTGTTGTATGCAAAAGGCAATTTTTCCCCCAAACCCTAAGTGATAGAACAAAGAACTGAATGTGCAAAAAAAACCCACAAGAATGTCAATAATAGAATATATGAACCTAAAATGAACCACTGCACTATCAGGAACCAAAATTAGATTCCTCCACTACTTAAGTCCTGTTAACTCATTTCTTTGTGGAGGTCTGGAGAACTGCAATGACCCTGTGAGTTCCTTCCACTGCCTTGTTTTCACTGATGAACTGTATCTACAGCACAATTTTTGGATACCATCTCATACACAAGAACAGTATGTGCGTACACCAAATAAATAAATTTTAAAATCCTAAAAAAAAGAAACCAAAACCCCTCCCCCAAAAAACCCATGACATTTCTTGCAAGTATTTTATCTCCTTATCAGGTGTAAATTGAGCTCCATGATGTCCACATTGCATGCGCTGTGTATGTGACAAATACACACAGCATGTACAATGAGGACACTATAGAGCCACAGCAGAGAGGTTGCTTCGTAACAGAAAATGAGCACCTGGTGGCCCGACCACTGCAGCAGTGCTGGGAACTGGTCTGTACTGGAAGAAGAGTTGAGGTAGACAAAAGCAATCCCAAAGATTCAATTGTAGAGGAAAGTAACTATTTCAAATCTGGAAAGGTAAAAGGAAAGGAGTACATCAAAAGGCCTTGTAAGCAGAAAGTGTACAGGAAATAATCTCAGTTTAATTGCAATTATCAATATATCAGTCTGATGGTTTTGTGGTGTTACTGGAAGCCAACAGATTTATCACTGCATTAAGCAGAAGTTTTAAAAATGACTGCACTTGCACTTTTTTAAACACTTGTTCTATTACATGGATCTTTAAAACCACATTATTGATAATTGCTAGGAACACTCTGCAAAATATGAAAAAACTCTCCTGATCCTGTCAACTGCAAAATATTTCAAAACTTTTATACAACAGTGCTAAAAGTATACTTTCAGAATTTTACGCTTCAGGCTTACTATAAAACTTTCTTTATTAGAGCCCACAGATATTTTTATGGCTATTTATAAAATCACAGCAGAAAAGATGGGCTGGAGACATATTAGCAATCCCTGACAAAAGATCAGATACATTATTAAAATTTAAAATAAAGACAACCAGCAAAATATGATTAAAAATACAGCAATACCACAACGCATTTCCTCCTTCCATCTCTCATTTTGTCACTGACAACAAAAGAAAGATGAGCATGCCCTGAGGGTTCGCAGAACTGCTCTTCCTGCCATCAGGATAGTGGCAGGGTGGTCTCCAAATGAAATGACCCTAATAAAAGAGATATTTTCCAGAAACTTATTCCCATTAACACTCCCTAGGAAGTCGCCTCTTTTTTTGTCCTAATGGAGAGGTATGTCATTTGGAAAGCAGTACCGTATTCTTAGGCTCACAGTATTTTCAAAACCATCATCTGCTGCCAGCTTCAGTCCTCTCCTCAATTATTAGGAGAGCAGGTCAGAAATGAACAACAATTCATAAGATTCTTCATACTTAATGTTAGGTTCCTGCTATTTCCTTACCTTCGAGAAATCTCATTTTTCATAGCATTTTTTGTTTAATCTGTCATTACATAAATTAAAAACATATATTTATTTCACAAACAAGGAACTAAAGCTAGAAAATTTAATTTTTCTTACCATTCATGGCTACCTTTTAAAATATTCTTCAAGACAGTTTCGAGCACACTCAGCAGCCTGAATATCTGTTCATGAATCTGAGCCCCCGAACGATAACACAGCACTTCTCATACTCTTCATCATAGTATAAACAGTTTATCTCAATCGAGCCTGTTTCTCAAGAGTCAAGGATACCCCTTTACCTGAAACAAGGTCAAGACTGCAGGAGTGAAGGCAGAATCCACCTTTCATATGTGAACACAATCTCGTTCAATAGTTGGTTTAATTCAGTTTTTCTAATAACTAGGAGATTTCTAACTCATTGCACTCATATGTTGCTATGGCAGCATAAGATATAGTATAGCAGTTTCTATGTATCCGGTCAGATTCCAAAATGCAATTCTTCTTTCTAAGCATTAATTCACAGAATGACAGAGATTAAAATTCTGCCATTCACACCAAAGAGAATAAAAAGTGCAAGATTTCTATTCTTGACCTAAAGGAACTGCTTGGCAATTGTAAAAATAACACTCACTGGACTTTTAACCAATCTCAAATGTACTGTGTGTTCAGCAAAATAGCTAGCTTCGGTGACATCCCTCACTAAGGCACTGAACCATGCCTGCTCTTGGATCAAAGGCAGCCTCTGCCAGGGGCTGCAGAAAACAGAAGATCCAAAATGGGAGCCTCCTTTCAGCAGCTACTGATCCTTACAGTTACCTACCTGGTCTGCGTCATAAGAGAATCAACTTACTGCAGAGACAACCATTAGCAGCACACAGCATTTAGACTAGAGAGCATCTGTACGTCATAACGCAAAAGTCCCATACAGACGTCATTATCAGACAGGTAGTCAACTCTTTATATCAGCTCAATTAAGCAGCTGAAATCCATACATTTAAAATGAAAAAATTTTAAAGAACACATTACTATCTACATCATCCATTTCTGTATATCCTTCAGAAAAAGGCTCACATGCTTATAATAAACAGAGGCTGCAATCTCTGTAAGTCATTAAAATACAGAAGATGATTCAAAGAGTGCAGAAAGGTTTGCTGGAAATATAGAACTGATACACCACTTTGTGCACCAGCACCAGGGAAGTGGCTCCCGCTTTCCCCAGGCACCTCCCTCATGAATTCAAAAATTCTGAACTGCATCTTCATAAAATGCAATAAAGATGGTGTACTCTTTTACCAGCCCTCTTGGCAGAAAAAGATTGACATCTGTGTCAAGTGTAGGCATATGTAATTACCGAAATATATTTTCTATATCAAACTGATAATATGTCCTATTCAATACCCATTAAATTTGAATGAACAAATACAACCACTAAATGCCAGAAGTACATTCAGAATATTTAAAATTTCAAATAGTGAAGCCACTGACAATTTTTGAAATACCGAATTATGCATCCTTTAACACCTCAGGCTCATGGCACAGAAAATGATGATAAACTATATAGGTTAGGAGCTAATTTTAAAAGTAATTTGAAAACTTCTCGTACCTTTCCATAAACTACCAGAAGGACAGAAATGAGAACAAATCAAGGACTTCAATATATATTAATCCGTCATGTTGCCATATACAGTATTAGCTTCAGTTATATAATGCCTATGCACATTCAGTTTCTAATTTTATAAGAGAGGCAGGCCTTCTTATTATATTCAGAGAACATATCCATCTACAGGGCAGATTAACCATTCCATTACTCTCAGACCTGTTCACCAATCACACATGATCAGATTGCTAACAGCATTTCGCACTCACACAACTTCTTTCTCTGAACAGATGTATCGGTATTACAGGGACACTGACCATTTTTTTCAATAGCATAAGCAAAACCTGAAAGGCTTCCAGTCCACTGCATATCAACGTGTGCCAGTGTATAACCAGTATGTGCCCAGCAACTGGCCTCTGGGAGGCAGAAACCTGGAGATGCGGCACATTGTCAGGTTTCTGTGTTCAAACTTCAAGCAGCAGGGAGCAATTGTACTCAGGGCAGATGGGGAGGGGTCCCTGGGTTACCAACAGGTCCAGAGTGGTATCTCAGACCCACACCCCAACCTGGAGGTGAAAGTCAAAGCTCCAGCACCCCTAAAAAACTGGTAGTGTGAGGGCAAGTCTGAAAGGGTCCAGAAAGCCAGGAGAAGGCAAAGATCTTTCACCCATGGTGAAATATGAGATGTAGGGGGTAAAATAGTTTTGCAAGGGAAAAGTGACAAAGGGTGCTGCCAGCAGAAGCTTGTCGGCTGGTGATGACCTCTGCGAGATGGCTGTTGGAGTACAGGATTTAGAAAACTGTCAGAAGTTGGTCATTTTGATCTTCTCTCTAGTGCAGCGATGGCAGTGATACAGGCTCCCAAGGGTTTTCTGAGCTCATCCTTACTGATCAACACGCTGTGTTGTCAGACCCAGCACTTACACTGCACCATCAATACGGCCCTAAGACTGCTGTTTTATAGTGCTGACCTTCAGAGTGGTCCATATGCTTAAAGCTGCTTATACTTCCCCAACTGAAGAATTATTGTAAGAGAAGGAGAATTATAAATGAAAACTGGAAAACTAACATAAAACTCACTTTTATTCCAGGGCATGAATCCAAAGTCTAATAGTTAATATTTCCAAGCACCACTTGAGCCAGCTCAAATTTTACTAATTAATGCACAGCAGTGCTCCTTACCTTTTAAAGCATTCTGGCAACAGAAATCCCCAAACCTGGCTTTGAAGAAGAGGTCGTGGCCAGCCTGTCACTCACTCCAATGGCCATGCTTTGTCTCCAAAGCTTAGGGGAGCATTTTTTTCCTCTTTGAACAAATGCAAGGCTTACTTGCAGGGCTCCCCTTAAAGAGGATTTTAACCATGCCCTGAGGCTGCACCACGGCCTTCCACTCCCCAACACTCCCTCTGTCCCCTGGCAGCGGGGGTGGGTAGACACTTCCACTCCCTTCTCTTTCCAACCTCCGCAGCTCTCTTGCCTGCCCGCACACATATTAAGTGGCACAGTCCTCCAGCAGACGCCACTACTCAGAGTAGCCCAACATTTACTTTTATGAGAACATGTCATTTCACACAGAATATATTGTCATATTAAATAGAAAGAAAATGTTATTCTGAGATCAATCTAATTTTCTTTCTGCAAACAAATATTACAAGATGAGGACTGGGAATGCTAAAACAATTCTCATTTCTGCAATGGAACTTGAAAAGAATATTATGAGTAAGCAGGATTTTAGATAACTTTTTTTTTTTCTAAACTTCTGTTCTATCAAGCCTCATTAGAAATTCCACAGCAGCCAGGTCCTAATAGTTTTCATCTTCTTTCAGGGATTGCATTAGACCTAAAAATAAAGCAACTTTTGCATAAATGATTTCATCATACTACAAAGCATCAGCCTGAGTTCACTTCTCAAAATACACAAGCCTTTAAAATACTTTACTCGGCTACCAAGCCTATCCAGCCTTCAACACGTCTATTAGCATTATAAAGCCTCACAAAATCACCAGACAAATACAAGTAACCACTTCCAATTGCAGCATGTTCTTCATGCCTTGATTTCATTTTCTTCAACCACATTTCTTGTTCTAAAATAAAACTAAGAACTTCTCACAGAAAGTGACCATGAAGAGGAAGCAAACAAACCCAAAATAAAAAATTTCTCCCAGCATCACACACATGGGGAGGATCAGAGTGTGCTCAGCCACAATCTGATATCTGGCTTGTGACTCTAGCAGAAGGTACTACTCTCAAAAAAAATATCTGACAGATCCAGCACAGCTTATGGATCATGGGTGTTCATGAGTCAAAACAAAAGGACTCGAGTTTACAGTAGCCTCCATTTTCAGTATAGGAGACAAGGCTTTAATAGACCAGAAACAGGAAAAAGCAAAGTCTCTACTCTTCATGCAGAACCTACATACCTTCTTATACATGTGGAGGGCAGTCAGATATTAAACGGGCAAAGCACAACAGCAGAAAACCTAAAATAGAGCTTCCTATCCACAATAACCATTCTTTCAGAAAATAGTCTACAGAGTATGACTGTGTTGACAACCAGCTACTAACAACGTGTGCTGTATTATAAAAGTTAGTATCTAAGCATCTGGCAGCAGGATATCTGCTGGGTGAGAAAACACAGCTGTGAAATTTAGCTGAAGAGAATAGTGAAAGCATTGGAGAAGTGCATAATCTTTAAAAAATCCATTCCTGCACAACAGGAGAGCTCGAGCATGTGTTTTCACTGAACAATTCAAAATGACAGGAAGCAACACACAGAGAAGTCCATCGAAAACGCATTTCTCCAGAGCAGAAAGCACCACACAAAGGAGGAGGTGCCTGGCTCAAATACTCAGTGCCTTTCCTCAAACATCACAAAGGCTGGGGCAAGAGTCACTAAAGCCCCTGTAACACTGCCCAAGTCTGGTCTTTCTGTTTTGCTTTCTCATTGGCAGTCTGCATCCGCCACCAAATTACAGCCAGAACAACATGGAGATGGGACACGTCCACCGGAGAAGCTGGAGGACGCTCATCACAGAAGGAAAGACAGACAGGGGGCTGGTAGAGCAGCTGCAGCACAGGGCCCTTGGCTGAAGTGGATGAAGCATCCCTGCACACACCGCAGTCCCACCTTTGCCTGCAGTCCAGATGCACCCGCAGAGCACGGCATTTGGTGGATGTTAACTCTAACGTAACATGGCAATCTTTATATTCCTGAAACACATCTCAACATCTCACATTTATCATAGCAAAGAATCAGAGCTCCAGAAGGAAGATCGTAATTTTGAAGGTTGGGGTAAAGACTGATTAAACACCAAAATCGTCTTAGAGATGGTCACAAATACACTACTACTTCACAAGTACACCTTTTGCAAAATTCTAGCCAGGCTAAGACCTAGCAGTTCAATTTTTATAGGAACCACGTGCTATATACTCTCTAGCAACAACCAAGCAACTAGAATGCTCAATGCTGAATGTAATGCTTCCAGAAGAAGAAAGTTTGCTTCGCATAAGCTTCTGTGAACTACATTTTATAAAATCTCCTTTTAAAAGCACTTTTTCTCAGATGACACCATGCTTGGTAAGCCATATCTTCCTGTGGAATTAAAATATTTCCTTTAAATTGTAAAAAAACAGTACAATAATTGGAAAACCAAGGAAATCCAGTGCTGATATAGTACTACAATTAATCAGAAATATCTCCAAGTCATTATTGTGGGGCAAACCATTTTGAATATGCCAGGTTTGCAAGTTTCAGCCATTTGTGTAAAACTGTCAAAGACTTTCTTGCTATAAATCTTTAATTCCGATTTCAGAAAACTTGGAAGCTAACCTACTTTTTTCATTATTAGGTTGGGAAATACACCATGCAAATTACTCCAGATGAATGTGTCAGTATTTCCATATTAATAGGTTGCATCCACAATGTATAACATCATCTGTTAGATAATAAGAAGCTTTGTTATTATTTTTCAATGCACTGGATGAATACGTACACCTAGTAGCACTATTGAAATGGTAATTAATTATACTTCAATGGAACAAGCCGAGATGATGCCTCTGATCTACAGTACATACTTGAGTTCAGTTATATGGTGCTACAGTACTTAGAAAAGATCCTTTTCTCACGATTAGATTACTCAGAAGACCATTTGGACATTGCTTGGTGCTCGTGAAGGTCAGGGTGAAGATGGGGGAGGCAGGGAGGAAAAGGCTGAGCACATTTAATTTGAAGACTTTCTGTTCTGATTTGGTTGCATGGTAGGATCCAATTCACAGTCCCCTCCCACGAGGAGGTTAAACCAGCCTGGAGCTGGACTCATAAATGGCAGTAGGCAGGAGGGATTTCCTGCAGAGCAGCACCATCGCTATGGCAGGAGCGGCATCAAGGAACTCTTGGTGACTATATGCAAGAGAGGGGTTGTGGACCCTGAGGCTAGAAATGAAGAACATGGGACCTCCGCCCCAAGAGCAGCTCCCCCAGTGAGCGCAGCAGCTCCTGGCTGAACATGGGGAACCTCCATACGCTGCCATAAGGAGAGATCGTGTCTTGGTGAATGGCAAGCTGTCCTGCTGAGCTCTCCATGCAGAGGAAGGTTTGTGTCCGAAAGCACTGCCTCCCACAGAGCCAGCAGCTTTGTCAGCCTTTTGCCGTGCTTGCAGGGACTCACTGGGATCAGTCAATCCCAGGCTCCCACCAGCGTTCCCAGTGCAGGCAATCCCCACCCTGCAGCAGCAGTACAGCATGCCGCTGCACAACTGCCCTGTGTCACCATTTACAGCTGCCAGTTGACACCTCTGTGGGTACACGGAGAGGCAGTTACCACTGTTAAAGCACCCAGGACCCTCCCACATCACAGCACACAACCCACAGGATCACCCTCCAGCAGCCATGCGGGCATCATGCGCTTTAGAAAGCGACTGCTGCAATTTCAGCACAGCAACTTATACCGCCACAGGAAAAAGAAA
This sequence comes from Opisthocomus hoazin, assembly GCF_030867145.1. Classification (NCBI taxonomy): domain Eukaryota; kingdom Metazoa; phylum Chordata; class Aves; order Opisthocomiformes; family Opisthocomidae; genus Opisthocomus; species Opisthocomus hoazin. Next base: position 10,715,426 of record NC_134427.1, read on the forward strand.
CACAAGGCCATCCACAAAAGTGGGCTCTGGCTCAGCCAGAAGAGAAGTGCTAAACGGTGAGTTAATCATGCATTTCATCCACTATCACTCTGAAACAGCATGAGGAAAAAGGAGGTTTGCAGGCTCAGCACTCTCTCTCCAGAGCAAGGCTAGGACTCATCCCAGAAAGAATCAGGGACTGGTCCCACTTGTAGGAATAGGCTTTCCAGCCATCTCCCTGTGAGCCAAGCTCTCACACCTCAAAGCACAAAATCTACATTTTAACTCTGACTCTTCTGACCGTGGCACAGCAACCGCAGCAGCACTGTAGGAAAACACCAAAGCACTCTAGCCGGGTGCCCAAGCCGCTGCTGCTGGCAGCTGAGGGCCCACGTATTTCTCTGAATATGGGGCAACACTCGTGCTGCAGCACTGAGCTCGCTGCAGGAGCACGGACTGAAAAGGGTCCTTCATCTCGACTCTCATTTACTGTGCAATAGCACCTACAACGACGACTACATGTATCATTTCAAGATGCTGTAAGCTACTAATTGCATTTTTCATGGGTGTTGGTAAAACCTTCTTTAATGAGTCAACAACACAGAGTAGAGTCTCAGTGTGATACTTTTATAATTCCAAAGATGAAAAACTATATTGTACTCAGTACTGATCAAACCAGATCTCTTCAAAACCAGCCAGTCCTAGAACACATAATTTCACTCTCTCATGGCATTCATATAACTTTGACTTTTACTTCACTACTGCTTTATAATTTTCTCAAAAATTATTTCTAAATCAAAACTTCCAATTTGAACATTCTCAAAATTTATTTTTCCATGTAAGTTAACTGAAAAAATGCACATTTAACAATAACTTCATTCCTGTAGAGTTATATGGTTTCCCTAGTGGTTGCACAATATGCAAACACGTATTTTAGAACAGAACCCACTCAAGCAGAGTAAGCATGAAAGAGCTACCAAGCACAATTGCATAGCATACAGTACCCAGTAGATTCAACATGTTTTGCAGAAGATGGGATGTCCTTCCTAAACAGACAAGAAAACCTACTCACACGGCCCCCAAGCATCCCAGGCAGAGCTCAAAGACCAGAAGAGTCATTCCATCTCCAAAGACACCGAGCAAGTTGTCTCATAAATACTTTGCTTAGAAATACAAGCATATACTCAGTGGATCAAGGAGGACAGAAAGGAAAGGGACATTTCCAAGATTGCCAAGGCATTGCTGCTGGTCTTGTTACGTACCAGAGCTCCCAATACAGGCTTCAAATGAAAGAGGCTAGCTGGGGCAAAAGAGGTTCTCAGATATTCACTGGAGAACATTCATCCCATCATCTTCACAGTAAATCGCTATTCAGTTTGGAAAATTAGAAGTATTCCAACATGGTAACAGAGCTGAAAGTAGCAGATGAGCTCATAACAGATTAATAGAGAATGAATGTAAATCAATAATTTAGAGTTACACTAGAAACGGTTAGCTGGGAGTAGGGGCTCTTCCAGCTATCGCAATGTCCCTTTTGAATATAAATAATGTCAACTATTACACAGATGGCTCCACACTGGGTATATTTTAGCAAAACAAATTATGCAGTTTGTACATCGCTGTTTGGAATGTTAACTAACAAGGTAGAAAAAGGGCTATAATTTAAGTGATCTTTTAATTTTGCAAATTTTTTTCCTTTCTAATTTTACTCAGAATGAATTATCAAGCAATCTGCAGCTTGTTATATGTCTACATCACTGGAAACATGAAACAATTTCAGTCAACTCGATCTTGTGGAAAAATATAGTCTCATCACAAAGAGAGACTGTCAAAGACGCAGCTTAGTGACCACAAATAAAAACCAGAACTACATGGAGATGATCTTGAAAGTTACCATGTTAAAAAGCTGTACAAAATAAAGGGGTTTTTTTGAAACTGCAGTGGAAAAAATTTTTACAGAGAAAGCTGTTAGATGAAAGCATCAGGGGCTATTAATGCATACTTGATATTGGACCATGCTTTATTTACCTTACAAAGTATCCTGAATATAAGTAGAATATAATGCTCAAAATACTACATAAAAATTAATCCTGTGCTTTGCAGGGAGATAGCTGATAGATCAGATTAGCGAACCAAACACAGAACAGGAGATGCATACGCAGAGCAAGACAGAGATGAAGCTGGCCAAACAGTATTTCTGAATCTGTTCCCAGTGCTCATCTGGGAGGCACATAGGGCACCCAGAGCAGCCAAAGTGGCAGTCTGCAGAAGCGGTGCCCGCTCCAGCACACACCCCCAACACAGGCAGGTTTTTATCTTATCTCCTGCTTGTACCTCCTCCGGAGCATACCTACCTTCACTTCTGCCTGTCCCCGTGGCAAGGCAGGCATGGACAGCGGGGAAGAATTGCCTGCCCGCCGTCCACTGCGCTTCCTGCAGTCCCAGGCAGCTGTGCTGCAGGTACTAAAATGTCAAGGTGAAGATCATTCCTTTGGAAATCAGCAGCACGTGATTATGCTAAACTGCAGCCACTGTATATACCTGCAGTACCAAAAATACAACCCCTTACCATGACAATCAAAGCAGTATTTATAGTGGCTATAAGAAAGCAGCATACCTAGCGTGGACCAAGGTGGTAACCCACCTCCCCCCTTCCCAGAGGCTGATGTTTTAGCACAGGGCCTGATGCTGTTAGCACGCTCCATCCCAGCTGATAGGCTGCCCTTTCCACTCAGAAAACAGGCCAGAAGAATTAAAAATAAAAAAACCCAACAAACACACACCACCCCCAGAACAATCCTAGTATTAAAATATTACAGGAAAAAAACCCTGAGAAATCAGTGCACACCTCCTGCTCATGGCTGGCCTGATGGCAAGTGCGCAGCTCTGCCCCAAAAAAGAATAGTAAATAGCAAATCTTGTTAACGTTTTCAGCCTGCCAAAGTAAAGCACGATACATCCTAATCAGAAAGCTAGATGACCCTGTAGCCTTTCTGGTCCACCTAATGAGGGTATACAGAATGGCAAAACCAGTTTTATGGTCATAGAGGGAGTAGTTCAGATTCACTAAAAGCATGAGACTGAACTTCATTTATCTCTATTAAGCAGGTTTCTAAGTAATAGACCAAAAACGGATGTCTGAAAGTACCTGGCACGTTTTAGAACTGCAGAAATGCCCCTACTTTGGTTTTAAAGAACACAGAAGACTCCACAAGGAGCTGAACTATCATTGCTTTTACTCTTCTGGCTTCACACTCTGTCACAGAGGTACAAAAGCTCTAGTCTGCTATGCTGCATTAATGCCTACTGCACAATAAAGTTGTCAAAGTCAACATACGGCTAGATATTATCACTATTAAGCAAATTCAATTAACACAACATTGTAAATAACAGAAAATAATCAGATTGAAATTGTAGGCAGACAAAGCTAGACCATTCATTTACTGTACGTCACCAAAAGGGATTATTCACTCCCTGAAGTACCTGAGAAACAGCTTTCCATGGCAGCATCTTCTACTACCACTCAGACAGATTTCTGCACTACCTCTGCAAAGACAAGTGCAAGATTCAATGGCAGATCACTACATGCTATTTTGAAGATATTCAACAGCAGAATATTCTTCTGTTGCCGTTTGTTTTTTAACATTCTCGATGTTATCAAAACAAATGCTAGAGGTTGCACTCAAGAACTCCCAAGACCACTGCAGCCTCAGACATCAGCAGAGTTTGCAGCTGCATCGAACCAAACACTATTACCGCAAGATGAATGGGAAAGGATGAAGAATATTGTGACACCAGAAAACTATACTTTGCAGCAAGTACCCTTTGACCACACCATGCCCAGTTCCCTTATAGGTGCCTTTGTGAGAACAGATGTGCTTAAAAAAAAAAAAAAAAAAGGGGATGTGGCTCTCCACTAGTCATCACACATCACTGGGTATGTCCAGAAGAACCCATGCAGCCTGACATTCAGCAACAGATGGAGGAATCCCGTGGGCCAGGGCTCTCGAAGGCAGGGGGGTCCATGAGTGCTGGTCGCTTTTTAAACAACACTTCTTCCATGCACAGGAGCAATGCATCCCCCTGAGAAAGAAATTTAGCAAAGGAGGAAGGAGACCTGCATGGTTAAACAAGGAGCTTCTAGCGGAGATCAGGCAGAAGAGAAAGGTGCATGGCATGTGGAAAGAGGGACAGGCCACTTGGGAAGAGTACAGAAACGTAGTGAGAGCATGCAGGGATGCGACGAGGAAGGCCAAGGCTCACCTGGAATTGAAGCTGGCAAGGGATGTCAAAAACAACAAGAAGGGCTTCTTCAACTACATCAGCAGCAAAAGGAAGGCTAGGGACAATGTGGGGCCGCTGCTGAATGAGGCGGGTGTCCTGGTGACGGAGGATGCGGAGAAGGCAGAGCTAATGAATGCCTTCTTTGCTTCAGTCTTCAGTGCTAAGACTGGCCCTCAGGAATCCCAGGCCCCGGAGGTAAGAGAGGAAGCCTACAGAGAGGACGACTTTCCCTTGGTCGAGGAGGACTGTGTGAGGGATCGCTTAAGCGATCTGGATGTCCACAAATCCATGGGCCCCGATGGAATGCACCCACGAGTGCTGAGGGAGCTGGCGGATGTCATTGCTGAGCCACTCTCCATCATCTTTGAGAGGTCCTGGAAGACAGGAGAGGTGCCCGAGGACTGGAGAAAGGCCAATGTCACTCCAATCTTCAAAAAGGGCAAGAAGGAGGACCCAGGGAACTACAGGCCGGTCAGCCTCACCTCCATCCCGGGAAAGGTGATGGAGCAGCTTATCCTGGAGGCCATCATGAAGCAAGTGGAAGAAAAGAAGGTTATCAGGAGTAGTCAGCATGGATTCACCAAGGGGAAATCATGCCTGACCAATCTGATAGCTTTCTACGATGACATGACTGGCTGGGTAGACGAAGGGAGAGCTGTGGATGTTATCTACCTTGACTTCAGCAAGGCTTTCGACACAGTCTCCCATGATATCCTCCTGGGGAAGCTGAGGAAGTGTGGGCTGGATGAGTGGTCAGTGAAGTGGATAGAGAACTGGCTGAATGGCAGAACTCAGAGGGTTGTCATCAGCGGCGCTGAGTCTAGTTGGAGGCTGGTGACAAGTGGTGTCCCTCAGGGGTCAGTACTGGGCCCAGTCTTGTTCAACTTCTTCATCAACGACCTGGATGAAGAGTTAGAATGTACCCTCAGCAAGTTTGCTGACGACACCAAACTGGGAGGTGTGGTAGATACACCAGAAGGCTGTGCTGCCATTCAGCGTGACCTGGATAGGCTGGAGAGCTGGGCAGAGAGGAACCTGATGAGGTTCAACAAGGGCAAGTGCAGGGTCCTGCACCTGGGGAGGAACAACCTCATGCACCAGTACAGGCTTGGGGTGGACCTGCTGGAGAGCAGCTCTGCGGAGAGGGACCTGGGTGTCCTGGTGGACGACAGGTTATCTATGAGCCAGCAGTGTGCCCTGGCTGCCAAGAAGGCCAATGGGATCCTGGGGTGCATCAAGAAGAGTGTGGCCAGCAGGACAAGGGAGGTTCTCCTTCCCCTCTACACTGCCCTGGTGAGGCCTCATCTGGAGTACTGTGTCCAGTTCTGGGCTCCCCAGTTCAAGAAGGATGAAGAGCTACTGGAGAGAGTCCAGCGGAGGGCTACAAGGATGGTGAGGGGACTGGAGCATCTCCCCTACGAGGAAAGGTTGAGGGAACTGGGCTTGTTCAGCCTGAAGAAGAGAAGGCTGCGAGGGGACCTTATAAATGCCTACAAATATCTGAAGGGTGGGTGTCAGGAGGATGGGGCCAAGCTCTTTTCAGTGGTGCCCAGTGACAGGACAAGGGGCAATGGGCACAAACTGAGGCACAGGAAGTTCCGTCTGAACATGAGGAGGAACTTCTTCCCTCTGAGGGTGACGGAGCACTGGCACAGGCTGCCCAGGGAGGTTGTGGAGTCTCCTTCTCTGGAGATATTCAAGACCCGCCTGGACAAGGTCCTGTGCAGCCTGCTGTAGGTGACCCTGCTTCGGCGGGGGGGTTGGACTAGATGACCCACAGAGGTCCCTTCCAACCCCTACTATTCTGTGATTCTGATTCTGTGATTCTGTGATTCTGTGATTCTGTGAACAGATTGCTGATCTTATAAAAATATTTGTTGAGCTATAGGTACATTTTTTCCTATTCATTTTAGGTGTAGAAATAAAAAATAATGAAGGAAAGAGATGTGGAGAAGCTTCATTATAATCAGTATATTAGAGTGCCACTGCATACTGACAGTAACATCCTTCAACATCTAACATTTTATTTCTTTTGCAGTGGTATCATGGAACCTAAAAGCTGATGCATAAATAAGCAATGATAAAAAAATGAAGTTTTAATCTCTGAAGATTCTTTTAAACATTTATGAAACAAGGGTTTTAAAATCTGTCTATTCAGGCTCATTGTTCTATTATAAAATATTGCCCACAATGTTTTTGTTCTGCTTCCCTTTTGAATAGCAGAATAGACTTTGATATTCTTAAAGAGAGGTGCAGGGTACTATTTTAACACCCTCCTCTAATTCTTGCTTTTTCTGTTACTTGTAGAACAAAGAGTGATCCTAACCTTCCTAAAATAAAGGCAGATCTTTGGTTTTCCCAGTTACTGAAAGTAGTTGCATTTGATTTACAAGGAAAAAAAAAAAAAAAAAAGGAGGGAAACAAAATATAATAAAAAGCGCCATCAGTATAAGATGAGGTGTTCTCTCCCCAAATCACAAACCATCCAGGGTGGAATTTCCCTGGCATATTTCATTGGCTAAAGTAATTTTTTGCAGTCACAAAGTAATGTTTTGAACATTTCAGATCTGGAGCTGAATATATTACTGCTTTGAGAAATTTTCTTTAATGCTCTTATTAAGACTAATGCCTCCTGTTCACTCTCTGAAGTTTGGCCATCAAGAAGAATAATGATTTCCGGATTTCTCACTAGAAAAGACCAACATTGCTGCAAAATCTGTCTGTATCAATTTTCAGTGATTACACCAGCACCTCATGACAACAGAGCACAGGTATAAAGTAGAACAGAAGGCAGTGTAAACTGAAATCACTTGGGATGTGCAGCAAGAAACCCGTGTCCCTAACACAGTGTGCGTGATGGGGTAAGCGCTGCCAACCGCATTGGACACAGCCCTGACCCACCCACAAATTTGCAAGTCCAGCAGTGCATCACCTGGATTTGGGATCACCAGAGCTTTGGGAAGGAAGCCAACCTATCTCCTGCTTGCCCATTCATGCTGAACCATACAGGCACACCAAGCCCTACTTTATCCACCCACCCCACTCCTGCCCTGCTGCTCCCTGTCTTTCTGTTTGTTTCTCCCCCAACAACAGCTTTGTTAGCGTAGTTTATAAACAACATTTAGGAGCAGAAGGGGCTGAGCTGAAAGACACAAACTGATGGAACATAATGATCTTCTGCCTTCTGCAACAGCTTACATTGTTCTGCAATTTGTCCCAGCTGAGTGGTGGAGAACTTTTATCACTCCCCTTTTCCAGACAGGGAATGAGCTGCCAGGTGACTCAGCTACTTGAACAAGATCATATGTATAGCTTTTCGCAAAAGAAAAGGTTGACTCTGGATCTCAGACCTCCCAGGCTGCCATCCAAACCTGTACACACCCAGTCTCTTCAAGGGCAGGACTAATGCCCAACTAGCTGGCCGTCTTTTGACACAAAGGGACAGAAAGCTTTGCAGATGCATCCTGTGCTTCTTGTAATTTCAGCAAGTGAACTGGGATGGAATGTAGAAAATCCAGTGTTAAAAACTTTACAATTCTGTTGGGGTGTGTGTGTGTAAATTTGTAAAATAGCTGAAGTTTACTGAAACTTTAATGATAAAACATAATTTTTTCTGTCAAAACTTCATTTTGGATTTTGTTCCATATTTTTTGGTTACATAGTCAAAAAATTCAAGTTACTATACAATTCGTTATCAATTGTTCAAAGTATAGAATAATTGTATTAAAGGCAAAAGTATGGGACTAGTTCCAACTTAACCTCTATATCAGTTATAGGGTGCAGAATGGATTGAGAGCAGCCCTGAGGAGAAAGACCCTCAGCTGCTGGCTGACAAGAAGCTTAACATGACCCAGCAATATGTGCTTGCAGCCCAGGTGGCCAACTGTATCCTGGGCTGCATCCCCAACAGCATGGCCAGCAGGGTGAGGGACAGGATTCTGCCCCTCTGCTCAGTCCCCCTCCCGGGAGTCCTGTGTCCAACTCTGGAGCCCTCAGCACAGGAATGACATGAACCTGTTGGAGTGGATCCAGAGGAGGCCACAAAAATTATCTGAGGGCTGGAACACCTCTCCTACGAAGACAGGCTGAAAGAGTTGGGGCTGTTCAGCCTGGAGAAGAGAAGGCTCTGGGGAGACCTTCTAAGCAGCCTTGCAGCACCTGAAGGGACCCAAAAGAAAGCTGAGGAGGGACTTTTTACAAGGGGCGGTAGTGATAGGACAAGGGGTAGTGGCTTTGAACTGAAAGAGGGTAGATTTAGACTAGCCATAAGATAGCAATTCTTTACTATGAGGGTGGCGAGGCACTGGAACAGGTTGCCCAGAGAAGTTGTGGATGACTCCTCCCTGGCAGCATTCAAGGCCAGGCTGGATGGGGCTTTGAGCAGCCTGTTCTGGTGGAAGGTGTCGCTGACCATGGCAGGGGTTTAGAACCAGATGATCTATAAGGTCCCTTCCAAACCAAACCATTATATGATTCTATCAGTATATCTAAAATTAAATCATAACTATGATTCACTCTTGAGAAGAATTTTGTAGGGCAATGAACACCTCCTCTCTGCTTGCCTGGCACCCAAAAAAAAAGAAGAAAATGGTGGAACCAGAAAATCATAGCTCTTTATGTTCATATCCCAGAAAATTAATCTGAAAAAATAAGATTCGATGGTTATCCCTTTCCAGTGCTTTCCCACACACACTCAGGTTGTTTAAAGCCCAGGAGAAGAGGTGAAAAGATCATCATTATCATTTAAGCGTCTGTGGTTTGTGCATTACTTCAGCATCTACAGCAGTATCTGCAGTGGTAAGAATTTCTAAGAGCAGCAAAACATATTGTGGCAGCGCTCTCCTCTTCCCATCTGCTGTGATACTGAGAAGCAACAGATCAGCTTCCACTGTTTTGTCTGAATTTAAAAAAAAAATCCTAACATAGAAGCATTGTCTATAAAAATATATTTAACATCTGGACAAATGGGATAATATCTTCCTATTAAAATACGGGAGGTCTGTCAAGGGACCTGCTACTTTATTGACAATAGAGAAATCCCAGTGAGGCACTCCAGCTAGTCCAACTGCTGAGGTACACACAAGTAACCAGGAGCACAAGGAGCAGAACCAGGGCAGGCAAAGAACCTTTTCAGAGAAGGCAGGGCTGTATCCCTCATTTGCTTGCAAATTATTCTAGAAAGCTTTGCAAGCTACAGATCTGCTCCTCTATTTTGCAGCCCCATGGATAAGAATGAAAAGGAAATCTGAATTGCTGTCACTGGGGTTTGTGGGAAACTGCCTCTTTGCTATCGTGCTGTATTATCCTAGGTACTAATTGCATATTTTTTCTTCCCGTTGTCTCATATTGCAGAATATGCAAAATGTCAGTGTCCTACTGCAAGATTATGAGATCCGAAACAGAGTTTCTTCCTGAAGCTACATACATTGCCCAGCAATTAGTTTAGCAACATCATTTTTCCCTTGCTAAAAATAAATAAATAATAACCCAACAAGCAAACAAACAAACCAACCAATCCATCAACCCAAAAGAAACCAAGATACGTTTAAAAAGATGCATTTATCTTGCCAGCTTAGATAGCTGGCAGTGAAGACAAGCACTTCTGACACACTTTTTAAAACCCACAGACTGTATAATAGCAATACTCAGCTCATCACATTTGCTGTGTTTGAATGTTTCCTGGAGCATTTGTGTTGCTTCAGGGCTCAGTAAAAGAAGCTACTCCACATCCTAGACATTCAAGACTTGCATGGGAAGGTGAATGCATCACTTCACACTTCTCAGAAAAGCTACATTAACTGTTTATTTATGTGGCCCAAATACTGAAAAAAAAGATTAATTACTTTTTGTTAATCCCTTTCACTCTGTGAAAGGTTGTGGCCAACCAAAACTGATCCGTGGAAACAGCCAGTGTAGTACTTGGCATGGCACATTTTGCTGTAAGAGGTAATTAACCTCTTACAGAAAGCATCTTTTGCCACACTGAATTGCAGATTAATTTGAAAATTAAACATTTCAGCAGCAGCTAAAACCACTACCAGCAAGACCCATGGAAACAGGCTGTGCAGGTAGCTGACTGGAAATCCCACTGGTTTATACTCTGTCATTCAGTCAGCTTCCTCCAGCAAGCACAGAGCAGCATCCAGGCAAACAGCTCTGCCAGGTTTGCACCTGCGCCATCCCTGGCAGAGGACAGAATACAGGTGATGGCAGGGAGGGAAAGGCAGCAGCCCCATTGCTGTGGGAGGAGAAGGAAGCCATGGCAGCAGTTCAACTCAATCCAGAAACGCCACTGCTCTAACGGATCTGGGAAGGGAGGGCAGCAACACTCAGGAAGCAAAAATGCAAGGGTAAGACTTTCAAATGTACTTTAAAAATAAGTAAAAAAGAATACAAATTTTTAAAATGTAAAGCAAGAAAAGGAATTAAGATAGCCCAGTAGGAACTCAAAGTTCTTTTTAATGAAAAAAAAAATGTTTATCCAGCCTATAGAAGGTCATGATCAGGTTTGATTTTCTTTTTACATCTACTGACTTCAAGCACTAGACCTCAGGTCTAGAAACCACCAGCCACAGGCTGGTGGCTTTTTGAAAATCCAGCTGGCCAATATCAAGTCATTGAAATTTTTCAGCTGGCACATTGTTATGGCAACGTTTCTCTGTCAGAAGCATATAAGCAGAGCTTGCAGCACTCCAAGCCTCTGCTAATGAAAGTGCTGACTTCGAAGCATCATGCCAAACATCAGACAGGTCCATTCCTGTGGCCATGCAGGAACGGGAAGTTACACCTTCAACCATGCAAGTCATCATCTGCCACTAGAGTGAGAAGCCCCTGAGTAGCAGGGGTCTGTCATCTGCTCCAGGTCTAAATGCAGTTCTGCTAGGTAGGAAAATACAATGGTACATGAGAGAAACAGCCACAGCTTGACAAAAATCTGAGGTGTTACAAAGAAAAATGATTTGCAATGTTCTTGTTTATTGTGACAGAACAGTCTATTTTACATTAAAAAACCCAACTGAACACATTACATTCAGACACTGCATAACTCAGCAAAATGGTGACGTACCCCAGAGGAGGGCCACTTTACACAAGCAAGTACATCACCAGGGCTTCCCGAGACATTCACATTAAGCTAAAACTTAATGTTAAACTAAACCAAAAGGAAAAAAAATAAAACTCAACCAGAAGACTGGTAAGCAGGTGAGGGGATAATTCATAAAGACAACTACTAATTTTTGCTATGATTCACTCAGTGAGTAACCCCCACAGCTGCTGCTCTCCATGCAGCAAGGAAGAGTTGATTCAGAGGCAAAATAGCTGCATGATGAAAGAGGTTCCTAATGATGCTGTGGGATCTGCAAGCACAGAAGTCCTGGATGAGGATGTCCCGCTGCTGTAGATCCATCTGCCTGCTTATCCAAATGACAGGTCTGGGGTAACGACCAATTTTCGCAGGAGGATTCTGCTGGAGCTGCTGCCTGTGAGCAGAACCAGCATCTCAACACCACCAAAATTTCTTGCTTAGGGGTTGCTGCTAAATGCCAACTCGCTTATGGGTATTCTGCTGCTCCCCGGCTGTGGTGTCACATTAATATTTATGTAAAAGCCTCACTTAAGAAGGGACTGAAATTTTAAATTACATGCGGATATGAACTGACTATTCCTGTCAAGCCTATCCAATAAAAGGCTTTTCTAATCTTAGCACTATTCCAACACAATAAGCACTAAACTTTCCAAATTCACTTTGCTACATAGATTTAGCTTGTTTAGAGCATACAGTCTCAGAAAGTGATGGTCACACAAACAAAAAGACCGTTTTGCAGCTAAAAACCATTTACACAAGACCCAGGTACAGACCCGGACTACACAGCATGGAGCCATTCCAGAGCTGTTCATAGGGCATCTGACCACTGCTGCAGCAGCAACAAAAAAACCTCAGTTCTCATTACTAGCCCACATTAGCTATCCAAAACATCACCCTCCCTCAACCCTAATCATGAAATCCTGAGGGATATTAAAGAAAAAGATACACACACACAAGAGGATAACATACACAACTGACAACAGTTCTGCTACAGATTATATAGATCTGGTACAGGATTTTGCTTAAGTCAACTTTGGTACTGCTACTCATCTGAATACACAAAGTTGTGAAAAACCTTTAGATACCTGCTTATTGATCCATCATCTTAGGTGCTGGGTATGTTACTATAAGTCTCTTCTTCCAAAATTGCCTGTTGTTAACAATTCCTTATGCCCAAAGCATGCTGAACACAAAAAATGCCCTTCTGAGATTTTTCAGTGGAGCCTCTACCTCTCTTTCACCCACTGGTGGCACTTCCAGCACAGCTGCAGGAGATTTGAGCAAACTTAAACTCCCAGCCAATACAAGTTACCTGCCCAAGCACCTGCCCAGGTGTTTGCACTTACCAAACATTTACACCTGAACACCATCTGCAATGAGCTGAAAACTGACCTACTGCAGGCCAGGCTGTTGTTGGTACCTGAGAAAATCCAGACACAAGCTGCATTTGCAATTTTAGGAAACAGTTTATGCATCCCACAGAAGAAAACAGTAGTCTGATGAAAGCAGGAAAGGAAAGTTTGGAGTTTTTTTTAAATGAAACAATAATCTTTAAGCATTATTCCTGCAGAGAGAGCCTCTTGTGTGCCTACATGGCTAGAGAGGCAGATAAGTAGGGAAACGAGGTCTTCTTCTAATCTTCCAGACTAACTCATTAACAGAAGTAGAGCCCACATTAGAGAAGGGTTTGCTTCACCTAGCACTGTCGGCATGCAGCCCAACATCACCCCTGTCTGCAGAGCCAGGTCCTGCTTTTGAATGGATCAGAGGAAAAGCCAACCATGGTCTATTACTGCTGTTTTTAAGACTAAAACTCCCTTATGCTGAACTGATGCATATTCAAGAATGGCAGAATTATCTACATCAACAAGACAGTAGGAAAGGGAGCTGCAGACACCTTCGAGCATAAGGAATTGCACCCCTGGCAGTCTCTTCAGGAGAGCTCACTTCAAGCTTATGCAAATCCCACTGGAAGACGACGGACGACCTTCTTCCGTCATAGCATATTACCAAGTATTTCAGCTTCAGAGCTTCATAACTGGTGAACCAAACTTAAAAGAGATGTCATCAGAAAGGAGAACAGAGTGCTGCTGCCACCGTCTGTCAGAGGCACAAAGCGAGCAGGGACAGGGAAGTTTCCCAGCAAGAGCACAGCTCCAGGGCACAAAGCCATCGCATGTAGCCTCCTTGGTCAAAGGAGCACCAGCAAAGAGAAGACAATATACTGGGCACAGATGCCTTCATACCACCACAGGCAGCTGGCACTGGCATGAAGTTCTCACCTGCTAAAGCTCACCAAGAAGTGGGCAGAACGTACCTCCCGCCAGCCTGAAGCATAATGGAAATAGAGGGAAAAACTTTTCCAAACATTTCCCGAATCAGAAAGTTGAGCTGAGCTCTGGGATCACAGAGACAGAAAGCTGTTCAGACAAATATATACAGAAAAACCTTCAGTAGAGAAGCCAGCTCTTACCATGATTTGAAATCAGCACATGGAAGAGGGGATCAGAGATCTTGCCCTGCCTTGGTCTGCAGGCTAGAGGAGGGTGGTGGGAGGACGAACATGAAAGGGAATGGTGGAAAGGTGAGCCTAAGAGGCAGCACAGTGCAAAAGCTCGTGCCTGAGATCCCCTTAAATATATATAAGAACAACCTGTCCCACAGGTATGGCCCCTGCACCTCTTTGAGCGGCACACGTTATCACTGCAACAAGACACATGAAGAAGTGCTCCTGGGAGACAACAGCAGCAGCATCTCTCCCCGTGGCAGAGACCAACATGTCCCGGTGCTCACGCCAGGGCAATACTTCACTCCCATCCATCCTCTCTGGAGTGCAACAACTGTAACATCCAGTTTCACTTGTCTTTGTGGCAAGTTTTTAGAATCTAAAAATGACTCATAAATTTTCCTTATGTCCTTTAAAAGATGTGGTAGGGTGACTCCATCTTCTAAGCTGAAGTTTGAAGTGGATGGAAGGACTCCATCCCAACCTAGTGGGCTGCTGGGAGGCATCTCCAACAGCTGAAAAGGGATGAGAGAGAAAGGGAGCTAGACTTACCGAAAATCAAGAGAAGAAACAGCTAGCTGGGGCGAGGGAAGAGCTTCTAAGAAGGCTAACTGCTGGGAAAGTCATGCAAGAGGTGGCTGCAAGCTACCCGAGCCAGTACAGGATAAAACAGAAACTAGCAGGACACCCTGCTCACAGCTGTGCATCACCTACACCATGCTGAGCGGACGCAGCGGGAATGCCAGGCAGTGGTTCCCCTTCCCGCTTCTCCTCAGCTCCCTGCACGCGTGCAAGGAGGCAGCTGTTTATCTTGCAACAGTAGAGATAAGCAGGGAGAGGCAGAAATGTTCTTACACTCGTCTTCCGTCTCTGCTGTGACAGAACATTAATGCTTTTACTGAATGATTTACCAGTATCGGTTGTGAAAAAGAAGAAGCAACAATCAGTGGAAGGAAGAACTGAGAATAGAGCCAGCTGGAATAAAGATTTCCATAAAGCTAATTTTTAACGAAAGCCCTTTTTTCTCCCTCCATGTATATATCTCTGTAGGAGACTTCAGATAGTAATTACTCTAATGAATTAGTCCATGGGAAAAGAGGCAAACATACACTCCAATACTTGGCCAGTTCTAGCTGATATGCTCTCCAGAAGGACAATATTTAGCATTTTACACTAATGGCTCGCTTCCATTAATTAATCAGTCCTATCAACACAGAGATATATTACTTTTTTTTTCTTCATAATAATAAAAGTGCACTGGCTCACACCAATCTGCAATTATGAAACATTCACTTCTTTACCAGAGAACAGGAATGCTACTCTAGGGCCCGATGCTGCAGGTTTGCACCAGCTCCACACTTCCTATGAAGACAGCATTCGCTGAACACTGGTGCATCATGGTTAACCGCTGCCAGTCCCGTAAAAGGCCAGATGTTCAACAACATATTAGCTCCCTTAAATTCATTCAGGGAAACTAGTTTCATAGTCTAGTGTCTCTTTAGGGATGATGATGTTTATTTCCCCAGCAAGGTCTAAATTAAATTCAAGCACATTTGAATATACAGCAGCATCTATCACGGTGACTTTCCAGCCAAGTGTTGATATAGTCTTGCTGTCAGAAAATATTGCTGCATGCCTATCAGGAGGAGGCTTCAACTCCATCCCTGAGGCAAAATATTCTCTGACGGCTAACACAGTTGTGCCTCTGAAAAGCTCTGTGTGCAGCCTACTCGAAGCAGCCAGAATAGGCTTGAAAGGCTCTTGCCCATGGCTTGGGCATGCTAAAACTGGTCTTTGCCTGGAAGTACAGCAGGACTGCGCAGAGCATGCAGAGGGGATAGATTTAGATGCTCTTTCCAGGGCAATAAGTGGCTCCAGTGTCACATAGTGGGTCATCCCCAGAACTGGCCATGATTAAACATCACACAACTCCCACTTTTGGCTCTCCACAAAAATCAAGCTGACTCACTCTGCTCCTTACACCCAGACTGGTGTTCAAGGAGGGTCATCAGAAATGGGTTAAAGACCCCAAAAGGACAGCAGCTCAGGACCACTTGTTGACGTGTTTCTGACCAGAGACTTCAGGAAGATTGCAGGGATTGCACGCAGCTCTTACATGACCACAGAGGCGGTTAAATGATTTATTCTTCCTAAGGTTTGAGAGCAGGTTTTGGGGCTTTATATTTCTGACGCAGCAATTGTTTAAATATAAAAGCAGAGGCCATATGGCACTTCCTAGGATGCAAGTCACTTTCAGTGCAAAGCTGCAATGAATTTAGGTAAATTTTCATGAATATGTAAAAGGGTAATTTTCAAAGATGCACAGACTCAGTTCATAGAAAATATCCTTCTTAGCCAGGCCAGGCAATGACCATCAGGCAATGACTCACCTCCCACACACTCAGGTTGGCATGAATAGTTTTCAGCCCTTCCATATCCAAAGTGAATCAGCATAAAACTTGAAAAATTGCACAAAAATCTAATGCAAGTCACACTCAGTGTTACAATCACAGACAGCAAATATTAGATCTGTTCTGTCCTTGGTAAGAAATTGTTATCATCATAAGTTTGTTGTGCAAACAGCTAACATCTTCAGAAAATTTCCCTAAGGCCAAAAACTGAACAGGTACAAAATGGTTCAAGTGTTGATGTATTTAATACCTCAAAATCTTCATATAAAACCTCTTCTTTTTTCCCCGCAAATCTCATTAGAACAAGACACAGGACTGGCTGGTTTGAGAAAGATAAAGTATGCACAGAACAGCTCGGAGAGAAGATCTCAACAATCATAACCCACCATCACACTGTTCAGTTCAAGCAGCATGCTGACTTTTTACCACTGGTGGGGAAGCTGCCCAAGACCACACAATTTCCAGTGAACACTGCCCAAACCAAACAGGTTTAGCCAAACCTGAAAGCAGCATCCACCAGTGCCTTACAGTGAGAGTAATGCATCGTATACCATCATGCAACAGAGAGATAGCATCTCTCTGTAGAACATGTGCATATAAAGGCATAATGAATTATATCACAGGAAAACACCATAACTCTCTGTCTGAGCAAGCCCAGGTTTGAGGGGAGAGAAGTGCAACAGTATGCTGAGATTCAGGCAAAGAGGCTCAGATGGGATTGGCATACCTCTGACAAATACTCTAGTCTGGTCCTGGTGTGGACAGGTGAGCAGATATGCAGAAGACGGAAGTAGAAGAGGATGAGGAGTGAACATATGGCCAAAAAATAAAAAAAATGAAGGCTCTCCTATTGGAGGAGCCCAACATACTGCCTTCCTTGAGGACTTATAAGACATGAGGATGTCAGCCTGAGAGGTGAAGACAGAAGCAGAAAAGGGCATCAAGGAGGAATGACAGAGGCAGAAGAGATGAAGAGCGGGGCAACAGCTAGGAAGTCAGGCTGCAGGGAACATAAATCCTGCCAGAAGATGTAAAGAAGTCATAGCTTCTCTGAAGAAGAAGCAGGATTCAGGGACTGCCTCGTTATGCTGGTTCAGCACAGAAAGGACCAACACACGTCCACGGCTAGAGGCCTGCACCATTAGGGCAGGCAGCAGCAAGGCAGAGCTGGGGAAAGGAAGCAGGAGAACTGCATTCGCTGCATTGACAGCCCTGTGGTGCGAGACAGCACTTTGAGAGGAGACACAGGACAGAAACAACTGAAGAATCTGCAGATGTGAATAAAGGATGAATCACCAAAACGGACAACCCCTCAAAAAAAAAAAAAAAAAAAAAAAAAACAAAAAAAAAAAACTCAAAACTGAAAAGAAAAATCAAGCCCAACCAAAAAAAACTAAAAAAACAACCCAAAAATAAAAGAAAAAAAGAAAAGGCTGGAAAACAGTCTACAAAACTGTAGAGCCACTGAGCAAACTGACTCAGGATCACTGTGTATAAAATCCTGAGACTATTGAAGCTACATTATTTAAAGTTGATTTGC
Organism: Opisthocomus hoazin; assembly: GCF_030867145.1. Taxonomy (NCBI): domain Eukaryota; kingdom Metazoa; phylum Chordata; class Aves; order Opisthocomiformes; family Opisthocomidae; genus Opisthocomus; species Opisthocomus hoazin. The sequence continues at coordinate 10,733,230 of NC_134427.1, forward strand.
ACATATAGTATAAAAAGCTTGTGCACAGTTACTGACTGAGGACAACTAATATTTTCAAATGAGTGCTCAAGCACACAATTATTTGACTGACAGTTTTCCAAAAACTACAAACCTTTAAGTCTCAAACTGGGAAATCAAGACAACGAACACTGATACCCTCAGAAGTAAGGCCCTGTGTACATGGAGGAGAGTGACAGGTTAAGAAGTACAGTCAGAAAAGTAACTGAAAAGATGGCAAGGATTCTGCTGGACCTCCTGAAAGTGAGAAAGATTAGAATCACAGCTTCAGGTGGAGGAGGAAGGTGTAGATCTGATACGAGGGATGAAAGGACAGCATACCCTGATCTGTACCACTGAGAGTGTCATTCTTAGCTGGAGTGATCCAACAGTCTGACCAAGTGGTCCCTTCGTTCTTTGTTAATGAACTGGAAAGATTTTCTCTTGTGCACATAACAGTTTCTGCTTTTTGAGGAAAAATAGAGAGTTCTATTCCAACTGATCTACCTTGTTGCCTGTTCTAGCAAAGAAGTGCAACATCTTTTACCAGCAGCTGGAGAGGTCACCATCTGAAGCCGACCTGCATCCTTTGAGTGCTTTAATACAAACGAGACTACTGTATTTTGTGGTTTTTGAGCATCTTACTGAAGCCAGCATCAAAGACGAAACTAGAAGCAGGCACATATTTGGCTTTGCTCACATCTTTCTATCAGCAGACTCCAGCGCTGATCAAGATGACTTCATTCAATGCAGTCCTTCAGCTGGCCCAGACTGATAAGCTGCCCCCATGCGCTGGATCCCTAAATCACAGGAACATTTAACAAGGCTTTAAAGTCACTTCTTATGCTTTGCTAGAAACTCTGAATTAATTTTTCCCTCCTCTGCTTAAGAAGTACTAATTCTTATTACAGATCCAAAGAACCATCACAGGATGAATCACCTAATGAATTACTCAAGTATTTGATTCTCTGCAGATGGACTCGCTTCCTACCACAGCCCCCTACATGCTGCTCACTCACTTTCTCTTTGTGGCTTGTGCAGTACTACAAACCAAAGTGTAAGTTCTGATATTCTGAAACAACATGACAGAAAGATCAGTACCTGGACAAACATCACATTTCACCCTGGAGGTGGCTTCTACTAACCTCTGTTGAGGACACTGTTGAAACAGTAAAGTTCAGTCAACCATACAGAGCTGCATTATAAAGTTTTGTGGTCATAGAGCATCCAGTTCAACCATGATACACCTGCAGACAACTATGCAAAGTCCAGCTGGAATCCAAGAAGGAAACTTAAATTTCTATTTCCGTGGCAGCTATGAAAACAGTGGGCATACCCATTGCCTGCCTAGGTTTAAACCAGCAGGTTTAGCTAGAATTGTTCTACCCCATCCACCCTCAACTGTGCACATTCAGCGATGTCTTCTCATTCAACAGATAAATAAAAGCAGGTTCCCTTGCACAGAAAGAATAACCGTCACCCAGTGGCATTAGCAGGCTCTTACCCTCTTCCACAAACCTGCACTAGAGGGGTATATCATCCTTGACATGCTGGCTCATTTCTGTTGTTAGAACTAATTCAGAATACCAGTATAGACCTAATAAAAAAGGCACAGTTTCTTCTACTATTATTTTCAGGACAGTATCTCAGAACAACACCCCCTCAAGGCAGAAGAAATGAGGAATTTTAATTTCAGCATTACATTTTTCAGAGGAAAGAACAGCCAGAGAGCAGCAGGAAAAGTCAGCCAGAATTACACAAGCTAAAGAGTATTTTAGGTAGTAAACGCAGACAAGCAAAAAACAGGTCATTGCGAAAATTAAACCTAAAGTGCTACATAGCAGATATTCCAACAGAACGTAAAAAAGATCCCACAGCAGTGCTGAATTTGCCATAAGAACACAGCAAGTTAACATAACAGCTATAAATACTAATGCTTAGCATCTACTTCTTGCTGCTTATCCAACAGGTCAGAGAAGATGCTCCAAGGAGATCACAATCATGCTGATCTGTTATCTTTTGGCATAACTCCTGGAACTCATAAGAGTCCTAGATTAGAGCAGTCAAGTAACTATGGACTTGAAGAAATATCTACTATGAGTCACTGTGGAGTTGTATGCCCCCAGAGGTTCTACAGACCAATTTTTCCTGTAACTGTATAGACAGATATAGATATTTATACTCCAACTACAACATATCATGTAAAATTAAAGTGACTGCTCTCAAGGACCATTAACAAAAGCAATCAAATGAATGTCAGAAGGTATGTGGCTTATAAGGAGCTTCTGCTTAAATGTGCAATACAACAAAAAGACGCCAACCCCTGTGCTAACAAGCTGCAGAATGGCAGCCAGGGTCCACTAACATCATTGTGATAAACAGTAATCTTAACAGCAGCAGGAACACTACAAACAGCAGTACTGTTACCAGGGTGGACAAAGAAATGGCACCCAATAATCCATTTTCTCTGACAAGTACAGGGATGTCCTCTCCCACCTGAAGCTGTGCTCCAGCACTGCCTCAACATCTTGTCACCATACCTCCCACCATAGATTGTATTCTTCTCCATCCATTTGAACTGTTTATATGAACATTCCTTAAACCGCTCCAGCAAAAACAAGCCTGCTCAGCTTCGGTTGTTTCCTTTTTATTAACAAAGCTCATTCAGTGCTTCTTCACCCATTTCAACACAAACTGTTCAGACAGAAGATCAGTGTAGGCAGCCGCTCATCAGCTGTCAAAGCTGTCAATGCAGAGGTTGCATCCCTGATGTAGTATTGGCATGTCTCACAACATGTTTCTTCGGGATTAACAAAATTTCAGACAATCTTTAATAAAGCAGGATTTATACAATGAAAATTAATTAATCTTCAGGAGACAGACTTTGTCCTATTTTTATCTCCACTGTGCCAAGCCAGTCACATATCTCCAGAGCTCTGTAAACATTTGGAGGCCTCAGTTGTCCTCTGCTAACCATGGGAAGGACCACTGTTAGGTCTGTCTGTGGTCTTTGTCCAGATGTTCTGCTGTTAATCAAGCCTCCCTTCCCATCACGAAAGCACTTGTTAACAAGAGTACGCTTGTTTTGCTTTTTTTGAGCTGCATTCAGACAGGTTGGACAGTTTTCTAGTTTTGCTTCAGCTTTTCTTCTGACAGATACTTTAATACAAGTTACCTCAAAACTGACAGCCTTTCCCCAAGGTGCAGCGCACACAGCTATGCTTTTACCCTTCTAAGTGGATTTCTCTCCACCCCAAGTTTTACAGTCGCAGCCCTCCAGCTGTAGCACAGCTCTTTATCACAGCATGTCCTTTCTTAAGCCCACACCTCAGCAACAAACCGAACAGAGAGATGGGATACATGCAGGTGCCATCCCTGCAAGTGATGATCTACAAAAAAATTTTTATGGATGTTTCCACTCTCACCCACCCCTCCCACCTCCACACTTGCTCCCCTTGACAGACCCTCAGGAAACTTTTTACCCTGTGGCTTCATCCCATTCGGGCTTTGCCCTGCAGCCCACTAACTTCCACTGTCTCTAGAACTACATTGCACAAACAGATAATTCGTCTCTCCCTATCACATGAAAAACAGCCATAACTTGTACAGCCGTCCATTGTAAGTAGGCAAAGTGCTATGCTTGCCTCTAAGTTTATTTTACATTCAGAAATATAAAACAGGCATTATTATTTCATAGAAGTGTAATAATTTTCTCCTTTTTCACCAGGTGTCAGTACCAGCGTTCTGGCAAAAGACCATCAGCATACCTATTATTACAGGCAGAGAGAATAACCTCACAGATGCCGCAAGGAGAGGACAGTACTAGCTGCATGAAGTTATCAGCATTTCAGAAAGCAGTGAAAGGCTGAAATGTACAGAGCCAAATTAATAACTGCAAGGGCATCAGCTGGGTATAATAACTGTCAGAAACGCATCCAAATAAAATGATATAGCACAACTGATAGGAGATGATGAAGTGAAGAGACACTTCAGTAAACAATGATTGACCTTAAAAAGTGAGAAAGGTTCAGCGAAAGTTAGGGAAATAGATCTCTCAGGGGAGAGGTGTTAGCCCTCAAACTGTTAAATTCAGAGGGCAGGTTGTTCACAGAGAATTTCTGTTTCATAGGCTTATTTTAATTTAGAAGGAAGCACAACGGATGCTGCCGTGACACTCTTGGCTGCAACGTCCCACCCCAAAGCCCATTGAGGCTCATGGCTCTCATACTGCTATAACAAGCTTTAAGTCCACAGCCTGCACAAAGCCGGGAATGAAGACTGAGAAACTGAGTTTCTGCACAGAGAAGAATTCAGGACGGTGTAATTCCTACACACACTTCTTCAATCCAGGTAATGCTGCAGGTGCAAGCCTAAACAGGAGGGCTACTTGTGCCAGGTTACACATTACAGAAAACCTCAAATACCAGAAAGTCGGACGTAAAAGAAGTTGCAGAGAAGGAATTACAAACAGAAAGATGTCAGTCTTATTTTCTCCATTCCTAATCCAAGCTTCGTATCACAGAAGTCCCAGATGAGTCCGTAGCCCAAAAAGGAGTTTTCCACATGTTAAAACCATGCAGGCATAGGCAGAGAGCTAATACCATGACTGATTTAGATCCTGATCAGGTGATTGCTACACTCGCCCATACCTTGCCTCCTCTTTCAGTCAACTCTCTTACCAAAACATCTTTACAAATGCCTTGGGCAGAGGGAAAACCTCATCTCTTACCTGGTGCTGTGCTGCAAGCAGGAGCAGGGACGGACACTGTGAGGCAGGGACAGATAGCGTGGAGCTTTCTGAGCACATGAACAAGCCCACTTGTTTTCTTCTGCTTGCAAATTCTCTTCATCTCTGGCCTCACTCACAGATGAAACTAAGCCTCTGTGTACAGACAAATCCTAAATATTGACAGCTTGTAAAAGGCTTAGTCCTGAGGATTGCTATGAAGTATTATTTCATGGCATAATTTGCTTTCCAGAACAACTGATGTTTCACTAACGGAGCAGAAGCTATCAGATATTCAGAGAAAGCTTCTGAACTGCAGCTAGGGAGGCAAGCATGGCACAGGGCACTGGGAAAAAACACCATCTGCAAGTGCCAGGTATCTGCCAAGCACCTAAGAAAAACTATGCACACCCATATATGAAAGTATAAAGCCAACAGCATTCCCAAAATACACAGCATTATGAGCCACGTGTATGAGGTTCATTCTGAGCTTTAGGAGTAAACTAAAACCAAGCCAGCCTCCCATGAAAAACAGGGGGTCTGTTTTTGATCAGCTTCTTAATTCAGTTTGCTGCTTGTGTGAGCACACAGGATAGAGTAGAGCATGGGCAGGAGTGAAAACCTAAGGGTATCAAGACTGTTTATTTCTGTGTCAGTGCTGACCTATACCCTGCAGTTGACTGTACAGACACTGCTTGCTTTTCTTTCACAACATTCACAGCAATGTTTCACAATTATCCTATTATTTAGCCTTTTATTATCAAATGGTAACACCTAATTTCCAGAAGCAGACTCTTTGCAAAATGGATTTCACTAAGTTGATTATTTAATATGTCAACTTTGTTCTTTTAATGATACTAAATATTTTTTGCCGTCACATTTCATGGAAAGCACATACCGTTCACGGTTGCATTGCTAACTGACGTTCCCAGTGCCAGCATCTCGTTGCATCCCCAGGGGAAGCTGAATAGCCTTCACTGTCCAGAGAAAATGGACTTTTACAGCAACAGATCTTTTTCTATTGGAACCACATGCTTCAGAAATTTCACACCGATTTGACAAATAAATTATAAAGTACCTCACCAGTTTCAGCAAAGTACTTCTGATTTGCATTTGTGTAGCTAAAAATAGGATTCAGGGGGAAAGTCCAAGACAGGCCCAGCTTGATTCAGTTCTCTGTTTATTCCCAGTGCTAAGTGAGTCAGCTAATGAAAAGCTCATGGGACAGCCAGCATCACTGGCCTTTTTTTGAAAGTCTGCTTGGAGACAGATGCAGAACCGCAAGCATTTGAATCCTGATCTTCCCTGCTCATGTCAGTTCTAGACAGAAAAAAACTGCAGACATCAGAGGATCAACTGGGCCCATGCCAACACAGTGGCCCAGGAAAGTTTCCTTGGGCAGCGATGGTGCCAGGTTTCCATTCTGCTGTTCAGCCCAGTTTCATTCTCAGCTCGTTCCCACCCTGCGCAGGCATCTCATTTTTGACACTTCTAGACATTTTACTTAGATCTCACTCTATTCACATCTGCAGACTTCTCTTGGACAACACTCCAAAAATCAGCTGTCCAATACAATACTGATTCGGATGTTAACTGTGATCTTTAGATCACCATAATAAGAACTGAGAAGATACCAACTGCTAATGAATTAGTGACACACATACTCTGATCTTGAAGCAGAAACCCTCTTTACACCCACTGCTCACAACATAGCCCAGCAGCTAAGATATGCATACTTGTAATTCAAACAAAAGACATTTCTTCTTGTAGACAGATATGATGAATGAATCTGGGGAAGCAAACCAAAAGAGTCTGAGAAACTTCTGTCATGAGCATGAGTCAATGCAATGGAGAATGAGTGCAGTGTTATTCAGTAGATCACCACCTTTCATCTACCTACAAAGCACATTAATTTCATAAATTAGAACTTGAATATTACTATGTCTGATGAATACCATAAAAGAAGTTGCATTTGTCTGATTTTGACAGTGGGCAGTGGTAAGATGTGCACAGGATCGGTCTCATCTAGACTGTTTCCATACTTTCTGCTATATGGGACAAGGTACAGACCTGGGAGTACTCCTGCATTTGTTCATGTCTCTGAAACCAGAATTTTTCATAACTCATGCCTGCTCATTCACCACCCATTTCTTGTTACACCTCCATCACAAAATCAGGAACCTATAACAACATCTGTGGCTTGAAGACCCCCTGCTATTGTGAATGACCCCATGCCTTTGCTTGCTGCAGCCCCTGCCTGCAACCAGCTCGTATCATGCTTGTTAGCTCTCCCAGGCACAAGCCATTTCCATCGTTCATTCAACAAAGCTGCTTGTACAATGAGGTCTTTATTCAAGAGTACAGTTTCTAGGGACATCAGTAATACACATTCATTAATATGCTGCATTATAAAAATCCAATCATACACCCAATGAAACTGTGTTTAGTAATCCTAAAATTACTATAAAGAAAAATATTTACAAAGAGGGATGAAGAGGATGAAGGTCAGAGAACACAGTAATAATGACATAAACCAGGGGAAATGCTACATGAATAGGAAACAAAAAGATAAAGGAAGCTTTGAAAAGAGCAATGAAAAACAAAAGATGGTATAAAGCAATGAGAAGCCTACAGACACTAAGCCAAAAATGTCTAGGCTGCTTCTCCTTCTTGTGCTGTGACAGAAGAGTCAGAGCAGTGAAGAGCCACCAATTTAAAACTAAACATAAAATGTTAGCTAATCCATTGGAACTTTGTGCCATATGCCAGAGGTGAAGACTGATACGAGCTTACAAGAACAGCTAGGTTTCAGTAGAAGAAACAAGACTCACCAATGACTGCAAGCCTCTGATTTCCTTGCAGGGGACCAATAGCTTTGTCTCAAGCCACCTGTTTCACCCTTACCTGCATCAAGCTTCTTGCTACTTGCTACTTGCAAAGGTCTTTGACGCCAAGCAGGGCCAGCATCAGACTGAGTGGAGTTCTGATCCAGCTCAGCAGCTCCCATGGCAGCTCTTTGTCCCAAACTGGGATTACGCATAACACTCTGACTCAGAAAATACCTCCACTACTGGTATTACTGGATGCTGAGTGCATCGTGCTAAGTACTTGCAGGCTCCCCTCAGCCTCCCCTTGGGGATCTGTGGGACGATTCCGGGCTACATGGGCTGTGGGTGCCCCAGTAACCAGCAGTGCTCATTCTCATGGATCCACTGCTCTGCACCTCACCATCTCCATTGATCGCCACAGTAAAACCCATCTACAAGAAGGCCTGGAAGGAGGATCCTGGGAACTACAGGCCTGTCAGCCTCACCTTGGTGCCGGGGAAGATTATGGAGCGATTCATCCTGAATGTGCTCACCAGGCATGTGAAGGACAACCAGGGGATCAGGCCCAGCCAACATGGTTTCATGGCAGGCCCTGCTTGACCAACATGATCTCCTTCTATGACCAGGTGGCCCACCTAGTGGATGAGGGAAAGGCTGCGGATGTTTTCTACCTGGACTTTAGTAAGGCCTTTGACACTGTTCCCCACAGCATCCTCCTGGAGAAACTGGCTGGCCATGGTTTGGATGGGTGTACTCTTCAATGGATAAAGAACTGGCTGAATAGCCGAGTGCAGAGAGTGGTCGTGAATGAAGTTAAATCCAGCTGGCGGCTGGCTCAGTTTTGGGTCTGGTCGTGTTTAACATCTTTATCAATGATCTGGGTGAGGGGATTGAGTGCTCCCTCAGTAAGCTTGCAGATGACACCAAGCTGGGTGGGAGTGTCAATCTGCTTGAGGGTAGGAAGGCTCTGCAGAGGGATCTGGACAGGCTGGATCGAAGGGCCGAGGCCAACCATGTGAGTTTCCGCAAGGCCAAATGCTGGGTACTGCACTTTGGTCACAACAACCCCATGCAACGCTACAGGCTTGGGGAGGAGTGGCTGGAAAGCTGCCCAGAGGGAAAGGACCTTGGGGTGTTGGTAGACAGCCGGCTGAACATGAGCCAGCAGTGTGCCCAGGTGGCCAAGAAAGCCAACGGCATCCTGGCTTGTATCAGGAATAGTGTGGCCAGCAGGAGTAGGGAGGTGATCTTGCCATTGTGCTCAGCACTAGTGAGGCCACACTTTGAGTACTGTGTTCAGTTTTGGGCCCCTCACTACAAGAAGGACATTGAGGGGCTGGAGCGTGTCCAGAGAAGGGCAACAAGGCTGGTGAGGGGTCTAGAGAACAAGTCTAGTGAGGAGCGGCTGAGGGAGCTGGGGCTGTTTAGTTTGGAGAAGAGGAGGCTGAGGGGGAACCTTATCACTCTCTACAACCACCTGAAAGGAGGTTGTAGTGAGGCAGGTGTTGGTCTCTTCTACCAGGTAACTAGCAATAGGATGAGAGGCAATGGCCTCAAGTGCATCAGGGGAGGTTTAGATTGGATATTAGGAAATATTTCTTCGCTGAAAGAGTGGTCAGGCATTGGAACAGGCCGCCCAGGGAGGTGGTGGGGTCCCCATTCTGCAGGTGTTCAAAAAGTGTGTAGATGTGGCACTTCAGAATATGGTTTAGTAGGCATGATGGTGTTGGGTTGATGCTTGGACTTGATGATCTTAGAGGTCTTTTCCGACCTAGGATTCTATGATTCTATGATCCCTCTCTGCACACGCCAACTGGAAACAGGAGCAAAACAAAGCCAGCAAGTAGAGAAGAAACTTCTGAAATGATCACCCCCAAAAAACGCCCCTCCATTCCTCTGATTCCCATCTGTACAAAGTAACCACACACTCAGTGGCAAGCACTGGCTTCCCAAACCAAAGCAGCAGCAGCAAGAGCTGCAGATGTTCAGGAATTTTTCCAGTTGGTCATTTGCTCCAATGGGACCCCAGGGAATTTTGACTTCTCCTACTTCATGGAAAAGCTATCCTCCATCTCACCGCCCTGATCTATGCCCAGTCTGCCTGCCAGTCCCCTGGCCACAGCACAGGGTCCAGTTCCTCCTTCTCCCATCCCCCAACATTTACCTGGGCTGCTTTTCTGCTGTCAAAGGGCTTCCAGCTGACACTGCTTGGCCCACTGTAGTGGCACAACCTTTTGCCTGCTCCTCATGTACCACCAGGCACAGCAACCGATCATGTCTGTACAAGTCACAAACAGCTATTTAAAAAGGAACTGGTCTCTACACAGGGTCCACACAAGCCAGTGTTTTGCCACATGCAGATCCGCTCCTGGGACTAGATCTTTAAAGTTTCTGCAGCTCAGATTTACCACCACCTTTTCCCCTGATGCATGGTGTAGTCTTGCTGCAGCTCTTCTTTCACTGTGTTTTAAAACTGAAAACAGTAAAATTAATTTCATTAAATTTGCAAGGTGCATAAGAGCTAGTATATTTTCTTTTATTATCTTCATTTGCAGTTTCCTGATTGTTCCCTCATCAAAAGAAAATAGTTACTACAGTGCATGTTAATTTAGAACACATTTGTCTATTAGAAAAAAAGAAAGGTTATTTTATCTGAGACTGCAACAAAGAGCAGTGGACTCTGGCTCACCTTTTGAAAAGACTGAAGCATTTCTGTTAGCTACCTGAGTTCACACAAAAAAAAGGTGGCTGCGGGTGGTTATGAATGGAAAGCTCTTCCTTTTCCTAGGCCTCACCGAATGCTTTAAATAATCAGCTTAAAACAGTAGTGGGATGCTTTTGCATACTAAAAAAAATATTATCCTGTTCACTATTCTTTTTCATATTCATGCAAGAAAATGTCAAGCAACAACTCTGAAGTAGTATCTGTTCTGTAACTAGACACATCTCGTTACACGTCTGTGGTGCTGTTAAAGCATGAAGGTGTCTCTCTTTCTGAAGACAAAAATGCACTTCAGAAAAAGAATGCAGAGAAGATGAAGCCATCACCTGTATTTTTGCCTTTATTGCCAAAAAAAGGACTGTTCAACTTACATCAGAATCAGACAAGAGGGGAAAACTTCGAAGCTGTCCAGCATTAGGCCCTTGGTGTCCAAACTGTGAAGTGAGGAAGAGCTGGATTGCTCACAAGTTAAAAACTTCGGGATAACAATGCCAGACAGCCATCGGGAGCCTACCCTGATACACAATGCATATCAGGGCAGACTGTTTGGACATGCGAGTGTTCCTGAATTTTGAGGAGCTAAGCCTAGCTAAAACTGTAACACCAAGTCACGCATTCAATCCGACAGAAAGTAAGATTGATTTCGACTCTAAAGTATAATTTTTGCTTTGCAGGTCTCGTAGCTTAACACAGACTCACCAAGCAACAGCAAACAGTAACACAGTCTAACAGACTCCAGAAGAGTTGATTTAGTAAGCTAAACCCTTTAGAAAATTGATATAATCTGTATCAGGGTCTAAAGGCAATGAGATGTTACAAAGCCCTTCTCAGGTTTTACATTTTGGGCCTTCTGCATGTAAGAAACCCAACAGGAATGCAGCCATGACCTCCTCTTCACACTGACTGAGCCAGATCATAGGATAGAACTTCCATGAAATGAAGCATAATAGCAATTAATTATTATATTCTCATCAGGAAACTCTGGCTTTTAATAGCTGTTTCTGAAAGATTTCCACTTGCACTTTGCAGGCAGCCCGCAGATAACCTGGATTTCCTCAGGCTACAGGCCCACCAAGGGCCAAACCTCTGTTTAGCAGACTCTTCTGTGCCAAATCTCACAGCATGAAGAACATAGACCTTTTACTCTTCTGTGGATTTAGAGTATCCCAGCAAGTAATCTCTGAAGAAGTGAGTCTTGTCGACTCATGTCTTGGAACAGATGACACCGGAAATCCAGCCCAGACTGCTGAGTTTCCCTGTTAAGGGAAGGTCCTTACCCAGTCTTGAGATAACCACCAAGCCCTTTGGGCATTTCAGTGGTTTAGCATTTTTCTCATTCTTCTTGTTAAAATACTGCTCAAAATATTTTGCAAGGCTGGAAACTAGGAACACAATTTTAATCCTTCCCTCCATCATTAATTCATTCAATTATGTCTTCCCCTGGTTCTCAATCAACATTTTGCCCTAGTAGCTCAATGTCAATCATGTAATTAGTACAGCAGCCGAGAACTAGGGCCCCTCTGTAGCATTATCTCCATGTCTAAGTGCAGAAAGAGAAAAAAAGGCAGGCCCTGCCGCAATAGTAAGACCAGACCCAACAGCAGGTGGGAAGACAGAGGAAAAGATAATAAAAACAAAGACGTGCATAATTCTCCTCCGACCAGAAACAGCAATCACAGCTCACCACCTGCTCTTAATGCTCTTTTTCAGTGGACCAAGTCATCAGAGCATTTTGCAGATGAATACAATTAGTTGTTTAGTTTAGGCAGCCACAGAGATTACAGGGCTATAGAGATTACTATGCAAAGAAAGCAGAACACATACGTGTGGACCAAGCAATCATGCAGTGGATGCTAAATGCTTTGAGGTATTTGCAGAAAAGAATTAGAATACGTAAGAAATTTAAAAAATGGGGAAAATTAATCAAAGAAGAATCGAGGGCTGAATGTTAGGCAAGCCACAGAGGTTTATCTCTTCCCATCCCTGGGAAAGACACTCAAGGGAAATGGTGAAATAATCTCCTAACTAGAACAGGAAAAAAACCTATGGACATATAGATAGGCATTTTATGTGGCAGGAGAAAGACCAAAAGGTCTTTTCTCATCTCCAATTCTGCTGCTATACAAATTATTTAACACCTGAATATTTGTGCTATAAGAAGCAGAAGCACAATCCCAACAGATCAGTCAAAACCCTATGAGGGCATCAACTGAACCTGGCCAGATGCCCCTGCACGCAAAGCTGTGGCTCTCTCTTGTGCACCCTCTGCTGGAGAACAAGCCTGCCTCCCTCTTCAAAGCCATCAAATTTTTATTTTCATTTTTGCAAGAGGGAACCATGTTGCTACACTAGATTTCTTTAGAAATTACACCATAGAAAGATGCCTCTTTGAACTCAATAAGTTTTCCAGAAACATTCCTTTTACTTTCACTGGAAAACTGCCACCGCATCACCTTGATTTGTTCATTCACAAGCATATTGCTAAGCTATTATTTGTATGGTGGGAAATATTTTGCTAGATGGCAAGTTTGTCAAACAACAGTAATACTTCTTGTTTGCAACAGTTACACCACATGAAGCATAATCCTAAATAAAAAATGTTTATAGGGTTTTCTGTCCTGTTCTTGTCAATCTCTACATACCAGACTGGTTAGCGCTCTTGACCTGTTCTTGTTTTCCTTTGAATGTTTCCACCCTTTCAAGCTTTTTTTCATAGACTCAGCTGACACTGTTCTGAGTTCATCTCTTTATATTTTCCTCATGGTTTTGCAGAGACTTCACAAACACAACTGCACGTTGCTTCTGGCATTCAAACCCCTCCTGCTTCCTCCAGCTTCCACCATCTTTCAAAGTATAATTTTAAGTTTATTTGTCTTAGCCATACTGTAACTTCTTGATGACAATTTTTCTTCAAATAGACTGTGGATGCTTTCATCTATTGCTTCTTCAAAGCTCTGAGTCAGGTTTAGACCTATCTGATCTTACATTTGGTACAAGATGACCTGAAGGTTTCGTACCGAACTCCACAAGTTGTCTTTCTCACTCCTTTTCAGATCCTGGCACTGATGAAGAGCCAGAAGTCTTGTAGTGTTTTAATTACAGACACAAACACAACTTAAAAGAAGTTGCTGTCTGGGCATGAGAGCTGGGGGCTGCCTGGGGGCCTGGGCGCTTCCCACCACTCCAGCCAGGGAGCAGTTCAGGCTGGGGGGCAGCCCCAGACCAGAGCATCAGGCACCTCTGCGGGGACAGGGACGAGTTGAGGCCAGACCGAACATCAGCCCATAGGTGGCTGGGAGATAAGGGGTGGGGGACAGGACTAGGATTTTTCTTGCTCCTTTGCACTCTTCGCTGGACCCTGTCCCATGCATGTTATTCAGGAGGTGTCCCAGGGACCTCTGCCTTGTCACTGCCCTACCACAGAAGTGGTGCCACATCTTTTCCATTGATCTCATCATTCAGCTCTTTCTCTCGGTACTTGAAAACCATCCCACTGGGCCCCAATATCCTCGCACCATAAAGGGAGGAGATTTCATCCTGTTGCTGCACACAGGCCTGGCACACACATTGTCTCCAAGCTATGCATATGCTGCTGAGCTTAAAGATGTAGCTTTATTCAGAATCCTAGAATCATAGAATGCTTTGGGTTGGAAGGGACCTTTAGAGGTCATCTAGCCCAACCCCTCTGCAGTGACCAGGGACATCTTTAACTAGATCAGGTTGCTCACAGCCCTGTCCAACCTGGCCTCAGATGTTTCTAGGGATGGGGCATCTACCATCTCCCTGGGCAACTGTGCCCATGTTTCACTACTCTCATTGTAAAAAATTTCTTCCTTATATGCAGTCTACCCTCTTTTACTCTAAAACCATTACCCCTTGTCCTGTCAGAACAGGCCTTGCTAAAAAGATTGTCCCTATCTTTCTTATAAGCCCCCTTTAAGTGCTGAAAGGCCGCAATAAGGTGTACCCACAGCCTTCTTTTCTCCAGGCTGAAAAGCCCCGACTTTTTCAGCCTGTCTTCACAGGGGAGGTGCTCCATCCCTCCCAGTGTTTAAGGGTGAGTAGCTTTTGTTTCAGTTCATCCAGAATTAATCAAGATGTAGGCATTACTTGTATACAAATCCCCTTTTCCTGAAGCCATCTGCAGAATGACATTAAGAATGGCAAATTAGATACTGATAAACAATCTCATTTGCATTCACAACTACTGCAGACAAGAAACTGTTGGGCTACAGAAAAGATCCAGCACTGCTTTTTATCTCTAATGTCAGCTCAAGACAAAAGCAAACCAACAACATCCAGTGAGGAGGTATTGAAGAGATCTATGTAAGGTAAAATAAACTAGACCTGAAAGCATAAGTAATTCAGACACATAAACACTCTGCAGAGCATAGTCCAGTTATCAGTAAGTGCTTACATTAAGTATGCATTAGGTCAGGCCTTAAAATGGGGGAAAAAGAGAGCAAGTACTGACAGATTAATTGTGATCACATACACCAACAAAAACATGGGGTTTCATCAGTGCAGTCCTTCCGACTCTGCTGCCAGCCAGCAATCCCAGGAATTTCTGCCCCCCACAAATGGCTGTCACCTCCTTCTCCCGTCCAGGTCTCTGGGAAGGTGATGTTCAGCAGCGTGCAATTCCTTTACACGGAGGGAAACAATCTGGCTGCCAGTATTTGATTTTAGCTGGCATCTCTAAATTCTATAAACCACTGATTCAGGAATGACCTTATCTAGCTGTCTTCATTGCAGATTTCAGCTTTCACATTGTTAACACAGTGGCGAACTGGTCTGCCATTAGTCAAAAGGCAAAAACACTGTTATCGATGTCCAAAGACTCCTTTCTCTCTTTTATAAGCATTTATACGCACTCTTTATATATGATACCATGCACTCTTTTTCATTATTTCTTTTATCAAGTATCAATCACGCACTTCTTTTAATGAGTGTTTCATCCATATGGTAAGTACGCATGCAAACTCAAATTGTTAGTAGTGCTATGCATTTAGTTCATGCTGTGTATCTTTCAACATTATATTTAGTCATCTCCCTGTCTGTACATCCTCCTCCATACAATATCGCTGGCACCTTGTGGAGACCATCAACTGTTCATAGATCTACAAACATTTGACTCAGTAATATCTAATATTTTAACTTATCTGCTATGCCCTGTAACCACACAGGCACAAATTTGGATTTATGATTTTCCAGGCCTTTGCAGCTGTGCTTTATCATATATTACAGAGGTGAGGCAGGGGTAAGTGACACTGCTCACAAGAGGAAGTCACTCAGTTAGGTAAAGAAGATAGTTCCGTGCCACTTCAGGCACACGCAGCTTGTCTGTTATTGTGAACCCACCTGAACACTTTGACTTCAGCCCTGGTCTTGTTACATTTGAAGCTACAGCAATAGTAACTCCAATGTTGTCAATGGAATCACATTAGCATGTGACGAATCTGCCTTTGACTGCATACAGAGAAACACAACTGCAATGATTTTCTTTACAATATACAAAATACAGACAATTTATACTTTAAAGCTAGCTACAGCTATCACCAGCCCAGATCTGAGCTTCATTTCAACACTTCAGTGCCCATATTTGGCACAGAAAGGACTTTTCAAACTTAAAAACAACCCCACCACACAACGATTTCATACATGCCTGGGGGCACTGCATTTCCACAACATTTCAGTGTTTTGTTGCTTTAGGGTCATGGTAACTTGAGTTTGTCCATCCTCAGGAAAAATGTTAACATAGGATGAATGAGGCCCTTGGGAATTTATATCTGTTTACCCAAAATATGCTGCAGGTCATGTGAGCCTCAATGATTCCTCTTGCCTCAATCAGGAAATATTTCCTTCGAGTATCTCAGAAAGATTAATAGAAGCAGAACTGACAGCTTACTGCTGTTAAAGAGACAGGTCATGAAGTGCTAGCAATGGGAAGCACTATGCTGGATTAATAAGTATCATCATGAAACTCACTCTACAGCCTGATTAATGGTTCTGGTGGGGATTTCCCACAAAGGTGGCCAGGCTTTAAAGTGTAATTATGGACTCTGGAAGTGTTGAGAGTCTGCATTATCCCACTAATGAAACCCAGTTGCTCACTGTCTCAGCAGCTTGGAGAACAGCTGCAGAAGCAGGGGCCATCCGGGCAAAGATACTTCTGTCATGCTTCCAGAAATAATACTTCATGACTCCTGGGGTGCTCCATATGGATGCCCTAATACTGCACAGCGCCGTCCAAAATGTTCCAAACTTCAGCAGCCCAGTGACTGAGCAAGCACATCAAAACCTCTGCAGTTGCACATTGAGGAGTCCTTTGGAGGCCACAGTGGAGAGGCAGAGGAGCTTGCAGACACTGGGCACTGGCCATAGGATGAGCTAGAGCGTGTACATGGGCATATCCAGGACACTTGATCCTGAGCAGCATAGGATTCACAGCTCCCATCCCTCTATCTGGGAAGACGCACAAGAACACGAACATCCCCTGCTCAGCAGAATGAAAACTAAGCAAGTAGCATAGGATGGGATAAACTAGCTGTTCAGATAGGTACAGTGGTATGAGAGGACATAACAGCAAAAGCAATGGGTCAGAGGGCCTGACTCAGGGTCTGAGAAGAGTTATGTTTTCTTCTGTCCTGGTAAAAAAACCCACAGTTACACTTGTGCTTTTTTTTGGTTGGTTGGTGGGGTTTTTTAAGATACCTTTTGAGTTGACAAATTTGCAATTCTGATGCTTCTTGCCAGCACTGAAACAACTCCACAATATGGTGAAACAATGAGGCTCCCAGCATGAGGCAGAATGGGCAGATCTCATGGCGAAGGAGAAGGAGTCCCTTGATAGGCTCACAGCACAAGAAGGCCATCCCAATGTCATCGATTAGTTAGAAGCAGTTTTGCCATTTCAGAAACTAAGGGAGATGAGGCTCAACCACAAATCATCCAGGTTCAGAGAACTGCCAAAACAAATGCCTTGGCAAATGCTGAACTCTCTGTGCTGTCTGCAAATGCTGACTCATATAATTACTTTTTTTTTAAAAAAAAGGAAGGTCTTGGCCGATTTTTGCCATTTTTTTAGCCAAGAAATCTGCTAGATGCTACCCTTTTCTCAGAAAGCTGGGTGACACAGGTCTGACACAGATAACCTGAACTAGATGCATATTTTTTGCTGCTTTTCTCCCTCAAGAACCTCCTCCTTGTTCATATTCCCAAGGTGCAGGCTGCTCCAGAGCATGGAGATTCAGGGCATAAGATCAGCTACAAGCTGAGATGTGCTGTCCCTGCATCTCCTCAAACAACTGAAGGTCTCAACAACGGATGATTCACAGCTGTCCTCGCCATTGCCTACTCTCTGTCTTCAGATGAAATCTTGCCTCAGAAAAAAAAAATCAACTGCATTTCTACCTCTTCTTTCAATATTTTAAAATTTTTCTTTCATTTCTGTTGGAAATTAGATGCTTTAAGAATAGGCTTAAAAACAAGTTTAAAAAAAGAGCATGCAAATACATTTGCATATCATGAGCAACTGCTGAAGTACTCTCACAGCTTTTTTTTGTTTATTCCCATGTAGGAAACATACTGAAAAAGGTTTTTAAAAGGAAAAGCAGTGAAGTTTCTCTAAGGTATTTCATATCTTACCATTAGGGGGAAAAAACCCAAATTTTTATAAGTATGAAAGAATTTCATCATTACTTGGAAAAATGCAGTATCTCTTTGGAAACGTTGGAGACAGCAAACCGGACTTCCTCAGCAGCAGGATCGAAACACAGAATCCAGGGCCAAGGGTAGTCAAACCAAATCAAACTCAGCGCAACCCAACTCTTTCTAGGTCTGAACCCTGATGCTGTCACTTGCTTCTCTCCATCGTAGTGAAGGTGGTGCAACAGGATGCCCAAAGGAGAAAGACTTGCATCCAAATCTCGCCTTGCCTCATGGCACAACCAGCAAAGAAAAAGGCAATCTTTCCCTCACCAAGGTAGGTGTCCGAGACAGACACAACAAGCCTTCCCGAGGTGCTCCTCCAAGCGCACTCAGAGGGCCTCACCAAGAGGGAGCAGCTGGGGATGGCAATGCCGTGCTGATCAGGGACCCTGCTGCAGAGCAGGAGGTTTCATGGGAGGTTTGAGAGGGGCTCAGCAGAGCCTGTCATTTACTCAGAGAGGACTGGCTGCTCCCCACGTATCAGCTTGTTTAAATGACAACAGACAAGCAAGAAAAAAAGGTTTACAACAGGAACAAGAGCAAAGGAAAAGGAGATTCAGCACAACTCTACCATTTTCTAGACTAGTGAAAAACAATTTTCCAACAGTCCTGATGGGCACTTAGTCAGAAATAGGCTTCGAATTAAAGGTAGGTCTCCCACCCCGCAAAAGACCAAAAAACCCTGTATTGTGTTAGTCTGGAAAACAGAACCACTGAGGATTCCTTTAAGAACCAACAATATCTTCATTCAGAAGAGGCAAAGTTACTCTCATATATCAATGGCATTGCATATGCTACAGCTGCTCTGCAGGTGACAGATCACAGCTCCGAGGTTTTTGACTCCACATTGGCAAAATTTCCTGACACATTTCAGAGACTTTGTTTAAGTTGAGGGCATTTATTTAGCTGCACAGTTAAATCTGTAAATGCGCAGATATTCACTAGAGTGAAGGCGCACTTTTTTTCTAAATTATACTCTAAATATTGCTACTTTTTCAAGGACTCCCTTTAACAAAGGAGACTAACATACCTAGCCAAACACTCACACAAGAACATTCAAAGTGTTATAGGAAATGCTGTTACATTCCCATAATTAGTCATAATCACGAATTCCCACATTCATCATCTTTCTCAGTAAATATCTATACTACCACAGCACCTACGAGTCATCATCATGTGCTTGGCCTCCAGTTCTAAACACTTGACAAACACAAACCAAAATGACTGTCTTTGTCCCCAGTTTAACATTCACTCATCATAAGCTGCTTCTCTTACAAGCTTTATCCATTTGGCATAGCACCTCAGCCCAGGCATTTCAGATTTCTTGTCCCCAGAGTATGGTGCCATCAGTTACTTGTCTCTGATATTCACCATCCATGTCTCCTTGGGGTAAGAGGTGATTCTGCAACCTGGTGCATGAGGTTATTTTTGAATTATTTGGGTAGTAGCTTTCCATTAGCACTGCAGAAGTATTGCTATGCAGTTGTAATTCTGTCTGTGAGCAACAAACTGTCATAGAATCATAGAAAGTTTTGGGTCTGAAGGGACCCCTCGAGGTCATCTAGTCCAACCCCCCTGTAGCGAGCAGGGACACCGCTAACTAGATCAGGTTGCTCAGAGCCCTGTCCAACCTGGTCTTGAATGTTTCCAGGGATGGGGCCTCCACTACCTCTCTGGGCAACCCGTTCCAGTGTTTCACCACCCTCACTGTAAAGCATAGTCTTCCTTCATAGATGTATTTGCAATATTTTCTGCATTTATTTCTATGGGAGATACAGGTCAATCATGAGCCTGCTGTTAATACAAGTATTTAAGCAAACCAAAAATTATCTGACAGCAAGTTTTAAATGCAGGAAATTAAATATTTAAAAAGCACTGAGAACAGGGGTTCAGATCCAAATGTTCTGCAGTTTGTACCTTGTTCCTCTTACAAGAGCCAGTAAAGCCTGGGAACCTCAAAGAAAACCTGCCTTGGCTGGCTACTTCTTAGGAAAGAAACAAGAAACAGAAACAAGAGTTACTTTACCAGAAGCTCCTAAATTACTCAAGCCCTAAAAAGTAATTCTGTAAAGCCCTCCACTGCTGACTGCTCCCGAAATAATTTCTGAAATGCCTCATCTGTTTCTTATTTAGATTGTGTATGATGCACTTTTTAGCATTTGGCTGCATTATACAGATGAGGAGAAAAAGCAAATATATGTCGTCAGACAAAACACAGCATGCCCAGTCGAATATGGTGATTTAGTCTGATTTTCATTTAAAGCAAAAGTAGATCCCCTACCTGCTTGCTACCATCTGTATTATTTTCACACTAAAAGTATTTACACTTTTTTTTTCTTAGCTTACACTACTTCATTGTAATTGTGAAAATACCAGGGGCCCATAAGGCAAATAACTCCATTAAAAGCCTTAGATACTGCAGTATATTACTGTATGGCAAGTGTCATGTATGCAATAACTTAGGAGATAACTTCTCCTTCTGAAAAGGTCTCCACTGCAATGGAGGAGATGGTGAATCAGCTACATAGCGTCTCTCATTTCTACTGAGAGATCTATTTCTTGCACCTTCTCCTTGTTATTAGTATTTCTGCAGACCCATACCTGTAAGTGATACCAGTGAAGTTATCATGCCATTTGGGCACAGGCTCTTTCTCATAAGGAGGCATTCACATAATTTCTACAGCCTGATTAATTTCACAATGTGGCAGAAACTCTATGTGCTGCAAAGTCTGCTTAATACCCCCGGAACTAAACTGCTCAGACGTTGGCCTGCAGGCAGGATAGACCTTACTGGACGTACCTACCCACCATGGCAGGGCTACGGGGCATCAGAAAGCTTCATTCTACAAAGTGTCCTGAACTGTCCTGCCTCTCTGGAACAGGCCATTCCCGAAACAGCAGGGATACTTAACATTACAGTGTTATTACCATAGGTGCTTGTTTAGCATTTCTGGTGACATGATTTATACACATGCACACATACAACAGTCCTTTCAGAAGGCTGATTTTTTCAGTGGAGCACTTCCACAGAGCAGGGAGCTCTTTAGATCTCACCAACACACAGAGAGCAGCTTCCCCCTCGCAAAGCTATCCCGTTGTTAGCGCAGGTAGTTGGAAGTCCCTCTGGTTAATTTTTCCTTCAGGCACAGTTGTACTGATACTAACGTAAAGCAAAGAAAAACAAAAAAAACCCAAAACAACAACAACAAAAAATAAAACCAAACCAAAAAAACCCCACAAAAAAACCCAAAATACAAAGCACTCACAAAAAAAAGTTATGCTGATCACTCTTTTTTTTTAATTAGATTTTTTTTTTCTTTCATTTGTGCTAGTATTTGGAATGGTCGCTTCTACTCAAATAAAAGACAAATAGCAACCACCTATTACATTCACTTGTCAGCGTATCTGTATGAAGACAGGAGCCTTGGCTCTGTTTCCCATGCCATCCTGATGCTCCAATAACCAGAGATAAGGTAAGCAGCCCGCGAGAGGTGTAGTGTGTAGCTGGCATACAAAGGCGGTGCAGCGGTGAATTACAGCTGACCGCATTACTCATTTTGCTAGTCGTTCAGAGTAACAGGAACATTTTTAGAATATCCCCCAGAAAACAGCAGGGTCACAACAGTCAACCCCCCGAGACGTGGTTTGGAGCAGTTTTAGGCAGAGGTATGAGAAAGGCACAGCAGTGCTGTCCCTTCGAATGAGCTCTCCTTCGCATCTCCAGCCCTTCGCACCACCAAAAGCAATTTTTGTGCAGTGCACTGTTCAGTAGTGTGGAGCATTAAGACGAATTTCTTGCTAATGTATAGGTTTGACATTTTCAGATTTATTCAGACATATTACCCATAAAATGGCTCTAACACAATCAAAGGACATTATCAGAATTGTCTGTTCCCAGGATGTTTGGCACTCCATAACTCAGATGCATTTAACTCCTCAATAACTCTAGCATGTTTGGATAATTTGCTGCAGTAATGTATAATCTTGCCTAGAGGATTCATTCCTTAAGAAATTTAATAAATTAAATAAAAACCTGTATAGCCCACATTTGCTAGTCATCATCCCATTTAAAAGACCATCCCAGAGTGTCAGCACTGCGTGATCTCACTGTGCTTTCTGCGAGGCAGCGATGCTCATCCAGCCCTTTACGCTAGGTTTCACTGTATCAGAGGTGGAAGTGACGGGTCATCCTATTACCTCCCATCATTTCCAGGCCACTCCAGGCCAGAGGTAGCAGAAATCACTTCAGGTCACAACGCAAGGTAAAATGTGCTTTCCAACCCTCTCCACATCAGTCAGAGCAGGATGCCGGAGGCAGATAGGGAAAGAAATTAAATACCTGCTCACCTCTACACAGAAGTCAGGGCCAAAAGACATGAACAGAACAAGAAGGATCAAAAATACCTGTCAGCGCTACATCCTCTGTGAATACAGGACTTTGACTCTCAAGGCAATTTCCTTAGCACCTCTCTCAATTCCTGAGCCAGCAGCAGGGCATCAGTCTGGCCTCTGTGCAGAAGACAGATCTCACTTCCAGATGAGCCTCACCTGCTGATCTCTGGCGTGGGGCACCCCATCTTTCTAAACAGTGCTTCATACCCACTCCTTTAAACAAAAAAATGCTCTAGGGTGCTCTGCAGAAACACCGGGGACTGTATGAGCTGACAGACCTGCCATATGGAAAATTTGGTGGGTCCTGGTTATCCACAAGGGCCCAAAGTGCACCAAAGTCCCCATCAGAGTGCTTCATCCACCAAAAGTCTCGCTGTGCCTATCAAAATCCAGCTTTCTCCTTCTCAATTCAAGTTCCTGCCTGCTATTAAAACAAACAAATAAATAAAAATAGAAACCACCAGCATGAGCCCCTCTAAGGCTGAAATCCACTCAGGGGTGTCAGGGCTGCTCCAAGCCAGGCTGCCGCTGCCCATCTTTGAGGCTCCTCAGCAGCTTCTGTCCGTAGAGGGATCACTGTGTCCCTGACATCTTGCACAGCAATGCTAAGCTCCTTCTGAATTTCAGTCAATCGGCCTAAAGGTTTTAATCTAGAAAAGAACATAACCCTGTAGAGAGCACCACAAATTCAGGTCTTATCTGTGCTTTAATTACACTGAGTTATTTGACTTGTTTGTAGCTCTACTAGTATGAGATAATTACACTTATGGGAAAGCAACACTTAACGGTTGGAAACATTTAGCATCAACCAGAGCAGAATCTAAGTAGTCAAAAGCCACCCAGTGAACATTATTTTATTTTAGTTCTCCTCCAATGCACAATTCTGCAAGAAAACTCTAATAACAGACAGTATGGGACCTGCGTCTGAGACTTTCCCAGCCCAGTGCTGAGCCAGGCTGTTCCCCTCACCTCTCGGGAATGGAGTCCTCCCACCAGTGCCAGACTGGGCGGTGAGCTAAGGCGGACCGTCATCGCTGACCAATGTTGTGCAGAGCCCTTGGCACCTGCTCCATCTCTCTCAGAAAACCAACAACTGCAGCAGGGCCACACTGCTGCAAGGAACTGAGTACTGATGTTGAGAACAGGTAAAAAAAGTCACATTATCTCTGCAGAACCCTACAAATGCTATAAGCTCTACCCTCTCATAGCAAAACCAGTGAGAAGAGCACCTACATATCCAAAGACAGAGCTAAATGGATGCTGTTCCACACGTCTAACCCCTACCTCAGCCAAATCACACCTTTTCAAAAAAAATGGGGCTAGAAAAATTACTCAATTGTAGACAGCTGCATTTGTTTCATGAACCACTTGCTCATTTATTATGAAGCAGATATAAAAGATTCTTATAAAAGAAGTTCCTTTAATATGTATTTGTTAAACTATTTAGCTTCTGAAGAGCTCTGCCAAAGCTGGCAGTGTCCATTGATCACCAAGACAGCTCCTTTTTTAGTATTCCCTTAAGTATTCTGTTCTTTTTTACTGTGCTTTCTATTTTGAAGATGTAAGTGACAATGCTTTTGGGGTCTGCCAGCACACCAATAACTCATTTACCAGTATACTTCACTCATTCTTCTGCATCTTAGCCCAGAAAGACCAGGATTTTTGTTTTCTTTAGGTATTAAAGATTATATATATAAACAGCATCAAAGCTAAGAGTAGAAATCACTGAGCACGGGGCCATCTGTTGCAATGAATTTTCAGAACATCAGAGGAAGTAAAATGTTCCTTTGTCACAAATGTTGGTGGGTTTTCTTACAGCAAAGCCTTACATTTCTGTCCAGGTGCTCCTTACAGGAGAAGAATCCCAATCCATCTCACATACCAGCCAGATGGTATTTTTCCGAAGATATAAGGTATATTTCTCAAGACAGGTTGAATACTTAGTGTCTGCTACAAGACCGCATGCAATACAACCAGTTAGGGTAAGAAATGCAGAATAAAACTGTATCAATGGAAAGGTAGCTAAGCAAAATATAATTAAGCAGATGAGAATTAAGCAAGAGTATTTGTATTAGCATATTAATACCAAGGTTTAAATAAAAGCTTTGTAAATACCGCCCAAGAATATTACAAAAGCTATAATAACTACCCGCTGTCTGGGTCTCGGGTTTTAATGTCTTCCAGAAGAAACAGCTCTGCCTGCAGTGCACGCTACCACCGTGCTTTTGCGGCTTCCCCCAAGCCATCGGTTCAGTCGAGTCTGCAGCCAGTGCCAGCTCAGCACCAACTCCTCATGACAGACCCATGAGCTCCATTGCCCTCCAGACTTTCTCAAAGCCTCAGTTTTCACTCAGAGCCTGCAGCCAGGATGACACCAGGTCTCTGCAAGAAGACTAACTCATTTTCCTGGTGGGTGTCACACAGTTCACTAAAACTGTGTCATTCAGGGAGAGGTAATGTGCATCAATTACTATGACACAAAATGGGAGAATGACCTAATATGTGCATTAATACAGTATCTTTTAATTCCTAAAAAATGGTAGTTGAGATTCATTGCTCCTGCAGAGTATTCCATTATCAAATATAACTCATTCCACAGTTTTAAGTGCAAAAGTTAAAGTCATTCAAAAAACAAATCTGAAAAACTTTTGAATCCATAGCAATAAGCTGTTCTCTTCATAGTAAACATGTCGGAAGAAAATTACTGACCTTCTTTTTGTTTGCAAGAATTCAGGGCAGAGAATTGTTATACAACTTGAATTTTGCATAACAAGTTTCAAATTTATTTGAATTTATAAAGCCAAATAAAAAACTCCCGAAAACAGTGATAGAAAGTTTAAACACCACCCTTATGAAATAAACGATGTGGTTAGATTAGTTCTCCAGAAGTCTATAGGATGTAATATGTTCAGTTTAAAATCTTTTAAAGTCTGGGATGTGGACAAATAGCCACATTTCTGGAAGATGATACAGTTCATTTGTTCTTACTGTCTCTAACATGCTAGGAATTTAGTTTCTTATTGCTTGAAACTGTAATTTTAAACTTGTGGTAAAACACCACTAATTGTAACAACTAATTGGCAACAATAAATTTCTTAGCAGGTGCATGACTTATTCAGTACCTCCATCATGTCCTCCTCCCTAGAGGGGAGCTTCCCACCATGCCCAGGAGTGTCAGTGCTCCGTGCCTAGTCACTATACACTGGATGGCAACAACACACATAACATTTCCACTGAAAAATAAAATAAGAAAATTAAATTAAATTAAATTTTTAATGTGTTGCTTAACATGTGAATATTAAAATCCAGATAATTATTTGTTATGAAAAGTATCCGATATTAAATAATACACATATGCTCAATGCTCTCTGGGTCTGCCGTACAAGCACTGGAGACATGCACAGAGATCCTGCGAGAAGCCAGCACAGCACTGAAGTTTCTGCCCCACGGATCTTCTCTGTCTTTGCTAATTCAAGATGCTTTTCTCTTTCAGGGCCTACAGTAGAAGGGTAACCATACTCCTTATGGTAAAATACACACCACAAGCAAAATGCTGCAAGTCTGTTTGCTATTAACCAGTTGCTGTATGAACTATGAGATTTAAACACCAGTTCTTCTACAGGAAGCACAAAAAGCAAAGCACTGCTTGAGTGGCAAAAAGGAATTTCCAGTGAAGCAGGATTTTCCCTGGAGCTTTCAGCACTGTACCCAGGAGGAGGAAACGGGAGCAAGCCCCTGAGCCAGCCAGGATGACAAAATGGTGGCGTTGGATCCCCAGTGCCATGGAGCACAACTGCCATTGTGGTAGGCTGAATATTATTAACTTTTCCTCTCTAAAAAGTAGTATCCTTTGTGAGAAGAATGTGAAGACTGTATGGTTTGGGGAATGAAAGCTTGATTCTGGCATTTGGTTATCATCAGAGGCAACTGAAAAAAAGAAAAAAAGATGCTACAGTAGAATTTTGAAAAGATATCCAAAATGCTGATTTACAAATCCCTAGATTCAAAATGGGAAGCACACTGACCACCACCAGACAACAAACAACAGAGCAGCAATGGGAAGGAGATACCATTCAGACCTTGGCTTGTAGACTGGGTCAACACAATCTGCATTTCTTTTGTGGCTAGAGGTATAAATAAGTACTAAGTAAATTTGTGCAACATAAACTAATTCGTAGATTTACAGCATGTTAGCTGCTCATTGCAACAGCTGTCCTGAGCCCTGGGAGTAGTATTCAAGCAGTTATCATAGATAACTGTCACTGCTGCACATTCACACCCTGTTTTACCTGCACTCTGTTCTCAGAGCCTAGCACAGTACCTGCAGCAGTCGTGTTACCGGTAGGTATCCTTTGCGTTTCAACAGACCGCATTCGTAATTCATACTCTTGGCAAAGCAAGTGAGTTTTGGAACCTATGTAAAAAATCTCAGCTGAGCTCAGTAATCAATAAAGTGTAAATCTCAGGCTTTTGCTCCTAGGGATGATACTTATTTGATTTTGTTAAATATTCTTGTTAATAGGTGAATTTGATTATATAAGCATTGTTTATTGTACTTTAGGAGTTTTATCCACTGGTTCTGTAGACTTACTTTTGTGTTTATTTGGGTAAATAAAGCTGAATTCTAGGCAAGATCACAAGATGGGTTCCGATGAACATTTGTCATTCTTATCAAATCTAAATTGCACAGAGAGTGCTTGACACAAGAAACTCATTGCAATGAATTACTATGATCATTGTTATTTTAAAATGAATTTTGACAAGATCCATTATTGGTAAGCACCATTAATTTGTTCTGTTCTCCTAACTGCTTTTATGGGATGCTGAAATTACATATGTCATAAAAATGTTCATTTCAAAGTATTATTAAAACTTAATACAATGGCAGTAAAATTATCCATACTCTACAGTGTGTTCATTGTTATGAAAAACTGGTAAATTGCTAAATACATAATAGGCTCAGTGAGAAGGAAAGGAAAATTTGTATTGCGCAGGAATAAATCTACTTTACAACATGTTATCTTATTTCAGTACTTCCCCTAGAAAACAGAAATAAGGAGCACAATAAATTAAAATTACATATTTTTGCAGGTAGGCAGAATTTAACATCATATTGGAAATGTCTATTTTACGTTACTATTTTCTCTAGACTTTTCATAAACAGACAATGATCTTGTGATAAGGCAGCAACAATGTATTTGCAGGGATATTGGGACTATTTTCACGTATCTTCCTTAGAATAAGCCAAACTGGGAATTCTCCTAGTTGCAGACGATGAATCAGACCTGGATTAGTTGCCCACTCGTGGGAATGCCGGCTGTGCATGTCTCGTTTGTACATGTACAGAGTGCAAACGAACATATTTGCACCACTCCAGCAGCAGCCCCTTTATTCTAACGGAAACCTCAGGATCAGGCACTGTGCAATCACTTTCCTAAATTAAGTGAATGCAATTGCCTGCTGACAAAGTACTCAGAGGTGAACAATTCTACTAAATATAAGCAACGCCAAGGGAATGTTTTTCCCAGATTTCAAGGCATGTGCATATTCAAGAACTACTACAGAACTTACTCCAGATACCTGGGGGAGATGCTATGTAAAGAATAAGCAAGGATCATGTATCAGAAAATGTGCATTATTCATATAAATTAACATTAAACTTGGTAGGGGTGGAATGTACTGGGTTACACACAGTGGCTACATTTTGGTAGTGGGGGGCTACAAAGATGGCTTCTGTGAGAAGCTCCTCGAAGCCTCTCCTGTGTCCGACAGAGCCAGTGCCAGCCAGCTCCAAGAGGGACCCACTGCTGGCAAAGGCCGAGCCCATCAGCCACGGTAGTAAAACCTCTGGGATGAGATAGTTAAGAAGGGGGAAAAAACTGCTGTGGAACAATAGGAGTGGAGAGAGACGATGAGAATATGTGAGAGAAACAGCCCTGCAGACCCCGAGGTCAGTGCAGAAGGAGGGCAGGAGGTGCTCCAGGCGCCGGAGCAGAGATTCCCTGCAGCCCATGGAGGAGACCATGGTGGGTCGGGCTGTGCCCTGCAGCCCATGGAGGTCCACAATGGAGCAGATCCCCACCTGCAGCCTGGGGAGGACCCCACACCAGAGCAGGGGGATGCCTGAAGAAGGCTGTGACCCTGTGGGGAGCCCACGCTGGAGCAGGCTTCTGGCAGGATCTGTGGACCTGTGGAGAGAGAAGCACACGACAGAGCAGGTTTGCTGGCAGAGCTTGTGACCCCATGGGGGACCCACGCTGAAGCAGTCTGTTCCTGAAGGACGGCACCCCGTTGGAAGGACCCATATTGGAGCAGTTCATGAAGAGCTGCAACCCGTGGGAAGGGCCTATGCTGGAGAAGTTCATGGAAGACTGTCTCCTGTGGGATGGACCCCATGATGGAGCAGGGGCAGAGGGTGAGGAGTCCTTCTTCCTGAGGAAGAAGGAGTGGCAGAGACAACATGGGATGAACTGACCGCAGTTCCCATTCCCCATCCCCTGCACCACCCAGGGGGAGGAGGTAAAGAAATTGGGAGTGAAGTTGAGCCCGGGAAGAACAGAGTGGTGGGGAGAAGGGGTTTTAAGACTTAGTTTTTATTTCTCATTATCCTACTCTGATTTCATTGTTAATAAATTAATTTTCCCCAAATTGAGTCTGTTTTACTCGTGAAGGTAACTGGTGAATGATCTCTCCCTGCCCTTACCTCGACCCATGAGCCTTTCGCTGTATTTTCTCTCCCCATCCAGCTGAAGAGGGGAGAAACCAAGTGGCTTTGGTGGGTGCCTGGTGTCCAGCCAGGGTCAACCCACTTCAGTCCCAATACTGAAACATACTGATATCAGATCTTTACTGGTAAGAGGGGAGGAAACACGGAGGGTTTATGGAAATAGTGCAGTATACCAACCATCACAAAGAGATATATGCCCAAATTCATAACATCAGTCTCTCACTACTTGTTTAGTCTCTTGGAAATTATCTCTTTTATTTGCATTTAACCAGGTCTTCTGCAAGGCTGCCACATCAATACAGGATCAATCCAAAATGTCCCTTCAAAGAATCTCCTTGCCTTCATGCTGGACTAAAATAATTCCCACTTTTCATTATATTTTGAGTAACCTGTGGAGAGAAGCCTAGAGTGTACCCCAGGAAGCACTGGGGGTATTTATTCCACTGATAAATTGATTCATAGTGATCCAGCATCATTTAAACTACAAGTGCACTCACAGTACTTCAGACACCAACACATTTCCTTTTTCTTTTGTCAGAAGAGCTGCAGGGCTGATGTTATGACTATTATGACTGCAATGATGAGCAAGTGGATTTTAAATGTGGATGCTACAGGCATATTTGGTTGCTACAACCTGTTCAGATGAAATTACTGGTGCTATTGCATCTAAGCATAACATCTCTTCCAGTAAATAATCTAAAGATGCAGTGAGGAAATCCTCATACACAGTATAACTGCATCCTACGTTGCTCCTCGGGGAGCAGAGATCTCACGTCCCCTGGCAGCAGCTTTGGCTTCTCTTACCCAGTCTCTGAAGCTTAATTGTGCATGGTCACCACCTATACACATCAGAAACATCAAAAGAAACCTTAGCAGCAAATGAAGGAACAATAGATATTGGTGATATCTAATGAGCCATAACCTCAGAGGTTTGCGGTCTACATGCAAGGGAAAAGGCCAGCTTTAAAAAAACCTATTTGCTGTTCCAAAAAAACATTGTCTTTCAAAGAAAATAAATCAATATATAAACTCTTCCTGTGCTGACTTTTTACCTCACAAACAGGTGACAGAGTAAAAAGGACAAATTGAAAGTGAACACTTGCTGTATTCCTCTGAAGAAGTCCCAAGAGATTTTGTAAAAATTGCATTCAGCCAAAATAAAGATGTTTTCAGCTCTCAAAGAATATCTGATCAGTACATTTCACCTGTTCTATTTTCCAGTGGAGCACAAGAAGCAAAGACAAGAAAAAAAACTGTTTAACTGAAGATAAAATAATTATTGGTGAGCAATCTGAAATAAATATCATTTGTCTGTTAAACAAGGCGCACGATAACAAAATAAAATGCTACTAAGTCATAGGTAATGTGAATGTACACCTCATTAGCAATCAAAACAAAATCTTAATAGTTATTTCATCACTTTAAAGATATCACCAGCTCCTCAGCAAACATCATTTGCTGTGCATAGTCATAGATCTCAGCATTTCTTTAACTTGTTAGAATTTCCCCCAAATCTACTGTGGATCTCTTGCAGGTAAAGTCAAGCATTTTTGTAGCAATCCAGAAAGAAAGAGATAAGCAACTGAAAATGAGTGTTTGATGAACTGTTATTAACTCTTTTCCCTGAGTTCCTTTTGCAGAATATAATACATAGAAGTGGCAAGTTTCCTCAGTGTACCACCGAAAGCAACATATTTTAGAGCAAAAGATAAAGCATTTCAAGACTTCAATACCTCACATAAGCATGTGGTTTATTATTTTATTTTTCAGCTAAAAACTG
The DNA here is from genome assembly GCF_030867145.1 of Opisthocomus hoazin. Taxonomy (NCBI): domain Eukaryota; kingdom Metazoa; phylum Chordata; class Aves; order Opisthocomiformes; family Opisthocomidae; genus Opisthocomus; species Opisthocomus hoazin. Next base: position 10,764,112 of record NC_134427.1, read on the forward strand.
GCATTCCTACGATCAGGATATATTCCATGCAGTCCTGGATGCTGTTGTTGATGTTCATTGTATTTTTCAATGTATTACAGTGATGGAAGAGAAGGAAAGCCTCATGAAAGCAAGCATGAATAAAACACAATTTAAAAATAGATAGCAGCCACTCCAAGCTGGTGGTTTTGACCTTTTATTATTCTGCTAATTTATGTTAATATCAGGAAGAGGAGAAGGAATTTAAGAAGCCAATGATCTGAAGAATAATGAAGCAAAAGGCACACATTGTTACTGTACTTTCTGACTGGTTGGGATGCCACCATACGTGGAGCAGAAACCATTTAAAACAGCACAACTCCAGCTTACTAGATATTTTCATTATTTTAATCAGAAGGATTACAGATGAGCCATGACTGCACAACTGCAAGAACACATGAAGGAGAAAGAGTTAGCAGTGTGGCACTGCGCAACTATTAAAATAAAAGCATGTCTCCGGTGTGGAGAAGGCAGGACGCTATCCATAGTAGTAGGAAGATTGAGGCTACCTGCTGATACTCAGAACCACACTGGTAGTTCCTTTTGCTGTGCATGGTGTTTTCCAAAGAGTGGCAGTCCACTTACATAGTATCTCAACAAAGTAAAAGGAAGGATGAAAAGTGGGTATTAATGAAACTCAAGTCCCATAACCTTTGCCAATACTTTCTCTTATATATCCAGCATATTGCAAGATATTTCTTTCCATTTTCCATGCACAGATATTAACTAAGGAGTAGAAGTACAAGAGAGAGGTCTAGCTGAACAAAACAAATCATGGTAGAAGATCACATGGAGAATGGCACACCGCCATCTATTTGCCCAGTTGTTCCATGAGCGTTTAAGAAGGCAAAACATTCAACATGATATGCTGAGAATGAAGCCTTTGAGTCACATAAATGAACTGGAATCAGCAGTCTCTCATTCCTCAGTCTCAGGTTTACCATGTTTGGAGTCTGTTGCTCCCAGTTATTCATTCCAAAATCTGCTCATTTTTGGGACAAAGCCAACTGTCGGAGCCACCGTGGGACAAAGCCCGAGGCAGGGCTGCGCTCCATTCCCGACTCCTCAGTGCCTGGAGCTATCTCGTAGTGAGGCTCCCAGCCTCATCTTTCTCATGCCCGGCTTGTGCTGAGCTATGCAGATTTGCTGACTATCCATAACTGGAAATGTAGATTTGATAGATATCTGTTTTTGCACATATGCTGGAGCTTTCCCTGCCCAGTTCTTCCATGTGCCTGTGTTCATTTCCTCATTTCTTTTTTTTGTCTCAAATCCATCTCATTGCTGTTGTGCAGTCTGAGTCTGGCTCAGCACTCATGCACTGACAAGTACGTGGATTTAGACATGCGCCTCCAGCCTGGTGGAATTCCCTTCCACACAAATCTCATAGCCAGCCACTGAAACCAACTCCCAAAAGAAGCATCAAATTCTCTCAGTTTGGACACTTTCAAATATAGGGATTCCTGCCTTGGAGATGTAACGTGATGGCCTCCAATATTCAAGAAACCATACAAAAAAGAGAGAGTGGACCCTTCTTAGACTTATAGGTTGATTCATTAAATGTTCACTTTACCCTGGTAGTATTAATCTTCTGGGTATGCAAGCTTTTGTAATGGTGCTGCTCAAATTCAGGGCAACTTTCACTAAAGATGAACATATTTCGCACAATAGCTCGAAGAAATTTGAGCTAGCATTTAAAGTGGATATTATGTATGCATCAGTTCTGCTCTGGTTCAAGGTTTACATCCTTTTATAGCTTAACCTTAGATGAGAGAACTAACTTCACACAAGAATATGCTAGTATTTATTAAACACTAATTTTGAAAAGGCGTGAAATATTTATCGAGTCTTCTTTCCTAAAGTGTTGGACACAACTGTGTAATTTAATTTTTAAACTTGCCATCACAAAGAACTCCAAATGCACATTTTCACACAGACATTATCATAGCACTCTGCAGTATGGAAATATCTTGCAGGAGGATCTATAAATGTTTGTCTTTCGTAAATATGAGCAAATAAAGGAAAGATCTTGGTACCAGAGGCATGGATACATTCTTAGACATAGAAACATCTTTGTACTGAAAAGCTTAGTGTTTAGATGGGAACGGCAACAGATGAGCCACACTGAAATACATTGAATGTGACTATTTCTCTCCTTAAAAACGTAACTCCAACTAAAAGATAAGTTCAAATGTAGATCTATTAAAATATGATTTTTAAACAATAACCAAATACCACAGTGGATGAAACTTCATACTTCGATCTCAGGTCCTCAATATCCAGCTCTGATCGCATATACAGTCAGCCAGCCATCCTTTAAATGCCCAGCACTGGCACACCCTTTTAAATATAGTCATCAGTGGGAGAAGTCCTAGCAAGTTTCACCACTCTGTCATGTAGATTACTTCTATTATGGGTGTTTAGCTGTGCTTAGCTGTGCTTTTTATTGCTCCAGCACTTATAAAAGAAGAGCTTTTATAGGCACAAGTCCACAGCATTCAGTGAAGTTATTTTGGAGCCCTGTTTGTACCAAATTAGTTTGAGGGGTGAGGGGTCAAACATATTTCAAAAATCAGCCGAACTTCTGTGTGGTAACTGAGTTACCATGCTATCCCCTAATTAAGGGACAGCTTTATACTATATAATTATCAAAAGTGATAATACCAAAATAAAAGAAGAATTATCTTGAAAATAACAATGGAATTAAAGTATTTATGTAAACATACAATGTATTTCATTGATAATAAATATGAAAAACTCTCTTTTTTGTAATCACAGAAAAGTTCCATATGACCTATAACTTTATAGGACAGCAACAGAAGATCCATCACCTGGGATAAATAAACTGAGTGGGGCATAATAGTAATAAATGACCCACACAAATGGAATATTAACTGCACACAGGGACAAGAAGTCATTTCTCTATCTTTTAAAAACACCCAACACAGTTCATCTGAACAGCTAAATTGTTCCTAGTGTGGCTACGCCCTTATCAAATTCTAAAAAAAATTACAGCAGAACATGAAGGTTAGGAGCAAAAACTCATTGTTCTCACATCCTTACCTCCCAATAATGCCAATGTTCTTTAAAGACAGCTGTGAACCCACAATGCTCCATATTGGATACTGCCAGGCAGCTCAGTTGCAAGGCTGGCACTGCTGCAGCACCAGGCTGTACTGCTGAGGGGCTCCGTGACCTCGGGCCGCTCAGTGCCTGCAACGGGCTGCATCCACCGTCATTTCAGCAGCCATGGAAGAAAGCAAGTTCAGGTCTCCACTCTGTCCTACGTGCTGCACAAACTTGGGCAACTAACTCAGCCTTCCATTGCTGCTTTAGTAGGATGGTGATGCAAGCCTTGCCACTTTGTGAGAGCGTGAGTATGAAGGCACTATGACACACCACGTATGATGCAAAAGACACCCACAAGGCTGCCTATCTTGTTATATTCATCTTGTGTATGGCAACTCTACCTTGCAATCAAGCCATTCAGTTTGCTAAAGAAAAGACCTCAGGGTCTTCATTTTCGGTCTGCAAATGCCTGCAGTGGGTCAAGGACTACAACTGGGAGGAAGATTGAAACCTACAGAACAGCTGGATCAGTAAAACAAAGCATCATGGACCTCAAATGAGAGTTAGTTTAAATTGTTCTCAGGGGATATTTAAGCCAGGCACATGGGATCCACAGAGCTCAAAAGTTTCAAAACAAGCAGGGAAGGCCCCGGCATCGGATGTTTGCACACCAACAGGACTTAACTGACAGCTACAAATATTTACTCTGCGCTTCCTCCTCTGAAGCACATGAAGCTTCAGTGCCCGATGGAGCAGCTGTCTCTCACACACACAGAGTACAGAAGAATTGCACTTCAAGATGAACGAAGGATTACGGGATTTGGCTTTTCCTTTTTTTTAAAGCTGCTTTTATTACAGCATTAAAAAATCTATAGGTTGCTCTGGCACTGATGCTAGATATACATATCTGTACCAGACTTACTACTACTGGGATTCAGTGTTCTGCAGCAGACTGGATTTCCTCATACAAAAGAAATTAATCATCAAGGAATGGATAATATGCAGAAAGAAGGATTGCATCTTAATTCACATACTAAGATGTCTGTTGTTTTTCTATGATATTTACAATAAACCCTGGAGCTGCAAAACTTGTATGCAGTCTTTTATGTTGAAAATGTCCTGGTTTCTGTATTGCCGCATGTAATCAAACAGATTGAGGAACTGATTGCTTTGAAACCAGCAAGTCATGATTTTATTAAAAATATTTAAGAACTTCAAATATATCTCTACAGACATTCCATCCACCTCCACCATGAATGAGAAATACTATTATGCACTACTGCCTGTATAATTCAGCATCATTTGCTCGCTTTGCTTTCTTCCCACTGATAGCCACAAAACACAGATATCTGTGTAACAGCAAGGCTGCGTAAGGGTCAAACCTTGATTCAAACCTCTCAGTGGCGTACTTAAATATCACCAGTTCCCAGTCAAGCCCAGGAGAATTCAAGATGCTTATCAAACCTACTCTCCAGGAATTAATTTCCATGTACCTCCTTCTGGAACTGGCTAATGCCATGCTAGCATTGATTTTTCTGATTCTCTACCACCTGCCACTCCATCCTACTCTGCTCACAAATCGAAGGACAAGACGAGCCATCTTAGCAACACTGTCACCAAAACAACTTCCACTTGCCTTTCACCATGCTCTCTCAAGATGTTCGGAGTTACAGCTTTCAAAATTACAACCCCTACACTGCAAGTGTGATCCTTGGTGGGTTTTGGTGGTCCAGAGCCACACTTGCAGCCCCAGTTGGAGCCACACATCAGCACACGATACACATGACTGAGTCTGCAGAGCCTGCACCAGCATGCACACTACTGGAGAGAAGAGCATATGTTTAGCCACCTTTCTCACCCCTCTGCCTGCCCGAACTACATGACAAATATTAATGAAGCACCCTTTTCACTGAAAGGAGGGGTTTGCTGCAAAAGAGAGAGAACAGAAAAGAGAAACCCAGACTACCACTAACACAGATTGCAATCCTTGCATGTAAAAAACCCAAAACATATATGCAATTAAAACAGGCTTCTGAACAGAACCTGCAAGACAAGCAAGCAAAGACAGGCATCTGCAAAGGAAGGATAAAAATCAGCCCCAGGGTGAGCATGGGAGAGCCTCCAAAGAGCTCCGTGGCAGGACCTGACTCTCCCGAGAGGAACATCAGCCAGGAGCACCTGATTCCAGTGAGCCTGGGAGCGAAGCAGAGCAGAAAGCTGTGCAGGTCTGGAGATATTTCTTTCTCCAGGAAACTGGGCCTGGACCCCTCCACATAATGACTTCTGAAACAGAAGCCGAGGATGTCACATCCCAAAGGGGCAGCTTTTGGTACGTGGTTAAAAGGGAAATGATCTTGCAGATGAAGGACCATTAACTTCTGAACATTTTTGATCTGCTGTAGAGATGTTCCCTTAGGATATGAAATCAAATGCAAAAGTGGTCAGGCTCAGAAACAGATAGCTGCCTGTAACTGACTGTCTGTCAGGATTATAACCTACGTTTTTATTTTTTTATCAATATCAATGCAGAGTTGGACCACATCCACAGAACATACATACTCGGTTTCCACTGTCCTTCACACTTATTCTCCCCTACCCTTGAGCAAGACAAACGGAAATTTGCATGAGACTTAAGAAAGTCTTCTGAGTAGAAGGATATTGTGTATTGGGCAACACTACCATGACAAACTGACTGCCTTACTCCTCACACAGAGCATATGGCAACAGCTTCTCCCCTCTGCTGCAATGAGGGGGCTGAGGACATCTTTAGGGGCTCCAGGGTCAGAGTCATGGAAGAGGCCATGAATTTACTGCTTTGTATACCTGGCTGTACAATTTGCTGTGCACATTTCTCCTCCTGGTTCCCGTGATCTGTATTTCATAAAGAGCAAACTACAGTTTAAATAAAAACTCAACATCAAGCTTACTTTGAGGGGAAAAGTCACCCATTTTTAGAGTTGTTGGCTTAAAATTAACACCTTCCCAGAGAAATGAGCTAATTCCAAAGAAAGCAGCGGATACAAAAGTCAGCAGTGAATTCAAAACTCCGTTTTGTCACATTTTCCGTGCAGAAATAGCTATTTTGTCAATGTCAGGCGAATTTGACATTGATGAGTGAGAGTTGACAGGAGACATTTCATGGAATTTTTGTCTTTAAAAAGCACTTTTTTTGTAGTTATAAATAGACTCAAAACCTTAGAAATTATTTCCGTTATTCTGCGTCTTTGGCAAGTTGTTGCAACCATCTCGGCCTCTGTTAGCGCAGCAGCCAGCGAGTCAGGGCCCAGCTCCCACCGTGGCCATCGTGTGCTCCCCATGCCATGGCCATGCTGTCAGTGAATAGCCAGAAATTCAGGTGGTCACAAGGAGGTGGGGTTTGTGTTATTGAAAGACAAAATAAAAAATAAATAGCAGTATTGCACATCACACTCTATGCCAGCAATTGTGTTCCACAGCAGCAGATGATTCATTCAAATCAGTAGAAGGAATTATTTGAGAGATTATCAGTTAAAGAACAACTCAATGAGAATAAAATAGAATACTATCAAAACAGTAATGATTCGAGAAACCACATTTTTCTTCACTCTGCAAGGACTTCAGATTAATGCCCGGACTGTACTGCCTGGGACTGCCCTCTCCAGAGGTATTTTATTTATTTATATTTATAGGAAATGGCCATTTGAACATTGACTCTCATGTTCTTCCAAAAAATTACAAACCCACAAGCCCAACAGCATTACACACAGTGTAATGATAATAACGTCACATGCACTAGACTAATCACCTGCAAAACTTTTCTTGCTGAGAAAAAGACTTTCAAAATAAAGGCATAGAGGTATCCTATATCTTTAATGATTAACATTCCTAGTCAGGAAGCCTTTCCTTTTTCAATTGCAAAATACACTCCCTGAAGTAGAAGTACACTCGGCACAGCAAATTTCAGCCCGCAGTGATGACTCCAATTTCTGAATTACGTACTTTCAGGAAAAAAGCAAACCATATTAGTGACTGACAGTATGAAGATGTTCTTATTTTCTGACATTAGAAATACACTCTGTGTTACAGTCCCATTGACAAAACAGCAGTTGAAGAACAGCAGCTGCACAAAGTCTGCAGGCTAAGAAGTGCCTCGTGTACTTGGGTAAAAACAAAACATGAAGGACAAATGGAAGCTGTGGACTCAGTAAGAACAGAGCATACAATGGAAGGATATTGCATTATGCAAACCAGGGAAAATTATCTTGCTCTTTTCTGCAGCAAGGACTCCAGACAGATGCTTTAGTTATAAAATGTGCAAAAAAAATTCAGCAAAAAGACAATACACCTGCTTTAGCACTAAACTAAACAAATGTTTGCATGGTGCTGCAATACAGATGACCCTAGGGATGAAGCACCATACGGCCCTACAGTGGCACCCCAAATCAAAAGGATTTCTGTAGCTGGCTGAACTCAGTACATGTAGAAGGTCAGTCTGACATAATTACTTAGCTAGAATATCTACTGTAGGGCTAACAGAAGGCCGAGATTTTGACAAGAGTGGCTGATACAGGAACATTTGATCAGGAACTACTGCCCTTGGGAACAAAATACATCTTGGAAAAACCTGTAGGCTAATTAAGATGGTTTTGAACAATTTAGGACTAACAGCAGGAGAATGATAAAGACTGCCCTTAATCAAACTTTCCTTGTTATAATACTACAAATCACGCACCTTGAGTTGGCGACCATAGCCCAAGCAGAGACCTTCATTTACTGAGCCCGCATAGTAAATTTTAGGAGTACTGTATCTTTAAACCAAAGTGAGAAGAGAACTAACTAGGCATAGTTAGGAGGGCATGGCTAATAGGCAGAACTAACATTTTTAACTGGACAAATATGCGATGTGATTGTAACCAGGTGTGCGAGCTTTGTGGAGTTACCAGCTAGCACCCACCTCTGAGGAGACATGAAATAAACAGGTATCTTGGCTCCATGTGCATATTGGGTATTGCACACTGGGTAACGAACTCCATTTGTGAGACAACATTTCTGTTTGAAGTGGAGCTGAAATTTGCTAGGAGTTGCATATTATCAATTCTAGGCGCACAAACCTTATCTTCCCAGAAGGATAAAACAGCTTTGTAAAGTAGAAAAAAAGGTAGACTTTTGTGAAGAAAAATGCCCATCAAAATTCTATGTCTCAGATGCTTCCAATTTTAGATTATAAAAATCTTGGAAAAATCAGATTTTAAACACAATTGGATAAATGGCTGTTGATCTTTGCAAAAGCTACCATTACCTACTGAAATCTCAGGAAAAAAACAGCTCCCAAGATTTAAGCACAGTAAGTGCAGGTAAACATTAGAAAGAGCTCTTCAGCCTGAAAAGAATTCCCAAACAACACAACCCCTGAAGTGCACCTGCAACAAATACTTGAGAAAAAAACAGCTAGATAACTGCTATGAAGAAGTCAAGGTAAACGTGAGGAACAAACACTTGTCAACGGGCGGATAGGTTTTATCCAAACATGATGGAAAGTATAAGGTTGGAAGCTGGAAAGGGAAATAGCTAAACACCCCTAATAAAACTGCAACAGACCCTGTTCACCAGTTCGTGCACTCAGGCAGCACAGCCACCCCCAGGGCAGCACGGGTGCTGCCAGGCACGACTCTGTTGCTCAGGCTGCAGACACATTCCAAGTAACCCAGTGCCTGTATTTCAGCTTTATATTACATAGTGTGCAATTTCATCATCATCATCATCATCTGTTAAGATCTGATCTGCTTGCCATCTCCTTTTAAGTGCACAGACTCCTTTATTCCCACTTACCTTTTTGGATTGCATCTGCCTCATTCTCTGGAAGCATCTCTGGGGCAGTTTCTCTGCAAAGCCCAGTGTAGCTGATTGCACGTTGTGATTTTGTTATCTGGTGAGCTTCTTTGCTTCTTCATTCCAGCTCATTCTCTGCTTATTGTTTTTTTTTCAAGCAGGAAGGAGCCCATTAAGCCAGTTTAGTTAAATTTATATTATTCTTACTCCTATATTACCCATATGCTGTACTTCAACAGACATGTTACTATGGCTAAAAGCATTGGCCTGCAATACTAATAGCATCAACCATACAAGGACATCCTAAAACTTTGTTAATGTAAAAGCAACATTTTGAAACAGACCGAGCAGGGTAAGGTACTGTTATTATTGTTATACAGAAGTACATTTCTATTTGGCATTAAAAGGTCACCCATTTGGTTTTTGTGACACTGTCACACTGATCCACATCCCTTGCTTCTACTGAGGGTTAAGTTTTTTAGCGAATTCAAAAGTCTCTGAGGCAAGAATTGCAACTTACAGCTTCCCAAGGCAAGTCTGCTCTGAGAACACTGTATTTCCAAATCGAAATCACTTTCTGCTTTCCAAAGCATACAATTTGCAAACAGTTAAGGAAGATGCAGGGCATAAACCGATGCCACAAATGTATGGGTGGCGATCTGTCTATGTGGAATTGGAATGAGACCCTTACACAGATGGTGCTTTGAGCTGAGAATGGTATTGATAGAACTGAAAAATGGAGAGTGCTACTCAAAGGACATCAATGCATAGGACATTTATTCAGTCTTACCATAACAAATGCTGCATTAAAAAAAAAGTAGCTGTAATCTCAAAACTGTGATCTTCATGAAAAATCCTATTTGCAACATGCGTCGTGACCTGTAAATCTAATGACAATTGTTTAAAGGGAAGTAAAATCTGGGAAAAGTAAAACCTTTCTGATAATTTTATACCTATTAAATCTGTGAGCAACATCTAAGATCACTATGGTTTAAAGTTGTAAAAGAAAAAAAAATCCTTCACCCAACCTTCCTTCACTTAATATGTGCACTTCAAAGGTATTTTTTTAAAGACAGTTTCACTGCTTGCTCAGAATATTTAGGTAGAGATTTTACTCTTGGGAGAAAACATTCATAAGCATCAGCAAGATAATTTTATCTATAAAGACATTATATTTTAAAGCTGCTCCAGCAAAAAGATATGCTAAGAAATATCAATTTAAAGTAATGGACATTAACAAAAAAATTAAATCAAACCAGCAAAGAAAAAGAATGCTTTTTAAAATCATTGTGTCCCAGAGCAATCCTGCCCAACAGTCTGGATCCTTATGGGAATTAGCACCTAATGCTGTGATTTTGAAAGAATTTTCTGCAAAGATCACTCATATCAGTGACTGCCAAGTGCTTAGGCTTTAAGGCCAAGAGTAGATAGTCTAAACATTTAATGTGCTCTTCCACATAGTAAAACCCAAAAATCTTTAATCAGTCTCCTGCAGCTACCCTGGAAGTCGGTAATGTGCTGACCTTCAAAACTGGTATGTTCCTACGGACTTTGGGTGATAAAGATCCACTCTGTTCTAAGGTAAGATTTTTTTAGGGTTCTGTTTCTTCCAACGTACATTAGCCTAATTTTAGCTGCCGTCTACTGATTTATATAGTTCCAGTTTTGCCTATTAGTTTAAAAAGCCTCCCTGCAACCATAAATCTCCCACTGTAGTATTTATACAGTTCTGATAAGTATCCTCTTAACCTTATTTTAAGTAGACTAAACCTCTCACTAAAACGCAGGTTTTACAGACATCCAGTCATTTTTGCAGAACTTTTTTGAACTCTACAGATTGCTATAATCCTTTTTTAAAATGCGTTAACATCGGAGTGGGGCTGAATGTCTAGGCAGCCATGGCATCAGCAGGGTGTACGGGAGCAATATCCTTCCCCCCGTAGGTACATCCAAGTGCTGCATTCAGTCACAAAAAGACGCAGCTCACACATGTCTGGGTTTCAGCACGATGCCCAAGTCCCTTTCAACAGCATGGCACTCTAAGATCGAACCCTCCCACCCTGCAGATGCAAGCAATATTCTTTGTTCCTAAATGCATGACCACTGATTTGGCCGCATTAAAATGCATAGGAGACTGCACCGATTACAATGGGCTTTGAATCAGACTTCAAAAGAAAACGTGCTGTGAAAAATGGGGCTTTCCAAGGACCAGAAGACAGGCTTGCTAAGATCTTATTCCAATGGTATTCTGCAGCAGGAAACACTTATTGAGGCCAAAATGATAGCCAAATGGTAGCCTGCACCAAGACCCAGCAGGAGTGTTCACAACCCAACCGATGAAAGAAGCAATCAGGAACAGTGAGCTGACACCTATTTGTTGACAAGCTGTATCTGCACCTGTTGGAACAGCCCTATTTTAGGCTTCCAAGTCTGGCAGTGTTCATGCAAAAAGTACATCCTACCTCGTCTATTTTAATCAATTAACAAAAAACAAAAGCCAACATAAAAACGTGACAGATGCTACGGAGAGCATGCAGAACAGAGCTGATCTGAACAGAACTGATCTGAATGGAAAGATTCAATCCTGTTGCAGAACGTCAATACATGGCAACAGTTTTACAGAAGAAAAATGGAAAACAGTTCTACTTCGTATGTGAAAACAGTTCTAAGATGCAGAGTGGTAAGCATTTTTGAAATAGTTCCAGAAAAAGTTACTCTTCTTGCACCATATAAGCAGATGATCAGCGAATCCATGACCTGACCACCCCACTCCACACATACTGCAGAAACTCCTGCTGTTCCTAACTTCCAGGCTGCAGGCCTTGGGGGCCCAATTCTGCTGTTTGACCATGATCCAAGAATGAGACCCACGCCAACCCTGAGTTCATCAAGCCCTAAGGCAGTCCTCAGGTTACGGCTCTGTGACTGACAATGTAGAAAGGAGATTCTGAGCACCAAAATCTCTTTTTCATAAACCAGAGTATCTGCTGATTTAAGTGAAACAATCTCCTGGCACTAACCACATTCCAAACTGATGATTTTCTTTCAGGGTTTTTCAAATGTAAAGTGACAGCCCTTAAAAAAAAAAAAGTAATAAGAAAAGTAATACCCATTCTGCATCTCTGCTGTCCTCCCTCTTCTACCTACTGGCTTTCACTGGCTGAAGAAATTATCTCACCTCTGCTAAGATAAGGCTCCTCCCTTTCTTTGAAACGTCTGACCTTGGCGTCTTTCATAGCAGAGAAGCCAAACAAGACAGACCTGAAGCCTTCTCCAGTCTGGCAATTCTTGAATTCCTATACTATTTGCCAGCAAAGTACACTCCTCCAGCTTTTTAAATAGCAATAAATTCTTCACTTCTCCATGTCCTCTGAAATACCATGTACCTTCACATCTCTCAAAGCAGTATTTGAGCAAGTTAGTAATTCTTAATAATTACAATGAAGATGCCTAGACTATTCCCAGTTTCCAAAATTGAAGTCCTTATACAGATGCAAATATCTTATTTTTAGAGAAATGCAGAGCCCCATTTTATCTCACAGTCTAATGCCTTTTCCTTAAAGGGCTGCAAATTCTCTTGTGCACTGTGTTTTTGTCCTGCTAATGTGGCACTTACAAAAAGCTCCAACAAAAAGTTACCAATATAATAGTATCTGTAAAGCTTCACAAAGACAGGAAGGGATAAACTATTTTTTCAGGCACAGTACTTTTGTCTCTACATCATTAAAATAAGCTTTTTTCTGTTCCTGATGTTCTCCTTCACTGATAACGGTAGGGGTGGGACTGAAAGAAGGAGGATATTGCCATTAGCAGATTACCTTATGCCAAGGTGCAAGCAGGATGGGAAATATTGATGGCAATCAACAATTCTTATTCATCACACCACTATGGACATGAAAATTGCCTGGATATCTTACAAACATATTTCCATGTTCAGTGATAGAAGTTAACCCCTCAGTCCAAGCTACATTTTGTGGTTAATACATTTTTGCTGGAAACCACATATTTTCTGTTTAACTTCTTTACTACTGTTGTAAATATGTTCTTTTCAATACAAACTTTGCAGACAGGCTTTTACATGTAACCCAAGCACACCCTTTCGATAATGGCAGAGTATTCCTCCTCTCCTATGGATATAATTGTTATGGGCAGGGCAGCTTTAAGGAACACCAGCGAAAGGAAACACCTCTCCAGGGGTCCAGCAGCTCTTCCAAGTCCAGAGCTGAGAATGCTCTTTAATGACAGCATTGTTTATGCACCTGACAGTCGCACAATTTGAGTTAGATTGGGGAGTTTCCATAGAAACGAAGCATGACACTAAGAAATATAGCAGAAAACAGATTTGAAAAGAGGGTCCCAGGCTGTAGTCCACTGACAGTCTGGAGGGACTCCAACACTTGTCACGGAGAGGAGAGAGGAAAACAAGGATAAAATAATTCCTTATGAAATGGTACGATCCTGCTACATTTCAGAGCTACTTCATTCATCGGTGATGAGAAGTTTGGGCAACAGCAACACAACCTTTACCACTGCATAAGCAACAGCTCCAGACACGTAATAGGCAACGGAGGCAGCACTGCTCAAAGCTCAGCCACACTCAGTGGGCACTCACAGCTCTTTTATGTCAAACATTTTGGAAATAAGTTTTGATATGCATAGTCAAGTGCTTGGATTTCCAGCTTCCGTACAGTGAACACTGTGCTGTGTGGCACATGAGCCATGATCTCAGATGCCCTGCTGACAGCCTAATGAGAGAGTGGGTTTCCTCAGGCTGTGTCTCCCAGACGAGCAAGCACAGTAACCCTCGGTTTGGAACAACTGGCCTTTTCTTACTACTGACCGCTCCGAGGCATAAGCACAAGATGGACAGTAATCATCGTCAGCCACTTTCATCATTTGCTCTTTCACCACAGAGGCAGAATTCTCATCTCAGCCCAAACACTCTAACCAGCCAGAGGAAAAGGATCACTGAAATGCAGCAGTTCAGAGAGAAATGTTGAAATCTTAATGCCTTTATTACAGCCAAAAGCAAGTGAAGAACCATCAGCTTTCTTTTGGAACTCACCCACCACCTGAAAACTATTTCCACAACGAGCTGCACTTTGTTAAGACTATTCTCATCGCAGTCTTTATGGAAAAATGGGAGCTCCAGCCCATTTTTGCTAGAAATCCTGTGCCTAAGGCATAAGGAACATAGCGCACCCGTCCCAGAGAAACTGCATTCCCCCCAGTCCTAAGCAACGTCAGGATGGGGCAGACCAGAACAGACTCCTGCTGCTCCCCAGCTCGCTGAACGCAGACATCACGTTGGCAGGGTGCAACACTGTGCTGCTTTACCAGTCCTTAAGCTAGCTGCAAAAAAGGCTATTTTCAAACCAGCACAGCTCACATTTGCCTGGGGATTGTAGTTTGACTCCTGAAAGCTGCATAGCCATGGAGATCTTCACACTCTTCTGCATCCTGAACAAAGATGGGGCACAATCTGGCTGTTATCCAGATAACAAATACAGAACTCACGAAGTCAGCATGAGATTTTTCTTAGATACCTGATGAAGAACAATACGTTCAAACACATAGAGAGGAGAAAGTCTTGACTTTGGACTCATTCCACCTATAGTAAAACTCTTACCTGAATGGTTATAGGTACTGTTTTCTTGCATTTATCTGATGAGTTACTGCTCTTTATGCAACAAATTCTTATTCAAAAATAACATTGTTAACAGTTTTCAGGAATACCTGTGCCAGACACTTCACCCTTAATTTCTGAGCTCTTTGTAACTTCTTGCTCTATTTGTAGAGACACCTAAGCATGGCTCGAATGTCACAAGTCTAAAGGATGAAGGTTCTTGCAGGAAAAGACTGGACCACTATCCAAAACTCACAGTCATTTCTCACATCTGCCAAGATCCTCATCCTAGACATATCATGCCTCAATGCTTTGCATGCTTCAGTTCTCCAATGGTAAAATGAGATCAAAGACAGCAAATGTTGCCAGCAGAACTCCCAAAGGCATATCAAGAGGACAGGCCCTTGGGGACAGCCTTCCTTGTACTCACCCTTGGCCCTTCTCATCCTATTTGATTCTAAAACCTTCTATCTGGATACGACATTTAGCATAACAAGGGATGTCACAGTATTGTAAAATAAGAATAAAATCAACAAAGTCAAAAATATACTTGAAAAAAAAAAATCACATCCCATTAGTTTTCTTCATAAAAATCAGTTAACACATCCTACAATGACCACTGGATTTTCAGTTGTGTCTTCAACTGGAACAGTGCTTTCCAGTTTAACACTCACTTCCACTTTTGCTAATGCTGCCTGCACCCTCACGTACACCAATCTAGACTTCCTCCACATCTCACCACCTGGATCACCGGTTTCCTATCTTCAGTCCAGCCAGCACTGACAGTCATATGCTGGGGATGATTTACAGCATTTACATCAGGCAAGTCATGTTGAAGGGAGTTCAGCACATGCTTAGCTAACAGTCATCTCCCTTTCAGGAAAAGCGACAGTTACAGTGAGGCAATGTCATGGTTTAGCTCCGGCTGGCAACAAAGCAGCCCACGGCTACTCTATCACCCCTTCCCATGCTGGGCTTGGGAGGAGAATGGGAAGAACAAGGCACTACTCATGGGTCAGGATAAGGATAGTTTAACAGAACAGCAAAGGAAGTGAACAGTAACAATACTGCTAATTAAAATACTATACAAAACAAGGGAATATGCAGGGCAATTCTATCACCGCCTGATGCCCAGCGTGCTCCCCCGCAGTGATTACCCTCCCCCGACCAGCCCCCTTCCACACTGAGTAGGACGTCCCGTGGTATCGAATACCCTGCTTGTTTGGCCAGTTTGGGTCAGCTAGCCCAGCTGTGTGCCCTCCTGGCTTCTTCTGAACAGCAACCCCACCCCAGCCGAACCCAGGACAGGCAAAGAGGACAGCTCCCTGTTGGGGAACACAACCCACAGCGGGTTCAGATCCGAGAACCTTGCACCTCTGTAAGGTCAAGGGCCAGCACTGAGCATGCCCCTGAGCATCCTATAGTAGCTCACAACATCATATGCTCAGATTATAGTTGAACAACAAGTACCACATCCTTATTTAAGAGGCACATGAATTATTGATGATGTTGAGGAGCCCTATTAAACTGTCTAGTGGGCCAGCAAGAACATTCAGTAGTTCAAATGCATCAAAATGCATAATAAAGCTTTCTATTCTGAAGTTTGGCCGTTAGAGAAAAGAACCCTGACAAATATATAATTTTGTGTAATTTCACTTGGATGCTCACTGTAATAGCCGTAGTATTTATGACACTATGAGTCATACCCATGCAATCCTCAGATAGCAAAGACACCATTATCCACACTACTCAAAATCACAGTCCTTATGCAGGAAAACATTCTACTAAAGGCAAGACCTGCTTATATGCCTTAAACTATAGACAGTCTATAAATATGTACTATTTCTGTACATACATCTGTCAGCCACGAAATGCCTATAAGTGGTATAAAAGGAGAATTGTCAACATTATGAAAAACACCTTCTAGTAATTCTTGTTTAGATCCTGCCTATAAAATTGAGAATTCAATTAAATTGCCTTCTTATTATGAGCACAGACAAACCCTTGCCATGCAATAATTAAATCATAAAATAAAGCCTCTCAGAAAAAAAAAAGACTATTGCACAGTCAGAACATGATATTCAGTCTCATTCTGCCAGCATTTGTTCATTTCATTGAGTGTAATCAGAAGACAGAAAACAAAGTAATCATATTTATCTTTAACGCAGGGCAGAGTGGGATAGAGCTGTTTGGAGGGACATTTTCAGTAAGTTTGAAACAAAAAACATATTCCTCCATTTAGCTCTGGCAGGTATTCAGCCACAAACTTGAGAAGTTCCTGCACTGAGGGTGAATCCCTGTCTTTCTTTCCTCCTCTTCACATAACATGTAGAAGACTGCGGTTGCTGAGGACATAACCCCTTGCTGATTGTCGACACAGTTTTCACAGCTACCAGGGACCTTTCTGGGTAAGACACTGCACACTGCTTCTAGAATTTCACACATTTATTCAGTGCTATTAACAATTACACAGTGTAAACGTGAGCAGTAAAATATTTATTCTGAAAGGCTCAATATCTTGATTTAAGGAACCCTTCAGTAGCTTGGTAGTCGCAGTCCACCTCCACCACTGCAGTTACAGTGACACACTAACCAGTGTTTGGAGAGATGCTGTCACATATGATATTCAAAGGCATTTAACAGGATGTAGCTGCTACATAAATATGTAGCTTTTATTTGCTAAATGCACATACAGCTTCCCCTTTTTAATATCCTTCCGTCCTTGCTTGCAATCACCATCCACATAAAAGTCACTAACTTTGGAAAATGTTTAATCTGGAGATGTTCTATGTCAATTCTCAGAGACTGCACAGAAATGAATCACATCATCCAAAAAGCCAACTCTTTGCACATCTCTGTCATGAGCAGTAACTGCCCCAAACCCCGGGAAACAGATTACAGATTCTGTAAACACTGAGCACTCTCAACAGCTTTTCTGGTAGCCAAAGAACTGTTAACAAATAGGTAATTTAGCCTCAGAAGTCATTAAAAACCTAATGCATTTCTAGAATTACATATACCGCAACATGGCCATTGAAATGAATTTCTATATAGCAGGACAGCAACAGCTTTTATAAAATATGGGAGGAACCACTCCAGACAACAATTTGTCCTGGGATCTTCATCTTTTCTGGAGTCAGCATCTACATTTGTGCAAAACAAGAAGGGCATAACAGGGCCTCTTGTCCAAAAGGAGCTACCTCTTCCTATTATCTTAAAAAAAAAAAAAAATAGGAGGCCTTGCTCATTTCTTCCATTTCCACTCCGATCAAAAATGTATCGTCCTGACTAGACTGAACTATCTTAGGAAATTATATCAAGATTTTCAAGTTTGACCTCTCTGCTACCCATCTTCAAAGAAACTGCTGCTATTACAACATACATCCAACCCCTTAGGATGTTAGTGTTCGATTGAAGTATTTTCTCATTTTTCTCATTTTTCCTCAATCAGTCAGCAGCAAAAAAGAAGTCCCTGAGCAACACATAGCAAAAGATAAAATGCTATCTAGCTCACCGTGCACAGTTTTCTCCCAGAAATCTCAAAAGTAAAGTCAGAGTGGAATACAGCTCTGTATTATTCACCAAGTGTTTCCAGCGAGCTTTTCACTTGTCTCTGGGAGATGTAGTCTTCTGCATCAATGTAAGACAACACTGTAAACCCACTTGCAAACTCTATAGAGGGTTCTGAATTCATCATTGCTTTGGGCAGTGATGTGGCTGATCGTCATCTCCTGATCAAAATGATCTTCTGGAATTCATGGCCCAGGATTGATGCAGCTGTAGAACAACGTTATTTAGAGAGTAAGAAGAGGTTAGGGCTTGTTTCTTGTTTGTTTATTACAGATATACAGAGAGTCTTTCATGTGGATTCAATCACAGCTAATAACCAGTTGACAAACTGAGCTGTAAAGCTACATGACTAGCAAAGCTTGTAAAGTCTTAATAAGAGATCCTTTGGAGAGCACAGTAGAGGCATTCTGGAAAGCATTATATGAAAACTGAAGTGTTTGTTTGTCTTACAGCTATAGCAGGTCACTTCGCTTCTCCTAGCTTCATTCCTCGCTTCTCCTAGCTTCATTCCTCTCAGGAGGGGCTCAGGAAAGTGAAATCCACGTACATTAAACAGGTAACACATTGCTGAGGCAGGCACAGATGCCAGCTCAGTTCTCCATCATGCCATTTTACATACTCCGGTGCTACAGTCAAGGGATCTTTGTAATGGACCTCACTGGCTAGACTGGTCACAGGACAGTTCATTCAGCAAAACACGTGCCTACGTGCCATCTGACAGGCAGCAGACTTCAAGGAAACACACAAAGCCCTCCCGAGACCTGTCACCAGCATAGTTAACTCAGCTACATGGCATGAAACAAAAGGTGGTGGGGTTATTCTCCTTCCTTTTTTCCCCCCTACAAAATGCCGTTACTGTGGAAGCTATAAACACCCTGCAAGATTAGCACAGTCATTTTACACTGCTCTGCAAGTCACTACGCAACAGTTAGATGTCAACATGCTGAACTTTGCATTCATCAGTGAAGTATGATCTTTCCTAATATATTGTAAAATCAGTGATATCACAAATGTGAAAATACTTGTAAATATTAGAGAACTGTATTTCAAAATTTTAAAAAATCAGGCATTTAAACTCTTTGTACCCTGAGGAAGAGTGGTGATGCTAGTCAGCCTACTCTAGAAACAACATCCTAAAGTTTAGATAGACTTAAAAATGTTAGGTTAGAAAAAGAAATCCAAAATATGTGATTCCAGTTGTGAAACAATAAGAATCCTCCTCAGTCTGCTTATCCGGGTGTCTTCTCATGGCCTGGGACAGTGCTAGAACTGCCTCTGTCCCTGTCACACACACATGCCATCACACGTCTTTACTGAAGAGTTTACATGGCAGAACAACAAGACAATCACCGCAAGACATCTCCTCCCCCTAAGATATACATTAAAAATCCTGTAACCTTTGACCTTGTGTTTTCTGAGAGGTGAAGAGAGATAGAAAATGAGCCACATGAGTCCAAGCAGCCCAAAGAGCAATGGAAGGGACCCTCGTCAGCACATGGAGCTTACTGTTTCAGCAGGGAGGGAGGAAACACCCTCCTGGGTATCTCTTCTCCCAAATTAGCATCATTAGCACAGCACCCACGTCTGCTCTTTCCCAGCAGACAGGAGGGCTTACTGAAGTGCTGCAGGAAGATACATATTGGCCCTGCCACAGCTCAGAGCCAGAGGAAAACCACATCTTATCCCCTGCAACTCTTCAGAAAATCAATTGGAAGCCCAAGATGAGCCAAGCTTCTCCAGCCTATTTTGACAGACTAAATCAACACAAACTATACAACACAAGTTGGAGAAATAAAAAGAGAACTACCATAAAATCTACAGCCAGCAGCAGGCAGGGACAAAGTTTAAATCTCCAGTTAATAGCATCCATTACTTTCAGGGCTCACCACAGACTAAAACATTTCATCTCACCTTGGAAAAAATGCTGCTTCTCAGACTGAAAAGGGGACCTCAACCAGCACTCCCATGGGCTACTGGACTGTCTATATAGCGACATTTTAACATGACTGTGATCTAATCCATATTCCAGCACTTAAAACTTTAAAAAATGCACACTTCTCTTTTAACATATATAAAGGTGTACTTAAAGTTAGTAAGACTTGTTTGTTCTTTGCGCCATGACTAGAAAGCATCTGCACTGCAAGATGGCAGCAATAACTCCAATCTAACCAAACTTTGTTTGCAAGTAGCATAAGGTTATCAGTTCAGCAAAGGATTTTACAGTATAATGTCCACACAAACAATGAATAACCTTTAGAGAAATAAAAAGCAGAGGCAATAAACGCTGCCCCCCTCCATCCCTCCCAGTAGAGTGGCTTTCTATTACCCTTTGGCATATTTATGACTTGGTTTAATATAAAGTTAGGAGGTTTCTTTTTGCAACATTTATTTTTATTCAGCTTTTAGAAAGAGTTACATTCTTTCCTATGCACTGTATCAGCATTAACTATCATTAAAGTACTATCTGCTTAACGTGCCCTCGCTCGTCAGCCTAACTTGAAACATGGTCTGACTTGGCAGCATGATGAGCACTTAGCTCCCTGTGCTTTCTAGTGCGGTTAGGTATATGCTGCTGGACTGCATTTACGTACATTAGATAAGCACAGGTGTGCCTACTGCTAAGATACCCATAAAGCATTCTTTTAAAAACAGAATTAATCAACCTATCCTAAAAAAGAGTCTAAACATTCTTAAATAATCATGGCAGGTTCATTTTGAAGAAAATCAACATTTAAGCATCCAAGGCTTGAATATTATTAAGACTTCTAAGAGAAATATTCTACAGCCCCAATAGAGCACACATGTTATTTAAATTAGCATTACACATAAGAGCTTTAACACATATTTTCTTCTCAGGAAGTCCTTATTACTTCGTGACTGTTTCATATCACCCCTGAATAGCACTGTCACTAGTTAAATGCATAGAGTGTGCTATACTTACAGGTGATTTATACAGAACTAAAACGTATATCGGTAGGTATATTTCTACCCAGAGTTCCTAGATACAGTTCCCTTTGGCACCAAAGGAATTATGTGCCTTTCTGCCCTGAATTTATAACAAGCTAATTTACATGCACACAACTCCTGAGCTCTGGCACACACAACCTTGCACAAAGTTGGAAACCTCCATCTGGGAAAGGCACAACTGCGTGCTTCACCTCTTTCTCCTGAACATCGCCTAAAGCCACTGCTAGGGTCACTTGGTATAGCTCATTATAGGCACCCCTCTGCTTCTGGGAGGAGCAGGGGGGGCAGGGAAATAGACAGGAAGAATAATGCCCAATCTTACTCAGCAACCACATGGCATTTGTTGGAGCAGTTAGAGATGTAGGGAGTTAGGGACTCACCTATACTTGCCCTTACTGGGGAGGCCAAACAGTGAAAAGCTGGGAACTGAAGGCCAGTTGTGCCAATAAAGTGCCTCTGTCTTCCCATTGCTTTTTTAAATATTATCCTAAGGAAGTTTCAGGAACTTCTCCAAAAATTTTGCAGATAATAATGAACAAAGTAACAACTGCAAAAGAAAATATATCGTGTAAGAAAATATGACTCTGAAATAAAATCATTCTATCAGTAAAGTTGACCATCACCTGAGGATCAATCAAACTATGGTAAGTGTTTTGGCTGCTAGAGTAGTGATGGTAACCGAGGCAGCGCACAACTGAAGAACTAGTAATTAGAGGTCTAACGCCTGCAACATCACTTCTCTGATTTAGCTGCTCATTGCCCTGGATAATATATTCTACTTGCTAACAGAGGTATTTTTAAATGCAGCTTCAAACCTAGCATTTTAAAAAATTCAAATATGTTTTTCCACTTGCTTCACACACTTCATACATTGCTTCATATTCAAAGGAATAATGGAGAAGTTTTCAGAAAACAAATAATCTGGAAATAGAGAATAAACACCAAAGTAAAGACAAAGGTGCAGACAGGAAAATGCCCCCCCTCCCCCCAAATTCCCCACATACATCCTCCTACAACCTTGGCTGCTGTAATACACCTCCATGTCACACCATAGCAAAGTCCACACCCTGGTAACTCTCAGAACCTCCCATGTGCTGTATGTGAAGCCCTGCATCTTCAAATTGCCGATCGAGAAGAGCGGCTGTGCAGCTTGGGGCCAGCCACACTGCCAGTCGCCTGGCCACTGTGCCCACTGTGGTAGTGCTCTGGAGCTGCCCGGCCATGGGGCAAGCAGGACAGACACCTGTAAGCTCTCTGGAAGTGGGGGATACTGTTTTGGGTCTCTGCCTCCTCTGTGTGGCCATGATTTTCACAAATTTTTTTGCAACATCACACTTCCAGCTATGCCAGCTTGTGTTAGAACTAGCAAGAGCCTGAAAGCTAGAGGAATCTGTCAAGCAGTGCGATCATATGAGGGCTCATAACCAAATGCAAGGACTTCTCCCTTCATCTTGCCACACTGCAATCACCTCTTCAAGGAGCCTCCGAGGGAGAGAAACACAAGCTCCTCCTCAATCAGGTGCGAGGAGGCCTGCAGATGAACCCCAGGACTGGCTCAGGAGCAAGCACGGCACTGCCGGGGCTGTCTGTGCTAAGCAAGGCAATGCCAGGCAAGGAGAGCAGCGCTTTTCGAGAGGGGCAGTTATGCAAGAAAATTTGCCATCTTGTAAAATTATCCCTTCCTCATTCACATGGTTTTACACATTATATCCCCCACTGGGCTGTGCTTAAACACATTCACAACAAAGTCAGGCATACGTGATACTGATCGCTGCTGGCAGGACATATTAGGGTTATTATATTCTCACCCTGTTTCTTATATTATTCCCTAAGCATCTGCTATTTGCCACTGTTGGAGACAGGATACCAGGCTGTCAGGAACTGTTATATCAAGGAAACAAACAGACTGTTCAAGAAAAAACTGTGAAAAAATGAAGATGGCAAAAAGACTGAGAAAAAAGTAATCAAGGTGGAATCGTAGAGTCCCAGAGATAAGGACAAGGGGTGTTACATGAACAAGAAATAACAGTGTGAGCACTGAGGGGCTGGGAAAGAGAGAGCAACATCACAGTGATCAGAGGAGGAAAGCTTTTACTCCATATTCATGCCAGAAGGGAAGTACCTCAAGGGAGGAGCAATGGAGAAAGATGATCAAGATAAGGAAAAGACCCAGATGCCAGCAGTGTGAGGTGAGGAGCTGAACAGGAGAGTTTTTGATAGCCCACAAAGGGATATATTACTCCAGCAATTGGTCAATAGGTTATCCAGCCTGGACACGAGCCGCAGATCAATATCACAGAGCAATTGCTAGAGGACTGAACTCCTAAGGAATGGAAAGAAAGTAATTAAATTAAACACCAGTAGGAAATCCAAAAATGACAAAAAGTATGGGGAAACAGAAGAGTGCTCAAACACCAAATTTGTAATTTGCTTTATCTTTGTCATGGATGATTTTATGAATACCTCAACAGCAACAGAAATCTGTTCAGTCTCTCCTGGAAAACATCACCCAACAGCCATCAGGAAGGGGAAAGCAGCAGAGAAGGTTGCGACTGCAGGGAATCCTGTATCTGCATGTGATGGTAACCTCAGACAGCCCTCTTGGATAATCCTGAAATAATTTTTAATAAAGCCAGTTGGGAGGGAAGGGTGGGAATAGCAGCTGTGCCAGCACTGCAGGCTTGTTTTTCGGAAACAGCTCAGTGATACACCACTATAAGAATATCATTACATGAAATTACTACAGAACACTTTAAAAATCACTGATAATCAACAAGCTGCAATTTTAATGAGGAGCAATCAGTGAATGGAAGTGCTTTTAACTGGGCCTACAGAGACAAGTTTCTCAGCCCAACGTAACTCAGAATTGGCTTAAGTGTTAAATATTGCCAAACTCAGGTGACAACAGCCAAGCAACTCAGTCCCCTTCATATGCCTGGCCCTGTCAAAGGTCGGACACTGTAACACAGGAAAACACAAGTCTACTTGTCTAGTATCAAAGAATGCAACGGTGAATGATCTACCCCACTTACAGAGGGGTGAACCACATTTTGGAAATCAGAGACTTAAAAACATGCATGGGAGTCAGGGCCAATAAACGGAACATGAGGTCCCAGGGCCATGCTGGAGCTACAGCATCTAATGACACGCTTCAATATTTGAAGAGAGGCAATTTTGTCCAAGGTTAGAAAGGTGATGTTGTTTCTCTGTGAGGTGTTAGTGAGAATATTAGTAGATTGTTGTGTTCTACACACATAGCCAGCATAACCACCTCTGATGTCCATGGCTCAAAAACACGATGAAAACCTGGGAGAGAAATGCACAAGACTTAAGGGCCTGAAAACAGGATTGTGTGGAACGAGTTTAAATGAGATGATCACTTTAGCTAAAAGAAGGCTGAACAATGATTTGTCCACTTCATGGGAAATTATTTCCATTACTAGCAGGCTCCTTAATTAAGCAGATAAAGGAAGAAAAAGATTCAACATATGGAACAAGGGAATAAACTCAGACTGGATTTTTTTTTAAGTCACCGGAAATAATTACTCACCGAAACATCTACCCTCAGGACAGCTTTGAGTCCCAGTTATCTGCACTCTTTAAATAAGGCTGAATGTTCCTCTGAAAGGCAAGGAGAAATTGCCGGATGAAATTTTCTATAGACTGTGTTATCAGGAGGTCAAAAAACATGATCTTAACAATCATGTATGTCTTACAGAACCAAGGACTGCTAGACTGTAATGTGCCATATCCACACCACAATGTTATCCTCACCACATGCTTACATGAGGTTTTCTATTTGCACACAATTCTAGAAAACAGAGAAGGCAATGATTAACGTTTAAAAATAGCTAAGTTATCAAGACAAGAGACCTCTTTGATACAGATATATGAAGTTGCCAAGGCACTATCTATCATAGTTGAGAAGTCACGGCAGTCCAGTGAAGTTCCCACTAACTGGAAAAGGGGAAACATAACACCCATTTCTAAAATAGGAAAAAAGGAAGACCCAGGGAACTACAAGCCAGTCAGCTCACCTCTGTGCCCGGCAAGGTCATGGAGCAGATCCTCCTGGAAACTATGCTAAGACACATGTAAAATAAGGAGGTGCTGGTTCTAGCCAATATGGCTTCATGCCTGACAAATCTGGTAGCCTTCTATGATGGTGTTACAGAGTTGGTGGATAAGGTAAGAGCAACTGACGTCATCTACCTGGATTTGTGCAAAGCATTTGACACTGTCCCGCACAACATCCTCATCTCTGAATTGGAGACACATGGATTTGCTGGATGGACCACTCAATGGATAAGAAAATGGCTGGATGGTTGCACTCAAAGACTTGTGGTCAATGGCTCGATGTCCGAGTGGAGACCAGTGACAAGTGGCATTCCTCAGTGACCGGAATTAGGATAGGCAACGTTTAATATCTTTGTCACCTACATGGACAGTGGATTGAGTGCACTCTCAGGAATTCTGCCAATGACACCAAGCTGTGTGGTGCCGTCAACATGTTGAAGGGAAGAGATGACATCCAGAGGGACCTTGGCAGGTTTGAGACATGGGCCCATACGAACCTCACGAAGTCCAACACGGCCACGTGCAAGGTCCTGCACACAGGTCAGGGCAATCCCAAGCACAAATACAGGCTGGGTGGAGAATGGATAGAGAGCAGCCCTGAGGAGAAGGACTTCAGGGTGCTGGTCAATGAGAAGCTCAACATGACTCAGCGTGTGCTTGCAGCCCAGAAAGCCAACCATACCCTGGGCTGCATCAAAATCAGCATGGCCAGCTGGTCAAGGGAGGCAATTCTGCCCCTCTGCTCTGTTCTCATGAAACCCCACCTGGAATACTGGGTCCAGGTCTGGGGCCACCCAATATAACAAGGACATGGACCTGTTGGAGCAAGTCCAGAGCAGGGCCAAGAAGACGACCAGAGGGAGGGAAACCCTTCCCTGTGATGACAGGCTGAGAGTTGAGGTTGTTCAGCCTGGGGAAGAGAAGGCTCCAGAGAGACCTTCTAGCAGCCTTCCAGTACCTGAAGTGGCCTACAAGAAAGTTGGAGAGGGACTTTTTACAAGGGGCTGTAGTGATAGGACAAGGGGTAATGGCTTTAAACTGAAAGAGGGTAGACTTAGATTAGATTTAAGAAAGCAATTCCTTACTACGAGGATGGTGAGGCACTAGAACAGGTTGCCCAGAGAAGCTGTGGATACCCCCTCCCTGGAAGTGTCCAAGGCCAGGTTGGACAGGGCTTTGTGCTACCTGGTCTGGTGGAAGTTGTCTCTGTCCATGGCAGGGGGTTTGGAACACGATGGTCTTTAAGGTCCCTTCCAACCCAAGCCATTCTATGATTCTATAATATTCACATTCATTCCAGTATTCAGCTATGATTTTATTGTTGTAAGCCAAGCATAAAATACTGGGTACCATAAAATCTAAAAATACAGGCTTTTCCAAATACAGCCAATATTAAAATGAAGTCATAACTGTAAGAGTTTCAGTAGGGCTACAATAGCCCCCATTAGAACCATTAAAATTACAGTCTTTGAGATAACAATGTCCACAATAACTGTTTGCAAACCACTATATACTTTGAACTGTGGATAATTAATATCCTTCTGCAATTTTTTCCTTTGCAAGCAAGAGCTGTTATAAAATCATACATGTCTGCGCAGAGCTTCCTGAATGTTGCATATGCTAAAAAAGAACAGAGCTAGGCATTCATGGTCAAATGCTGCAAGTCTTGGCATGAAAACACACTCCTGAATTCCACATTTGGGCTGAAAGCAGTCTGCTGGGTAAATCCCAAATCTAAAATGTTTTATGGGACAAATCTCATACCAACAGCCTTCCCTTTGCAATAGTAACTCCCTGCATAAAATCAAGGTGGTGGGGAAGTGGGCTGAAGCAAGAGATCCACAAAGCCCACTGACCCAAACTTATATCATCCACATCAGTCTCTAAATTGACACAGATTTTCCCACTTCATTTTCACCATAAAGCCTGGAACATAAAAGGCTGGAAGATTTTATTGCTATTTAATGAGGGGGGGGGGGGGAAGGACAGGAAGCGTGACGAGTAGGACTGATCAAAGAGATTGTGTTTACAATCAAGTACCAATACCAGGTCCCAGTGAGCAGAAGCATAAGGGGTATCTGCTGTTGGGATGCTCAGCGGCCAACAGCAGCACGTACTTCACAGCCACACTCAATGATACAGATTGACAAAACGACTCGAGTTCAGTAAGGCAGAGTTAAACCTGCGGGGTAGGATCCTCCACCCTGCCTCTCATTTCCACCAAACCCCTCCAAGAAGCCTAAAGCAGCCCAGGTGGAGCTGCGCAGTTTGCTGGATAAGGACTCAAACCAGCCGCTGTTTCTTGGCGGGGTTCATCTCATCTAGTGCTGCAGCCACCCCCGTGAGCCAGTTATGCAGGCTCTATCCGCATGACTAGAGAGGAATGGGCATTACTAGTCTGTGATTCATCTCATCTTACCGTAGACTGCTAAAATAAGTAGGGGTAACGGCTCCTTCAGAGTGCCTTTTTCCTCTGCTGCAAAGTAAGTCTAAACAACAAACTCCAATGTAAACGTTTGCAGTGTCAGATTAACAGCTTTCTGTCTTTCGATGCTGGGTAATTACATCCATAATGACCAGTGAGATCTTCCCTAATGTCACCGCCCCAGAAATAAAGCTGGGACAGAGCCAGGAGACCAATTTTGCCACTGCTTGAGTTGGAACTATAATTATTTGCTACCTAATATCTGTGGGGGAAAAAAAAAAGCCTAAAACACCAAAAATTGGTCTAGAAGGAACCAGCTTACCAGAACCTCACAGCATCTGTCCTGCTGCCTGCGAGACTGAAGTGAAAATCAGCCTGTGTCCTGGATGGAGATCAAACCAGCAGAAGTAGCTTCTGTGCAACCTGAGTTCACGGACTGTGACCCGAGGGTGGAAAACTTTTGGGCCACGGTGGGTCTACCTGTATCGTGTCCACTACCACCTAGCTCCCAAATAAAGTGCAATTTTGGTGTGCAACAACTTGCCAGTTCTACCTGCCCCCTTATCTATTGTGCAGAAACCATAGAATTCATACAATATTTATAGCGCGGAAAGAGTATTTCAGTGATGGGAGGGGTGATGTCGTTTCTCTAATGTTTGTTGACTTTCAGCTAGAATGTACAATTCAACAGCTGAGGAACTTATCATTTCTATTCGTGCTGCATTATGCAGAAGCGCACGCGTTACAATCCATGACATCTGAGCAAAGGTAGCAAGATCCTTGGACACATGCCACTGCAGCTCTGTACTAAAATTACAGTCCCTTGAACATTTTATGATCTCTGATGATTACAGCATTTGCATTGGGCTAATGGTTCAAATTAATCTGATTGTCAAAAGTTACAGCGTTTAATTAGGATTAGTAATAGAAATGATAGCTTTCAAAAGAAAAAGTATTATGAATTATGACAGCATCTATCCTGAAACAGGGCGGGGAATCAGTCAGGGTTTAAAAAAAAAATAGCATAGAGTGACTAACATCCAAAGAAAATAACCTTCTGGAAAAATAAACAATAGGCAGCAGCTGCCTCTTATCTTTGAGGTGGAAAGTCACTTGATACTTTTGGACCTCAAAACACTTTTACTTTGATGTGGTGTAAAACCCTCTCTACAATACATGTTCATTTCTCTGTATTTTCTAAGTGACTACATCCTAGCACTCCATTTTGACTTATATTGCTTTTCAGACTGGTGAAAGCCATATAATGATTCATCATTAAAGTAATCTTTAAGCAGCTTTATTCCTATTTGCTGCTATATATATTAAATGGAAATTGCTCTTTGAATTCACCTCTAAAGTCAGACTCAATTTTTTATCTAACAAGAACCGTATCTCCAGTCATCATCTGAATGCAGCAAAGTGAGAAAACCTTTTGCATAATACAAATATCTGCATTCACTAAGAGGAGGCTGATGCCACCACCTACTGTGAACGCATTTTAGAAATGGTACCAAAGCCAGACAGATTTCAAATGCAGTAGCACAGTCTCTTAAACGTACTCCAAGCACTATCAGAAAGGCACAGTTTTATCTCTGACTCCACAGTTTCTAGACCACAGGCTTTGATCACCTGTAGCTGGTTTACTAGCAGCATTCAAAGCATAAAAATGCCATGGTCACTGAAAAACTGCAGGCACCCAATGACTGGCCTTCATTTACCTCCCCACAGAAACCAGGGAAATCACTGTCTAGCAAAGAGTTCTTGAAGATTCAGTTTATTCTCTTTGCACTTGTCTGTTATCCATTTCCTGCACCGCCTGTGACTGCGAAGAAGCACAAGACCGGCCAGTTGTCCCAGAGTGGCTTGCCAAGCATTGGACCTGATGGATAAGGCCAGGCACTTGTCTCCAAACAGGCAAACCCCACAGGGATCCCGGCATCGCCACTGCCCAGTCACCACTGGGCCCTGATGAATGCCAAGCTCAGCCCTATCTGCAGGACGGGCAGTTATGTGACTGTCAGGCAGAGGAAAGTATCGGTACAGCGCACGTGACACACAATGCTGACCAGCCTCCATTTAATAAATTTCAATTTTAAAAATTACTATTGTTAACTCTAGCAAATAGCTCTCGACTTCCACATAATTAGAGTTTAATGCAAAACTTTATTACTGACCAGAAAGTCTGCTTAGAATAATCAGCAGCTCAAATGTGCAGGTTTAATTTCCTGAGCGGATGGGAGTACGGCAGTAAGGCACGTGTTCCCATCCATTCCTTCAGACCTTCCATGGGAATACACTCCAACATTTTGCTGTTTTTCCAAAACTACTTTTTGAAAAATGCACTTGCCAGAATGGGGGCACAAAGACAACCAAAACTATTGCTGGCAAGCAAGCATCAAATTAATTTTGAATTTTGAGAGCATGTTTGTGAGAAGCATTTTACCTTAATTCAGCCATTTCTAATCACCATTCTGCCTGGGTGCAATAGCAGTAAATGGGATGAGTAACACAATTTTTCTAGTGTTTCCTGCACAGGCAATTGAGTTATTTAACACTCACCACCTTTTATAAGTGCTCTTCTAGAAAGAAGTCATTCAGACTATCTCACACCAATATTACACTGGTGAGACTCCATTGGGTGTTCACGCATTTGTGTTTTCACCTTTCTGAGTGAAGCCAGGAGATTTTTCTCCTCTTTGTGGGAGAAACAAGTGTTGCCATGGAGCATTGCTGCCCAGCTGTACCTACTGTGTGAGTATGAAGGGATCCTCTTGCCTGGGACGGAGAGGGACATCTACTCCCCAGGATCACTGCAGCCTCCGTCCCTGGCAGGGGCTGTGCGGTCTGGTTTCATACACAGCAGCGAATCCACATTCTGCTCCTCCTCCTCCAACACAGAGGTCTTGCAGAGCAGCAGAGGTCTTCTCTACAGGATCCCAAAGGAGGATGCACAAGTGTCCTGTTCTTGCAAAAAAGGAAACATGTTCTTGCTTGCATTTGGACCCAAATTACAGCTAAAAAGGGGGATTCTTCTCCCACCTTCCCTATGAGATATGTCAGTGCTGAGTCAGGCATAGCACAACAGCCCTGGGGAAGTTGAAGAGGCAATAATAAATGCTCTGACCAAACTGCTCAGGTAGCAACACATTCCAGTCAGGGAGCCCCGACTAAAGAAAACAAAAGTGACTAAAAAGATTTGCAATGCAGATGACAGTCCTACTCTTTCTCCTGAAGAATGCAGTTATGAATGACACATTTGTTCTGCCAGGATGTCACAGAAACACTTCTGAAGCTGTTACACAGCAATGGCACTGTTGGCTGTGCTATCTCAATGGATCTGCAATGCCAGAAACGTGCACAAACCTCTCTCCGCATGATCCAGGCACGCTTTCCCAGCAGCACCTTCCTATTCTGCATGTCCATGTTGCCTTGTCAGGGTCTGCGCTCATGTGGTCAGGAGCCAACTTGCATACATAGATACGTAGGTCAACAAAGAGAATGCAATCAAATGGATATCCAACGCCCAACACCCTGCTTTTCCAGGAGAAATTATTTGAAAACTTCCCTTTCAGTTTAAACTTTACAGAGTAAAGCTCCCACTGGAGGTCTCAAGACAAACCGAAAATGCATGCCCCGCCAGTGAGAAAGGACCAGCATTAGCTGCTAAGGACTTTGTTAGGGATTTCCCAAGCAGGCACCTTCCTAAACAAACCTAAGAAAATTTGGTGGCACTGGCAGTTTTTCTCTCCAAGGTATTGGTGCAAAAAATCCTCAAGCAAAGGTTGCTGGTGGTAAGTTCGCAGAGATGAACAAAACTCCTCTCCACAGAGCTGGGAAAGCAAAACACAAAAACCAGACTCATACACAGGCTGCTTCTAAAACAAATTTCCATCTCTATTTCCAGACACCAAGATCAGCCCTTAGGACCTTAAAATTCCCACTTCCTCAGGGGAGAGCACGTCTTTTCTTCCTTTTAGCGTAATTTCACTCCTCCAAAAAACACCACTTCCCTGTCGGCAGCACTTTCTCTCTCTGTGTGGGTGTCCTCTGTCCTCCCCACATCCACGGGAGCAGAATGAAGGGACCTGTAGAGTGCACTGTGTCCCTATTTCTAAACTGAAGCATAACCCAGCATACTGCAGCCAACCCCTTCGAAAGGTCATATGCCAGGAAGAAGCAAAAGCTCTCAGGTGTCTTTCACACAGATTAAGACAAGTTTGTTCCAATTAAGCACAACAACTTTATTGCCAGGTATGAAATGTATCGCTTAGGTGTCCTTTGCTCTCTCCTCCCTGCAGCACACATAAAAACCACACACAGACATTTCTGTCCAGGATTAGGCTGCAAATCAAACCCTGTTCCCACTGAAAGTTTTTTTTTCAGTTTTATAGCCCAGGCTGAGGATAGGACTCTACCCCCCCCAACAAAGACCACAGCATATCGCACAGGCAGCAGCACCTACCTCAGTGAGCCGACAGAGCTAGCAAGTCAACATAATTCCTCTTGGATGGAGACATTTACCCCAGCTCAGACAGCCGGGGCTCTGCTGCCGTGCCTGGCGCTTTGGACACACCACGAAAGCATCTTCTTGAGCAGCGCGGCTTCTCTCACACACCGAACTGCAGCAGCGGCAGCCTGGGAGAGCAGCAGCAGTTGAATTGCTGCACATGTATCTCTGCAGATTATTTCCTGCTCGAACACTTGGCGTAAAGGCAAATGCTCTTAACCCTCTGGAGGCCTATTCCTCTGTCCCCTCTCAGCAGAGGCAAGCAAGCAGCTCCAAACATTCTGCGATGAGGCCAGAGAGGAGTGACTGGAGACACACAGGGCATCCTCCGAGAAGTAGTCCCAACCTTGAGTTAGTTGCAGTCACTCTGCGCGCAGGGAGCCAGGCATTCCCGTGGCAGCCCCAGCATCCCCAGCCAGGCACCGCACAGCTCCCGCTGCATCCCCCGCTGCGGGTCCCCAGCCACCAGCAAAGCTCTGCTCCTCACTCGTGCAGAGCCCCGGCAAGGGCCCGCTGGCGTGGGGGGGCCAGAACGCTGGAGGCCACGGCCACGCCAGTGAGGAGGTGAGGGGCACAGGTGACGTGGGGAGCCCGGCAGTGTCACCGAAACTCAGGCAGACAGGGCTCCTGCTCCAGGCACCAGGCTCTCCGGCCGCAGGCGCTGCCCCTCACCGGCCGGCACCCACGCCGCAGGGGAGCGCGCACTGTGGACGGCACTCAGCCGGCGAGCTTCAGCGCTGCTCCCTCTCACAGCCTGCGAATGTGACTGGAAAGCATGGCTGAAAAACATGCTACAATTAACAGGAGGGAGGGAGATACTATTGCTCTCCTGCTAGTCTTAAAGGCACATTACTCTTCTGTGCCTGTTGGAGATGCAAACACCCACAGCTCCAGCCCCAGCACCTCACCCATCTGCAGGCAGCCAAGCAGCCCCAGCAGGAGCCCCGTCCGGGTGAGGGGAAGGAGAGCACCCAGGATCAGGAAGGGAAGGGGCAGCTGGAGGGAGAGCCCCCACATCAGGGTCTGGGTATGAGGCCTCCCACATCTCCACCACTGTCCCAGGAGCCAAATCAAGTCCCTGTCACCCAGCCCAAACGCTTCCCCCCATCACTGGCCCCTCCGCCAGCATCCCAGCCAGACACGGGGCAGCCTGGCCACTGCCACACCATATCCCACACACAGCCCGGGCCATCATCTCTGGCAGGCAAGGAGGGCCTGGGACACCTCAGAGCATGATGCCCCTCTTCTGCATTCGGCAGGAGAGCCAGGTTAGTGGCCCTGCTCCCGCCGGAGAGGCTGACCAGGACTACAGCAGCAGCAAGTGCAGTTTTGCACCCTGATGTTACCCAGAAAGGATATCCCTTCTGCAACTCTTCTTAGTGCCAGAAGCTGTGAGGCACTGAAATCCCATGTGCCACACATGCTAAAGCTGTGATGAGTTCAGCAGGTCTCAGACCAGTTGTAGCATCTGGTGCTACAGCCACCTCCCTCCTGCCACAGGGCTGCGGCCAGCAGGCTCTGCACCAGCCGAAAGCCACACTTGCTCTTTTTGCTTCTCCTGATACCCTCTATTGTGTGCCTTGGGATACACTCTGGTTTGTCCTTCAGCATGTCACGGCTTGGATTCAGCAAGAGCAATGCCAGTAACTCCAGCCCACATCAAGATTTTCCCTCTTCTGCCCCCCAAACAGCTAGCATCTGAAACATCCTCTAGAACTCTCCTCAACAGGAAATTACCTTATTAAAAATTCTACTTTTTTCTCAGAAGTGGTTGTTGCCATACATAACATGCTTTTCTCAGCAGGACGGAGTCTCTTGAAGCCCTGGACCCTGTTAAACCACTTTGCATCACACAGCATCACGTTAACACCTTTGATTCTCCAAGCTCACTGAAGGCATGAAATTTAACCTGATCGATACCTGCCTCCTTCACCGTGAGGGAGCTATCAGCAGCACGGACATTTCAGCCTGAGCATGCAATGACAAGATGAATTACTATGGTGAAGTAGCTGTAAGTTAAGCATAGTTTAACTTCAGGCTTTTCTGAGAAAAAGCCTGAAACAAAAGGTGTAAAATTTATACCGTTAACACAGAATCAGTGAAGAGTTACCGCTGATGCAAATGTGCATCACAGCATAATAAATACCTGATTTCCTGTAGTGCTAGTACAGAGGGGCTATTGAAACGTGATCACCTCATGACACAAGTGCAACACAAATATCACTGCTTCCAGGCCATACAGCTATGTACAAAAATACCACAGCGAATTAGTTCAAATTTGTCTTTAAGCAGCACGTCGTAAAGTCTTTTTGACACCAGACCTACAAAACATTTATAAGTAGTAATCAAAATGCTAGCAGAGGCACTTGAGGCTTTATACTCCTGAAGTTCTTCCCCTGAGTATCAAAGATCAAATCTGTTCCACAGAGCATAGCTGAGGATTTCTCAAGTATAATGCTTCAAGAACTCATCTGATTAGTATGCAAACACAGCCCAGTGACTACTGTCACATCGCTACCAGTATCTGTCCTGAAACGCAGCAGTCCCCTGCAGCATATTGAATAGAAATATTCTATGTCCAGGCATTATTAGTTTTTTAAAGTGCAAGACCTGGCTGATCGATTAAAATTAAATTCAGAGGAAAGGACTGTCTATTAAATTCATAAGATTAAATGCTGATTTGAGTTATTCTATTGTGTGCAATAGAGTGGTTTGGTGTGAAAAACCCAGGCTGGTAGTGTCACATCGTCCTGTCAGCTATCAGATCTGTCACTGAGAATTATGCATATGCATGCAAGGGTAGAAGTGGGCCACACTCAGCTGTAGCAAGTACATTATCTCTTTGATTTAGGGCAATATGAGACTTCATTTTAAAAAAGGTTAAAGTGTAAGGAAGACATCATGCTGTGAAGTGTCATACTATAGAAAGTTGAACTACTAAAGATGTCTACAAATGACTGGAAGACCCAAAATTGACACTGTAATTGTACTAAACTCTATGTTCCACCAAAACTACGTATTCCAATCACAGTACGCATCTTTTCACCAAAAGACTGCAAAACAACCCTCCTCAAGGGCTTTAAAGGCATAATAAATAAATCTAAAGAAGCACAGCCACCATTACACTGATTTTAGAAAAGAGAACCTTGGAAGTCAGAAACCTAACTACAACTATTCAAAACTCCTAGAAACATATTTTAGACTGTATTCCTAGTTGATACCCTAGGGATAACGATGCAAACTGTAAAAGCTTTTGAAACTCAAACCTCCCAGGTGGTGGATATGTCCATGTTGACAGATACGCCTCACACGCAAAACAAAGAACTATCCATGAGACAGCAGGCACATTCGAGTGCATCCAGCGTGCCAACCCTACCGGGACTGTATAAGAAATAACAACACTATTTTAAACGGCTACTTTTGGTAAAAAAAAAAAAAAAAAAAAAAAAAGGCAGGCAGGGGCAGGAGACAGACAGAGGCGTGGCAGGATGAGGCTCTACCCAGTAACTCACTTGCATGGGTCCTGCAAAACACTGTGGCTATCTCTGCTCAGAAATCCTGGATTGCTGACCTCAATCTTCTTCATGTTACAAAATTACCCCCCCCCCCTACTCCTGAAGTTCAACATCTAACCTGCCTTTGTAATTTTTTGTATACTACACTCCTGCAGTGCATGAAGGACAATCCATCTTCTGAGAAATAATTTGTCCATTTTTTAGAGAATCTGCTGTTACCAAGTTGCACATGATCACAATTGGTTTGTAACCGGTAAGTAATCCATTCATACACCTATTGCCAGAACCTCCTTCAGGTGATGTGTAAGAAAACCCTTAGAAGTGGGAGGAAAGTTCTTCTGCAGTGAAAATCAATGTCAGCACAATGATTTCAGACTTCTGGAGGGCGATGGGGGGTGGAGTTTCACTTGTGCGCTGCATGCGCTGAAGTGACTGCATAGGGCCACCACAGACACTACCACGGGCAAGCACCTGAACTCCTTCATGTAACGATAGCGAGAGCAGCACTGCAAGGAGCCAGGACACCCTATGTCAGCAGCAGGCAGGCAGATTGTCCCTCTTGAGACTTGCATCCACTTTTGAAACAAGCAGTAAGAGCTGTACTCAGTGTAGTAAATAGCTCCTATACAGATCATGAAATGAAAAATTCTTCCAAGAAAAAAATCTTGCCAAATGGTAAGATGATGCCATATAGCTAAGCTTCTCTTAAAAGGATATTTCGCACACATGCTCAAGAACTGTAAAGAGTAATGCCCAATTCTGTACTCCCAATAAGCTCTTAGCTACAAATAAATTAAGGAGCCTCCGGGATACGCCAAGCCTTTCACCCCAGAGTTCCCTGCACTTACTCTTCTCCCAGCGGCCTAACAGAGCAGCCCCCAGACATTTTGTACCACCCATCACTCTTCAGCTTTTCTCATTGACCCCTACCAGTAATCAGCTACTGAGCACTTGCCATAACCCATCTATAGTCGGGAAGCGCTGGGTTGATAGCATGGGGATTCCAGGCATAAGAGAGGGCTAGAGAGGGGCCTCAGGTGCAATAGCAGATAACAGAGCAAGGAGGCTGAGAAGTAATGGCACTGAGTTTTGATCTACAGCTGTCTCGGAAACTAACTCCCAGCAAAGCTAACAACAGGAGCAACTAAAGTATATACCCTTTGGAACACTTGCACACATATTAGCATGGTGAGCTGACGATCCTGAGGTTTATTTAAACTGGGAAAACTTCAGAAGGCGTTCAGCATCCAAGCCACATTGCAAGGCTATGGCACCTCACTGGGAAATGTCACAGGACCAGCCTGCACTGTTTACCCAAGGAGATGCATGTAGATCAGAATGGGAATTTACTGGAGGAGAAAGCTAGGGGTGTCAGAGACCTAAATGCCTTTTCAAACACCATATTTGCAAGACAAAAAACACCTCTGTGACCTGGACTGTTTAGAAGCAGATATAACTGTTTATGTATCTTTAAAGGTCAGCACTGCATTGCCTTTTTTTTTTTTTCAATCAGTTTTTATGTTGTGCTTGAAAATATTTGCTTGTTTTTGGAAATTAGAATTTCACAGCCCTCCTTGTATCTGTGTTTTAGAAATGGAAGTATTTGCATTGTGAGGAGGGTTTGCAGAATTCAACAGATGTGTTGGCACACAGTCAAAAGAGCATGCTTGGACAACCTGGGGATTAGAAAGTCCCCCTAGCTGCCTTTAACATGTTTACTGGTTTCACTTTTATTGAGCCTTCCATCTTGAATTATTTTTGAGAACTCAGTCTTGATTTCTCTGAAATTTTCAAATGTGTTTGAAAAATGAAACATTAAAATAGGACGACAGGAATAATTCATCAGACAATAATCTTATATATACTGAATGTCTTATGCAGTCAGTGACATCTGGGCTGAACCCTATAGCCACAACCAGCTATAGTGTCTGCAAGTACAAATCCATCTATCCTGAAATGGAGTTCTCAAAGAAGAAAAGGCATCATTGAGCTATCAGGGGCCATGGTTCTGTTTGGTGGTGCTTCTTCCTTTTTCAGTGACAAAACCAAGGTAAAGACTATAAATAAAAAACCCAAAAGGCACCAAATGGAAAACAGGCTGTGGCAAAGTGTGGCAAGACTGCCCACCTGAGCACTGAAATACGAACTCTTATAAGAGTCAGGTGTAGCAAGAATGAGTAAACATCGATACAAACTCAAAACTGCAAGAAATAGATCCTCTGTTTCTTGGTGCAGGCAAACTGCAGCTAGAAGCATTTTAGAAAGCTAAGCACAGTAACGGCTGTACTGTAGGGATAACCAGGTTAAATTGACCTGCATTATAAAGGAGAAAGATTGAATTATTTGAACTTCCATTCTGGCCATATGTGCTGTGAATGGCATAGGAAGAGCATTCGACTTTCAGATCTCTTGACTTTCCTGCTCCATGGCCCTTGTCTCCCCCGCTAAGCAAACAGGAAAGTAATGATTATTGCTACCGGGAAGCTGGGAAACATGGGTTCTGCCTCTACCTCTGGTGCTGGCATGATGGATTACTTTGGGCTAATCATTTCAGCTCATAACCCATCCTTTAAAACAGCCCTAACCATTCCATACACATTTGGGAGGTGCTTTGGAAAATGGCGATGCCACATAGACCCCATTGCTGCCTGCCTGCAGCATCACAGACTCCAAAAACAGAAAGGTCTGTCCAGGCAACCATGATGACCAAGG
This sequence comes from Opisthocomus hoazin, assembly GCF_030867145.1. Classification (NCBI taxonomy): domain Eukaryota; kingdom Metazoa; phylum Chordata; class Aves; order Opisthocomiformes; family Opisthocomidae; genus Opisthocomus; species Opisthocomus hoazin. Next base: position 10,802,406 of record NC_134427.1, read on the forward strand.
TCTGTGCTCTTCTGGGAGATACAAATACTGTGGAAATATTGCGAACAGAGCTCTTGAAGAAACACTGCAGTTGGTGTCAATTGATGAGCTCATGTGCCATCAGCTGTGCTCAGAGCTGCACAGGTTTGGGACCCACAAAGCCATTTTAGCACACCAGCACTAGCAGCACAGTGAGCCCTACCAAAGTCATTGGAGGCCTTCTGGCACCCTTCCCCAGCTCATGTTCCTTCCAGGGGTTTTCTTCCTAATGAAATTCTTCCTTTCAACAATAATTTCATAAAATTTCATATCCAGGTTCAATTTTGTATTTATACCCATTTTATTCATGGTTTTGGAACAATTCTAAAAGAATTCTAGCCCATACATTTGCCAAAATTTGATAAATCTGGTTTTTGTTCAAAGGTCCACACCACGCAACATGGAACAGACCTGTTGAGCCCACACTCGGACCACTACCTTCACTCTTCCACCTTCCTCTTTCACCTCTGAGACCATCTCTCTGACGCACCCACAGCGCAATCTCCACACTTCGTTCACCTTGCTGTTCCCCGCCCTGCTGCTCCCAGACACAGTATCCCTTCCCTGGGAATCTCCTGCCCTAAACACCACTTACGAGACCTCTCCATACGCAGGGTCTCACATACCGGCACGGAGGACCTTGTGAAAACTGAACAAATACCAACACCAGAAAGCCATTAGGTGACTGTGGAAGCAGTGGGCCTTTTCTTCACACAAAACTACACAAGGAACCTGCATATTGGGGCTGTCCCTCGGCTTCTCAGCTGCACCATGCTCTGAGCAGCACCTGACAGAGTCAGAGCAAAAAGAAGCCAGTTGTTTAAACCTGGGTTCATCAGGAAGGTCCAGAAATCCCAGCAGAGAAAGTGAGATAGGAGCCAGATATCACAGCTGACAAACCACAAACCATAGCACCGAAGGGGGTAGCTGTCAAAACCGCACTCTGAAATGGCTCATCAAGCTTTGCCTCAGCCTTGTCCTAGCTTGGAGAGCTGAGGACAGCTCTGCACGCTCTCTCTTTCCCCAGGGAGTTTCGAGAGCTTGTGTGCACCCAAGGGCCCTCCTGGAGTGCAGGGAGCAGGACACTGTCCCCTTCTGCACCCATGATATATAAAGAGGCCCCTTGTCCTCTCTTCCGCTCCCCTTTCACATTCTCTTAGGCAGTGGCTAACAGAGCAGGATCGGGGGAAACACTGCAGAGGAGCCCAATGGCTGGCACGTTTACACAGCGCACGGTGTCCCGATCGCTGCTGTTCAAGCACGCAAGCGCCCTGCACTAGGCTGCCGGGATGCCACAGCTGCTGTTCCAGCCACGGGCCAAGGTGTCGATCCAGCATTTTCCAGCTGGCCAGAGCAGCAGACTTTGTCTCCCGCTCCCTTTGCGGAACGCTCACTGGTGCAGTGTGATTGCTCAGCCTGAACATATTAACGCAAGAGCACTACAAAGGTTTATCTTAACTAGGGCTAGAAGGAAAATGACTAAGAATCTTTGGCAGGCAGAGTGAAACCTATCATTAATTTTAGTAGTGAATGATCCAAAATATATACACATGTTGTCCTTTTATAGAGGGAATGGATTTCTCTATTGCTGCTTTAAAAATGTCATGCTAGCTCCACCTAGCACATTGAATGCTTATACTAGCACTGGTGAATCATTCAGAATTAAGTACGGTCACTTTTGTTCAGTTTGATCAACTGGTTATTTTTTGCAATTCAGACTAATGCCTCCATTAAATTCCTTTCAGTCTCCCACGAGAAAAATACAGCCTTCAGCTAATCTCTTAAGGGTACATTTATGAAGTATGCAAAAGATTTTACAAATAACTGAGGGGGAAGGCAACACTTTGTTATGCATCACATATATTTTAAAAGCCCATTACAGTCCTCCAGATTTATCATGCTACCAGAACCCAGATGGATATTTAATACAAGTACAATTTTAAAGGTCAATGCAGAAATCCAACTGACTGATCCGAAATTGCCCAGACAATAGAAGTGCTCAGGCCACCCCTTGCAAATGCTGCCTAATGATTCATACCTTGCAAGCTCTGTTGGTCCCAACTGGATCAATATTATCCCATTAAAAGTTTCTGCTCAGTAGCTAAACAGTAAAATCACTAAAACAGGATTCCTGGAATACCAATTCCAAAGAAAAAGCAATCAGACATAATACTACTACTACAGCCTGCCTAATTATTTGTAATTGGCTCTGCACTTAATTTAACAAAAAAATTTGGCAGTCAATGAACGATATTTTTGACAACAGACAAAATAAAAAAGTTTTTGGAGAAGGGACAAGTATGGAGGTAAACCATGCACTTACCTACAGAAATCCAGAAGCGATTACTGTGGTGTCTAACAGGACAACTTCCCTTCTAGCAGGGCTATCAAGGGGTAGCACTGCTGGTAATTGCCTTTAAATAAAGGAAGAAAGCCTTCCCTGCGCCACAGACTTTCTGTGCACTCTGCTTAGACGTTCAGATGGAATGGATTCTTGCTGAGCATCCAAAAGTAAGCAACAGATAAATCGTTCAGCGGATATTTTCCAATGTCTTCGTCACAAGTTCCAGAGAAAACTTCACTGCCATTCAAAGGGCTAGTCCTGAGTAAGTCAGAAAAGACTGGGAAGATTTAAGGGCATCATATGAAGTTTACATCATTTCCACACCCCTTCTGTGGGCTTGGGGCTTTGTAGTTCAAGTCCATGGGTTTTCTCATCAGAAGGATCGTTCCATTTTTTCTGCATTAGGTGACAAATACACCCACAGTTGTGGCATTTCAGATGGGACTGGAATGGCCCTGTGCAAGAGGTAGAGTAAGGCCATCTGGAGAACAACTTGAGTCTCACCAAATTCACGCTGCAATCCTCGTCAGTACAAAGTTCAAGCACTTCTGCTTAAGGGCCAAACTGAGGATCTAGGGACATAAAAAATGTGTTGAGAAACCCACAGGCAAGGGGAGAGTGATGGGGAGAAGTTACTAGGATTTGTGGAAAGCGGGCTAAAGCAGATGACTCCATAGCCTTTTGCAATAACAGCCACCATAGGGAGACAAAGTATAGCAACAAAAACATGGCAGAAACATAACAAAAGCCGTCACATATCCTCAGTATGGTATATTACCCACAGAAAACTGGCTCTTCTGTATATACATTATTAGCAAACAGATTTTTAATATTTTCATTTGGAAAAAATTAACCAAATAGGAAAGCCATTCTGAAGATTAGGCCTTCTGCAGAGATGAGAAAAAGAGCTGATATAGACCTTTGTCACAGCACTGAATAATACCAAAAAGAGCCAGAGAAACACAAATCAGAGCATACTCAACCCACAGGGATTTAAAAAGCGAGTCCCAGCCCTGAAAGCTGCACTACCTTTCCTATGTGGGAATCCTGTTCCTGTTTTGCAAATGTACCATCTCCACTGCACACACTTGGAGCACACCGAGCCCATATGCTTGGGTGGGCTTCAGGCCCACACCGAGACAAGTGCCAGTTCCACTAGGGCAAGAGGTGCTAAGTGAATCTGCATGCAGATGGGGAGTATGCATAACGAAGCGAGTGCCAGCTCTTTGGCAGCACGCTGCTTGGCTGAAAGGGTGATGCCATGTTGATAGCAGATGCTGCTAACACCTGTTGATGGGTACAGCATTCTCTTTTAAAAGCAGTCAACCGTGGGAGGCAGGAAAGCATGGGGCTTGTAGGCACTCAGGGGACAGAAACAGATAATTGCTTTCCAGGTGCCAGCGGGCAGTAAACAAAGAAAAATGTGTGCTGCAAAGTTATGGAGCCAGGCAGGACCTGAAGGAATCAAACAGCAGCACTGAGCCCCAAGGAAAAGAAACACCAGTCTGAAGCTGCAGGACCCAGAGCGATGTACCTCATAACTCCATGTGCAGCAGCAGGAAAGCAGAAAACATAAACCCTCTTCAGTTTCAGAGGGAGCTGGGTTTAGCACAGAGACCGCTTTGCCTAAGCCATGCTTTGGGCTGAAATGAAGTATTTGAGAAAAAGAAGGATTAGGGCTGCATAGACAATAAAGCGGAAGAAAGAACATTTCCCTTTCTGAATAACCCAGCTGGGAGGCTGTATGCAAACTGCCCGAGACTACAATTTGTACCCAAACGGGTTGCCGCTGTTCCTGTAACACGTGCCTGTTCTGTGCTGGCTACCTCCCATTCACTAATCGTTCAAGCCGTTCAGCTGGCCCAAGACAGAACCCTCAGCCTCCTGCATAATTCTTCAGTGCTCAGCCAGGAAGTTCTCAAAGTGTGAGCCAGCGGAAATCTGGAAGGCCACAACACTTTCATCATTTCCTTGGAAAGCATTGTTGACTCGTTACTTCATTTTTCCACAGAATTTTTCATCCACATCCCTAGATAGGGAGCATCGCAGACATCAGTAGTTCTTTAATACAACATAACTTAAGAAGCATCCACTTACTTGTACGTAGGACAAAAAAGGATTTTCTTCTGGCATGAAGCAGATGCACTGAACACATGCGTTTTTATTTCTTTACCCCAAGGTCTCCAAGAATGCAAGTCATATCGGGCCAAACCAGAAGTTTGCTTAGGTTAGGCAGATGCCAAGGACAGAGCATAGGGCAGGGAAAACAGATACATTCCCCTAATAGTCTACTGGCATTCAACCATTTCCAAGCTAGCAGCTTTCTAAGCCAGATATCATTTCTACCTCACAAACCTCATTGGATCTTGTCCCATCTCTGCTTACACCAAACCCAGCACTTGATACCTTCGCTGTATTGCTGTTGGACCAGCACTGCCTGAGAGAGCACACCATCAATTCCCACCCGCCCCACTCACACGATTTTACACCCCTCTGCCATATCCCTCCCCTTCCATCCTTCGGACTCCAGACTAGTAAGATTCATTTGAGCAGTTTTAGCGCTTCCTTTTCAGTATCACATTCTTAAATATCCCCCTTGTTCACTCTGCTTTAGAAACTCATTCTCTACTACATTACATTACAGGAGTCTTACTTGTCTCAGTCCCTGCCCTCAGATAAGGTTTTGAGGTAGGAAAGGAACTGTGGCTTCCAGAGAATAAAGCTTTCCTCTCCAGAAGCAGTGCTAAAAAGAAACTACAGACCTGGGTTATGGTTGCAAAGGTCTCTAGCACCAAACAAGAGCAGTAGCTGGCCAGTCAACTTTGTGTGTTAGGGCAGTCAGGACTCAGTTTGCACTAGTCAAAATAAAGCTTGAAACAAATTTGTGTTAGGGCACCCTCATTGTGTGTCTCATTTCCTTGCTTCCTGCTACTTCTATGTTAGTATACTCTTCCTCCACTACCAATTTCTTTTTAAATGCCCACTCAGACCTGCTGCAATAAAGAGTGTTTTCATTACAGATTCTCACGTATTACTAAAACCCCCAGATTTCAGATAAGCATGTTTTTCTATTCCTTCAAGGTTCTATCAAAGAGTGCCCCAGCTCATTACTGTCTTCTGACCAAGTTTCAAAACTCAGCTTGTTTAACACCACAGAAGCATAAAAACAAAGAAAAAATAATTTTCTGGAAATCCTGTCCACTGCTTCTTTTATTTTAAATTGGATTAGTACTTCCATTGAAATCATCGTGTGGAAAAAAAAAATCCAGCCCCCTGAGGGACACTAAACAGAAAAATTTTTAATATGCAAAGTTCAGAAAGCTACAACAGAAAAGAGGGTTTTGAAAGGAGCACGTCTAGCCGGCCCTAACAATAGTTTTTGTCAGTCCCCCAGCTCCTGCAGCACTATCAGCCAGCTGGCTGCATAATTTAACATATAATATCTTATGCATCTTGATCTTATCACAACACTTTATAGAGACTAAGGGAAATGGTAGAACAGACTTTTTAAAGCTTATATTGTGCTTGCTTTGAACTGCTGAGGTTTACACTGCATCCAGCCGACTACCTAATCCAATGAACTGAAATCTACTGTCAAATGAAGCACAAAGTAAAAAGCATTTAATAAATACATGGATGGAATGGAGATCAGCTGACCATGGAAGGCATTCTGTTTAGTCATTCTTCTTTTAAACTGTTAGGTTTTCTAAAATCCACGCAGTAATATATCTAATACTCTCTGAGTTAATGTTTTAGAGCTTCTTTCTTCCTAGGCTAGCTCCTTCTTCTAAAGCTTGCTATTGAAAAGAGAACAGCACATTTTACTAGCAAATAATAATGCTAGCAAATCACTATGCAATACATTTTATTGCACAAGTTTACTACAGAAAAAGTTTTTGTATTTTGCCATAACTAATAAAGAACAGAAAAGTGCCCTGTGCTCGCCTTTGGCCTTTATCAAGTAAAGCCAGGCAGCACTTTTTTATTATGCTTTTTTTTTTTTTTAATTTTTGAACTGGCGAGCCAAAAAGAAAAAAAGACACTGAAAATAAAGCCACAGCATTTATATGACTGCTTTTTTGAATCAAGCACCAGTCTGGCAAGGTAGACATCATGCCCACAAAGTTGTTTTTCCCAGGGTGAGAACAATCCCTCACACTCTAGCTGTTCCGACCTTGCGATTTTCCCACACATGGGGAAGTTGACTGCATAATTTACAGAATATCTTAAGTCATGGATTTTTTTTCCCCCAAAGTTAATCCCTGTAAGAAAAATAGATCAATGTGAATCAGCTGAACCTAGGAAGATGCAGAAAACAGGGTTGTTGCTAAACATAAAAACTCCAGGAAAACCGTACCCATTGTAATAGCACATGATTATCACCATGACTGTTCAGAAGATAATTATTTCTACTAAGATGTGGCAACCTTTTGCAAAGAACAGATAGATACTTCTGCTGGCAATCACCCAGTCTAATATCTGCGTTTTTATTAAGATATTAGACAGGGGACAGGTGAAAATAACATGATTAACTTTTTGCATTCTTTTTATATGACTTATGTCCTTTACTCTATCTTGGCCTCCACATATGTCGTAAATCAATGAAAGGGGAGAGTAATAAAAGTAGAGATACACAGAAAAGATGAAGGACTAATATTCAAGTCCTCCCACGGAAGACAGACAAACCTCCCAGGAAATGTAGGCAGATTTGCGTTAAGAGGAGAATGGGAACGTGAAAAATATCAGCCAACCAAAATAATGGAAAACCCCCCAAAACATATGTAAGTATGGACAGCCCTGGAAAACTAGCAGGGACCTCTCTGTACGAGTATTGTCTGGGGAACAAGATATCTCAGGGCTTTGAAGTCAGACTATCCAACCATGAGGTACCAAAGCCTGTCAACATCCAAAACTAGCACAATGGTTATAAAGGGAAACGGGAGCTAGGACACACTGATAAATGCAGTAAAACCACCTTGAAAACACAAGAGCTAAGAGATTAACAATCTAGACAATACTCTTTCCTCCACACTGTCATGGTTGATTGTTTAAAGCCTGTCAGGAGTTCCTCTGGGAAGTCCTTCATAGATATACTGAGAGCAGTGGGAGAGCAGGGAATCAGTCAATATATAAGAACTTTGTTACTCAGACAGTATCATATGAAATTAATAGCAAATTACAATGACATTTGGGGGAAAGTGTTTTTCTTTCACAGTAACAATCAAGTAGTTTGAAGTATTTTTAAAAGGTTTTCTCTGTTTAGTATTTAAAAAGAGGCACACGCCTGTGCTAAAGCTATAGCAAAATCTTGAGGACATTTCAGCTACTGGAGAGTTTCCAGAAATACTTCTGTTGCCAACACTGAAAGTTTTCTTTTTCCGATCTCACTTTCTTTTTCAAACCATGAGCAAATATGCAACAGCACTGAAATCATTAGCACCACCCACTGGGCAGATCTGCTTGGCGCCGCAGGCTCAGTATCTCCACGACAGACAGTTGGAGGCTCTATCTGGACACCAACGAAGAGACTTGCAGAGCACTAACAGTATTCCATTGCACAGCCTTCGTTAAGTTTCTTTCTCAAGGAAAAATGGCAATTTCTAAGGGAAGCCCATGAGCACATTTGGTTTTAGCTCCTACATCACAGTAGTAAAACTACTATTGGAATGCTGCACACATATCAGGAAGTTCACGATTTTAAAAGAATGATGGAACATGAAAAAACCATAGAAACAGCCAAAAAGCATTTGAGAGGTAGACACTATGCTTCACAGTGAGAGACCCAAAGAGCTTCTTACAGAAAAACTAATACCAAGCAGAGACTTGTAGAAGTGCATGAACAACCTTCTTGGAAAACATGCATGTGTGTGTCTACCAACATAGACAGCTTCTGTAATTCAGCAGAGAAAGCAAACGAAAATAACAGTGTCACGATGTTGAAATTAAGGAGTCTGGTATTAAACTCTACCAATCAATACACTCACAGTACTCTCAAATATCATGTGTCCCCTGGAAGACTGGGAGCATTTCTTTCATTGCTTTTCTTTATCTATCTTCCTCCAGTCAACACCCTGAAGAAAATAATTGTATCTTCTTTCCTCATGCACCAAGCTCTGAATTACAATATAAGTTCCGTTGTCCCAAAGAGTTGGTAATTCGCCTGCTTTTGCTTGTCCCTATCATCCTCCAAGTAGGAAAGCAAAGCAGTGGCACTCTCAAAAGTTCATTTGATTGGCAAGTGCCTAAGGCTTTCTACTGATCTTTAAATGCACTATGAATCTAATAAAACCTTCAACATCAGTGCTGGAATGTTTCATACACTGAAGTTTTATTCCATTTCTTATTTATCTGACTACTACCAAACAAGAGGATATTCCATGAAAGCTAATACAGCCCTACACAAGATATGAACCATTCTCAAAATACTCTATGCGTATGTGCACGCACACATGAGTCCACATATCCTACTGCTTAATTCTCAATGAAGATGTTTGTTTTGTTTTAAATATTCTGACTAGAGAAATTCTGCTTCAGAAATATCTCTATAAATACACCAGGAGCAAATTTGACATATACAGTATAATTCCTTTGCTATCTAGACTTGATCCTGTACAGAAATCATCTGTTGCATTAAAAAAAACAAAACCACACACAAAAATCAAATAAGATTATTTTTGCACACTGCTTACTATTTCTTAAAATTGCATTTTATACTGTGCATGTATAGAGCACAAGATCATCGCAAAGTGGTGTTTTACCACTGCTTAAAAATAATCAAAAACACTTGCCACAAAAGCATGCCCAGATGTACAGAGAAGCCAGGTGTACAGAGGTGAGACACTAAAAGCAATCCTTTCATTCTGCTCTGCTCAGGAAAGGCCTCAACTACGTTGCCCAAAGCTCAACAAGAACCAGGACCAATGGAAAAAAGTTCGGAAGAAATAGCCAGAAAAGTAAAAAATTGAACTTACTGGGAAGACTGGAAAACACAGGTTGCTGCATTGGGGGAGAAGATGACTGCAGAGAAGAGATGTTAAAATGGTTCAAATGGCCTTGCTTGCTACAGAGCGTGCACAATATTGAGGTTAGAAGGCACTTCTCAGAGGGTCAAGGGCTGCTCCCTGTCCCAGTACACCTCTGTTTTTCTAGAGGTGTTTGTTTAACTTCACCTTCACCAACGAAGGCTAAAAATTTCCCTGAGTAATAAATTCTGATGCTTTCCCACTGCTTCCTTAGGAAGTTTCTTCCTAGCATCCAACCTCAATGCTCCTTGTCACAATTTAACACCTTTCTATAAGGAACACAGAAACAAGAATATTTTCTTCTTCAGGCCAGTAGTATCGCCACACCACCCTTTTTCAGTTCTTGATGTTAAACAAGCCCAGTTTGTTTAGCTTTCCCCAACAGTCATACTACCTAATCATCAGCCAGTTCAAGTTACTTCCTTCCAGACCCCTTCCAGTTTGCTCCCAACTCTCTTGAAGCATAGAGCATATCAATTTTCTTCTAGGTTACTTTTCCGTGTATCCTCCCAGCACAGTGTTTGCCTGTTTCAGAGCAGCGAGGCACCCGGCTCCCACGCAGCAGTCACCCACTCGGCTCACCCCACCCCATCTCTGCCACTGCTGCCCCACCGGCTGCTCACCAGCCTACGTTTCTGCAGCCAGTGGCTGCTGTCTGGCGTAGTGTGTGGCATCCTGTGAAACTGCATCCCTAGGTCTCAGACCATGTTTGCAATTTGTCATGACAATTTCGATTTCCAGTTCCATTCTCCAGCATACACACAATCCCTTCCAAATGGCTAATTTCAGTATTTGGTAGAACGCAAAATCAAGTCTGATATTAAGAAGATCTTTCAGACTAATTACAATTAAGCACGGCTAAGGATCCTGTAGAAACTCCACCCTGGAGGTCCTTAGGAAAAGGGTAGCAAAACTTCCGTTTGAAAGAGTATCGTTACACATGACCCTGCTCGGGATGGATAGATGACTTGCAGAGAGACTTTCGGACATGCTTCATGGGGACACGAAAGCAAGGACTCTTGCTCCATTCACACATTCATTTCACATCTTGTTGCTGTGTGTCAGAGTGACAACGTGCTGTGTCCAGCTGTGACAGCTGTCTTGGCAGCAAACGCTCCAAGCACCAGCGGAGCTTAAGGGAGCTTCTGGATGGAGCGAGAGCCCTTGCTTTCATGCCCTAAAGGACTCCCAGCTCTCTCTGAAAGCGACATCAGTTCCCATGAGAGAGGGGGAGCGAGAAGACTGGGTGCTGTTCCCAAGGAGCACCCGATCACCTCTGCAGATGCAGACCCCTTGTGCTTCCACGTAATTTGAGCACTTGCTTCGCACTTCTTACCCTGCTCCTATTCCTCAAGGTCTCAGCAAGAATTTAGCTTCTTTTCCCAGAAAAACCTCGTTCCTGCAGATTGATGGGTTTTGTCTTGATCCCTAATCCCTGCAGACTTATACCTCTCTTCCAAAGGAAGGCTCATACTTCACTCTTAATCCAAGGCTCCGTATATTAATAACTTACAAAAACCATACAAAAACCTTTGGCCTGCTGGAAGCAATAACCCATTGATTTAACATTTTTTTCACCACTATAAACTAATAAAAGGATGCAGCCAAGCCACTCTATCACAAACTGTCACCAACAGCTCAGAACAAATCAGATCCCTTTTGGATCAACAGAAACATGAAGGCTCCTGCAAACTCCCACTTCATGCCTGCAATGAACTGTGGGCAGTACCTCAAATCACCTCGCTTCATAGGCTTTCAGCCCCCATCCCACTCCCATCACCTGCATATGACCAAGTGCACTCAGAACAAGACTAATGAGTGCATGAGTATCAGGGTATGTCAAATTAATGTACTTACAAACAGAAGGGCTGACAGACAATCTCAGTTACAGCCCGTGATCTCCAAATTCAGCTCTGATGTTTTAAAATAGCCTTCTTGTCACCCCCAAACATCAAACAGCCATGCCCAAAGCTGGTTATACATTCCCTCTTTCATCAACAAATCTCTGCTCCTGCCTTGTCCTAATTGATGCGTTACCTTGAGTTGTCACATCCCATTATACATGATGTGACATAGGATGACATGAATAATGTAGCCCACTTCAATGTGAACAAATTAATCAGATTAGCTTTGGGGAAAAACAGGAAAGAATAAATGTACTGAGCAGCAGTTTACTTGAATCATTGCTATATTATTATTATTAAGAAGTCTACTTCCCTCTTGTTGAAGAAGATGAAAAAGCCAAAGTAAAAAAGAAATTTATTTCCTCACAAAAAGCGTTTAGGAAAGCTTCCACAGACCTGTTTTCCAAATCCTACAAAAATTAAATGGGTCACTTCAGCATTGTTTGGCATTGAACTATATCTGTCACCAGATACTAACAGACACTTTTCATATCTCTTGAGAAATGAAGGACATGTGGAAGCAAGGACCTTCTTTGCTGGCTTGTTCTTTGACTAAGCAGACTTTCCCCCCCCCCCATTTGTTCTACAAACTGGATGTCCACAGATACCAGAATCTAAGCATGAAATCAAAGAGCCAAAAAATTTAATTAAATCTCCTGATAACTACAATCTGATCCAGCAAGCTTCCTGCTTTACTCATGCGGAGGAGGAAGAACGGTGCTTAGAGAAACACAGCTTCCTGAGGGTTGCTCCTCATGGCCATCAGTCGGCCAGAGCGCTGAGAAGATGGTAAGAGTAGGGTAGATCCGTGTCTCTTTTTGATCACAAGCATATTCCCAAAGTCTTCTAGGAGTACATGCTAGACAAATTCTCTTGTAGGCCTCTGGGTTATGCTTCACCCTCATTTTCATTCTCTGCATTCCCACTAGGGTTCATGGAACCACATGCAGATTAACCACGTAAGGAATCCAGCCCTCTGCTTTTATTTTCACCTGTTATGCTTTCATCATAGCTGAGTGAGCAAGAAACTACCTGCTGCTTGGGATGAAAATGCAAGAGAGGGAGCTTACAGTTTCAAGACGAGTATATCAAGATACAGCATCTGTCCTTTTTGTTCCTTCTGATTTATAGGGATTTCGGTTTGGGCCAAATTCACTGCTACATTAGGAATGAGAGTAACCTAATGCGATGCTGTACCCAGAATGAATTTGGCACAGTGACTTCAGCTCATTCATTCTCAGGGGCAATATTCCAGAGCATGTGATCCATGATGCATAGTAGGCGAATTTGCACTGATGCAGTAGGTGACTTTCTAATTTCCTTTATGTTTGGACCATCCTGTTGCCTGGTATTACAGAAGAGGTTTTAGCTGAAGCTATTTAGTTTGAAGGATTAGATAATAAGGATATGTAACTTTCATAACCAGAAATAGGTTCTGCTAGGATTTTGCACGGGAACATTATTAGTGCAGCACAGAATCTCTGGACATCCAATTTGATAATCCTTCACATTTGAAGGCAGCAGGAGAAGCAACATCTGATTTAGAGACAATTAACTTTTTACTGAGAAAGAATGTTGTCAGGGAGCAGTCAGAACTAAAACCTAATCTTTCTGATTTATATGAATTTCAAGAATTTTACAGCTTGAAAATTGTTGTCACAGTTATAAACAGGATTCCAGGCAGATTTATAAGACTGACAGATTTCCCATATCACAAATATAGTAGCTGCAAATATGGTTCAGATATCAACCTTGATCTCCCCACTTTCTAGATAATTGCTGGAATATGAAATCATCTTTTTAAAGCTTCCTAGAGACCTTCTCCAACAGCATTACTGAAAATGATCTGACAGAGCCTAATGAACATAACACGTCTTTAGCTTACAGGAGTCAATGCCCAGATTTAGTCTTCATTGTGATTCACATTAATTTTTGGCCTTTGCAGAGGAATGAGTATTATCCTCAACACTGACATGCCCAAATTTTGAAATCCTACATCCTTCCTGAGATGATGCCAGGGATGGCATGAACAGCAAGCTTATTTGGGGACCACAGAGCTGGGCTGATGGAGGTGGTGGTCAGGGCTGCCCACCTGCTGCTGGGCAGGAGGCACTGATGCCTGCCTGACCCTGCTTCCCTTGCAGCCAGGAGGTCTGTAAGGTTCTTTGACATGAAAGCGCTAGCTCTGACCTAGCTAACATCAAAAAATAGTTTCTGCTTAATGGTTACTTCTTCTGTTTTAAGATACGTGCACTTACTCAGAAGAGTTCGGCACTTGGCACCTAGATTTACTGTTCTAAGGTAATTTCCTGTCTAGCTTCTCTAAAAATTCATGGTTTCTACCAACATTTTCTGTATAAGACTAAGGATAAAACCTTATCTCTGGTAATGCTGCAGATGGACTCAGTCATGTAACGTGGTTGGCAGCTTCACAACAATCCATAACTTTTGAGGGAAGCAAAACTGAAAGCAGTATTCAAATGCTTGGCCTCCCAGGCCAGGTCTTCTGGGAGGACTCAGGTTTTGCTAGGAAATCCCAGCTCTGCGTTGGTCTGGGATACTTTCAGTGAAAAGCTGCCAACACAGAAACTGAGACCAATGTGACTCTGTACAACAGACTCCAACATCAAAGTGGGAGAATCTACACTAGGTCAGCAACAGGTCTGCAGCAAATTACACACCCACCCCTACACGCCACTGTCACTAAGATTTTGGTGCTGAATGTGACTTTGGACCCCTGCAGAGATCAGCAGTAACCCGACTTGGTGGCAATGCAGAACTATAGCAAGTCAGGGATCCACTTGATACCAGTGGGCACACACCAGAGTCCTCTGCAGCACAGAATTTATTTCCCAGAGGAAAGGCACGGCCATGGACCATTAAGCAACATCCTCAGTGCCTGCTACATCAAGGTTTTCAGGAAATCAAAGAAGTGACAACACTGCACACATCTTCCAAAATATAAGAAACCGGGCAGAGGCTCAGCAGCTGAACATCTGCCACAGACAACCACAATGAATAACATGTTGCCAACGAAGGCACCAGAAATAAATCTCAAGAGACACAGTGCAGTGAAACAAGGACTAGAGATGAGCAGAAGGGAGATTTGCTGTGATAGAGGTAGATCATGTGCGGCTTGGGAGCAGATTTCAGACCCTGGCAGTCTCATCTAGACAGAGGATTTAACCCAAGTGTATTAGGAAGTAACAATCTTAATCTGAGTCCTTTTAGCAAGTGATAATGTTCATACCAGCTAATCTGTGCCACTAACAGTTCTCTGCTTCCAAAGCTAAGGCAGAAAGCCCACCAGCTCCAGCAACACTTTCCACGTTTGGATCAAACTGCAGGCAAAATACAAGTGTCTACACGTCCAGTGCTGGCTGAGACCTCCTATATAAAATTTTCTATACATACTTTAAAAATTGCTTAGCAGGTGTTTTATGTAAATCTGCTCTGAAGCACCAGCGTTTGCAATTAACCCTCTTGGCTTGGACATACCTCCGAAGTGAAGTCCTTTCCACGCTCTCTACCATCTCATTACTTAAGTCCCTTTATTGCCAAGGGGATAAGTTCTGACTTTGCCTTTGTGAGGAGTGATGGAGGCAATATAGATCTGCAACTTCCAAGAGAGGTTGCTGAGGTACTTTCTTTGGCAGGCGATCCAGGCATAAGTCTTACATGAGTACTGCAAGGAGGGCAGTATATAGCACTCCTTACAGTTGCAGGACACAGCAACATAGAAACTACAAATCTGTGTTAAAATGGGCTCCAACACAAGTGTATTTCTGATGCAGTGACAGCTAGACTTTGCAGAATTATTTCATTAAAAAAACTAGCTGAATTTTCAATAACTATATTTATTCCTGTCATTCACTAATATACTTGCTGACTAAAAATGACAAGGGACTTCCAGCATTGCTAATAGGTTCCCTATTATGGAAGAGTCAAGAATTACTGTATTCACTTTTGAAGTATATTATCTATCATGGTCAGTGCACAGCTGTCTGTGTTCCTAACTCACTGGTAATTAATGTCACCAAGAAGTAACATTAATCCCACATACTGACAGAAAGCAGGGAGCAAGTCTCCTGGAATTTATGCCCTTCCCCCTTCAGAGGGGGGAATTTCTGAGTTTGAATTGATTCAATGGAGCTGAGATAACAACAGGACTTGGGAAGGTGATTCTCTCACGTCAGAAGTCCAAAACAGACCTGCAGCAAAGACATTAAATTTGCCAATTCTCAGTGGAGATAAAGAGGGCAGTCTGGCACCTAAATATATCTGTGAACTGTGTATTGGTTCTGAGGTATGTTCCTCCCAAACAGGTTTGTCTGGAATAAAGAGCAATGCTTTATCAGGGTAGGCTTGTCCCTGCCTAACTGCACCATTGTCCCTGCAGCATGGCCATCCTCACAGAGACGATGGCAATGAACAGCAGAAGTCTCCATCTTAAAGCATGGGATCCAACAACTCTTTCGTTGCTGGAAAGAGCCCACCCAATGAGAAACAGCAATGGAAGGTCCAAGACTGATGATTTGACAGCAGCAGACAGAAGATCAAAGCAAGAGGTAGCTAGGGAACTGCAACATCCTCAACCAAAAATATGGCAAACCTACCTCGGAACCACTTAATCCTATACCTGTAGGTGTGCAAGAAATGGAGAGAAGGCTTTACAACTTTCTGTAACCCAGAGGATTTTCAGTGCATCTGACAACACTGATTACTAGTGATTAATAATTATTTAGTTTTAGAAACACTAAGCAATTACAATAATTTTGCCCTAAAGCAGTTTCAAATGTCATAATCTCCCAGTGACGCTAAGGTTGCTTGGATTCCCACAAAGGAGATTGTTTCTGCAAAGTAATGCTCTTTTACTGTGCACAGTAAGTCACATCACATTTTCAGCCTTTCCTGCAAGCATCAGCTTGAAAATAACTACAGGTGAACCTCCTGCAGTCCCGATTTTGGAAGCTTTAACTCCATACAAGTGAGCATCACCCTATCCAGGTGTGGACCCCCTTGCCAGTCATGAGCTCAGCAGGTGTCAGACCCGCCAGCCCTCTCTGGGGCTGATCACACACCAAGTAGTTAGCGTACGGACTCATTCCACATTTGCCTGCAATAAATGTAGTCATCTTGTTTCTGTCAGTAACATTTACTCAGTCGATCAGCAAGAAGGGAAGTCATGAGATTAATTTCTCAGTCTAAACATGGTAATACTTCCTAGGTCCTTCCAACATCAGACTTGCACAAATAAAGGGTCGAACTTAACCCGAAGGCAACGCTCTGTGTGCACTGTACTCCCTCTGCGTCATGAAGGCTTTTCTCATAGAGCAATCAGTCCAGCACAGGCACGCAAACTGATTTCCTATACATAGCCCAGAGTGGACACACAATGAGTTAACCCTCTCCACGTTTGAAAATGAACTATGAGGCAGATACAGTAGACGTTTCCATCTCGGCCTCTCAGTGCCTTATACCAACATTGTTCCCAAATTCTCACCTCTTGAAACTCTAGCTAAGAAATGAGCTTTTCCATTCCTTTCTATCGATTTCTAAATTGCTTTAAAAATAATACATTTGAAAACCTTCCATGTCCAATAATTACTACAAAGGAGGATGTAAGTTGCCATACAGCTGTCCTTCAATTCTGAATTGGCCCTCCAGAGATTCATCTGTGTGTTTTTGTGTCTACAGTCAGGCGACACTAATACATCCACCTAAAAGATAAAGCTAAGAAAAAGATTTGACCTCACTGCTTGTAAACAGTCAGAATGCAAATCACCATGGAAATCTAGGCAGCTCTTTATGAAGTGCACTAACTGAGTGGATGCAAGACAGCCAACAGTTACAATATATTCTACTGAGGATCGTGTGATTTGTACAAGTTTCAGCTGATAGAGCTGTAGAAGATACAAAAAGAGTTTTTAAAACTCCATTCCCTACTGTCATCTCTCCTTTCCTTGTTACGAAAGGATGCAAGAAATTCTGGAGCATCTCATCTTCAGAAATTAGCCAGGTCTCAGGAAAGCAGAGACTGGTATTCAAAAAAAGACAAACATCCATCTGCATTTAAAGAGGAAGTTTTGCTGGCCAGGATATTTGTCATATAATTACTTACGATTCAATAAGCAGAAGAGAAATTTATATCGAAATTTTACTTCAATCCAAGCAAGTTAGGCACACTGAGGCTACTCTCCAAGACAGCACAATCAACAGTGAAATCACATCTAGTTGAACGCATTTGCTGTGTGCATACAGCACTACCTAAGAGGGATAAAACCAGGATTTCTCTAGCTGTAGAAATGGAAACCTAAATATGAGTGACCAAAACTGAAAGTTTAGAGGAATTCTTTGGCTGTTCACAGTATAAAAGAAGAGTATCAGGACACTTTGGAGGTGCAGAAAAAGGACTGCCTATCTCCACTGGTTGGTGTTTTTTCCTTCTGGCCTTCAGGGATGATATCAAATGCCTCACTGAAAAGGATACAAAGAGAAATTGCCACTTTACACAATGAACTGCTGTCATACTGTAAAAAAAACCTAACTTGATCAGCAGAGACACAATCTTCTATAAGTTCAGTTCAGCTCTTAACGAAGATTTTTATTATATTCACAGAATCACAGAATGGTAGGGGTTGGAAGGGACCTCTGTGGGTCATCTAGGTATATTCAGATGACTCTTCTTAGTGTGAGAAAAAAATATTTTTAAAAGATTCTCTTCTCAATACAGTAAAGATTGGCAGTCAGGGGAAGGACATCAGAGAATATGTTTTCAGAGCACATTTGTTAGGATTCTGTTCAAATTCTAAGCCATTCCTACCTCCCAATGCAGGTACTTCAGATTGAATCATGTTTCAGCATAAAATGCACGTGTAATTTTGAAAAATGAAGAATAATACAATCCTTTATTCTTAATCAATGATACTCTGGTGTGAACAGATATATTTTACTATATATCAAATGGATTTAAGTGTTCCTAGATCTCTTCCAAAAAAACAGCTCTGACAAACTTCCTGTTTGTCAGCTTTTGGTACTAATGCTTGGAGAACTCTCTTAAGAATATGCTCAAAAAAATAAAAGCCTTGATGGTGCGCATATATATTGATTTGTTAAGTTATTAACAAAGAATTGAAAGGCTCTTTCATCATCCATCAGTTGACAGTTTGTGGTGGAGTCAAAACAATATTTTTCTTAAAACTGAAGCATGGGTCAATTCCAAGCATGGGATCACTGTGAAGGGAACAGAACTACTTGAAAGGTGTATATCATACTGCTTGTTTGATTATACAAGTTTTTGAATCCCAGCATGGGCTGCAGCTGGGAAGGAAGTTGAGAAAACAGTGGTTGTAATTCACAATTGGTGCAAAACAATATCATGTCTCATGAACTCCTTTCAAAGTTACTCTAATCAAAATGACATCTCTGGGTTTTAGCTATCCAGAATATCAGACAGGCTGAAGACCAGTACATGGTAGGTTTTGAATAGCTGGTAGAGATTATGCCCCTTCGCCTCAGAAAAACAAACCAAATGAAAAACTCTCATACACATAAGGAAATTTAACTCACAGATGCTTAAAAAACATAAGCTTCTCCACTTGTTCTCACCTATATTTCTTCCCCAAGAAAAGCAAACACAAATGTGGAGACAGGGAAAAGAGGTCTACAAGAAGTCTGTCTTTTCTGTCTTTAAAAAAATTCCATTTATTTTCCTGCAAAGCCTTCTAGTTTTTGTGATAATGGCTTACACGAAATCAGAGAGGCAACAAGTGCTGAGAAAAACACCTCTGCTGGTTACAATTCTCTGGCCATTTCCCAGGTCTTACATTATCTGGAAGACCCAAACGCCAGACTCTATCACATTAAAGAACTGCGAACAAGTATTTCCTTCTCTTCCTTTCTCAATGGGCAATCATTCCCAGCTATCTCATTTTATCCTGTGCAAAGATATCATAGGTCCTCCTTTTTTGAGAGACTCCCCAACGCTACATCAAATCAAAACTCAAGGTTTTTTGGAAGATACAATACAGTTTAAAGAGCATTTCTTCTGTGAAGACCGGAATAGGGCTCAAACTGGCTCAACAATAGAAAAAGGCATCCATTTCCTCTGGCTTTTGGCCATATTTAAGAGGGGAAAAAAAACAAAACAAAAAAAAAAAAAAAAAAACAGGAAAATGTAACGCCATGCTAGCAAATAACTGTTAGCAAAGCTGTAACTTCTCTGTGAGAAATTACTGTTGCAAGAGTTAGCAAACAACAAGGAATTTCATAGGGTGGGCTAGTTCAGCTAGGCAGAGCACACTGTGCAGACACACCAGCAGAACCATGCGTGATACCAAACACACATCCTCTCGCTGCCCAGGGAACTTGCCCTGATGTTGCACCAAGCCAAGATGGAGCCACACACAGCAGCAACTACACTAAACCCCAAGCATCCCATGAAGTTTTCAGCTCTCCAAGGCAGCAGCCAGGCACCTTGCCACCCGAGTATTGGCTTTTTCTTGCACAAATACAGGGTCAGTGAATATGTCTGAATGATCATAGCTCTTATACCTGCATCTTTGGCAAGCTGGACAATAATAAAAAATGTTGACAGTTTTATTTCAGTTTTATAGATGACTAAAACTGCTGATGCTCTACGAAGCTGTTTACATAGTGTAAGAGACTTATTTCGGTGTAAAATGGCATCTCTAGCAGACGTTGTTTCCATTACCGGGAACCCTAGGCACCGAAATGTTCTTCTAGAATATCTCATTTTGGAGAGTCCTTTAACAGCATACTAAATAGACCCACCACTCACAGGAACAATGAGAGAAGCAATTCAGGGAATGAAAAATATATTCTTATTAGCTAATCTTAATTTTATGCCAATATTGGGACACTTATTGGCAACTGGTCAAAATACACTGCTACAGGGATCCTAATTGCAACTTCCCAAGGTACGTTTTCCTTCACAGGTATATCGTTGCTTTAATATCTTCACCGCAGTAATTACGTGATGAGAAGCATGCATAACTGGACAGAAAACTTCATCCTTCTATTTTAGATATTGTGTTTTATCTCCTTTTCCCTTGTAGGTAAATAGTCTGACATCTGTTGTTTTGCCCAGTTAATAAAGTTTATTTCTCCCCCGAAATTTGGCAGCCCTAGTCTTTCATCTAATTAAGAGAAAAAGGGCTTTATCTATTACACATATGTGATTCACACAGGAATTGCCAAGACACTGCAGTGTGACTTCTCAAAGGGAGGTCCTCAGATCACAAAGCTAGAAAGGCAGCGACCCCCAGCCTGTGTGCACCATTCTCCACTCAGCATATGCACTTAACTGACAAGCACTTCTCAGAGGAGCCTGTTCTCCTTTTACCCTTTGAAGAGAACTCTCCCAATAATCTATTTTTACTGATCTTCATGCAAAGTGAATAGTCTTTTCTGAAACATTTAGCTGGATAGCAGCACCAGCCCAGGCGAACAGGATATGGATTGTTCATACAAAATACTCTTGTAATTATTGTCTCTGATAGTCAGCAGTGAATACAAGAGCTACTCTCATTTTAAACTAATTAACCATGAAAAGATGTCAGGCTCTTATTATCTATCCCAATCACTCAGCAGCAGCAATACTTGCAGATAAGGTCAGAATTTGCTTCCATTGTCTCAGAAGACAAAAGCGTGCTATGGCCTGGACTAGAGGAGACATCTCTGCAGAACCGATTCCCAAACTCTGCTTCCTTGGGTACTGGCGATGGCAACGGCAGCCACTCCTGGCTCTATGACAGGTTTCATGTGCTGGCAAAGAACTGCAGCCTTCTGGGATACTTATGTACATTTTCAAATAACTTACAGCTCCTGAGAAGTTTGGAAACTCCCTGTCTGAGGGAAAAATAGGATCTCCTCCCTGAAGACCTGCATATGCTGAAGTCACAACCTTTCACATCTGATATCACAGAATCACAGAATGTTAGGGAGTGGAAGGGACCTCTGTGGGTCATCTAGTCCAATCCCCTGCCAAAACAGGGTCACCTACAGCAGGCTGCACAGGACCTTGTCCAGGCGAGTCTTGAATATCTCCAGAGAAGGAGACTCCACAACCTCCCCGGACAGCCTGTGCCAGGGCTCCGTCACCCTCAGAGGGAAGAAGTTCTTCCTCACGTTCAGACGGAACTTCCTGTGCCTCAGTTTGTGCCCATCGCCCCTTGTCCTGTCACTGGGCACTACTGAAAAGAGTTTGGCCTCATCCTCTTGACACCCACCCCTAAGATATTTATAAGCATTTATTAGGCCCCCTCTTGGCCTTCTCTTCTTCAGGCTAAACAAGCCCAGCTGCCTCAGCCTTTCCTTGTAGGAGAGATGCTCCAGTCCCCTCATCATCCTCATAGCCCTCCGCTGGACGCTCTCCAGTAGCTCCTCATCTTTCTTGAAGTGGGGAGCCCAGAACTGGACACAGTACTCCAGATGGGGCCTCACTAGGGCAGTGTAGAGGGGGAGGAGACCCTCCCTCGTCCTGCTGGCCACACTCCTCCTAATGCACCCCAGGATCCCGTTGGCCTTCTTGGCAGCCAGGGCACACTGCTGGCTCATGGTTAACCTGTCATCCACCAGCACTCCCAGGTCCCTCTCTGCAGAGCTGCTCTCCAGCAGGTCCGCTCCAAGCCTCTACTGGTGCATAGGGTTGTTCCTCCCCAGGTGCAGGACCCTGCACTTGCCCTTGTTGAACCTCATCAGGTTCCTCTCTGCCCAACTCTCCAGCCTGTCCAGGTCTCGCTGAATGGCAGCACAGCCTTCTGGTGTATCCACCACTCCTCCCAGTTTTGTGTCATCAGCAAACTTGCTGAGGGTACACTCTAACTCTTCATCCAGGTCATTGATGAAGAAGTTAAACAAGACTTGGCCCAGTACTGACCCCTGGGGGACACCACTAGTTACCGGCCTCCAACTAGACTCAGCGCCGCTGATGACAACCCTCTGAGTTCTCCCATTCAGCCAGTTCTCAATCCACCTCACTGACCACTCATCCAGCCCACACTTCCTGAGCTTCCCTAGGAGAATGTTATGGGAGACAGTGTCAAAGGTCTTGCTGAAGTCGAGGTAGACAGCATCCACTGCTCTCCCCTTATCTACCCAGCCAGTCATGCCATCGTAGAAAGCTATCAGATTGGTCAAGCATGATTTCCCTTTGGTGAATCCATGTTGACTACTCGCAATAACCTTCTTTTCCTCCACTTGCTTGATGATGACCTCTAGAATGAGCTGCTCCGTCACCTTTCTGGGGATGGAGGTGAGGCTGACTGGCCTGTGATACAGACAGGAAAGTTCTGACTGTTCTGCAGCACTCCCAAATGTCTACTCTGGTTTTGCCCTGGTCTTTGTGGCAAGCAGAGAGTCATGAACTGGCTTTAAGCACAGATATGAGATGCCTGAGCATATTTCTGGGCTGTGGCCAATCCGAATTCACAGCATCCCAGAGCCATAGATGGCAAAGACCCCATACATCCAAAATCCAGGGTGCGGAAGTCTGGGAAAAGATAAAATAGAGGCCCACAGGACACTGGCATCAAAAAAGGCAGTCACCACACTAAGAGGGTTTTATGGCACATTACAAAGGCAAGCCAGCACAGCAGTAGACTGAAAAATTAAAGGTTGGATTCCTGTGCAGCAGTGTAACCCTGAGTGCTGCCAGGTCCCCAAAGACAGCATCTGCCTCAGGTTTCTCTGGACAGGGACCTTTGTTGCCTATAGACTTTTCACTATGTAGTTTTCTTTGCACACAGAACGAGACGTTTCCATGCTGCTCAAAATGATTTTCACTACTGTGCCCAAGCACAACTAGGAGTTTGTGGGTTTAAAAAGAAGTGCAAGAATATTAATCCAGTTGTAACATTTACTCTCATTTATAAGTTAGAAGAAATATCATACCCAGAAAGTACTTATATAAAACTGGAAAGAATTTCCTAACAGGTTCAGAAGATCACTCTCAACTGAATTTTTTTTAAAACTTCTCCAAGACATATCATCATGCGTCTGTCTCTCCATATCCAAAAATAAATAAGCAATGAACACTTTTCATTTTGTGCTATGAGGAAACACCAGAGAAAGCAGATGAGGTTTGCTGACTCTTCTTCGTGACTTGGATTGTTATTAAAACCAAATGCTCTGTGAAGGACTGCTTTATGGAAAGAGTCAAGTAGACTGAACTCAGTTTTGTGAGATGTGCTATATATCACATGAATCTCACAGCTTGGATCCCTCGGTACAAATATCTTAAAAGTAGCAAATTATTTTGTTAGGAATGTCTGGTGGTAAAGTGACCTACAAATCACTGCATTTCAAGTGCTAATTGGTTATGCAATTCCCTCCCTTTCTTGCATGATGCTGGAATCTTGTTCTCAGGGTAGAATAGAAACTGGAACCCACCCAAAGCAAACACTATAGATCTTATTTGGCAGTTATTACAGCCCAAGTTTTATATGGAGACAAGATGCTAGATGGTGATGCAAGCATTCTGCTGTACATGCAGTCCCTGAGACCTTCAGAGCTTGCAAACACTTATGCACATACATAAATGCAAGTAATTTTGCTAAAAGCAGATGCACTGTTCTGATGAAAAATGCTATATCTGTCCCTAAACACTGGCAAAATTTGCAAGCCATAAGGCCTTTCATAGGAAATGGTCTAGATCCCGTCTCAGATTTGTCAGATTTTTTTGTTTGTTTTGCTTTGTTAATTGACCGCTATCACCCCAGATACCCTCAACAAGGATCATGGTCCTCGCACACTTCTGAAGGAAGTATCATTCTTTAGACGTGACAGGGCTACTGGCACATAAGCATCCTCCTGGAATTATTACGGTGCTGTACATGGCAGTCATTCACTGTCCTTTGGGTTGGTAACCATGCCGTAAAAGTAAATGCTGTTAAATCAACATGTTTGGTTTATCTTGTTTCATAGGAGAGCAGCAAATGCTTTCTAAAATCTGGCACTTTGTTATGAGCCTCCAAGACCTTGTGAACCGCTGCTCACAAGTTTCTTTGACACTAGTTCTCTGGGTTTGCTTTTCATCATCTTCCCAAACATGTCCTAAAGGCTGTAATGGCAAGTATGCAAAAGGAAAAAAATCCACTTGCACTACTGTCAGAATTTTTAAGGTACAGCTGGCAAAATAACTGATGTCAACGGAAGTAAAGCAGTTATAGGGTGAGTGGGGGGAAAAGCAGAAATAGTCTGTGCCACCATGACCATCTCTACTTCCTCATTCTGACTCTACACGGATAGACAAGTACAGTCAGCAGTGAGAGAAGAGTATAACGAGCCTCGGTTACACAGACAGCGAGCACTTCTGACCTAAAAACACGAAGTACAGAAGACAGGCACAAGGCATTGCAAACATTTAAATTCACAAAAGGAATTGGATGGAAGATTAATCTATAAGATTTTCACAAATTAGTTGAATTTAGGATGTGAGATTGAGATACTTGTGTTTTGTGAGTCCTTAAAAATCAAAATTATTTCTTCATCTGATTAACAGATCAGAGGCAGCACTCTGAACTTGCAAGCACAAGAGCTGAGGAGTCCCCCTGAATCCCCGGAACATTCTCTGTCATTCTGTGAAACTCTGGATTAGCCCTCAGGAATCTGATGACCTTCGTGTACTTCAGGAAAAGCAATGGTGCTCTCTAGGGGAGGCCCCTTAAGCTCCAACTTCCACTATTAATCAGGAAGAAATTTTAGCTAGCCCTAGAAAACCTCAAAGCTGTTTAATGAACATGCTGGCTAGACCTGCCTCAGCTAACAATACCATTAATGTGCATTATTGATAACTTGCTCTCTTCAGCTGCTGAAAATGCTGGAGCACTCAAGGAAATAAGACCCAGCTCAGCAGCACGGGCTTATTGGAAAGCTGCAACAGGAGCAGACCCTGCACCAACACGGGGCTAGAGTGCTGCAAGCTCCCACTCTTAGTGTAAGTCAGCTCTCGAAGAACAACCTCAACACACGCAGTGACAGGCCAGGTCCCTGGGAATGTTCAACGGTCAGGAAATTCAAGAGCTCTAGTATCTGTCACTGAAAACAGACAAGGAAAAAGAAAATCCCCATGAAGCACTCTTGGCTGAAACATGGCTTGCATCTGCCGGCACGGATTGCCATTCAGCAAGGTGCTCATCCATGTTAGTGAAGAAGTTCTGCCAAGGGTTAAGCTTTGGGGAGCGGTGTGGCAGCATCCTCCTGCAGTCAGACCCATTTAGTCACTCAGTACTAGAATATTTCTCAGGAAATTAAATCACCATACACAAGGATGCTAAATATTAATGTTTATAAAGCCTAAGCAGATGGCAGTTATTAGGCGGGTATTACTACATTATTACTCACAACTTGATACTGAAGATGGAGGTGGCTGCCTTTGAATCCCCCAAAAACCTGTTATTTCTGAAACAGCGAACCTCTGCTAGCACTTACCTAGTGTATGTAAAGCAGGTTAACCCTGTTGCCAGCATGCCAGGCTAGGCCAGAAGGCAGAAGACAGTCTGCTAAAGCACAGGAGAAAGCTATGATGCCTCACGGCATACAAATGGTTTCTTTCTTAGTCCCTAGGGGCATCAGGGCTTAATACAACAAATGAAGCTGCTACTGCTCACCACACTGACTGCTTAACACATCTGAGGCAGCAGGTGATCTCCAAGGCATCTTGCTCAGGCAGCAGCAAAGGGCAGCAGCCTATTCCTTCCCAATTCAAGGGCTATCCAGGACCACAACAGCAGCCTGAGGACAGCTCTGCCTCATGGCCACCAGCTGCAGCTCCAAAGAGCCCTGCGCCATGGAGGAGCCTGGGTGCAGGAACACACAGACCGACCCCAGGCCAGCACGTGCTCATTGGGCAGAAGAGATGGTTTTTCATCAGATGAGTGCTTCTACTCCATTCTCAAGTGAGCAGCAGCTGCTCCATGTACGCCTTAAGTAATGCACAGCAATGTAGGACATACCATAGGTCCTGGTGGAGTTTTGTCTTGAAAGGGCCAGAAGCAGATATCTGCTCTTTAACACATGGTGAGAGTGCCACTCTGAAAATAAAGAGTGCAGATACACTGCTTAAGGAGTAATGCAAGTGTGAAGTAAGGTCAGAAAAGAAAATAGTATAAAACAATGTATACAGTTTGCTTTACTGCACTTTTTAAGAGAATCATCACAGTACAGTTACCCTGGTTTTGGATCATTTGCAGGACTCCAACAAGGTAAGTGTTTGTACCTGCAAGCCACAGCCTTTGCACAAGCATTGTCTTTTTGTGCCAAAACTGAAACAATCAGCACGCTGAACAGAAATGCAGTTAAATCTTTCGGCAGCGTGCTGGGGCAGCCCAGCTAGCACCCTGGGAGGATCTCGGTCCCCAGCCATCGCAGTGCTGCATGGAGCCAACCAACAGTGAAAACAGGCACCAGTGCAATCAGCCCCAGCTGAAAGCCTGCTACAGAAAAGCAAAACTCTGTTATCTGGAAGCATGAAAATGGGGCCTTGAGCATAAGACTGGCAGCCCACTCTCTCCCTACCTGTTTTTTGCATGCTTATTTATTGTCACATACAGTGACTGCAGCTCTTCTCAGACTGTGAAATCTTATCAGAGAGGCAGGTTAACAGCTCCAACTCGTAACTGGGGAAAAGCAGCTGGTTACTTCCAGAAATGAGAAGCAGAGCTGCCTATGAGCATACTTTTCACTAGTAACATCATAAAACTATAGAAATAGCAAAAACAAGCAGAGTTTTTGTTCACACATTCACGGTGCATACAATTCCTATAGATTTTTCTAAATTAGTGTCCAGCAAACATTATAGCAGTGCCTACCAAAACCTGGAGCAGAATAGTTTTTAGCTAAGCTGTTGTTTCTCTGCCACAAACATACATTAAGCATCAAGTCACTAAGCTAACGAGACAGGACTTCTTATTGTTACTGTAGTAGCAAAAGGAAATGCTGAACTGCAAGATAATCTTCTTCCAAAAGAACAAAGTTCTTCTCTTTGAAACAGCTGCTTTATGGGATATATCCTGCTACAGCAGCTTTGCAACAAGATTGTACTGGAAAGGTTAGAAAAGAAATTAAAAATGCAAACCAAGCAACAGATATCTTTGGTTTGAATTAAGCAGTAAATTATAATGTTTATGCAAACAAAAGCCAAAAATATTTGGGCATTTTCCAAAGTTTGATGTCACAACTTAGATTTTACTGTAAAGTGAGTTTTCATCACCACATCTTTATGTGTAGCAACCACACATGCAAACCTAGACCATTCTTATTATGCAGTCTTTCATACTGCCCAGCATCTTCAAAGGACATAGCTGTTGCTATAGTTCACCTGCTTACAGGGATCCGAGACCTCTCTGTCCAACAGAGGTTTCTCTGTCCTGGCGTCCAGGGCAGCAGAGTTGTTGTGGACTGCACAAGTTACTGGGAGGGCATTTATATGGAAACCAGCTATCCTGAAAATACCAGGCAGGCACAGCTCTCCTGCCTTCTCTTTCAGACCTCTCCTATATGTAATCTTTTTCAGGACACACCAGATTGGAGATATGACTCTCCAAAAAAGCAGGATAATGACATCAACAATGGATTTTGAGTAGCTACTGCATCTGCTGCCATGTAAGGAAGAGCTGATGCTCATCTGAAGCATCCACTAATTTCCATAGGTGCCACCTGAGGATTTTGGTGTCTTTTGCAAGCATGCTTGTAGGAGTCAGCTACCAGAGCACAGCTGTGGTACAGATTCTTGGAAACTTCATATATTACAGCTGTGATTACAACATTGAAGGCTGTCAGAGCTGGCAACCAAAAAGCAAATCTGTTGTAAAGAGAGTCCACAGAAAGGCAAAAAAAGTTTGTAAGATGCATATGCTGGCAGCTAAAACAAGATTACTTCATTCCTATTCTTCAAAATGTGATGAGAAGTTAATTGTGAAAATTCACAGAAAAAGTTGAAAGTGTAGCTACTGAATTCCTTACGTGATATCAGTCTCACAAACTTCAGTAGACTTTGGTAAATAACATGTCTTTACCATATTTTGTTTGGGAGGGAGATGCGATATTGTATTGTCCTGCAGTGCATAATGAATGTTAAATGCGCACAGTGTCTGCAAACATGAAAGGACAAACAAACAAAAACAAACGAATAAAAAACCCAGAGAATTTGCCTGCAATTAAATTATTTAACTCTGTAAAATAGATTTTTCTACAGAAGAAACAAGATTTTACTCACGATGAAGAATTAATCATAGAATCATTTAGGTTGGAAAAGACCCTTAAGATCTTTAAGTCCAACCATAAACTTAATACTGCCAAGTCCACCACTAAACCACGTCCCTAAGCATGACATCTACATGTCTTGTAAATACCTCCAGGGATGGCGACACAACCACTTCGCTGTGCTGCCTGTTCCAGTGCTTGATAACCCGCTTGGTGAAGAAAGTTTTCCTAATATCCAATCTAAACCTCCCCTGACGCAACGTTCCCTCTCATCCTATCACTTGTTACCTGGGAAAAAAGATCAACCTCCACCTCTCTACAGCCTCCTTTCAGGCAGTTGTAGAGAGCGATAAGGTCTCCCCTCAGCCTCCTCTTCTCCAGACTACACAACCCCAGTTCCCCCAGCCATTGCTCATAAGACTTGTTCTCTAGACCCTTCACCAGCTCCACTGCTCTTATTTGGACACAATCCAGAACCTCCATGTCCACGAGGGGCCCAAAACTGAACACAGCATTTGAGGTGTGGCCTCACTAGTGCCAAGTACAGGTGGACAACATCTTCCCTAGTCCTCTGGCCACACTGTTTCTGATAAAAAATTAAATTACATTGTGCTTTAAACAGAACAGAGGGGTTTGTTTATTTCTGAAAGCGTCCAACTCATACAATGTTTTCCTCATTGTGCAAGAAAGATTTATCAGAAATCTATATTATTCTATCTTTGAAAACATATACAGTAGAGACCATGTACAAAAATAAAAGCCAGCTGTCTGGCTGCCCAATGAAATAGATCTTAGTGTGCCTTCAGGTAAGGAAATCTCAGAAAATGCATCCATAATATTTCATGAAGTGACTGAATTGTCATATCGGGTCCTGTTGTTTTACAGGATGGAAGAACAATGCTTCATCCTATCAAACAACATTCTAGCATTAAAGGGTATTATTAAAGTTTAGAAGTGGGCAACTTATCACTTAGCTCTTTAGTGTTGAATGCCAGTCATCTGAAATACATCATTTTAGCACTGGAAACCATATACATTAGAAGTAGAACACTGGAAGTGGCAAAATGAGTGATGGAACACACAACATTTTAAACATCACAGAAAAGAATGGAATTGTAGGTAAAACTACAGGCCTACCAAAAACGCAAGACACAGATAAACTAATGAAGATTCTTCTCTGTTTTTAAGAGTGTAAAATTTAGGGTAACAGTTTAAGTCATTGAACAGGATGCAGAAAGATACATTTTGCAGTATCTAAGCTAAAGGTGCTATGATTAAAAAGAAACTGAAAAGTCTGTTCATCTAGCTGTGAGTTAGTCTAGCAAGAGTGATTACCAGAAAGAGTGATATCCACTCATTTCTATTATTTTGATACCTAACTACATCATGAACGATTATGATCATATTTTATATAATATATTTGAAAGATTTCATCCAAAGGGAACAGTAATACAATTCTGTAATGCTTAGAAAAAGAATTTTCTGACAAACTTGCATCATTTTTACAGACCTTCAAACAACTGTGGAGTTTCCTGTTCTCAGCCAAGGTGAGCTATGAAACCTCCATGCTGATGGTTATTATTAATGAGCTTTCAGCCTAGGGAAAAAAAGACAGTTCCATTTATCTGAAAAATAGAGCAGAGCCCTTTTAATACTTTAGTGCTTCTGGGTTCTACTGAAATAGGAATTATATGTTAAGCAGCCAAAAGCCTACATGGGCATCTTTTTTCCTTCATTAGAAATATATACATCTTTGAGACTACCAAAGGTCAGGACAAAGTCATCAGGTTTCTTACAGCACCCGGACTGAACTCCGGATTGAATGATTCATGTGGCAATTGCAGTTTTCCCCAAGAATAGAATTAGCCCAATGCTAAAGACAGGACAACGAGCTGCTCGCGGCTCTCACTTGCCCTCCCCAAGGATGTGAGCATTGCAAGCAGTCCGCTTTTGAATAAATGGAAACACAGACATCAGCTCTGTTCACTGCAGCAGAAGTTTAATTCTTGCATAAATACTTCTTAACACAGAGGTCAAGTGGTACACAGACTTATTTCGGTGCTGATGCCCCTCCTATCTAGTGATAAGATCTGACAGCAACACCTTGACTGACGGCTAAGAGGGGTAGCTTCTCACCAAGACTCCTTTTTCCTACATTCTGCCACTCTCTGAACAGACTGAATGTCCCACAACAGGAAAAAAAAAAAAAAAAAAAAAAAAATTGGAGTGAAGGCAACGGGATACGAATAGATAAATTGATTGCAAAATAGCCCTGATCAGCTTGTCATGCAAATTCCTCAGTGCCACCATGCATTAGAGAAGTTAATAGCTACATGAAATGCCACTTTCCCCCTTAATATGTTAGATGATAGAAAGTTAAAATTCGTGTTTAAGTTATGAGATACACCACTAGAAGTGACCATGAAGCATGCATGTGTACTGGTACAGGCTCATTAATTTGTTTTTCTGCTTTTATGCACTCCAGGAAAGTAGGAGTTTGGCACACACAAGAGATAGGGCCATCTCAAAGGGACATATTTCAGTCTGTTCTGTATTTTTGAAAGTCCAGTATCGCAGTTTAACTCTGGCCTTTCCCAACTGATCTTTGTGAAAAGATCACAGTGAGAAAACACAACAGGTTTTACATAGCAGCTAAGAAACTCTCTTCTTCATGTCACATTGAAAACAAAGCTAATTAAAAAAGACTCTTTGTAAGTGCAAAAAAATGACTGATTTCTTCTGTTTTAATGCAGTGAATGCAATCCTCAGAAAAACTGAATCAATATAAACTCAATGATGTTTGGAAGTTCCTATTTATGTAATGACATTAAGTACTGTGGAATTTAAATTGTGTTTATTTTGACTGTGGTGACACTTTCAGATAGACGAAAAGTGTTTCAAGGGTATATGAAAGATGTCTTTAAAATTAAGTATCTTTAACACTTGAATACATACTGTTTCAATTAAAGCATTGCTGCAAAAATTACATCTTTTTCAGGATACATTTTTCTGTCAACCTGTCTAAGTTTCAGACTGTGTCTGTGATAGGTATGCAGAAATTTCAGCCCTGAGAACCAAAGATCTCCAACTTGCCTTTAAGCATTTGGAAGTGTAAACAGGTCAGATAAAAGTAATAGAAAATATGAGCAAATAATGGAAACATGTTCTTCCTTAGAAACAGTTATGACAGAAAATACATTTCTCTACCTACACAGTAACAAAAAAAAGGAAATATTACTTTCATTCTCTACACAAACACACAACACGTTTGGATTTTTTTCTTTCACACAAAATTTGCTAGTAGAAATGGTATCATTTTGGTATCCTGCTGCAAGTAGAGGGATTTTACCCTGAACAATGGGTTTGCATTAAACGTTCATATGCTTATTTTATGCTAATCAGAATAATCATGCACATTTCCACATGGTAACATCTCATCTGGACAGGATTGTGGCCAGTTTATCACTGACAATGGGATTTTTTAACCAGTATAGAGAAGTCAGCTTGTGAGTTGAATTACCAGTCATCAGCGATCAGTGATGGTGGCAAGCCATCCATAAATGGAAAAAAATCCGTGTACGGACCAGACCAGACCATGAGAAGCAGCTTTTATGATTGCTGTAGAAGAAACAGCACAAAATATTTTTCTGGTTTATTTAGGACATTTCACTGCATTACAACACATGTCCATGCGCATTAAAGTGTGCGGTTAAGTTAAATATCACCTAGCACTGGGGACTGGGTGGATCCAGAAATTGATGCCTTCAACACCATTTGTGCCACAGAGTGTCAGTCATGTTTCTTAGTACTTCTGTTACCAGGAATCCATATCACCATGGGAGCCAGAGCGAGCTGAAGATGCTCAGGGACTGTTTTAAAATATTTCCAAGATCTTGGAAGCCTCCCTAAATATAAAACTGTGCAATTATTGTCACAGTCCTGTACAGCAGGGCATACAGAAAAGATTAGTCTCTCTCTCTGTCCTCTGTAAGTGAAGAGCAGTTCAGAGAGTTTTCATTTAACTATAAGAACAAAAAACTAAAAAGGAAAATTGATCACAACAGAGGGTTATCACATGGACCACAGCTAAAGAGTGGCTGGTGAGGAGCAGGTGGGTTTTGCCAGGTGGCTTTTTTTATACCTGAAGTGGTTTTGAGAAACTCTTTAGGCCCTCTCAGCTCTTAGTAAAGGCTAGTGTGTTTTAAAGGGCTGTCACAACAGTTATTGAAACATGCTTTCAGTGGAAAAGCATGGGTTTTCTTAAAGATCAAAAGTGTTTGGGTGTATTCAGCTGTCCCTGAAAATACAGGTATCTGCTCCTGATCCAGCAGGGCTCTGGTGAGCTTGCCAGGCTTAGATCAGCCTTCATATCACACATGCCTTGAACATTTACAGCTATTAAAGAGATGTATGGGATTCTAGAAATATGGCTGTTCCGTCAGAAGTAATATGATCTGGTTTCAAGGACTCTCTATAGACATTTGTAGTATCCTTCTGATAAAGGCTGTGCCAGATAAACAGAAATATTCTATCTGAACACTGTAAAGTGCCATATACCACCAGAAAAAAAAAGAAGGAAAAAAGCTGAGATTTGCTCTTTATCTTATATTTTCCTTCCTCTCCACATTTTTAAAACTCAGAGTCAGCTCCCCAAATAAACTCTCCATGAAGGGCAATTAAAAAATTGCAAATCGGATTAGATGTTTGAGAGCCTCGCTTTTACTCCTGTAACTCCCCAGTCAGTGATGCCTTCAGAGTTCTGCAGCAACAGAAACTGCAGCCAGAGACTCCTGCAAACCCCCATTTTGGCCCCAGATGAAGTTACTCATTCCGGAGCAATGAGTGAGACACTGCCCCTCTGCAAAACACAGCAGGAGACCACACAATACAAGCTGTATCCTAATGCACATGCACAAGGGGGAGGCATTTACTAAATTTTAAGTGCTTGAATTAGGAACCTCAATACTAGTCCTTTAATGTAGTGCTTCGGGTGCAACGTACTGGGGGTTTCACACACCTCACGAACTGCGCCAAGTCACCTCGGGTTCTCATTTACCCGCAAAGCTCTGATGCTCAGAACAGCTAGGTGGATTAGCATAGCAGAATTTGCTGTGGCATTGAATTGAGCCAAAATTTATGGCAGTGAGCAATCACTCCTAGATAACCCCCCTCATCCAGCCTCTGGTGCTGCCATACATGCCAACTCGCAGGGCACAGATCCAAAAGGCATCACCATCATCTCTTGGCCTCAGCTTCTGCAACAAATGAGGAGCATCAGACCTCCTGATCAAACTCCCTCAAGAGTCAGACTATTTCAGAAAAATCCTTTTAAAAATACATACTGAGAGAGAATCCATCACAGCCCCTAATATTTAATAGTTACTAACCAGTTGATATTCTCCTGATTTCCTTTGATATATTTTGGAAAATTTTACTTAAAAATAAAGAAAAAAATAAAGCAAAGCACCTGTGTTGGGGTCGATGTAGTTTGAGAGTTAGCATGACTAGGCCGCTTAAGCAAAACAGTTAGCATAGCTGGACAGGCCCCTGGAAAGGACAGCTAAGAATAAACATGATGTGGGTTAGCAAAAACAAGATGTGTTCAAGGACATGGAAGCGGTCTGTTGCTATTAGTGTTAGTGCATAGTTACCAATCATAAGGGAATATGGGGTGCGTGAACAGCATGTGATTTATGTCTGTAGCCTTATCCGAATAAGCGTGATCGCGTGTGCAGATATGAAAAATGTACATAACCACGCAAGCAGAGCAATAAAGGGGATCGGCTGTGCATTGTATCAATGTGTGAGAGTCATTCCTGTCCCTGCATGGATGCTGAAACTCGGCACACCTGGAGCAGAGAATGCACATTTTACTACTTAATAACGGCAGCTAGGGTCACAGGCAAGATCAAAACCCTGCTCCAATATTCATGCAAAGCAAGAAGCCATTGCCTCCCTGTAGAGCTTACAAACTAAGTGAATGAGAAGTCAGCAGAGGAAGAATTATCACCCTGTCATTACAGAGAGGACATGAAGGAACAGAAGAAATAATGTGTCCAAAGTCACATCAGAGCCTGCAGCTGAGCTGAAAAAGTATAGTACATTACCTGAACAACAATGGAGACATATATTGTGCACCTTCTCCATATAGCACCATCTTATTGTGACTGTACACAGTCCCTGAAGGGCAATGTGCACAAGGTATACACACATTCAGCAACAGACTCTGGAGCCATCAATGCTTTCAGCTCAGGGCTTCCACACTCGCAATAGTTCTGCAATACACCAACATTAGTCCAAGTCTTTGGAAACAATTTCTAATGTAGGTTTTGCTTTAAGGACTGGAGAAGATGCAGTGTTCCCTGTTCACCTGAGACTGAACTACAAAAGTAAAAAGCAGATAGGCCTGAAAGTCATTTCATGGGGATGTTTAAAGAACAGACATGGATTCTACAGAAGTAGAAAAAAACTGTCTTAAGTGATGAAGAATTTGATTTTGGTTTTAATATATAAAAAACCACCTTGAGATGATGAATTCACTTTGGCAAGTCTCCATTTTTTGCTTTACTACTGCAATGATGATATAAGGCTTGACATTGAGGGCACCAGCCTCTGAAAATGACTTAAAAGTCATTAATATTCTATTTTTGAGCTTAAGGTGAGTGAAATGACATATAAATTGCTGCAGTACAGGGATGCTGTAGGTCAGATCATGCAAGACCAAGAGGTACTTACATCCATCTGTGTAATTTGGAGTATTACCACAGATACACTTCACAGAAGAGGTGAGACAACTGGCCTTAGCATCTGAGCCAAATAAGGCTGGCTCTCACCCCACGGCCCTTCTCCCAAGGGTCATGCAGCAAAGGAAGAAAACAGAACATCACATTAATCTATGAATATCTGAGTAATATTCTCCTCCAAGTGCAGCCCTACCTAAATCAACGACAGTAAACCCAGACAACATGCATGATGTAGCTACTGTTTTTTCAATATGACACATAAATAACTATGAAAAGTCTTCGCCTGAGAAGAGGTTGTAAAAGATGCAGTGGATAGCAATACAGAAGTACTCAAGACAGATAAAACACGAAAGAGTCTAAGAGATGGGCACGGAAGCATGGCAGTGAGAGTACCAGTGAGAGAGTACAGTCACAGGAGTCCAACACCACCATTGTTCAGCTAGCAGACTTCTCCATTTAAAAATTGTTGTGGTTTTGCTATAGTGTAAGTGAAATATTGTGGAAGAAAAATCTGCTGGTGCTATGTTTTAAAAAATTGCTGAGAAGCTATACACAACACTTAAATCCAAATTTTAGTTGAAGTTATTTTGAAGATATTAAATAGATGGGTTGGGGGGAGTGGGTCTGAAGCTGTTAGCTTTCCAAGGTTAAACTATTTTAATAAGAAGTTCCATAAAAAAAAAAGCCCACTAAGAACAACAGTACCAGCTGTATATCTTCTTTTCCTGTTAAAAAAATATGTACACTCCATTTCTAGTCCTGGGTATTAACATTTATTTAGACCAGTAAGTTCACATTCATAATGAAAATTCATTTCCCCAGTTATTCTATACAGTTCCTAATCCTATAGGAGTTTAGGGGTGTTTTTACAGGAAAGCTAGATTTAGGACGTAAACTACAGACTGTGATGCCTTAAAATTGCATTTCTATAGTTATGTGAAATCTTGCCCCCAGGCAGTGACTGGCTTTCGGCTCCCTGCACCTTCAGGCAGCCATACAGAACAGCAATGATGATAAATGGCTTTCTGGCTCCCGTCTACTGTTGACTTACATAAACATTAGAAGTGGGTTGTTAATTAGGTGGGAAGAAATGGCCTGTCATTAACTTTCTTAAAGTTGGAAATGATGAGGCTCATCTTACAGATCTCAGAAAAACTAGATATTTTATGTAGGCAGGTCAGGAGCAAAATACGAAATGATGCTAACTTCACAGGAAATTCTTTTTCTCAACGTGTTTGATGCCCACGTTGCCATTATGGCTTGTGTTTTAAAACAGCCACCCTGACAGGAGGAGGCTCAGAATCATAGCAGTTTGCAGTTATAGCATGTGTGTGTGTTCACTTCAAACTGCGAAAATAACTAGGATTAAGTCTAACCCATTCTTCTGCACTACCACATGTCAGAAGTGAAGGGGGAGGGGGAAAAAAACCCTGAAAAAAAAAAAATCTCACAGGCAGTAAAAAAAATCCACAAAAGAATCAAACTCAAGGGTGTTAATAACTATTTGACATGAAAAAAATACCACAAAAACACACCAAAACAACACCCCATAATTCATTGCCATAGATTTTCTGCATGTTCATGGCAGGGTAAACAGATCAAGAGAATAATCGATTTATCTTTCTGTTTCTTTATTGATTCTTCACTATTGTTACCTAGATGCAAAAGAGAGAGAGAGCCAGAAACAGAAGTCAGGAGACCTGTGGCTCACATTATTACTTACTTATAAAATCCCCAAAAAGGAGAGTAACCTAGAACAAGATATTTGTATGTACTAAAGCCTTTTCTCTTCAAAAATGTGCAAAGAGTCCAAATTAAGGGATTATACATTGAAAGAGAACAACTTTCACTTTCTTTTTTTCTTTTTTTACATTTTTTTTTTCCTCCTTTGGCACAGAGACTTGAAAACTGCAGAGAAGTGGCCCTGGGTCATTCAGGACTTAGGCTAGTAAAAGAAAACAAAAAAAAACAAAGCAGCAACAGAGCAACTCAAGTTTCCACCCTGATTTTACACAGGAGCTGTAATTCTACTGATGCCAAAAGTGTCACAATCAATTCATGCTGTTGAACCAAGGGACAGGTATGGAATGCTGGAAGATCCTTTCGTTATCATACAGGCACCATTGTGCTGTCATTAGTCAAAATAATTAGAAGAAATCAGATTCTGGCTAAAGCCATATCTGCAGAATTTAAAATAAAAGTAAATTTTCCTAAATAGCACTCCAGAAGATCGCTCATGCATGCACCTATAAAGGCTTGCTCTCCTGTCTTCTGGATCACCTTAACCAATTTAAAAGTGTCTTTGGATGAGTGTCTACTGTTCCTCGAGTCCCAGGACTCAAGAGAAATGTGACATTCGCTCCAAATGAAATTTTAACTAGATA
Source organism: Opisthocomus hoazin (assembly GCF_030867145.1). NCBI lineage: Eukaryota > Metazoa > Chordata > Aves > Opisthocomiformes > Opisthocomidae > Opisthocomus > Opisthocomus hoazin. The sequence goes on from NC_134427.1 coordinate 10,840,044, forward strand.
AACAAAAATACTGCTTTACACAGCACAATTAACTGTGAAACTCATTATCAGAAGATATCACTGAGATTAGAAACTTAGAAAGAACTTGAGAGAGACAGGGCACTGTAGGGATCACCAGAATAGCAAGAATTAGTACAGCAAATGTTGGCAAATTTTGGAAAATACCAGTTTCCGGGCTTCAAGGCCTCTTTGTCTACCGCTGTCCTGGAAAGAAGACGCTCTGTCAGGTGAATCCCAGGTGATCTGGTCTGGTAATACCTACAAGCTACCTTTTGGGACCCTGCCTTCTCAAAGGGAAGTGCAACATTAAGATGTAGTGCTCTACAGCATAGAAAACATGACTGCCTTTGCCCAAGAAGAACCACACTAATAAATGAATGGCATAGAGGTGAATGTCTCCGAGAACCTCTTTGAAACGAAAGCCCGATTTTTCAGATTGAAGCCTTCCCCTTGGTTTAGTTTTCCTCTTTGTTTTCAATGCCCAGCCACACTTTGCCCCAGCTGCTCTTCCCCCAGACCCCATTCTCATTAGCAGTCCATACGACAAGCTCTCGTGGTTGCTTACAGCAAATGCACACCAGTGCTCAGACACCATGACAGGCACAAGGTGGCACAGAGGGACTAAGCAGAGTCACCAACAGCCATACCACAGAACTTATCCTCAGCCCTCGTGGGAAATGACTCCAACCTCAGGTGCAATGGCAGGACATTGTGGGGTCTCTCCACGTCATCCCTGTTTTCTCTTCTGTTCAGCTCCAAGCCTCAGTCTGCCACCTTCAAGACCTTTGCTCTCGCACAGCTGCTCAGCACTGTCTGCTGATGGCAGTGACCAGCTTGGCTGGGACTTGGGGTGCATACAGAGCAGAGCTGAAGGCATCGCGCCTAGAGGAGCAGGGGCTGGAAACTGGAGTGAAGACCTCTGGAGACAATTTTCTCAAGGTGCGTAAAATAACACTTGCACATTCAACAGTCTGTTTTAACCTTAGATGTGCCCTCTGCATACTCACCTAGAACAGTGAAGTGTGACAAACAGAGGACACACCAACACTTTCTGAAGACATCAACCCAAGTATGAAAAATATTTTTGCTAGCATTGCACATGCTTTTGTGACAAGCTCCTTGTTCTTAAATTTATCAGAGAAATTGATGGTCCTTGGAGGCATGAATACACTGCAGAATAGCACCACCGTCAAACCTTTCACAGTAGGTGTGTCACTTTTCCTATGATATGCCACAATATTTTCCATTCAAACACTTCTTGAATATAGTGGCTGATTTAATTGCAGAGGTAGTTCTGCAGGTTGAAAAAAGAATCGAAATCACAAAGATGAAAGATAATAAGAAGCCCTATTCATAACTTCTTGTCCTCTGGCTCCTTCCAATCTAATTCTTAACATTCTATTTATTTGTATTCTAGTACAGAATATAATCATGCACCGCACAAGCATGCAGATGGAGCAAAAAAAAGTGTTTATATTCAGGAAAGACCAAAATCCAGCATAGGCAGAGGCATTCAGAGAACAAGAGGAAACAGGAGAAACCAGGTAATGACGATCCAATGGTGGTTAACCAAGTCAAGATCTGGAAGCAGTAACTGTGCTGAAATATGTCAAAGGAAGCAAGCGAGTAAAAGAACAGGGCAGAAGGCTTTTTCTGAGATGGATTTATCACGAGCTCTTTTGGAGACTTTGCACTACCTATTTCAGTGGACAGCAAGAGAGAAATAAACTCATTATTCCACAAAGAGTATAAGGATCTAAGGAGAACAGCAAGGCAATTACTATTTTCCAGAAGCCCTTTGTCACACATAGTCTGCACCGGAAGACATATGCTTACAGATAATGCTGCTGTCCTCTAAATTCACTGCCCAGTCTTACTGCCTCCTTATCTGAAACAGAACAACCCTTTCACAAATGCGCCACTCTGTCTTCCCTTCTCTATAAAAACAGTCTGTATTTGAGGCAGAGGCCACGAGGAGCACCAAACTACTACCCAACCTCGCAGAACAGCACAGGGCACTGAACAGCATCCAGGGGTATCAGATTAGGGTAGCCGTGGTGGCTAAGTAAATTGCATTGTTCCAGAGACTGGTGTGAGACCTGAAGAAGAAAAGCTATAATATTTATGACACTTAGATTAAGCACTCTGATGAAACTGCAAATATCTGAAAGGAATACTTTTGTTTAAAACAAATACCCTCTCAGAATCCCCTGGTTTTGAGATGCTGCTTAATGGATTTACCTCTCTCCAGTAAAAGCAGCAAAGTATATCCCCCCCTTCTGGGTGATATATCTTTAAATAACTGTCTGCTGAAAAAAAGCTCTGTTTGTCTTTCGTAAATAGATTTACATACAGAGAACAAAAGGAATGGGACTGTTTCATGCTTTTTTGGCTAGAAATCTGCTTGTTTATTTAATAAAAGATATCATGGCAACATGGGTTAAAACTCTTTAGATTTTTAGTGCTCTTTTTCACTATTTCTTTTGATCTAGAGCTGCCAGGAGTCAAATTTGGAGCCATTAGGGCAGTACAATCCCAAGTAAAGGGTTTTTCATTAATAAAGCAAAGCATAGAAGCCATTCACAATGTTTGATGAAAGATTCAAAAATAGTGAAATGTGTGTTTCAAAACTTGCACATTTCAGCAGTTCAGTTTTATGCCACTATTTCCATATCAGTCTAAAATGACCTTAACCAGGCTTTTCCAACCAAACATACAGAACATCTCCTGAGCCCTGTAAACAGAGCTTAAGGTGGGTTTCATGTCATAAGAGTTACGACAAAAAATACAATTCAACTATAACAAATACTGGAAAATTATTATTTAATAATGAAGACAATATTTCCCAATCTTCTTTGGAGTCCATGTTCTACTTCTGCTTATACGCAGTTTGCCTTCTCTGAAATCATACAAAATGTTTCATCGATTAAAAAGACCCTTGTCTCCCAAAGAGGTTTAATCACTGATCATAATTCTGCAAAAAAACTTAAATTTGTTTTGGCAACAATAAAGAGCATTGTCTTATTCTTATCTCCTTTATAGATTCCAAAACTGAAGTAAAGGCTTCTGTTGTAAATTTATAGCTACTGTCAAAGAAACATAAATAAGATTAGCAAAATTGTGGTCCGAGCTCCATGGAGCATCTTCAAAGCTTACCCTTTTCCGAGTAGTTCATTTATCAAAACAGTACAGCAGCAAGCTGTGCAGCACAAAGTCCCCAGAAGTACACCTAAATATCCTCTCCGAGCTCTGCCCCTCTCCTTGTCAGGTGAACAATTTGCAGTTATGGGAAGAAACTTGTTTCTTAGACTGGTACACGCTATTACAATCCTCATGCATTAGCTACTGTTCCACCAGCTAGGGCAGGCATCCAGATACAGCACCTAATTACAGAACTAATTTATCTTTGACATCTCCTGTTCTGGGGCCCAGATGAAAGCAGCTTGATCGGTACAAGAGCAGTCACAGAAATATAATGAGAGGTGGTTCAGACATTGGTACTGAAACTACACGCTATAAAACAACGTAAAGAATGTTCCTCTCTTTCCTGCTAGCTGGGAGTTTCCAGACGTAATGTGTCTTTGTGACTGTATCAGAAATGATACCTTGTAATTTTACAGAGTCTTCAAAAGCCTTTAAATTGCAGTAGCCTCGCTGCACAGGTGTCATGGAAGTATTCTGGGAGAGCATAGATGCTGGATGATCCTGGTTGAGGGAGGGGTGAGGAAGGGGGTTGAAATAAAAAACACAGGTAGATTTTTCCATTAGGAGGGGGAGAAAAAGAAAGAGATGTAATAAGAGGGCAGGAACTATAATGACTAATTATTATTTTAAAATAATAATCAAGCTATAATCTATAGCACAAGTAATATTGGAAGGGATCTGAGGAAGTTATCTAGTCCAGTCTCTTGCTCAAAGCAGGGTCAAAGCTGAATTCACTCCCAGACCAACTACAGACCCAGGAAAACAGCTCTCTGTCCCATTCCACACACCGTCACGCCAAGAAAACCCATCCCAAACTGAACAAGACAGTTCACAACCTCAGTTCCGTCACTTCTTTACACAAGCTTGTTTTTACTACAATAATACAAAAATAATGATGTCACAGAAACAGCTGGTGTGGAAATACAAGTCTTAAATCAACTTCCTAATTAGTTTGGTTTGTTTTCATTAAAATAGTTAATGGAAACAAGAAAGCATGAGCTGCAGGACTAACAATGCCAGTAGGTTTATGCTTTGTGGTTGGACTCCCTGCTGTGTATCACATTCCTGGCACTAGCAAAAGCTTTGTTATATTTGGGATATTTGTATTTCTTGCATGTAAATTCTCTGAAGAGCTCGAGGGTTAAGCACATAATGAAACATTTCCCTTCCGGACACTAATTGGGTTGCTTTCCTTTAATTAGCCATCTGTTTTCGTAAAATCTGGAGGAATTCCATAAGATAGGTATCTATCTCTCTGTCAGATTTCACCTAAAGGGTTAAAAAGCTATCGGGTGAACACAGAGGGACAGACTGACAATGTGCCTGAATAAGATTTAATTGCCTCAGGAAGTGAGGCTGAAATAGATGCACAATTTATAATCACATCTGAAGATGGGCCCACTGACAGGTTATAATGCAGAGCTCAGGAGTTAATTTGATTTTTTTCTTTCTTTAAAGATCAAGGAAAACAGAAACCCATCAACACTTCGAAGATCTGTGAATTTTTTGGGTTGAAGACAGAGCAAATCCTGCTCCCACATATGAAAAGAGCTGCTGCTAGATAGACAGACGGGGCGTGGTCTGGAATAGGTAGGGGGTCGTAGGTCAGGTTTTTTAATACTTAAAAAGTTTGGTGAAATGCTCAAGTAAAATGCATCCTAAACTCATCTTTACCTCACCAGCCTGCACCGAGTTAATTTGCTTTGCTAACCCTGACAAACACCAGACCGTCTTTAGAATTCGAAAGCAATCCTGCACAGCACAGAGGAAAAGTGGTAAGATACAGTTCTTATCTATGGCAACCCACACCAATCAAGAAACGCTAAAAAAAACCCCTACAGTTCATAATAGTTTAGGCTATGGCATTGCTGACACAGATTTTTCATTTTTTTTCCCCCCATCAAAAGTAGAACCATGATAAGCAACAAGAGACCTCTTACATTCAGATGGAGAGGCTGGGGGAGAAACACAGCTCTTCTGCCAGCTGGCAGGTCAAGCAAGTGTTCTGCAGCCACCTGAATTTATCTTTCTGCAAAATTGTAAAATTTTTAATTGAAATATTTTCATGTAGCTGCACTGAAGATGTTTAGTTTCATGACTTTCATCTGTTTTACAGAAGATCACTCAGTTTACTGGGCTCTGTGTGTCATGAGAAGTAATGCGCTCAGGACATCTTGCTAAGTGAGAATGTGATCCTGCCTCTTGGGCACTGCGCTTCTCTACAAGGTTGGGCACCAGAAAGCTCAACCAGAAACAGATTTTAACCAAGCTGCAAGAAAAGACACAACAAACAGGCAAAAAACACCAAACTCTCAATTTCAGTCACACACAGAGAAAAGTCACATTTCCTATTGAGATTCTTTTTTTAAGCCAGAAAATGCTTCAGGGAAGCTTTATTTCTTGCTTCTATATAAGATTTATACATATAAAAAATTACTGTATACTTTCAGTTCCACAAAGAGTTGCAAGGACACTTTTAGGAGCAGCTACATACAGAGCCACAGCCAAGCCAGTCAGTGACTCAAGACAGATCCTGGTAAAGGCTCATTCGTGCCAAAGCATTATTTAATGTGACTCTCTGCAGCAGCTCACCCAAGTATCTCGGCAGTCCTCCTTGCACGGCAGGGCCCCACGCTCATTGTGTCCCAGAGGAACTGGTGCACAAAGGAGGACTTCCCAGGGAAAGCATACAGCAGAAAAAGGATTTGCTTCCTGTTCTCCCTGGTGCCCGAAACAGTCATCACCCCAGAAAGTCTGTCAGTGGGTCTTGCTCATCACCCCTACTCAGGAAGCTCACGCAAATCTGGGCTTTGCTCTCCATCTCTGTCTCAGGCACGTATATGCCTCAGACCAGAGTTGTTAGCCCATTGAACAATTATTTACCCATTCAGCCTTCCCAAGCCTAAATCACTACGGGACCACCAGCTTCCCCAGCATCCAACCAGTTAACACAGCAGTCTATGTCCCAGACCAGTATGTACAGGTCTTACAACATGAATGCTGTTGCACACCTTGTTTGACACAGACAGTTCTGTCCTACAGGAAAAAGAAGCCTCAAATTAACAAAACAGCATCATTTCAGACAGCTTTAGGTACTGCTGTACGCATTGATCTTCCCCAAGACACACACACACTGGACTGTGGGCGATAGCAGCGACACAGCGTAAACCAGCCTTTGCTTTAAAACTCTCCGTGTACTTTGACTTTCATAAATACAAGACAATCCACAGGATCATGGCAACTTAGTCATTTGGTGAAAGCTGAAAAGACAAAAAATAAATACCAGCTGACAGAAGCAGCACATTTGTACCCATGGATGAACTCAGAGAACATGGTCTAATCTTGCCAGAATCCCTCACGGCTTTCTCCAGCTGTGCCCTTGCTGAACTCGCCTCCCCACACTGATGGGTAGCATCAGCCCTACTCTGAAAAGACTAATTGTGTCCTGCAAAGGAAGAGAAAAAAAACAAAACAAAACCACACACCAGAACAACCCCAGAATGCCACAGTTTCTCTGCAAGTTCTGGTTCCTGAGCAGTCTGATCTCAGTACCTGCTTGACAACACTTGCAGCACAAGTAGGTTACGCAAGGCAGCTGTCCCAGCACAGCCAATTAAACCCTTCAGTTCCAGAAAAGGGACTGAATCGCAGAGCGCTCTGTCACCCTAGGACTCCTCTGCTCCACACCCGAGTTTCTGCTGGCTTAATCCCTGCAGCAGTACAGCACTACACTTCTTGCTGAGACAGTTCCATTGTCAAAAAGCCCCCATTACGCCCGATTAACCTGTAGTGATAGATTCTCTCCCCTGTACTAATCTGGTATAGAGCTGATGATTAAATCCTCATTTGTAAGGCAGACCACACCTCTTGCATAAAGAGATTGCTGCTAGACAGCTATACCACATACCCAGTTAATTATGATTTTTATGATTTGGGCTCCTAATGGTTTCTTAGTCAGAAAGCAGTTATGGAAAAGCTTCAGTACATAAATACTGCATAAATTGTCATAACTTAAGACAAAAAAAATGGTTGGCGTTTTAGAGCTGACAAACTGCACGTTACAGTAGTTAGAAAGAGTACAGAGTTTACGTACAACCTGCATGGAAGCGCGTATTGCTCCTATCCACTTCTTACAAACTGGCAATCACAGATGGTCTCATAAAAGACTTGGAACAGAAAATAGATCTTTGCATTTGGAATGTGCAAGTTCTACATCTACACTAACAGATTTGTAATTCACAGCATGGCATTCAAAGAAAGACGACATGGTAAGGGTGTTGTACGTTTTAACATACTTATATAATGAGCACTTATGTTGAATATATTCAAAAATAGAATTTTCTGTAGGTTGGGAAAAATCCACAATTAGTAATCAGTTTCCTTTCTAAAAATTCTGATACCTTGGATGGCTTACATGAATTTTTGGTGCACTGATACTAAACATTCTTCATATAACAAACAGTGAACCCAACCTGAAAAAGCAACAGTTTTGTTTTGGAAATGATATAATATAATGAAATATTGTGATTCTACAATACTTGACAGAGGCATTTCAAAAAAAGTCCTTTACGACAGTGCGTTGGTGGGGTTTTTTTTCCCCAGTCATTTCAAAAATGCTAATTTTATTTTGTTGTCAGGAACAAAGATAAGGCCCTATTCCTTTTCCCTTGTTAGGCAGCAAAATCAAAAAGGGATACAAATTCCACTACTCATGGAATTCTGTTGTGGTAGGGAGATGGTGTGAAGAAAAGATGAGCTACTCAGATATAAGAAGGAACTGACAGCCTGGTGCACAATTTCCTGACCCTTCTGATTTCTTGTTGCAAACTGCAAGACCACAGCTACAGCTATATACGGCAACAGTACCCTGTTTTAGAAAAATTATTTGAGATGTTCATCAATTCTAAAATTGTTCTCCCAAACTCCAGGCCACCTGCGTGCCATAGCCAAGCAGAATAACAAGGAAGGACATCATTTTGTTTATGGAAGTGAAATAGCTGCCATTAACTTTGTTACTCTATGGTATCAATCATTCCACCTCCAAAAGTCTTACCATGCTATATGTGTCAAGGATGGAGGACTGTATGGAAAGTTTGTAATGAATCCAAATCAATGTCACATAGAGTCAAAGTGACCTTATTCCAATCAGCAAGAAAGGCAATATAAAATCACCCACATTTGCAGTCACTTGTAGAAGCTACTTGCATTATAAATCATTTAGTCAATAATGATTCGTAACAGAGCTTATTTTAGTTTTGTTACAGCTTGAACTTGTAAACTCAGATGCACGTAGACAACTTACTTCAAGTAGCTTTCTATGCTGGAGCTGCTGTTGCATGCCTCCTTCCCCTCTGCATTAGGCTCTTCAGGTTTGGGTACACCTGCAATTCCTGCAGCATGTGGTATTTTTGACTTTCCTGATCAGTTGATCATTGTAGTTATCAGCAAGTTGGTTTTGTTATTGTTTTAAACATACTAAATCAGCTTTACTGGTTCCGTTTCTATGTGTCAGTGATTTTTATGAGCAATCATTTTAAATATTAATACCTTGATAACATTTTTGGTTTAATTTCGCTCTTGACTGCATGAATGCAGTGATTGGCGAGGTCCTCACAGGACCTACAACCTGCACTAAAACCTGCAGTGATGCCAGGACAACGTAATTCCATATCTTGATGGCTGCCAACCATCCCAGAAAGCCTGCTGCTCAACCAAGCCTGGACCCTGCTTCTTTTGGGACTAGAAGCACCGTGAACCGTTCTGGACTGGCGGCAATGCTACTTCTCTGTGCTGAGGAGCTGATAAGTCACGCAGCCACCAGTCATCCATCATTCTCTCAGGTCAGAAGACTGCTTTGCAAAGAGGATTTAGCCCATGAGTCACTATTTGGCATTCTGTGCCAATCTCAATTGAAAAATCAATTACCAGCTCAGATTGCCTTTCCTCTGTGACTCCAAAGCCAGAAGGAAAGCATCTTGGATGCCCTTTCTTCCAGAGTAAGGGAGAAAACTATAGCAGGTTTATTACCCTCTTTGATCTTTCCCACTCTATCGAGGTCTTCCGTACCAAAGTGCAAAGAGCAACAAATCCTTGACTTTCCGCAGCAATAGTCATTACACTCCATGCATTTATTGACAGGACCTCTGTAACACTGATGATTAGCACAGAAGAGATAAAACTGTATGTAAACATTTATCTTCAACTTCTGTGCAATTGACCACTTTCGCCTGAGAAGCAGGAATGAGTAAGGCACCTCTACATAATCCTAATGAGTAACACTTCGGCAACATACTGGAAACACGTTAGGGTTAGTCAGCAGAGCTGGGAAATTTTTTACTCAAAGTTGAGTATATTCCTTAATGCATTCAAAAACATGATGAAACAGTGAATGTCCTGCACAATCAGGCTTACATCTCTCCATCCACAGCAGAGATGCCTATGGAAGTCACATACAGAAACGTTTTCCAAATTAGCCACCAGTAATGTCATTGAGAATTCTTTTGCAAAATTCTTCATAGATACTGTTATGTTAGTAAATCTAAAATGCATTTTCCTAAATTTAACCAACTAATTTAGCACAGGCAAATTGAATGACTCACTTCACAAGTGCTTCACGTCTATTTCTCAGCAAAAATAATCCTGAAGAAGGAAAGTTGCTTATGTAGTAGATATTAATGTATTTAGCACCATACTTGTTCCTCCCTGCTTTGCCTCCTTGGTTTTATATTTTTTCCACACCAAGGAAAACAAATGACATACCACAATAAAAAGTTGGTATCAGTTTAAGCCTCAGATTCAGGCACTGGGGAGTTTCCAGAAAAACTCCAGTATGCTTAAAGATTTCCCCAATGTCCCTGTGTCCTGAAGTCACCACCGATGTCCCAGAATACTTTGTTCGCTACAACTTCAGACCCATGGAGTCTCATGGATTGAAAACAGACACCACATACACTTTTATCATAGAAGACAATTGTGAGGGGACTCAGAGGGCCCTTCACCCATCCCTGCAGCCCAAAGGCAGGTGGCTAAGTGTCCCCAGTGGGATAGAAGATTGTCAATCTTCACAATTACACAGAAGAAAAACACTTTTACAGACACAGACTTAAATCTGATTGCTGAATCTGTCAGCCCAGAGAAGCTGGACAGTCAGTAAATACAAAATTCCACGTTTGATTTGATAAGGGATAGTAGGATGTCACATTAAATAATCCACTTCCCAGTATCAGTCTGACAACATGGCACTTGTGCTGCAGACTGGGTACTGGCTTATGCCACGGGTTTTTATATATGCACATTTTGAATTGTGGGTGCCCGGGAAATGCATTTGGGATTAGCAACAGGTGTTTTTTGTGCAGCAGTCAGCCCCCCCTGCAGCAGGCATTGCTTGTCTTGAGTCCTGCTCCCACATCTGAAGGCTGAGGCAATGGCACAGCTCAGACACCAGAATCTTCCCCTCCATCTACGATAAAAAAAAAAAAAAAATCACATAACCCAGCTCCCTGGAGACCCTGGGCATGCAGCAACTGAGGCTTGTCTGCCTCATCCACCTTTAATCAGATTCTGTTGCTGAAGCTTTTTTAATTATATCTCAGTCTTTACATGTTTTTAAACTTAATTTATCCTAGAGAAAGATTTTGTATGGGAGCTTTTCCAAGGTGTGAGGCGTACAGTGCAGTGATTCACCCCAGGGTCACTCTGTCCATTAGAAATCCTTGGTTAGAAGTTAAAATTGAAGTCATCTTGCAGAAGACCATTATTTCTGCTGTGCCATGGTACTGTCATAGATCTCTGCTACTACATAACTATGACTTGTAATAGCTGTGCAATTACGTAACAGTGAGTTCAGGTTTTACCTGAATTTGGACAGAAACATATTCCTATCTTCCTTTTGAAAAGGCATTTAGTCTGTTTTATAAGTCTCTATTTTGGGAATAATTATGAGTTGACTGCAAACATGGATCACTAGATTAAGAAGATGGTAAAGGTTCTTTTAACATCTAGACTGCTTTTAGAAAAAGAGAATTTCTTTTAAGAACAGAGACATGAGATAACTTTGATGCAGATTCACTCATCCACAGTCAAATACAGTTTCTCTTTATTGAACACAATCTCACCTTACCCTTCAGAATATCAAAACCCTCGCTTTCATGTGCATGTCTGCGTGTCAGCAAAAAAAGGTAAATTTTGGCACTAAATTCAAAATGCTTTCCATTCACTTGGAAAATAGAAAAAAAGAAAACACAAACGTAAATGCAAAAATCACCAGACCAAATGAGATTTTTTTGAGAGACCTCTGCAATTAAACTAAAGCAGAAGCATTGCTAGCTGCAATTTTTCCTCCTTCTGGACTTAGCATCATGATATCAAGAAAACAAGTAATTTCAGAGATATGGGACCATTCCTCCATCCAAAGTATAATTTTCCCTGGCTGGTGTTTAACTGCATGCCGCCAAAGATTTCTTTGCAAGCATCCATACAGCTTCAGATTTCCACTGTGAAACACAGATGGAGCTGAAGCATGCAAAGCAAATAAGGCCCTACAAACTCACTGCACGCATGCCGTTGAACTGCTGCAGAATCTGTGCAACCACCTTCTCGGCTGCTACTGTATAGGAGCTTCTGACACTGGCACAGGAGAGCAGAGGGACTCAAACGCTCGAGTTAGTTAATGGGCACAGCTTGCTGCTTTGTGGACTCTGTGACAGGTTTAACCCTGCTCAGGCAGTCCCTGCACGTTCAGGCCAGCGACTCCAGCATCTTCTTGCGAATGGAGTTACTACAGAAAAAGCATCAGTCAGACTGATTCAACCCACCCATAAGAGCTTTAAAACAGGAGAGGAAAAACTGTCAAGTAATTTCAAAGGCTAGAATGAGTTTTGATTTGGATTTCATCATTAACAATACAGCTTGGAAATAGTTGGAAACAGTTACCAGGGAACGAGATGTACATTAATAGAAGGAACTGCATTTTTTTTTCATTTAGAGCTTTTTTTTTTTAAAAAGCAAGTCTGAAAAAGATTTTCAGGACAGAGACCCTCTTGAGCTCCCCTCTCCTTATAAGCTTTCTCAATAATTGTACATCTAATTGAACCATTCCTTTATTCCACTGATTCTCCCACAAAACATATCCTAAACAGCCTACCTTTGCAAAGCCCAAACGGTATGAAGATGCTTTTTACGGCATCATAAGTTTTTAGAAGGCTGATGTCCTACAACAAGCACAAAGCCAGCCCATACAAATTATTGACTAGAAAGAAGTACTGGAAAGTTATCATTTTTAAGGCAACATTTCATATAAGATTAAGAATCAAGTAATATATCCAGCTCAAAGCTATTCCAAATGCAAAGAGATATAGCATACAGACAAATATCATTGGCTTCTAGACAAAGCTAGTAGCTTCTTTTCTGGGAGCAATTCTGATATTTCTAAAGATTCTGAATCAGAATAAAGCCTTAAAGATGCCTTATTTCCTGCAGGAGCAAAATTGTGAATATTATTCTTCTGGAAACTGTAGGTGCTTTTCCAAGAAAAAGCAGCAGCTTGCTTCTCCCAGGAACAAGCACATACTTCACCTCCCAGTTCTGCTGTTTCCAGAGCTCTGACTACATTTGGCCGGGTCGGGGTCTGAACCACAGTGGTATTAGCAGGGACCCGCAGGCCACTAGACAAGCTGAAGTAAGTCTGCCAGGGTTTCATGGGAAGTTCGTGTAAGCAAAAGAAATCTTCTGCAAAAGACCTTTGGATATGGACAAATCTTAAACAAAAATAGTTTTTCAAAAAGTTTTAAAGCTTTTTGCTGAGAAACTCCAGGTCTCTGGTTTTAAATCCACTGATTGGAAAGTTCATTGGATTTTCTAAAATACTGCAGAACTGAAAAATGCTCTAAAGGAAGCCACCAAGCAAGCATATATCCCAGCTCTATCAGATACAAAAGGTTGAAATCCATTTGCTAGGGTCTTGGCAAGGAATGCCAGCGCTGTCTTTTTGATCAAAAACTTCTAAGGTTTCTCCAGAGATGCTTTCATCCATCAGTTTCCATTTGGGAAGATTAGTCGACCAATCCCTTCTCTAACAGAATCTAACATTAAATGCTTTTAAATGTTAATGTTTCCTTTCCAACTCTAGAGATGTGAATCAAGAACATGTCATGTTTTGCATACTCTTTTTTTTTTTTCCCAGCCTGCATTAACTGGTAAGAAACACCACTCTGGAAATGGAAATACTGCCAAGCTAGTAATCAAGAAGTGGCAAGTAGTGGTGAAAACCCCAGAAACATGCTTCTTTCTAGCTCTACAACTTAGATGTAGTGTAACATCCATGTAGATGAAAGTCTCACTAGAGGCCTAGATCAGTTACCAAGCTGAGTACTATCTTGACTTGTGATATCAGTGCAAATTAGGGTTTCTGCAAGAAAAAAAAATAGTTTGATTTTGTAATCAAAACTACAGGAACTACACTCCTTGTACAATGCACTCAAAAATAAAATTGCCTTAACTTTGAAATTCAGAATTAAGTGACATAGCCAAGGAACTTCCTCAAGGTTTTTGGGAAATAGAGGATAGACTTTTCTCTTGTGAAAATCAGAAAAAAGAACAGCACTTCAATTTCAAGTTAAATAGCATCTGGGAAACAGCTTTTAGCTGAATTAGGCTTAGAATGTGGTGCTTAATTAAACTAATCTGAAAGCTGGGGGCTATTATTTAATAAGAAAAGGTTTCACCTTCTGAAGAAATCACTACTATGCTTTTTGGCTGACAGCAATTTTGAGCAATGATCACTCTAAAAGGGTTGAGGATTTATAGTTCTGAAAGAGAAGGTAAGTAAGCGGGGGAGGGGCAGGCAGGGAATCTATTCAGACAGTGCATCATGGCTACAGCTTTGGCATGATAATTTTTAGTAATTTCCACAATCCAGGTGCAGAAAACGTGCTCCCAGAAAGGTTACCAGGCAACAGAGCTGCTGGCAAACAGCGGCTGAACTGCGGCACCGCTGACCATATCGCGCCTCTGCAGCTTTGTCTCGCTGGAGCTGCCCACGGGAGAGCAGCTGGGCCGGGACTGCTGGCACAGCAGTCACCCTGACGCTGTGGGGCACCGTCCAGCGCCGAGTCACAGGGCAAGGGACCCAGCAAAGGTTTCATGCGGGCACCCTCAGCACCAGGTAGGTGGCTGCCATCGCAGAGCCCGCCATAGCTCACAGGCTTCCCTGCTCTGCTCACGGGCTGGGGCAGAGTCTTCTCCGGGTCACCCAGCCGCTGCGGCAGAACCGCCTTGCGTCGATCTGAATGTACAGGAGACACGATCGCCTATGGGGTCGGTTACTGCATCTGCAATGGCACAGCGGCCTCCTCCCTGACGGGCCCCGCAGTCCTTCAGTCCAATAAATTTCAGTTTGCCCATAATAAAAGGAGCAAGAGCAGCAGCAAGCACAGAAGAGAAGCACAGTCAGATATTGCTCTTTACTGTTATTCTGCCTGTTTTTATATCCCTGTTGCTTTCTTTTCCTCTTTTACTTTTCCACTTTGCTCCAATGCTTGAATACCTCTTTATTTATCCTGTGCATCCGCACTGTTCCTCAACTGAATCACATTCATGTTCCTTGCCTTGTTCTTACAAGAGTAACACTTCTTGCTTTCACTCATCACACTAAAATTGCACACTTAACTTTAATCAATAAGGTTGTTTCTCTTGCAGCCCTGGCACATTATCAGGATGGGTCCTTATAAACAGCAGAAAATATTATTTGTCCTTGAGCTATAATGTTCTTGGGCACTGTCGTCTTATATTCAAAAGCTTTTGTAACATTGCACATCCCAGCTTTCTCCCACTGGCAACTGAAGAAACTAACAAATAATCTTTCTCAGGTAAGAGACATTTGTTTGGATTTGTGAAGATGTGAATATTTGCACATGGCAGGCCTTCAGCCCCAGCACAGACATCTTGCAGGGGTTTTTGTCTTTTGCTGTAGCTCATTCCCACAGTCCTGTCTGCTCTTCCCCTGTAAGTCTGGTTCAGTCCAAGAGTCTTCTCTAGGTTCCTTCCACCAAAAGAGTAACTGCTCTTTCCAGCTTGGAAGAATTTAAAAGGAATAGTTTGATGAAGCCAAGAAACAACTTTGGCTATGATATTTTCTGGAAAGGCAGGGTTCTCGCCCATACCAAAAGGGGATTCCAACCAACAGACACTGCAGTTCCCCACACACAGGGGTGACAACGTGTGGTAGCAACAGGATTTTCCTCTTCCTTCTTACTCTTGTTGAAAGAAATTACAGCCAGTGGGATCCCAGGAGTATTGTGTGCCTCTGTCAGGAGGAACCCTGTGCAGGAACACCTCATGACAAGGAATACAGAGTTTGGAGCCCAACCTGCAACTTGATTTTGAGTTTCGCAAAGGAGTTTCCAAACAATTTTTTTCAAGCACAAAGGGTAGAAGTACAGCAAAGCTCTATACACTCTATAATACTTCTGTAGGAAAAATTTGTTCTCTTTGTCCTTCCTGTTGCCGATCAGAATGACTTAAAAGACAGTTTAGAAGTTTAAATCAGAGCAGACTGCATGTTTCATATGTCACTTCAAGATACAATCTACAAAACAAGTTGGAAAGCAGCATCTTGCTGCAAAGAAGCTTCACTATGAAAATTTATTTCCATTATTTCATTCTCTGCTCTCAAACACTTCCACCTCCACCTTCAGAGGAACTTAGTTTGTCAATAATTACAAAGTAGGCATAGAATAAATAAAAAAAAAAAGACTTTAGTAAAAGCTTCCTTTTCCTCTTCAAACAAGCTGATAGCAAAAACTTCAAAAGTAATAACTGTAACTGAAGACTATCTTGAGTAAAGTCTGACATGAATATATCATAGGTGGTCAAGAGCCAACTTTGTTATAGCCCTCTAAACTCTGTGCTTGCTGAAAGGGTTTCCATCGCTCACAACGGTTTACAGACAGCATTTGAAGTTTCTTCCTGACTCAGCATAAGGAGGCCCTTTCAAAGGGAGCAGTTGTCTTGATTGTTTAGAAGGAGCTTACCCAATGGAAAACCCTTGAAAACATTGTACATGTGACTCATCGTACATTTATACAATCTGATGCAACAACACATTTGCTGAAACAGGGCACCAATTTTCCAGAGGCTGATTTATCCCATTCTTTAGTGGATGTGTATTTAAAAAAAAAAAAAAAGAAAGAAACCCGACTTTGAGATTAATCATTCAAGATGTTTCTCTGAAGGGATCCACAATATACGCATTTCACTTCTAAATGTCTACGTTAGAGGAGATAAAGTTTACCTAGCAACCATTTCTAAACTATTCCTGGGCACCGCAAGCATCTAAGCCACAGTAAAGGAGGAAGGCTTTCAAATTGTGGAAAAAGGCTTTAATGTCTGTGTAATAACTCAAGACATCACACAAATCTAGTAACTCTGACTGCAGAAGGGAGAACTGAGAGTGCAATCACGTTCTGCAGTCAGGTCACTCCAGCGCTCCATATAATCATTCTTCTTTCAGGTCCAGGTTTCTCACAACCAATATACAGTAAGAGGTGTGATTATCAGCAGTGACCATTTACTGCCAGACACAAAACCATCAAGAATGGAGTAAAATAAAAAAGATTCTCATTCTGGAGGCAACCAGGATTATTACTGCTTCATCCATTTGTTGCTACTTCTTCCTTTCTTAATACTACTGCCAAAGAATCACAAATTGCAGTTTGCTGCGTCACAGTATTTGCTGTAACACACATAGTTACAACTTTGAAAATGGGTTTTCCTTAACACCCTGTTACCAGGAAGGTTTTGTGGCTGGATCTACACTGAAATATGTGACAACACAGGTACAAAAGGACTGCAAAGGCAAAAACAAGAGGGCAGAGACTCTAAGGCGGAGACAAAAACAGCCCCCAGAGAAGTAGGATGCTAGCATCCTCGCAACCAGCACAAAAGCAGAGAGCTCTGCACGCTCCACAGAGATGGGATGCTACATTCTGCAGTGGCTGGTGATGAATTTCCCCATCACATCCATATCGTGACTTCATTTTCCTAGAAGCAACAGTGATCTCTTCTTTACTGTAGTGTACATGAAGCAGAACATGGCTTAATATATCTTTGCAGACTCCAGACTGAGAGACTTTCAGGATCTGCAACTCTTCCATTGACTTTGTCATGCTGACCAATTCTCTGAAGTCCAGTCTGCAACTCAGAAATCAGCTGCCAGATTCCCAAAGGAGATCCCAGATTTTTATCAGAACTATTACAGACAGAAGTCTTTCTGAATAGGTTCAGGTTGTTGCAAGGTACCAACACCACAGACCATAAGGTGGCTGCCAACAAGATTTCAGGAATGAAGACAGGCTCCCTAGCAGGCTCCCTAGCAGTAACAGCTGTACGATACGCTGTAGCCTACTATAGAGCTATCACAGCTCTTCCAACATTCTTCACTTCCTCTGTATTTACATATCTTGCATATATTTGCATGTCCTTATTTCCTTCTTTTATAGCAGAAGAAGCCCTTAAACCTATATTTTGGTTTATAGCAATAGTGTACCACACATCATCTAACAATAAAACAGGCAATAGAGCTCTTAATACGTATTTGGTAGTGAAAAGACACACAGATCCTTTTCATATGCAAGTAGATAGTCTAAAGCGAGCATTTTATATAACACAAGCACTTGTCTGAGCATTAGTCCCATATTACATTAAATTCAAGTTTTGATAGAAAACAACAAATGCAATGTGTGATAAGCAACATTTTTTCCAGTGAGGTCCTCATTGCAGTTAAAAAGTTTAACATTTGGTAAAATGTAAGAAGTCAGATGCAAAAGAAGTCTTAACTAATTACATAACAGGTCACTGAATTTAACACTGGTGTATCCTGCCAGTTCTTTCTAGGTAACGTCCTGGGTAAGTTTTGCATATGCAGCAGAGCAGTATTGTACCAATGGATTACAAACTCTAAAAAGGAAACAGATTTTTAAGGGCAATCCTGAGGCTGGAGAACAGAAGCAGAGCAAATTGCAGTAGGAAGGCAACCTGGAAGATTTAGAATGGGAACATACTGGTGTGTACTCGCATGCTGTAAATGGTAAGCAAAACCACAGTTACTAAGTGGACTAAGAGAAGCCACTGCAACGGTAATATAAATCATAGATCCGTGTAGAAAGACACCGTGATGTCTCTTCCCTTGTCATTCCCCAAGCCTATAACAGGCATTGTCTAGCCTCCTCTTCAGAAAAAACCTTCTGGTGACAAATTCTTTATGATAGCCTTTTCACAGTGATAGGACCAGTACAACAGACAGTACTCAAGATGCAGGTACACAAATACCATAATGTTTTCCGGTTTGTTTTCTGTCCCTTTCCTTACAAATCCTGCATTCAGTTTGCTTTTTTGGGTGCTGCTGGCATTTTCATGTCATTATTCCTTATAAATCCAAGAGAACACGCTTCAGCATTAACAGCTAACCCATCCATACTACTAACCAAAACAAACAAGCTTTGTCTTCTGGCTACAAGGCCAAATAGCAAAACCTGGCCACCCTATGGGTCACGCAGCACTGAGCCTCCCTGGACCTTGCATGGTGCCACTGTGGGTGTAAGACAAGACCCCACAATACTAAAGGTATGCTGGGATCAAAAGTCAGGAAGAAGAAATAGAAAGTGCACTTTCACACAAGACAACTGACATATCCCTAACAACGTCATGGACTGAACGTCTTTCTTTTGAAGTCAATAGCAGAATGTGAATTAATTTGACCTCAGCTTACTATGTCACTGAAATTTTAAGTTCATTAAAATATATACATATGTAAAATATATATGCTACTGCTTGTGCATTGTCGCAAAAGGGCTATTGCCTTTAAAACTTTAAGGAAATAGCTGCAATTATAATGTACTAACAAGCTGCAGTTGTTATAACAACATGGCAAGGTTAAAGGTTTGGCAGAAGCTGTACACACTGGAGTTTATAATCTATAGCAAGTAGGAATGCACTAAGAGGACAATGAACAGCTGCTGCTTTCCAGTTAAAGTGTTTTTAAATAAAGGTGCTTTCCACGTCCCCCCCCAACTTTCCACCTTCTTATTGATAAGACTACTGCCTGCAATCATGAAGACCCATTCCACCTCTTTATCAAAGAGCTGAGCCGAGCTTAGAAGGGGTAGCAATGAATTATCTGGTTTTCGTAAGTCTGGAAACTAAAATTATTTAAAAAAAAAAATTAAGCATCTTTCATGTACAGTAGAACAGGGTTTGTAAAGTAGACTAAGAAATTAGAAAGTTCAATTAAAGGAATCACAGCTCATGCTGTCTCTTTTCTAAATACTACGCAATTACACTGCTCTGAACTTAAAGTGGGAGAAGGGTCCCATAAGGCACTCTGCAGACAGATTTACACTAAGCTGACAGTTACCAACGGTAAATGCCTAGGGCTTATTGATAAGTTTGTCCCCTTTAAATAAAAGGCAGAACCATAGTTTTCAGAACAGGCCCAAAATTAGCAAAGGTGCAAACTCATACCACAAGACAAAGTTCATGAAGTACTAAAAAGCAATGAACAATTTAAAATATATTTCATTACTTTAAAACAAACAAAAAAACCCATCCAAAGTCAATACCTAGTTTCACATATTCTCGAAGGAGAATGGATTGAGAGCAGCCCTGAAGAGAAAGACTTGGGAGTGCTTGTCAATGAGAAGCTCAACATGACTCAGCAATGTGTGCTTGCAGCCCAGGCGGCTAACCATATCCTGGGCTGCATCCCCAGCAGCATGGCCTACAGGGCAAGGGAGGGGATTCTACCCCTCTGCTCTGGCAAGACCCCACCTGGAGTACTGCCTCCAGCTCTGGAGACCTCAGAGCAGGGAAGACATGGACCTGTTAGCCACAAAAATGATCTGAGGGCTGGAACACCTCTCCTGTGATGACAGGCTGAGAGAGTTGAGGCTGTTCAGCCTACAGAAGTGAAGTGAAGGCTCCAGGGAGACCTTATAGGAGCCTTCCAGTACCTGAAGGGGCCTAAAAGAAAGCTGGAGAGGGACTTTTTACAAGGGGCTGTAGTGATAGGACAAGGGGTAATGGCTTTAAACTGAAAGAGGGTAGACTTAGATTAGATTTAAGAAAGCAATTCCTTACTATGAGGGTGGTGAGGCACAGGAACAGGTTGCCCAGAGAAGTTGTGGATGCCCCTTCCCTGGCAGTGTCCAAGGCCAGGTTGGACAGGGCTTTGTGGAACCTGGTCTGGTGGAAGGTGTCCCTGGCCGTGGCAGGGGGGTTGGAACTAGAGTATTTATAAGGACCCTTCCAACCCAAACCTTTCTATGGTTCTATGATATTCAAATTGCTTGAAAGTGAAAACATATTGAATTAGTTCAATGCTTAGCTTTCAAAACTTCCATAGCCCAGTTCTGGCATTAAACTAATAATACACATGCAGATCAGTCCATGCTTTTGCTGACCATAAAGCTCCCATTTATAGAAACATTTCACTCAAAAACGTTAATTCAGATAGAAATGTCTGAAGCTGTGACCAAGCAGGCAAAGGCTGGATTAACAGCAGCAGAGTAGTCCAGTCTGGCTACTACAATTATGGCAAGACACAGGGACATCCATGGTTTCCTATAGGAAAACCACAGTCTTGAACCCAGTATTCTTGAACCCAGCACAAGAAACATGCAAATTCGTCATCGACACACGTATTGCAGCTTTACAAGCTGATAAAGCCAGCCTACACAATAAGGTGGAGGTTTCTGTAGATCCACATCTCTCTTGCATAGATGCAGTTTGTTTTCTAAGAAGAGTCTGCAGTAAAGTCTAAAAACATATCCCTTCCTCCCAGAAGAGTTAATACGATGTCTCTTGGCTCAACACAAACTTGTGAGCCACTTCCATTCTTAGAGAGAGATCCTGGTCATTCTCTTTTCTACTTCTCCCAGCCCCACCAGATTTAAGCCATTGCTCCAATTCTCCGGACTATGATCCATAACTGCAGCAGGTCCAACAGACTTTGGACATGGAGCATCTATGGATACACTTTTCCACAAATATGGAGTTACTTACTCCATGCTAGATGTCTGCTTACACTCAGGGGGTGGGGATTACAACTACATCGCACTTTGAGAAAGAGGATAATGCACCTTCTTCATTAAGGCACAGCAATGAGGCATTCCACACTTCATTTCCAACTTTCTTTTAAGGCATAAGCAAAAGCAATTGTTAGAGGTATCAAATCTTGAGGCCACCATAAAAATCACACTCCTTAATAGAGCTGCGGAGTATAACTGTTTCTGCTCTGATTTATTAATTAACACATGCAGTGCAATGACCTCTCCTAGAACACAGCCTTCCAGCAAAGCAGAACAGGCAACTTTAAGTTAATTACCATCATTACTCTTCATCTAGTAGAAGTCAGCACCAAAAATCTACGTAGAGCTCTCTCCTGCTTTCTGACTCTTAAATGATTTGGTTAACTTATTGGAATCAGCTAAATGAGAAATACAGCAGCTCGCTAAACACCTATCACATATATACTTGATTAGTGCAAACTGCTTTTTGATTAATATGAATAAATCAGGTGCTTTTAATACTCTTCTTGGCTAGACATGAGGATATTGAGTACACAAGCTCACTACTAATGCCTAAATGTGCCCATCCAGAGGTGCAGCACCCCCACCAGGCCACCCAGCGACCTCGGAATCAGCCACCAGTAATGTCAGTGTTCTTGCCTTGGTCACAAGCGCAGTGAACTAGGACAACCTGGCACTCTTCTTGTCTTTGTTACAAGAGCAGTTGAGTTGGGATGATCAGGCACTCCCTAACCATAGTCGGAACTCCTTGCTGACTGGATCATAGCCCTGTCTGGTAGATGCCAGAACTGTACAGTCTGGAAAGTACTGGAATTGTATGGTTGCTGCTAAGGTGCCAGAATCACCTAACACAGATTGCAGCCAGGATGGAAATTTACTGATGGCTAAAGCAAATCATCTCACAACCATATAAACAGCAGTCCTAAGTAAGGCCCTCTGAGCTCTCCTGGACCAGTATCTCCCTCTCTACAGGATGCCTCCCAAAGCTCATGAACTCTGAATTCTGTCAAGTTCAGAGGACCATCACCAAAGACAGGATGCGGGCTGAAACCCTTCACTCCTTGAAGCTCAACCCTCACCCATTGAGAAATGCTGAGACATTGACATGAATATTTCTCTGAACTTCAAGGGAATTTTAAAAAGGTACACCTTTATGTGTTTCTATATCCTTGTGTCTGTGTGCATGCATGTGTGAATTGATTTAGATAGCTGATTGCCATCTTGAATCTGTAATTAAGTCACTGTTGTGACTGGACTAAATTCTATTAACTCACTTTGTAAATCTTAAATTAGTCAATGATTAAGTGCTGTTAAAAATCTTGTGATCCACCTTAAAACTGTGAATGAACTCTGTATAAATCATTCTAACTCGATTCTAACTTAATTTTCCCATGTATGTTCCATTCACACTAACCGAGTGAACCTTCCCACCAAGCTTTGTTGAATCACACTTCTATAAATTCCTATTAAAATAACTTTTCGATAACAACTTTAACAAAGATTCTTTAAGCAACCTAACCACTCATTCACAGCAGCCCACAAATGACCCAGTAACTCATCTCAGCCCACCCAGCTCACTCAACCACACTCAGTCTTTTCCCCCATTCCACAAGAAATTCCACAGCTCCTCAGAAAAATAGGCCGCCAAAATTTGCTTTTAGTGCCTATTCCTTCTCCACACAACTTCAAACCTGAGGCATGCATCTCCAGCTCCACGTTCAGCCAAGCCCACGGCCCCTTGAACCACCACAAGTGCTGCAGACAGAGCAAGTTGCTAGAACCTTTCCTGAGCCACCAGCTATCTCACTCCTGTCCAGCTGCAGCTTTTTTAGGGTACTTCCCCTGAAAAATACCAGTTGGATCCCCACCCTAATTAGTATTCACCCCACACTGACCCTTAACACCTGCTAGGATGGAAAACTGTTGCTGTAGGCAGTTTTTATGACTAGAAATAGCATTTTTCCTTTATGTGCTTTCCCAACAATGCTTCAGGACTATTTAAATTCTCAGTGCAAACTTGAGAGGTGGGTGTTCGAAGCTGCTCTCACTCATTTTGTGCTAATTTGAGACAGGAGAGACTTGCCAGTCTTCATTGTTGTCTGCTCCCAGCTACTTCAGTACAGAGAAAAAGATGAACCAAACACATGCTTGAATGAAGCTTTGCACTTCTGAAGTTTAAATTCATGAGTCCTTGACATCAGCTCTGACATGTGCATGTAGCACCTATCTTCTACTACAAAATACTGTGAATATGGGTGTTGAATATTAATCTTACTCCTTTTTTTCTGTCAAAATTAGAAGACAGCCCACAGTCCTCAGAAACAGAGAACAGAAGCGACCCCACAGCCCTCAGAAACAGAGAACAGAAGACATAAATTAACCAGGACTCTCAGTTCCCCAAGTTTAAAACAATCTGGCACCTTGTATTAACTGGAAGACTTTTAGGAACCCAATTACTGAGGTAGCAGTCTGTCAGCTTGCATCAGGTAATTCCTCTGTCTTAGCTGGATCCTATCTGCAAGGATTGATCACACCTCACTTTATATCACACTGTCCCTCCTCCTTCCAGGATGTCAGGAACTTCCACGTCTTCCAGCTACACGAATGTTTCTACTTCTTCATTTGGTTTTGTTTGTCCATCTACTTCACTGAGGCATGTTGGTCTGACAGTGACATTTGGTGAACAGAGAGGAAGAATTGGTTTAAATTTCAAATAACGTCTGCGTTTCTGGCAATGAGTAGCCATGATTTTCTTCTGCACCATGAAACACTCCAAAATATGGCTTTTCTCTGCCTTGGGGTAGAAATAGCTCATACACCATCTGCCTACATGTTGCACATCTTTACGTGCTTTTCTGTTCACTCGTAATTTTTTACCACAAAAAATCTGAAAGAGGATTTCTTGATAGCAAACATAGCTATTTAGGGCCACATCCATCCTCTGAATCAGCAGGACAGGAGCCTGCTCCAAGCTGGAAGATGTTTTGCCACGCTAACCCAAGCTAGTGTTCTTGGCGACAGTCACAGTATTTCATCTGCGGCTGATACCATGTTCACATGGCTTTGTGAATGCCCATGGGGTGTACAGTGGCATGCTTTGTTGGACTCTATCAATCAGCAAAAACACAGAATACAATTAAACATTCCAGAGATCTATGATAAATCATAGCTTTTCCAATAATTAACAGCACACAACACTAGGAAGGACTGTTAAACACATTCTTTTCTTTTTTTTTTTAATTAGATTTGGAAAAGTAATGTAAGCATTCATTAAAGATAGACATTAAGTTTCTGTTTCCAAAGACAAATACATTGGCATTAGGAAACCATCAGTGATCTGTACTAGGCAGTGCTAGAAATTTTCCCGCTGCTACTCAAAGTTGCTAGAATTTCAACAAGAAGCTGTGATTACTATGCAGCTAAACTACAATCAGGAGAACAAAACCAGAAAAGTTGGCAATACTGCATTACCAGGTGCTTGTTAGGGAGTTGTTTAGGACACACGGGACACTTGGAGCAATGGTAATTCAAGATACATTGCAGATGGAGATACTCTACCAGTCATGCTCTAGAAAGTCTTCTTCAATCTATTAAAATTAAGAGACTGCTAGAACAAAAACCTCAAATCAGATTATATCAATGGGCACTAAATTTTCAAACACTTCATCAACTCTAGTCTTGTACTCCATAGTCAGAAGTCAAAATAAAGTTCCCAGATGTTTCCGGAGTAAAATGTCCAGGGTTACTACGACAAAAATTAAAAGGTTAAATCATGTAAATATTATGAAGTTAACTTCTTCCTCTAATGACAAGAGGAAGAAACAGCTTCAGACAATGGTTATAAATGTGACATTGACCCAGCAATGGTCTATTAAATTAGAAAACTTATGCAATTGATTGAGAACACTTGGACTGCACCTACACAGAAAGTTCTGATAGGATGAAATATCTTCACATCGGAAAGGTCAGGCTTTTGAAGAGATGATTTATTCTAAACACAAACTTAGTGAATTTTTCCACTTCATTGATCAAATGTATTAGAACAAAAATCCAATTACGATTTCTGATTGATTTATTGGCAGGTCTTGGAGACCTCATACCAGTAAAAATATTATTTTTGTATCTTCCAGACCAGGAGGATTCACAGCTTGGAAAAGCAACCTTCTGTCACACAAGAAGTATTAGATTAAATGTGAAAAGCAATGTGTTTTTGTCAGTAGAACTTGCTGCAATGCTATATTCAGGCATCTAAAGTATTTTTCAGCACTGCAGAGCACATTAAGAGATGAACTCATGTCACTGTACACTGTATTAAATGTGAGGCAAAGTCATTTGCAGCAGATACCACATTTCCTACATGTTTTGCACAATGTTAGCAAACCAAGCCTGCAGTAGGGACCTACAGTGAGTCAGAAATGTTGTAGTATCCATAAGAAAATGTCAATTCAACAAAACCAAAATGTTCAAAAAAGGTATATTCCTGTTCTGTAGCATTATGAGCCATGGCTAGAACGGCAAGTGGGATTTCCTTCACAAAGCTGAAGTCATGCCCCTGTCCTCACTGTGCTTTAGGGCAAAGGGGGGCTGATAGGAAGAAGTGCGGGTGTTTCTTTGACTCCAGTTCCTCCCTGTACTGGCAGTGACGGAAGGAGAGAAATAATGGAGCTCTGTGCTCTGCACAAATGCAGGCCAAGTGGCTGGACTTGCAGACATAACATATGGAACAGATGCTGCCATGTGTGGCGAAGTCCCACCGTGCCACGGCACTCCTTCCCCTGATTTCCAGACTTGTTTGGAGGTGACTGGAAGACTTATCTTTTTTTCAAACTTTGTCCAAACCCACACCTCAGAAATCTGATTAGTCACACATCAGGTATCAAACCACTCCCCTGTGGAGACACATCCCAGCTTCCACTGCAGAGATGATGCTGGAAGTGAGTTGGTCTTCTGGCTGTGAATTGTACAAACCTACCTCATTCATTCCTTCAAAGGCAAATTTAGAAAACCTCCTTTAAAAGGAAGCTGGCACATGGAAATGATTCTTTATCCCAACCATGGTTCTCCGATCCGTACCCATTCTCCTCCTGCTTCCCCTTCCCAAAGGACGGGTGTGTTCACCGCAGTGCACACATATTGCAGCCGACAGCACTGCCAGCTCCCACAGCTGCCAGCTTGCTCTCCCTGTGGGGCAGAAGCTAATCAAACCCAGGATTCATAGCGCTGTCACCGAAACAAAAGCAGCACCTTTCACCAGGCTGCAGAGCTCGCAAGGTGTTCACTGGAGATTAGACATTGAAACACCCCACAGCCCACAGGCAGGACTTGGGGGGGGCCACAGGAAGGCATTTTAAGCTATGAGCCCCTCAGGACCCGCAGGGTTGGTGTCTCTAGATGAATGCCCAGCCTTAGATCCATTCTCGCTTGCTCATTCTCAGACACTTCTGGTATCCAGTATTTCTCAGGTACTTCTCAAATCATATAAAATAAAAAAAAAAAAGAGGGAGTGAATCTATTCCTATTTTATAAGAATTTTTACCGAAGGACAGACTACTCTTAAGCCCAGGCATGTGCTAGGTGTTTTGCATTGCTGTGGAAGAACAACGGACAAGAAATAACTCTCTAGAAGATACAAATTCATACATATACCAAGCTCCTGGCCTCTCTCAGCAGATTAGGGCTGGCTCCCCTCGACCAGGTTGGAGACCATAGTCTATAACAATTCAGCTTCTTCACTGGAAAACTTTCTTCTTTTCCACAAGCAAATCTTGGAGAGAGGAACTGTTTTTATGCGCCAACTTCAGAAAAATAATCTCAAACTTTTTTAATCACGGTGTGTAAGAAAGCTATCAAAACACTTCTCCTTAGCAAATTTCTCACATGCAATGTCAAATTGAAGTACTTCAAGCTGGTGTCACCTTTACAATGTACACAGGGTTCTGAGGCTGCTAAATTCATATATCTCTATGTAACACCTTTTTTCCTATAAGTAAATAAATAAATATTCCATCATAGCCACTGAACTTTTCTCCATATCTGGCTATTTAAGAGAGAAGTTACAAGAAAACTTTGGAAAACAGAAAACTAAGTTATTTGTCAATGTTTCTTCTTAATCACTTTGACTTTTCAGCACTTTACCTATTGACAATACTTTTATAAATGCATGCTTTTATTTCTTGAAATTGAATTTTTCTTCACTGGAATAAACTGCGATACTGAATTTAATGGTAATACACTAATATGTAGTAACATTTTCAATTGCTTTTAACTCTTCATGCAAACATTTTGTGTTCAAAAGTTATATGACATACAGTCTGCAGAATGGCTACAGACCCAGATGTACAGCTCTAAATTATCTGCATAACAAGTCAGGAAATTTAAGTAAACCTGCTATTCTACAGTGGTCCATAACTTCACACCTGTAAGTTTACCAGGAATTGCATTAAAGCTCTGGGGCAAATAAAGTGCATTAACAACTCAGACTTCAGAGGTTTTTATTTTATGCTAGATACAGTGTGAATTTGCTTGGAACAGGATATATTTCTTGTTGATTTACCCATGCCAGTTTAATGTCACTGATATCTTCAACTGGCAGAAATGGTAAATAAACATAATAAACAACATGTGCAATCTAGTCAAATATACTCTCATTGCAATGAAACAAGAGAAATATTATAAAATATGTTTGTGATCAAGCACAGAATATCAACAGGTTGCTGTGCTACTAAATTTTAGTGTATATTGTTATTTCATATTGTCACAATTTTATCCACAGTATATCACTTTACCAACAATTTTTGTCACAATAGGTATATCCTTCTTGCTAAAATTACATTTTTCTCAGGGATTTCATCTCTGACCTATTGTCTTGCATTTGAAAAATTCCATCTGTTTTGGATTAGAGAAGTAGGGCCCAATGAACCTAGGCAAAAACTTGCAAAAGGCAGAAACCATTATTGTCAAGTGCAGATAATCCACATCTGAAAGCTACTAATCAAAACTGTTCAAGCATGGAAAAGATATTGACTGCTCTTCCTATTATCTTGCAAAAATAAACAGATTCATAGCTCTGCTGAGGACTTTGCTCATTAACTCCCTATGACAGTTAAACTTGATAACTGAATAAATTATTTGTACATTATTTTGCTATCTTAAAAAATTCTGAAGTGTATTAGTCTAATAGTGGAAAAACTCTGACCAATAACTTTCAAAAGCTGAAGTCATGCTTCACATTCCTGTGGAAAAACCCAATAAAGTAAAAATAAAAATTTTTTAAATTTCCTTCTGACAAGGCAACAGGCCCAATATTTGACCCTTGTTCACCCTCTTAAGTCTAACAGTTTCCATGGATTTACACAAAACTGTAGACATCATGAATTTGATATACTCAAAGCAAATAAAGGCTAAGTGTTTCCTGCAAGGACGCTCATAGCTAGGACTGAATGGGGCTGAGCTCGAAATTAAAAAGCCACAGACAGCTGGTGAAAGAATAGCTTCTGACAAAAACCCCCATTCACTTACAGTAAGATGGTGTCTCTGTAAAAGAAATTGGAAGAAACGAGGAAAAAATACAAAATGTACATCAGCAGCTTAATCATTTCAGCATTACCAGATAAGCATATTCTTTTTCTGGTAGCCAGGTTTTACCATGGAGAGGTGCTGTAGGTTACCTGGCAGCTCTGGCCCAGGTTAATTAGGAGCAGCCAGCAGAGGTTTAGCAGCCCGGAGGCTGGAGCTGCCTTCCAGAACTGCACTCCTGCCCAAAGCAGCGTGTGATGCTCAGAGGCAATGAACCCCTGAGACATCCTCACATCCCTTGTTGCACCTCTGGTAGGAATGCAAGTTACCCAGCCTTGAGCTGGGTTTTGAATGGCAAGTGCGGTGGGATCGCTGCTTCTGAAATCTCTGGTGGGAAACTCATACCAGGGTGGCAGCCAGACCCTTTGCATGGGAGCACAGGACTGAATTTCAGCTTCTTAACAGGCAGAGTAAAGCGTAAGCTAAGAAGGAAGAAAGAAAATCCAAAAATCCAGATCAATCTGGAAGTCTCTTCAGACTTTGCTGAAAAGCTAGCAGACTGAAAATCAGCAGAAGAGAAGCAGAACTTGGCTGAAGAAGGTTATCGGCTGGTATTTGAGTAGTGTAAAATGAGAGACAATCCAGGAATGTATGCTGGGTGACCCAGAAGTGCATATGAACTCCAGAAAAAGCTTGGACTGCAGGAAAAACCTTTGTGATGGAGATGATCAAGACTGACCAGAAAAGTTTTCCTGGCAGAAAACAGAAGAAAAATGAACACTCCACACAGATTTCATGTAGAAAATCCTAGGAGCTGCATACTATGGGCAAAAGAAATTTGGAACTAGAAAAGAAGAGAATCAACTTGTGCCACTGCCAGTGAAAACCAGGCACTGCCCATCCACTCCATGACTCCACTCTTGGCTCTGCAGGACACAAGGTTTGTCAGTGATGTGAAGCTGTAAAAAATGTTTTCCATCTTGTCATGTGCCGCTGCAGAATTAATTAATAGAGAACCAGCTAAGGGTTGTTCTGCATAAGGCTTTATGACATGACCTTTTTGAAGCCATGTAGCTGTAAGACATTATTTTAATTGAATAAAAAATCTTTAATTCTGATTAAGAAGAAAAAGTCACGTGGCTGGTAATTTCAATGTCCAAATGTGAAAAGAGATAAAACACGACCACAGTATTGTTCTCTGTCTTGTAACAGTACTCTCAGGCTCTTCTCATCAACTTTTTCATCCTTTAGAAAAGCCCACACATTTTGAGTTTCGTGACCTATGACAAGATTAAAGAGAATAATGATGTATTTGTTCTGAACAAGCTGAAAAATACACAATCCAAGGTTCCTCTGAAGCAGAAATCAATTTTCTGTAAGACAAGCAAACAGCCACACCTTGTTTTATCAGATAGGATCTTCCTTTGATAGTAAGAAATACCAGTACCATTATATTGATGTACATGTAATCGATCTCAATGATGAGGTTCCCTGTTAAACCAGTCCTCTAACCTCTGTGGGTAGCACAGCACCAACTTAACCATTAACAAAACAGAAATAGAAGGCTACCCATTAATTAGCAGTCTCAGTTGCCACAGATCTCTAGGGACAGGGAAGGTATCCTTGAGGGAGTCTCACTCCACCATTGCCCTGTTCTTAGACTCTTCCCCAAGCATCCTTTTTTGGATACCATGAAAAAAAACCAGGTTATTGGGCTAGATCAACCTTCAGCTCAACAATGTGTGGTGAATTTTTATGTGATTAAAAAAGACTTATTTTTTAAGTCTTAGTCCACATACATTGTTTCACTTACATGAAACCAAAAAGATTTCTCTGCTTTGACGTGCACTTACCAAACACAGTAGACCTTGAGCGAATATATCCAGGAATGTACACCAGCCTGCAGTACAGCAAAAACCGTCTCATCCCAAGATTGCTGCTCGCTAGATGGCAGCCCAGGCAGCAAGTGCAACACAGGAGGGGTCTACAGATAGCGAGAAGGGAGGCAAAAGGATAAGCAGCACATTCCCATTACTAGAGGATCTGACATAAGATGGCCTATGCAAAGAGTAGCAGCACTCTGGGAGACAGAAAGCAGGGGGACTCCTGCTGAAACACACCACAGTATCCACAACAGTGACTTATGTATTGTTTACTTCTTCTCAGGGCCACCACTGGGTTCCCATCAGTATCCTCTACTGCACAAAAACTACAACTGTGAATCCTGCCTTAGTCAGGTTTGATTAGGTATATAAGTGAACTAAGCAATTAAGCACATGGGGGGTTCAGATCACTCTCAAAGATCAGTTACTGGAAATACAAAGCAGCATACAATTAAATTTCTTCTGTTCCATGCTGAACACCAATTCATCAATTGATGTTCATGAACAAGAGCTATTGCACTGGCACACAGACCGAGCTGCAAGTTTTCTCTGACAGCTGCTTGTGAGAATGCACTGTTGTCTTCTCAAGTACAGCCATGTGTAAGCCAAGGGCAGGCATTTTTGTTCTGTTGCTCTAAATTAAGCTCCATAACCTACAGGAAGACCAGAAGTCCTTCAACTTCCATACGTCCAGAACTACCACTAAACCAACAGGGAACAAGTATCTCAGAAACTAGCCAACCTATTGTCCTGGGTTCAGCTGGGACAGGGTTATTTTTCACAAGAAGCCAGGAGGGGACACAGAGAGGCCAGCTGACCCAAACTGGCCAGACAAACGGCAGTATTCAATGCCATGGGACTTCATGCTCAGTTCAGAGGGGAGGAAGCTGGCTGGGGGAGGGTAATTGCTGCTGGGAGGAGCATGCTGGGCATTGGGTGGTGAGAGAATTGCCCTGTGTATTATCTTGTTTTGTATAATCTTTTAATTAGTATTATTGTTGCCACTGTTTTCTTCCTTTACTGTTCTGTTAAACTGTCCTTACTCCAACCCATGAGTTTTGCCTTTTTCTTCCCATTCTCCACCCCACCGAGAGGAGGGGTGATAGAGCAGCTGTGGGGTGCTTTATTGCTGGCAAGGCCTAAACTGCAACAGTTCTTATTCATCTGTTTCTATATAGATTTCAGAGCCTGACTGTCACCCACTTTAAGGCTGCTGGCCTCTTATCAAACCAGTGACTGTTCTTCAGCAGAAGCAGAGACAGATTGCATGAAACATGTTGTGATTTGCAAAGCTCTGTAAATATAAGCTAAGAAATATAAAAAATGTGCTTATGAAAAATATGTAGCCCAAAAAGTAATTAAGGAAAGTATGCGTAACAAAACAAGTCAGATATAAATGCAAATCATGCTGCACAACTCAGGATATAGTATAAAATAAATATAATTTAACCAGTTTATGTACGATACCAAGAAAAACTCACATTCTGTTATTGACAGATGAAGGGGATTTAATTAGCAGCAGGGAAAGAGTGGAAGGAAAACTATCCCCAGTTAGATGAGAAAAAATTATTTTTAGTAATAAGAACATTTAAAACTTTGATGCGTGTAAGTTCTCCTGCTTCAAATCTTTATTCAGCTTCTCATTGATGTAAGGAGGAAGCAAAAACCCTCTGGGGCAAGCTATTCTTTTATTGCTCCACCAACATTTCTTAGATTCTCCCTTCAAAAAACTGGTCCTGACCGTCACTAGAGACAGAACGTGGAGATCGAAGGACCTTGTTTTTATCTCACATGACAAGTCCCATATTATAAAAGCCTGAAACCAAGCATTCATGAGGCCTAAAAATCTGTGTATGCTCAAATGTAGGGATCCAAATCCAAAAAGAAGCATTAACAGAATTATTTTTATTGATTTCTGTGGACATTATGTGGGACCCTAGAGATCTCAGCACAGATGAGAACTGTAAAATATATTCACAGTCCTGTCAAAATCTGAAGACTAATAACCTAATGCAAAGTTGCTAGATTGGAGATTCAAAGACATCCATCAAAATATCACTGAGGCACAAATACTTCAAGTGACATCAGGGTAATATGAGCTTGTAACACAGCAAAGGGTAAGTTTCCTTTTGTTTTTCAAGCCCAGTTAAACACTGTCATCCTCTATCATCAGTTCCACTGATAGGGGAGGAAATGAAATGCACAACTGAAAAAAATAATGTGTAAATCCACTGAAAGGTGAACCAGATAGCAGCTTCTGCACAAGCCTGAGCAATACTGGCTTGCCGAATTCTAGGAAGCAGCACGCAGGAGCAGATACCTCCAGCCTGTCTCACTGACTCAGGAGAACCGTGTCCTAGGACAAAAAGGAGGTCAACAGCTCCATGTGCACACCCCACTTGTAATGCAGCTCCATACAGCAGCCCACCTTCCAGCAGTACTGCACGCCCATGTCGCCACTCTCATGCTCTCAGAGTCTAACAGCAAGCCTATGGTATGGAGTAATACTGGTAAATGGTGGGAAATGTGTCTGTAAAATTTTAGATGGCATAAAAAGCAAGACACACAAGAGTGGATTAAAACAGGCTTTATAGTACATGGATGAAACAATTCATTCTACAAAATAACTTTGCTGTTCTTTCGTTTTGGGCACCTGTTTGCAGTTCATGCAAGCAGACCCTTTCTAGCAAACAAAGATTAGTAGCCCCACTGGAGTTTTTATTTTCTGTCCTAAGGTAAAACCATCTACCAACAGTTTACAGTTGAAGTAAAATTGCCCTTATTATGATGGTTTAACTTAGGATGTGAACTCCACCCTAGGTTTTATAGCATGGTTCATTTAACACTCATTAAATTCCTGGGAGAAATCTATTTTCCATCTTTGAATTTTCCAAAACTGATTTAACAAACTTCAACTTACCATCTCAGAAATAATACCAGAATGATTACACTAAAATAATCTAAAAACTTTCCCAGACGTTCAGATTTCTATGGACCTGCCAAACTGCCAATGTAGAGATATACAATTCTGAATTTAACATGCTGTCTCCTTTTCTTCAAGACATCATTTTTAGTTCATGATACATTATATAGATTTCATAGTGTTACACTGACACATGACATTAACTTAAACTAGAGAACCTAACTCTCAAACTCAGGTGCATTTAAGGAAAAACAGTAAATCATTAATTTTAAGGTGCTAGATGAAGTTTCATTCTACATAAAAATGCACTATAGCATAATTAAGACAACTGACAGGTTTTGGTATATTCTTTAACAATTCCTGTATGCTCTGTATTATCCTCAATAATTGGATGTTTGAAAGAATGGATTGCTTCAACAGAAGTCCATGGAAAGAAAACAGGGAGGAAAAGATGAGGTTCAGGATAAACCACTCCTTAACACACCGGTTAATTTTTAAAGACTCATGCCAGGGCCACAATTTCAAAAAAAAAAAAGGTTATCTTACCTTCCTGAGTTTGACTAAAGCTTAGGAACAGGAACACAGAAGGTTTGCTGCCAGGTTTTAAAGGACTTATCATCAAGAAGTTGGCAGTGATGTGAGGGAAGACGAAACTGGCACAGAAATGTAGCATGAGTGTCTAAGAACCGGAGTTTGCAAGTGATCATCAGGCAAGGTTTCAGATACAAAGACATCATACGTTGCTCATAATTCTTAAAATGTAATGAAAAATCCACAATACTTTGCATTTATGGCTTATGAGAAGATCAGATACTCTCTGCTAGGGGAGGCAAGATTTGGCTGAACTCCTACCTGCACACAGGCTATCGGGGTCCTTGGCTCACACTAAGAGTAAGTAAATTGCAAAATTTTATCCCTAGAGAAAAAGGCACAAGGACTAAAACTGGGGAGCAAACACTCTGACAGAGGAAAAAGGTGAGGGAAATGCATGCTTCCCTGCAACACTGGGACTCAAACAGCAGATCAAGAATTTGAGGCAAACTCAGCAAGACTTTAAGACCTAATTTTTAGCCACATCAGGAGTAGAGTCAGTAACAACGAATCCTTCTCTCTATACAGGGAAGACAGGCAGGTTTTCAGAAACTGTTTCAGGCTCTTATGGAGACTGACAGAATATTTTCTTTTCATCCAAAATGCATAAAGTGGGAACAAGTGGCAGTGCTCCCTTTCCTGACACAGGACGAAGTTAATGGGAGATTTACCAGACATGGTTGTCATAGTTCTTCCACATTTAAACTACTTCTCATATAGCAGATAACAGAAGCTCTTGCTTTCCTGCGAAATATCGCACCAGGGAACATGACTGCATGTGTCAGTAGTTTCCTCTTGTTTCCAGGACTGCATAAACTATTAAAGTTTCAGTGCTGGCATAAACAGTCTCTGAAAATAGTTTTACCATTCACGTGCAGCAGATCAGCTTCCCCCGAGAAGCCCAATTACAACTCACTGTGTACCTTAAGCCAAATTCCCAGCAACCATATGCTCACTTTAAACACCAAAAAGTAGTTTTAATCACAAAACAAAACTCAGTTGTGAATTGATTACAGTTCGGCCAGGCAACAATTCTCTATTTTAGACAGGAATAACAGTTCTTTTGTTCTGGTTGCTCTTCAGCTGATGCCTTTCAAGTAGGGAACAATCATTTTCAATTTTTAGAGGAAGCCAAAAGAGATTACCTGTATTTCATCTCATAATCAAAGCTGTCTTATTTGTAGTACGATTTCTATTTTAATCTTGTTTGCCTATATGAAGATACCTCATATGCATTTAGTTTTATACGCTGTGTGTTACTAAAAACCAAACAAAGCAGAACCATATTCTGTTTCCTTGAAAGTAAATGCAATTTTTTGCTTTGATTTTAGAGATACCAGCATTGGGTCCTGAATGCAGATGTGAGGCATTAGGAACAAGTGACAAGACTGTGGCTGACGAAGCCACAGGGAGATAGCACGTATACTTCTAAAGCCACTAGCTGCTCTGACACACCCACAGAAAGGCTCTACGAAGAGTTTCAGAAGTGAACAAGAAAAACCCCACCCCAAACCAGCCAAACACCAGCGCACCCCATCAGTGGACTCCCATTAGGAAGGAATGAACAAACACTTCTATCCTGCATCTTACTCAGCAGGTGTGTGATGTGGTGCAATCAGGGGTGATATTCCTTGCATCCATGACAGGCTGCCAGTTCTAGTAAACCTTCACCTCACCTGCATTCCCTGGTATAAATGTGTAAGCAGTATCACTGATCTACTTCTCAAATCATCACAACATTTTGAAAAATTGCATCTTTTGGTACACTTACAAGTATTTCTCTTAACTTTCTCATACATAATATAAAAAAGAATATTTCTGTTTCTTTACTCACTGCAGGCATAACTTTATGTTTTTATAAATATACTGTGTACAAACTTTTGGATTATTATCCTCAAGGATTGTCTTGGGGTGTAGATAAACTAGAAGAAAATGACATTGGAGCATTGCTCACTAGAACACTATGTTTGACTATGAACGTGCTTTTTCCTCCATAGCTACATAAATTCTTGCCAATCAAGATCAATTACTCATTCAAACCCAGAAGTACCTACACTGGCTTTATAACTGGGGCTGAATTCAAACACTTCTTTCCACTTCAAATTTTGCTGACATCTTTCAGCTGAAGATCAACAAGTGGCAAATATTATGTGGCAAAAAACATGTATGTGCTACTCATCGAGCAAATATTTTTTAGTTCAGTGCTGTATCTACTGCTCAGCAAATCAAATCTAAGCAGTCCTGGCAGCGTTCTCTGCTATTCCACAGAAGTTTGTATACTACCACCAGAACTGCAGTAATTTCAATCATGAGGAAGGCAGGTGGCTAATCAGAAAACTATGAAATGATTTGGCAATTTCTACCTAGTTCTTGGTGGATAACCAGGCATGTCACACAAGCTGCCAGTGTGGCTCAGTATCCAGTTGGCAGGCTAGACCAATTAAGGAATGAGTAGATGAAGACATGAGAGAAATCTTAGATTAAACTCTGATTGCCTGGCACGTTTTACAGGAGGTAACAGGGACCTAAAGCAAGAGAACCCAGTCCTCGGGATTTTACTCACATGGTAACTGCATGTTCACTTTGCTGCAGCAGTTTAAGTCACAGGGAAGGAAAAGAGCGGTCCGAGTAACTCCCTCTTGCCAGAGCAGCAATGGAGCCAGAAGCATGTCCATATACTTTACTCACTTACTGCTCAAGCTCAGAAACTCAGTTCTGCCTGTCTGGCTTTAAGTGGTTGTCACTAGCACTGACAGTTCCTATACCTTGCCTTCCTTTTATCTAGGAAGCAAAATACACAGGAAGAATGAGGTGGTGAAAATGTAGCTAGATTTCAGGTTTGACCATCTCTGTTGGGCACCTCATAAGTAATGAAGTTAATGAAGTCAAATGTACTGCTGGCTGCCCTCAGCAAGAAGGGAAAGAATCACCTTGGTCTGATCATGTAAATATTCAACAAACAAACAGGTTTTGACTTTCTGCAGAGCACATATTACACAGATCAACTTTTAGTTTGATTGCTTCAACCACTGTACTTTTCCTCTTAGCATAATTTGTATCACAACACAAGTATTTTAGCACATAAATTAACCTACCTCTGAACAGACAGATTAAAAATGCTAAAAAGCTTTTTGCAGGTACAGGTTGACTGAGTCATTCACTGTATTTACAGTATTGTGCTACAAAGCAAACTTAAAATGAAAAATATAGTACATCAAATAGAAGTAAACAATCTCTCAGTTTAGACGTATTTAAGCAGAAACAGAAATGCGTGCTCAAAATAAACTGACATCAAAAGTTTATAACTTTCTAGTGAGTATTTCTTGCTTTGTATTATGCTATTGCTTTGCAAACAGACATTTTGAGAGCTATTTGGTTGTGGAATGAATTGCTTTTTGAATAACAGCTCCACCTGATTTCAAGCAATTCTTTTCCATTTTTCATGGGTGTGATCTGTGACTGTGTGCAAGTTGCACACTGGAGTGCATTCGTGGTGCTCTCAGTGACCACTTTGCCGTCTCAGTGAATGAATATTGGTTTATATACGATGCCTTAAAAACATTTTAAGAAGGACTTTGTTTGCAGAAACAATTTATTTTTACAAGACTTACTTGAAGTTCAAATATTTAGCACTCTGTGAGTCATCATCTTTGAGGTCTAGATGCTCCTGAAGGAAGCTGTGGCAGAGTGTGACCAAGACAGTCTTCCTGTAACAGCATTCTGCATGACAGCGTCACCTATTCAAGACAGCACAGCAGACATCGTTTTCCTGTTTGCATCCTGCCAAGCACAGGGCTCTGAATTTCTTTCCAAAGACTTGGCAAGGCAGGAGTTCCTTACAGAAGTAAGACTCAGTAACCCACCAGTGGGTTATTCCTCACTTGCCCTGAATTAATACATGGAGCAGAGTATGGAAAAAATGGGAGAACAAAGACATCACTCTTAGCTCTTACTTTTTTTATGGAAAAGCTTTAGTGTGCACCTGAGACACTAACTGTTAAAAAACTGTAATTCATCCAAACTCAGACGTTGTCACCTAGGACCCGCAAGCTTTATCTGTCTTTCACTACATTTCCAGGCCCAGACTCTGCAGTCTAAAAAAAAACTGATAATTAGGATATTACAGGTTTTTATAGCAGGCTCCTACTGGGACTACTGCCATGCACAGAGAACAGCAGAAGTCCCACAGGGTAACACTTTCTTACCAATTATGCAAAGTTTTCTCTGAGAAAACAAGTTTTAAGCAAATATACAAGCAGCTCAGGATAAGGAGCAGAGCTTTCAGTTGAAGTGCCGTCCGAAGACAAATTGCAATACCTTTCCTTTCCCATTTCCAAGTGGAGACTTTAGTTAGCCACTTCTCTGAATCCCATTTTCCCAGCATAAAACACTGCCCTGCTACTTATGTTTCTGCCCAGCAGCCACATCTGCTTAGAATGTCAGACTTGCTGCTGAAACTAAAAGCTACCAGGGGGAAGACCTTTGCATGATAGTTATTACTCTCTGACCTTGGCCAGCAACATGACAGAGTCATGGTTCAGCATGAGGACACTTTTCACCAAGACAGCCAAGTAGCTAGATATGCTATTTCACTTCAAGGGTATATGTGTTTCAAAAAACCGAAGCCTTTCAATACTTTTGCTACCTAGAAGTTGAATATAATGCGAGGCAGGACAAGTGGCACCAGGGCACCAAAAAGCCTGCTTATGAAAGGTACATGCTGTTCATTGAAGCAATGGAACTGGTCAAAAAATGAAAGCAGTCACAAAAGATTTTTCCATACATTTTGCGAAGGCTTACAGGCACATACGTTCAGATTTTTTAAGTGTATTGGGCAGATCTCTACAAATCCCAGAATGCTCAACTCATTCACTGGCATCAGTTGTTCTGACCAAACTTGGCTTGCTCTTCAGTAGATTAAACTGTCTTCTGGCCAGAAAATTGCTTTCCTAGAAAAATGAAAATAAGCACACTAAATCCAAATATAACAGCCTTCCTAACCCCAAAACTGGTCAAAATAATTAGCCATGTTCATACTTCTCATTGTCTTGAATTTTCTACCACATACAGCTACTATCAGTCCAGATGCACACAAGTCCTAGGCATCCAAGCAGGGATATTGAAATTCTCAGCACTGTTCGCTTTTGTTCTTCTGTAGTCCAAACCAATGTACATCCATCGTTCCCACCTGTGTAACATCAACTTTACCTTCTTCTGTTATTATCAATATAGCACTTGAACAGCCATTGGGGTTCTTAACTCCACAGAGAATGATTACAGAACCAATCGGTGAGGTTTGGCATAGATTCATCCTCTGGGAAATGTCCATGTCTCAGATGTAATAAAACCCTAACCCTTCAAACACGCAGTGTATTCCTCAGAACACACAGTGACATCATTTTGTGTGCCTTATCTCAAAACCCCAGAGACATAAGGAGAATCAACCTCTGCCTTAGGTCCCTTGGTCATCATTTTTGTCCCCTATAAATGCACAAAACCCTGTCTGGGGCCAGCAATTACACAGCACAGCAGGACTGAAGGGCAGCGGAGAGGAATATGTGGGGAATCACTCATGTCACAAAGCATACTCTGTAGCAGGTCACCTCCATAAAGCACACAAAGCTTGGATCCCAGTTTCTCATACAAAATGCAGAGTTCATTCTGGGGCTGCACATGAACTTAAGAGACAGTTTAAAAGGTACATCAGCATGACTGAAAGCAGTATGCATTTAAAGTCTATGATGCTATTATTTTAGAGCAAATCCTCTTCCAGGGAAGACTTTAAAAGACTACATTGAAAAATATCATAGGAATTTATTAACATGCTAATAATCCTTCAAAATGCAATGGGATTCTTTCCACACGAGGGAACTGGTTTGATTTCCCTTCCTAGATGCAGAAGTAATATCTTGTTATAAACACACACAAGCCTAATTTTAGAACATATGGACTCTGCCATGTGGTTGTTTACTTAAATGGGTTGCTTTAATTTGTCTTGGCACTTTCTAGTGTTGAGGGTGTCTTTCAGGATAAGGAAGAGATGTATGGACACATTGTGGGTTAAAATAGAATATAATTAGAAAGAAAAAGCTCTACAAAATCCTTCTTTATTATATCCACAACACTGAACACATTCTCTAGCTCTGCACTCTGTTATAGGACACTCAACATATACTAAAAGACAAACTAAGAATTAAAATAGCATCACGAACAGTCCTCCATATGTGTATCCAGAGAGAAGCACCACGTGAAGGCAAGTCAGCTACAAAGAAACCAGATGAGTGTGTGTTTTTCACAAATAAATTGTCTTCTCTGTTTAGAAAAAAACATTAAACAGGTCACTTAGGAGCTCCCAACAGCCTCTTGCTCATGAAAAATAAACAAATATATGCTAAATATAACATTTATAAAAATGTTTGTTCACTAAATGGGGTATATAGACTATTTTAGTCAAAGACTCCCTTAGAAAATGAGTTAAGACAGTATAATCGAGCCAAACCAGTAAAGACGAAGGCCTGCAGAATAAAGATCATCTCTATACATCCTGGGACCATGACAGCTGTGGAGGAGGAAAGGGAGGCCAAATACGTGAAAGAAAATACTCAGGTTTGACATTAGCAGATGCTCTGCAGAAAATTTAAAAAAGGTTTTCTAAACAAACCTATATGTTGCTGTCTTGCTATGCCAAGACCTAAGGGCACATCCATACACACACTCAAGCCATCCCTGCAACTTGTGCAGTGGCAGAAGGAATTGCTCCAGGCTCCAGTTCATGGACACGCAGCCTGAGGGGCCATTTGAAAAGCATCATCTCTTGGTTCATAGTATCAGAGGTTTTCACCTCTTCAGGCTTGCAGACTACCACAGACACACTCAAATCACTGTTGGTGCCAGGCACTTCTCTGCTGCACCAGTGCAGGCCTTGGCCAGCTGTTTCTGGCTCCACTGCAAAACACAGAAGTTCACATTAAACTGGCTTTGCCTTAAATGAGTGCTGAACGGGAGACTCGTGGTAGGTAAGAGTACCCCAAGGGCAGTGTGAAAACCTGTGTCCCTCTTACCTGTGTCCATCACCAGAACAGTGCATCAGAGCACAGTTCAAGGTACAAGAAGAAATGCAAGAGACTTCAAAAAAATTGAGACATTCATGTAACAGCAGCAAGATGGATATTGGGCCAAAAATGGCACTACAGTATTTTAACAAAGGAAAAGATAGCTGCCTATAGGAAGAAACCCTGCCACACTGATTCAGCAGAATCAGTTAAAATCAGTGTAGGTGAAACCTATATATGACATCTTCAAGTACTGTTTCCTGAGGTCATAATAAAAATTCAGATTGGGATTCCAGCATGCTTTTATTTAAAGCTTGAGCTACACACAACCACAAGGACTGAAGAAATAAAAATGCTCTGAACTTAGTGTCATGGTTTGGGGTATGCTCCCTTGAACCTGCAGAAAGCTGCATTAAAAAATAACTGTCCAGGCAGCCAAAGCACAGACCACTGTTCCGGGAGAGATGTCCCTCAGAGGTACAAACCTGAAAAAAAAGAATTGTTGCACACTTAATTCTTCCCCACATTTCTACTTTCTTAATTTAATAATTCATTACTGTTTCAGAACACTTTAGTATATGGCAGAACATGGTTACCTCAGTCTCAAAGGTGTCCAAGAAGTAATATTACTATAAGAAAGACTATGTAGTATCATTCATCAGTTAACTTCTCAGTTACATAAATGTACTCTGTGTTTAAAAAG
The DNA here is from genome assembly GCF_030867145.1 of Opisthocomus hoazin. Classification (NCBI taxonomy): domain Eukaryota; kingdom Metazoa; phylum Chordata; class Aves; order Opisthocomiformes; family Opisthocomidae; genus Opisthocomus; species Opisthocomus hoazin. The sequence continues at coordinate 10,881,995 of NC_134427.1, forward strand.
AATCCAGGACCACACTGGTCATCTGTTTTATTAATACAGATCATAGAGAGCCTTACAGAAAATAAGATAAATTCCTGATATTGCTAGACTAACAGCAACATTGTTCAGATAACTGCTACAACGTGGCATCTGTATACGATTATGAAACCATGAACAATGCGAGCAACGGAAGTTGCATCTTCTGTGCAGGGAGGAGACGGATGGAATTGTAATTCAACTGCCTTCCCAGAGAGGAAGGTAATCGTGGTAATGAAAATCAGCATATCAAAGTGTGTTTGCATATCAAAAGATAACTCAGCCTCAGATAAACAATTCACCTGCATTCTTACAAATTCCCAGAATTAATCAAGGCACAATACAAAATTTCCCTAACTTAATTAGCATGAACAAAAGGGAAGTGGAGGTCCATATATACTGCTTTGAAGACTCATTAGTGCTCGACAGCATCCTGATAACGTTCAAGTGCAATTAGAGAGGGGTACCAGAGCAGAATACATTTTGAAAGACAGAGCCACAGAGGAAGAGGACTGAGATACTGCCAAGAGACACTGCAGAGAAACACAATGTGAGGCAACAGCTTAATACCAGGCTTATTCTCTGCAGAACTGCTGCTTTTATTTCATGTGTGGGGTTTTTTTCCTGTAAATTTGTTCCAGTTTTGTAACCACTTCACAAGAATAAAATTTGCCACTGTGATTTTTAAATCATCAGCAAGAGGAACTCCTACACACTATTACTTCTTTGAAATGAATCCTAATCATATGGCAATGCAAGGATGTCCTGTAGCTGTCTGAAACTTGAGACAAGTTTGGAAAGTCAACGAGTTAAAGTGCATCTCACATTAAGCTGAAAGGGTCAGTCTGAGAACTGATATCTTCCAGTGACAACTCAAAGGCTTCACTACGAGATATAACAGAAAACAGTGTACAAACAACCTGTGACAAGTGAAAGCTGCGTCACCAAAAGTAGGACAAAGTTTAAAGGAGAAAAACTTTTATCTCTAAAAAGCTCAAAACATTTGCAAACCATTAAGAATGTTGATAGGTTCAGCCTCAAGTTCTGCAACAAAATATTCTTTATCTATTCCATCACTACCATCAATGAAGAAGCAGAAATACCTCTTGGATTAAACAAAAAATCTGTTATAGCTTTACCAGTAGGAGAGTCCTTACTTCATTACTTCTGTTTTCATTGCTGGTTTTGCAATCAATGGGAGTGAGTATTTCAACAACTTGCCAAGCATCCTATCCAATATAATCACAAAGATTTGCACTACGCACCTATTTTTTATTTAAATAGGTAGCAAATGATCATAGTTTTATTCTTTAAATCCATGTTATAATTTAGTAGAGCTATTTTCTCCCTATCCTAATTCTGCTGTCGCTGACCTCAATTGTTTCTTTTGCATTTCCCTTTCAATATATATATTTCTTGCCTTATAAATTTGCAACATAATTATGTTAGGTTACACCAAATGCACATTTGTTTAGTTCTTAAAAAGTAAGCTTGTTTGGAATGACTATAGCAACATGCTGATGATGATTTTTTAATATTGAACATGTATCACAACATCTGAAAATAAGTTAGGATGCTGGCACAGATATTGAATTTAGTCTTCTCTGGCAAAGGATGTTTTCTATTCCCCCTATAAAATCCCACAGGGATTTAAAGCTATCTATGGCACAATCCAACTTCCAAAATGAACCACAGAAAACTGGAAATTCATTTCAATTTTTATTAAACCTCATTCAAAAAAGACATATCAATTCCTGGTGTAATGTTTTAACAAAGCTGACGCTCCTACAGAAACTAAACTAATTCTTAAAATTTAGCCAAGTGTGATAATTCTATCAGCACCTGCATTCCATAAATCTTTCCTTGTTAGCCAGTTCCCAAGCCAGCCAGGGTAGTGTCACATTTTGCAGAAATTAAAGAAAGAAGGACTAGATCTCATCTCCCATCAAACTACAGATAACTTTAATTATCACTAACGCTAATTCTATTATAACTTGCCTGCTGTATTTTTATTTAACACAATGGCTTAAGTCATAAGCACCATTAAAGAGAAATATTTCGGAAATTAAACATCCTATTACAGAGATCCTAATATTGAAACCCAGCCATCTTTGGTGGGGAAAAAAAAAAAAAAAAAAAGAGTATTTAACAGCCTAGTAAGACTGCACAATAACTTTAGCAGAAAGTGAAGCAACTATCACACCCAGCTGCAACTGAAAGCTGGGGAATGAATTAGGCAGAAAATGAATATACAAGATGGACTTAGTACAAAGGCTACCAGGTTCTTTTGAAAAAGAGTTACAAGCACATTATTTCCAAAAATCTGGCACTCCAAAGAAAAAAACAACACGGTACCATGCCAAAATATTAACTTTAGAGAAACTGCACCTACTAAATCAAATCCTTCTTTCTGCAGTGTGTTAGTGAGCAGGAATTCCCCAACTGGACACAAGCTGCTTTCCTTATGAGCATAGAGACATAATAACACAAGTACGCATAACTACTCCTCAAACAATTAAAAATAAATCAAACACAAATCAGTATTCTTCTCATCCACACATAAGATTTGGGAATTCACAAACTAAGTCCTTCAAGGAGTCAGAAGAGAGAAATATAGCCTCATTTGAGGAGTATTTTTATATAGATTTAGGCAGGAACATGTGGGCATGTTACTGTCAAAAATAAAATAAAAAGCACATAAATTACAGGATATATATGATTAGAATCACAGAATCTTGGGGGCTGGAGGGGACCTCGGTGGGTCATCTAGTCCAATCCCCTGCCAAAGCAGGGTCACCTACAGCAGGCTGCATGGGACCACATCCAGGAGGGGTTTGAAAATCTCCAGAGAAGGAGACTCCACAACCTCCCAGGGCAGCCTGTTCCAGTGCTCCACCACCCTCAGAGGGAAGAAGTTCTTCCTCATGTTCAGACGGAATTTCCTGTTCTTCAGTTTGTGCCCATTGCCCCTTGTCCTGTTGCTGGGGACCACTGAAAAGAGTTTGGCCCCATCCTCCTGGCACCCACCCTTCAGATATTTATAAGCATTTATAAGATCCCCTCTCAGCCTTCTCTTCTTCAGGCTGAACAAGCCCAGCTCCCTCAGACTTTCCTCATGGTAAATGGTAAACCCTGCACCAACAGAAGTGCAAGATGCTCTTTGCCTTAAGGGATTTCTCCAATGACCACAGATATTTCTCACCTGTATTGGGTTTACATGGCAAGAAAAAAGAAATGAGAGCTCTGCAGACAATCAGGTCAGTGAAGGAGGGGAGGAGGTGCTCCAGGCACCAGCACAGAGATTTCCCTGCAGCCAGTGAAGGAGACCATGGTGACAGAGGCTGTCCCCCTTGCAGTTCATGGAGAACCACATCGGAGCAGACAGCCACCCTGCAGCCCCACTGTTCTGGAGCAGGTGGAAGTGCCCTGAAGAAATCTACAGCTGTGGAGAACCCACGCTGGCGCAGGCTCCTGGCAGGAGCTGCAGCCCATGCAGAGAGGAGCCCACACGGGCGCAGGCTTTCTGGCAGAAATTGTGGCCCGTGGGGAACTGTGCTGAAGCAGTCTGTTCCTAAAGGACTGCATGCCATGGAAAGGGCCACGCTGGAGTAGTTCTTGAAAGCAAGGACTCATTTACAACAGAAAAGGAAACAAGAAATAGCATTTGTGTAAAGGATCCATCACATCCTCAGTTATATATGCTTGTACAATTATTTTACCTGTGAATAATGCATTACTGTGTACGGCTACAAGCTGAGGTATACTATAAAAGGAGAACATTAGATATGATGCTTTATAGGAGTAGGACTGAGAATAACATATATGAGATCTATGAAGCAAATATGTTTTTAAGCAGATTAATTGTCATGGGGTTAGAACATTATTATAAACTGGAGGAACTATCACCAACAGCCAAATACTTATGTTCCTGCAATTTGGTTTTATGAACTCAAACAATAACAACCAAATACAAACTCCAGTTTAACTTTGCCCTGGCAGAAGAACCTTCAGAGCAGTCTCAGTGATGTTCTGCAATTGCCACACAGGGGTACTAGAGATATCTATTATAGCCTGAGAAATTAGTCCCAGTAATCATTCATGATGCAGCAGTGCCAAGGAGCTTTACTGAGATTACCTTTTGCTTCATTTGACTCTGGAGTGCACTTTTGAACTAAACTTCACAAAACATCCCCACTTAGAGTGCTCTGATGCACACTGCGGCATCCCAGAGCAAGTGAACTGATTGCCTTTCAGCTGAACAATCTGCTCCAGCTGCAACACAACCCCAGTCTAGAGCTAATCTGAAGTTAAAAAAAACCAACCGGAAATGCATATAGCATGGGCATCAGGGCCTGAGAAGCAGTTGTTTCACACAGCATATCCACTACCTCTGGCCTGCAAATGCAGACTGGCTGCTACGCCCAGTGTTCCCACTGGACTCTTGCCCATTCCGTACCACTCCAACCAGCTACATACCCAGGATTCCACAGGAGCCACAGCCATGACTCACACAGACTTTTCCCAGTCTGTGCCAGGAATATTCCTGATGGGCTGCAATGCCATGATTTTGTACACCGCCTGGTAGAACCACACAGCCCACCCAGGGAAACCCCCAGTTGCCGCTGCACAGCTGTGGTGCAGTCCCACCGTGCCCGCAGAGCAGAGTGCATTTATGGTGAATGCCCAGCACCTTGCTGCAGTTAAGGAAAAGCCTGGAAGAGTTAAATGACTTAGCCATCTCACAGAGGAAAAGCTGTTCTGTGGTGCAACAACGGGCAAGAAGCTGGAGCAGAGGGCATTCCTGACCAGCTAGCGTGAAGGAGGAAAAAGCAACAGAAATTTGAGCTTGCCAAGACAGAAAGAATCATATTCACAGCCTGGGAACAGAGCAAAAAGGTTCACACTCTAGAACATACATTTAATTTAATAATTATTCAAAGTATCCTATATTGAGCCACAGGCCGTGGGATGACCAGTGTATCACAGAAGACAGTGTTTTGTAGCATATTAAATGCTGTACAAACAGTGCCAGTATTGTCGTAACTTGAAGAAGCCACTAACTGGTTTTTCAGCAGTAATGGCTCCAAGCTATTTAGCTAGATTTGCTAACAAAAACACAGCCAAGACAAAACCATATGAAATAATTTAGTTTCCTTCTTTATCAAGTTTATCCTTGCTGATTGCAACAAATCCTAATTACTTCAGCTAAGCCATTTTAATTGAAAGCAGAATCCTACCCTGCTGGGTTAGTAAAAGAAAAAATAAATCATTTGTCTGTGTGCGAGAGAATTTTCTTTAGGACAGCTGAACAGATTTGTTTTGGGCATTCAGTATATTTCTGCAGTGCATTAATAGACATTTATTTGCCTTAAAATGACACATCAAAAATAGAAGATAGGTCAGAAAGCCATGAACACACCAACGTAAAAAGAGAGAAACTGGCAACTCAATCTTTCTGTTGATAGAGGATGTTAAAATGGCAAAGAAAACATAAGAACCCATAACTATAGTGGAACGAGAAAGCTAATGGTGTGAAATAAGAGTTATGAGTAAAAACATATGTAACAAATATGGGAGATAAGAGCAAACCAATGAGAGCAACAGCCAGTATGGTTAGAGAAAATGAAACTGGTGCACTTCAGGGAAATAAAGCATTTTAAAATACAGTGAGAACAAAAGGAATCTCAAGTCAGATGCAGCTTATTGCTAAATGCAGTTGATAAAATCCTAAACAGGGATATAGACTAAGGAAAAGTACAGCAGATACTTGTGAACTTTTTTCTTCAGAGACACATGTATCCTCCCTGTCACACACCCAATACAAAAATTACTGTCTGTAATAGAAGGAAGAACCCACTGACACTATGCATTTTCAGATCAGTGTATCCAGAAGATTTGCATCTATGAATCTGTAGAGCACCACTTAGGTGAACAAAGAAGCCTTCCAAACTCCTATGAGTAATAAAACCTATAAACTGAGGAATTTCTCAAGTCTTGAAGGACTTCCTGGGTAGTTTCAAGATGTAAAAATGGCACGATGGACACCCGGGGAGTTACAGTCTGGATAACAGGATACTACTCACACAGAAGAGTCACTGGGAGTCTCACAACAAAAAAGAATTAGAAGCTAAAATGCAATTAATGACATTCAATATGGTTTCACAGTCTATCTATGCCTTTCTAAGTCTTTTCAAACAAACCTGTTACAGCTGACAAGATAACTTCTCTGGTAGATCAAGGTAGCTATTTTGACATATTCTATTTTGATGTCTTCAAGCTGTTAGATTTAATTCCATACAATGCAAGTTTTTTGAGTTTTGGGATTTTTTTGCAACAAAGATACGAAGTGGTACTAAAAGGATACAAAAAATAGATTAAAAACCAACTTAGTATCAGGTCTTTAATTGCATTGGTAACAGGAAAATTTCAGTTAAGGTGAACACCACTGGTGGTTGTCCCAGAGATCAGTGCTCAACCAAGTGCTGTTCAATACTTTTACGAGTGATATAAAATCTCTGCTGATAAAGTTTGCAGTTAACACAAAGTTCTGTAGGGTAATAAATGAAGACAGGTCACTGATACAGGACCATCCAAATTGTGTACTGAATAGTCACAATCCAACCAAATCTGTTTTAACATAGCCAAGCTCCAGGTAATGGTGGTAGGATTACAGTGCACAGACACAGTAACTAGCTCAGCCCGATCTCAGAGTATGTCTGGAACACCCTTCATAAAATGGAAAACAACCAGTAAAAGCTGGGTAATGACAGCGATTACATATATAGCTCTGGTAAAATGTTGCTGGAAAATCACATCCATTCAAAAAATGAGTTACATAAAGGACATAGAAACACAGGAATGAGTTCAAACAACAGATATAAAAATTATCCAGGAAAGTAAATTTCATCGGAGTGGGTAAAAAACTTGAGATGTAAAAAGGATATGAGATTACCCCTTGATAACTTCACAATGAAGTAAATATAATGGTTAGGAATTTTTTATTCTGATGCAAATAATAACAAAATCCAATGGCTTAAAGTTTAAGCTTGCAAAGTTCAGCCTTAAAGTTAAGATTTAATTTGCTAATGTAGAAGGTGAACAATGGCATAGATAAATGAGAAATGCAGTGGAGGAAAGTGTATCAGTTCAGATCTTTGAGGCAGTCAGTTCATCTGAATTCATCTTCACAGATGTGTGTAAATGAAGAAAAATGGTGTTTGAGTTGGGGAATCCTGAACATAGACTGCGAATGTAAGGGAAGACACCAAATGCCAGGAGACAGAGGATGGGCAGTAGACAAGTCTCTGCACTACAGTTTTACAAACTCCTCATTTTGTAAAATCTTACACCTACTGATGCATGCAGTAGCATCGTTAGGACTCATTATTATAGACATGTAACTACGATTCGGTGAAGTTTTATGTTGCTCTAAAAGGATAATCACAGCTGAGAGAAATAAGCAGATAACATCTGATCCCTCAGAAAAAAAATCTTTGAGCAATTAACTTGCCATACACATGAATCGCTGCAGAAATGCTGCCACCCAGCTGTAGAAAAACATAGGAAGAGCCTCAGCTCCCAACGCAACCCCGCTAAGCTGAAAGTGCCATTCCCTGCTTGCTGGAGGACTTTCCCTTTCGCTGCTGCATTTTGTTTTCCAGATTCAGGCTACTGTGCTGCATTCTCCATCCTACCTCGTTGTGCTTCAGTGGATACTGCATGAAATACGGTGAAGTCTAATTTGGAGGCAAAGATCACACACAGCTGTGAAGAGCTAGCAAAGTCTTGTAATACAAGCCAAGATCTGCATCCCAACTGAAGGAGTGACCAAAAGCAGGCTTTTCTGCTGTGTTGTAACTGATGTACTGTCTGATGATACGTCTCTGATTAGAAGGAAGAACTTCACATTCAGCATTAACTCTGGCCTTACTGAAGCCAATTTTCCAAGGCAGTGAGAAGGAATTGCAGTTATCTTGTGAGCACATTATTTCATCCCTAAAGCCTCTTCCAGTGAATGTGCATCTGTGTGTAGTCATTCAGATGACTCGAACTGTAGTGGAGCAGCACCCAGGTCTGGCACCTGCACAAAAACAAAGGGGCATGAAGATGTCGTGACATACGTTTCTTCCCAAGCTCATTTTCTAATTTTCCTCCAGGACAACAAAGTACAGTAGATGATGCATCACTCGGCTACAGACCAAATTCTACCTAAGGAATCTAGGTTTAAGATTTGCCACTCGATTAAAATAGTTAAATAGCTCTCTTCTGGAAGTTTTTGAAAACAATAACCTCCAAAAAAGTTTTGAATTTAATTAGATAAGCTTACCATTATGCTTTTCAGTGTTAGGAGTTTTCTCTCATATCACCTTTAACTGGAACTTTCTAAGTTGGATTTAGCAGACTTTTTCACTAAAGTTCACTGACTTTTCAATTATTTGAGCCTTTGCTAAGAATAGCAGTAAAGATTCATAAAAAGTTAGGTCAAAATCAATTCCACCAAAAAAGGTGAGCATACGTATTTATTTACAACATGTAAACTATGTAATCTTACAGATTCTGTGAAAATTTCTGAACACACTTAAAATGTACATCTGATGTACTTCCCGGTTGTTTATTACATGCAGTGAAACACCCTTTTCATCTAGCCACTATATTAAAAACTAATTTTTTAAAACCAGTGTATTTTGGATGGTGGCAATGTACCCTATTTGAGAGCCGAAAAGGTCCATTTTAATGGGGCGGGGAAGAATAAAAGTTCAGACCCAAGCTTCAAATTTGTAGTATTTCGCACACAGCAAAAACAATTTCATTAGCATTACTTAAAAACTCTATTGAGGAGACAATTTCCAGATGAAACTAATAACTCACAAATGACTGTGAATGCCTGAGTAGCAATTGGAGAGTCAGATGCTTTACTTCCATGTCATTTCTAGATAATTTAGAGAACAAATAACAAAGTCTCCATCTAGCACATTTAAATACTAAATCTGAATTATTGTATTCAAACCCGGCATTTAAGCTTAGGCGGATTTTTTCTGTACTCTTGACTCATTTAATATAAAGATCATAAGTCAACGAATGACCAGTGAACCCAGAATTTTAAGTTACTTCACACTGCTGAGTAAATCCATAAGATGCAATTATCAGATCTTCCACAAATCCAGTGCTGAAAGTAGACAGACTATAACAAGTAGCTCCTGAGCCAAGGAAAACCAATATAATGTTAATGCAAATATATGGAAGAGCTAGAATAATAATTTCAAGATTAATAATCACTTTTCACTTTCAATACACAATGCATAAATCATTTTTAAAAAGAAAAGATTCAATAACAACATAGATTTGCAATTTAAAAAGAAAAAAAAGCACAGTGGGAATGCATATGAACTTTAAGAACAAAGGCTTATTTTTTGCTTTAACTGTTCAGTTAAAACCCCAGAACTGCAAAAGGCAGAGCCATTATCACCAACAGCAGCTCACAACTGCAGTGAAAATCATCCCCACAGTTTGATAATATATGTGCACACACATGGACAAACACTTGGAGTTGTGTCCTGTCCTATTTTCAGTAGAGGACAATACACACTCAGACAAGGGAAAACGCTACAGACAAATGCTGAAGGGAGAGCAACTGCATCCATCACGTAAGCAAAGCTCAAAGTCCTGCAAGACACAGCACTGGGACCAGATCATCTCTGCACCACAACTCCAAAGACAAAGGCAGAGGAAAGTACATAAAGGCAGAGGAAAGTGTTAGTCATGCTAATGGTCTGAACAGTGGGTCCACCTACCGGTACAATGATGAGCTGGCAGAAATGATAGGGGCACTAGTACAGACACAGTAACGTACCAAGTTTTAAGAGACATTAAGAAGTGGAAGAAATTGAGATAATGGAAGAGCAATTCAAGGCAACCTTTGTACAGATCCTCCACAAGACCTCTTCTGGAACAGCATACACCAATCTGTTCAGTCTAGCAAAAGCTTGCCATGTAAACTCAAACTCTCCCCTCTAAATTTACCAGGAGATAAGCATAAGGGAAGGAAATGTAGTGGTTAAGCAGTGTTCTGCTAATGAACAGCACTAACCAGAGTACCCTAAAAGTTGCAGAGTTCCCCAGACATCTGCAGCTAAGGTGCCAGAGGACCAAAGATCTTCATGATATAGCAATACATGCATTCTACAAAGTGGCTTCGCAGCACAGGTGCTGACTACTGCAGAAGCTTTAACTAAGCAATCCAAGAGATCTCAGCTAGTCTAGTACTCCTGCAACACTTGAGCTTAATTTAGTAAGAAATAACCTATTAGTGCACAAGTGTTTGCTCCTCTTTGGGCTCCTCAATAGACTGCAGACACTTAGTGGGAAGCACTGCAGATTTATCACATGCAGCCTGCTCCAAGAGTCTGTACTCCCACACAGGCAATTAGAATTACAACCAGACGACCAGGAACATGTGGTAGTTCCTTCCTCACCATCCACAAGGCCCTTGAAAAATTCTTCGCTAGCACAGAAAAATGTGTGATTACTACTAAAAAAAGTAGAAAAGGTTGTATAAACCAGCAGTTTAGTATCTTATGACTTTATTCTAAAAGAAAGAGAGAAGGATAAATGCAATTCCAGGATTCACTAACACAGTAATTCAAAGAGTTCGGGTTTCAGCTACAGTTCCCTCCATGCATGTCTATCTCAGGAAATTCTTACTTCACATGCTCACTGCAATTGTATATCGTATATAATGAAGCTGTGCTCCCTTCTGCTAGAAGTGTTCTAATTGCAATGCTCATTAACTGGTAAGCAATTAAATAAGTTTCATAGCTGCCTACCAGGTGGAAATGATTAGCAATAGGATAACAGACTAATGTCACTCAGGAACTTAAAGGGCTACAAATCTAAGTGGAGATGATTACTCACTAACACAGACTTGTTAGAGCTGTTAGTGCACCTACTCAATTGCTGCCTTTCACAGGAGGCTTTAGGCACAGGCTGTATCCAGGCAGACAGGATCACAGAAATACAGAACAGCTGAGGCACCTCCAGACCCTCTGCACACACCAGGGTCAATGAGAGCAGACGGCTCATGAGTTTGTCCAGGCAGATTTTGAATATGTCCAAGGATGGAGACTCCACAGCCTTTTTGTACAACCAGCTCCAGTGTTCAGCTACCCTCCTAGGAAAAAGAGTAGAAAAAAATCTTATTCTTAATTTCCTGTATTTCATTTGTTTATTGTGTCTTGTCCTTTCACTGGCCACCACTGAGAAGAATCTGCCTCCATCATCTTTACTTCCCCTCTATCGGGCATTCATTATGCACATGGATGAGATCCCTCTGAGCCTTCTCTTTTCCACACTGAATAGTCCCAGCTCTCTCAGCCTCTCCCTGTTTGTCAGAAGATTCAATCCCTTCATCATCTTCATGGCCCTCCACTGGACTTGCTCCAGTATGCCCATGTCTCTTGTACTGGGGAGCCCGGTCCTGGACACAATGCTCCAGATGCAGCCTCATCAGGGCTAAAACGTAGAGGGGAAGGGTAACCTCCCTTGGTCTGCTGGCAACACTCTTCCCAATGCAGCCCAGGAGGCTGTTACCCTTCTTTCCCACAAAAGCACATTGATTGCTCACAGTCAATGTAGTGTCCACCAGGAACTCAGGGTCTATTTATCCACAAAGCTGCTTTCCAGCTCGTGCTGGTACATGGGGTTATTCCTGCCCAGGTACAGGACTTTGCATTTCCCTGTGCTGAACTTCATGAGATTCCTGTCATCCCATTTCTCCAGCCTGGCTCGGTCCCTCTGAACGGCAGTGCAACCACATGCTGTACCAACCACTTCTCTCAATTTTGTATCCTTTGCGAACTTGCTAAGGGTGCACTGTCATATTATGCAGGTCATTAATGAAGATACTAAACTCTACGGGCCCCATTATTGACCCCTGAGGTACACCACTAGTAACTGTCCTCCAGCTGGACTTTCTGCTGCTCAGCACAACTCTTTCAGACCGGCAGTTCAGCCTGCATTGCAAACCACTTTGTTTACTTTTCGAAAGGCACTAAGTTTTCAGGAAGCAGATGATAAACGAGTTTCACCTTCTCATATACGACCCTCACAATTGCTGACTCAAGGCAGCACTACTAACTACGGTTCTGTCGACATCACTTTTGCTTCTCAGCAGTTAAGATGCAACCTGTAAGCATCAGACACAGTTTTAAGCTGTTCTTGCATAAGAACATGCATTATCTATTTCACCAAACACCAAGTATTTCTGACTGGTGACAGCTTCTGTCCCACGAACATAATTATCCAGACACAGCAGTTCAGTGCAGAACCAGTGGGACGCTAATGATGGGTAATGACACTCATGCACAGCATATAAGAGATGGATTCAGCCCCCCAGAATCTCTGTGATTCCTCTGCACTCAACAGCGCTTCAAGGAACAGTGAGAAATTGCACAGCAGCTTCATTTAACAGCGTACTTCATTACTAAGAGAGTAGCCCAATATGCACCTATAACCTCAAATTTCCATGTAAAGCAGAAAGATGTTGCCACAGAAGAGAAGGTATTGCAAAAAGCACAAATACGACTACAAGAATGTTTCAGAGAATAATCAAAAAGTTTGTTGATTTTTCTAACCAAAGCTGTGTTGCAATCCGATCCATCTTCTGAACTTATTTTCATCATAGCTGAACCTACTTAGCCAAAGGAAATAAAGGTCAAATGACATATGGTCCCACATGGCACAATCCAGATGAGCTAGAAGGCAAGTTCTTTTTCACAATTCTGTTTACAAATGACATATTTTTCCACTTTATTTGTTGATCCCATTTCCTTTGACACATGCAATGGTTTTAACTACTACCAGCTATGTAAAAGCAGAATTTCATCTGTGTTCCCATGAAGCTAGAGGACTAAATAGATCTGAAATACATGCAAGCTTAGAGTTAAGAGAGAACTGCTGGTTTTAGGAGCCCTGTAGTGCAGTATCTTACTCTATTTAAGCAATAACAGCTCTCCAGTACACTGATCAAAAAGTACCACATTATGCTGCTATTGAAGCTGTTTCACTAAATCAAAAGATATCCAGTAACGGTTGGAAAAAGAGCCATCCACTGTCCCTGGAGTCTCGCAGTACCAGGAGCTATGACAGAGCGCCTCATCACAGTGGGATCTTTTACAGCACATACCTGGCAGCTCAAAGCATTAGGATCTATTCAGCCGAATGAATCCAGTCCTTTGTACAATGGCTTAAAGCTTCTAAAACAGCCTACCTCATACAAAACCCATGAAAATGTTCTTTCTACTTACTTTCTAGCAGCTAGCTCCCCTATTATATTTAGTCTGTCACAACTTCCAGGCTAATAATCACAGTCATTTCATTGACAGGTTTTTCAGATTTTCATTTACATGAGCGGTAACAAACTAAAAGAATCCATCAATTTCTACCTACTGTTCTGTTCACAAATTCTGCAATTGTGGTGCATAATTTTTATTCCTTGTTATTTCACTAATTGTTTCTACCAGATATGTACAAAGTTATTTTGAACAACAGCTGAAAAATTATAATGTTAGACTCCCACTGCTGATTACTAATTATTTTTTGGTATTCTCAGTGAGAAAGCTAGAGTTGTTAGGATGCACAAAAAACACACTGTAGCTTTCAAACTGCGATTTCTTTAGCACAAAATTCAGTAAGAACACATTTCTATTAGAAAAATGTTAGTCACATTTGAAAACAAAAATTGGATGAAGAAAAAATGAAAGCTCACATCCTTGGCATTGCACACAAATCCTGGCAAAGTATTTTGAAGTGTTCTTAACACAAGCTGTATACCTGTCAAGAGAGGAGTGTGTAAGCCCAAATAATTTCAGGAATGAAGCAATATTCCTATTATATGAAGTATCTTTATTGATACTGCCATAGAGTGAGAAGCAAAAGCCACAAACAGTAAATACATCTCTTTTTATTCAATGGAATAGAAAAGACCTCACTACTGGGCAGCTTGCCAGCTCCTGGGAGCTTGGGGCCCTTTGGAATTACCTGAAAAGAACTGCTGTCAGGAGAAAAAAAAAAAAGCAACAGTCCTTCAGGGAGAAGCAGCACACTGTTGTATGGGATAAGTACAGATATTTAAGAAATATTAAGAAATAATTCTGTGTGGATGAACTTGAAATTTTAAGTTAGCAAAATTTTATTTATCAGTATATTATTCTTATTCCCTCTGTGTTTGTTTGAACAGGTTTCATGATGGCGGTCTGACTGTGAAATGGGGGAGGTGTATGAATATATGTATGTATATTCAATTTATTTTTTTAAACAGCAGCAGCTTCTCTTGAAGACAAGACCGATCATTGTAATCGGAGAACCTGTATGTTTGCAGACAGAAAAAACATTTCACTAGTAAAGTAGGATCTGCAGTCTTTAAATGTTTAAGTGCAGTTTTAATGCAATTAATGGCTAAGATGCAATTAAGCTACAAACCCCAGAAACTGCATGTCACATATGCCCTTGAAGGACGGGTACAACTTCACGTCATCAGCAATTGTGTAGAATTAAGTCACTGAATCAAAAATAAACCTGTAATCAGATTTAAAACATGACAAAATTCTTCAATAATAAATAAATAATTCGGGTCCTAAAATCAGCAGGGCCAAAAGTAGCTGAAAGACGTTCTCCTCTAAGACCATGCAGCACATTCAGCACAGCCATGTTCTTCGTATTCACTCTGTGCAGAAGTCACTGCTTGGACCATAGGAACGCTTTTTAGTTTTTTTATACTGATTATATCTCTTCCCACTCAAACTCCCAGTTTTTAATCAGGAACCTAAGCTAATCAAAGTATATATTTATATTTGTCTTTTTGTCACAGAGTAACTTGGAAGTGCATTAAGCACTGGCACCTCCTAGCCAGCTTCTGCTGAGTAATCACGGTCCTGTGCTGTGCACCACAGCAATCTTCCAACAACCCTGCATTCCTTCCGCGTTGCAGGTGTCAGCACAGCTACAGACTAACTGAACTCCAGCACAGCAAGTCACTTGAGGATGAAACAGCTTCTCCACTTAAGACCATGGGATCAGGCCAAATCAGTTTTGTCATTAGCAAGAAGGATCCTGTATAAGGTTTGCTAGCTTGTAGATCAATATTTTCCTTTCACTTTTAAATTACTTCCTGCTTGATGTCTTTGATCATCACTGCCCCTGCTTGATTTTGTTACATACGGAAATTCAGAAATCTGGGCTAGGAATGAGAATCTTTGTCTTCTGAAGAATGAGTTAATTAGTGGCAAGCATGGCCAAGAGGTGATTGCTGTGCAGCCAGCCGGGAAATCCACAATGAAGGACTTCCCTTGTGAGTCTTGTTTGTGTAAAAGCCATACACCAACGGGTGCACAAATGGGTGGGTAGGGAGCACCCAAAACCACTTTTAAGAAAATTTAGTTTCTTCATCCTGGCTGGCGAAAGCTAAAATTTCAACATTTCAGCCTTCCGTGCAGGAAGCCTTGTCCTTGGAGAACACAACTATGTAGTCAGAAGCTACTGGATATTTCACCCTTAACACACTGCTCTGAGCAAACATTATTAGCCATACCCTGTCCAGAATCAGCCATTTCCAATCCAGAGCTGCTGGCACTTCGGCCATTCCCCTTTGCCTCTGTGCACGTTGAACAAATTCCTAACCAGCATACACAAAGCCTGTGAGTACTTCCTCCCTTGGTCTCCTGGCCTTCCTTTGCCGCATGCAAAGGGCCAGTGCTTTGCTTGTGATAATTTCAGCATCCAAGTAGAAAATTCTGGGGGCAGCCTCTCACTCCTAGGCCCTCTTCAACATCACAGGCTCCGAACCATCAGCGACAGCATGGTTGTCCCAAGGCTGTAGTAAGCACATGTGGCCAAGTCACCACAACCCTCTCCCAGCCCACATGGTGCTGGTGTCAGATGCTCAGAGAGCACGTGTGAGCCTGGGGAGCATTATCAGGACCTGTACCTCTTCTGCCAAAACTTCAGAAAGGGCCATCACACAACAAGCCTTATTGGCTCCAAAACAGCTCTTCAGCTGGTTCCAGCTGCACTTAATGAGGGAGGAATAATGTGGCTCCAAGCAGTGTTATTCTGTGTTGATATTTCAAAAAATACTGGGGATGAGAAACATATTAGCATCTCCCACAGTTGCAGCGGCCAGATGCAGCTGACAATAATCTTTTACTGCATCTTTTAATAGTAACTGAAGCATTTGCAAGGCACTTAAATCTTCACATTTTTCTTCCAGCCCTCAGCGGAAGAGTTTAATTCGGCTCTGATCCAAAGCTCAACAAATAAGAGAGCATTTTAGCTTACAGATCCCAAACAGATACTAGCTGTCAAAGTAAAGAGCTGCAGAATTTCCCAGACCTTAGCCCCTGCTATTGCAGCACCACATCATACCCTCCTTTTCATGATCTATCCAAACACCATGTCAAAAGCACTTAAACTTTGTATCCCCATTGCCTTTAGTAGAAGTCTTTTCTAGACCTTCTTGGGCTAGTCTAATTTTAGGCTGATTATTAGGGGAAGAAGATTCAATCCCACCTTATTTATATCCATCTGTCCTTGTGGAAAAGCTGTCTTCTAATGTGACTTTTTTCTTTCTCTGGTACTTAACTCCTTGATGTACAAAAGAAAGCAACTGTATACCTCACCTTTCCTTTTGCTCAATTTTACAGGCCAAGCTTTTCCAGTCACTTATGCAACAGGCTGTCCATTCCTTTGGTCATCTTTCTCTGTACCTGTTAAAGTTTAGAGTTTACCATCCTCGTGTGCAGTGTAATGGAAATACCTCACCTGATGGATTGCAGCTGCTTACTTGCATAGCCACATCATGCTAAGTTAAGAAAACTTATTCTTGATAAATGCACCCAGACCTCACTATCCTGTCCAGCACATCACATGGGGAATTTACACAGGTACAACAGGCAGTTAAGCAGCCTGGTCTCTCTGCTTTTGAAATTTCTCCCTCAGGCACATATCATGCTAAATAAAAATGGAGCTATGCACATGGCTAGCACAAAGCCCATGCTCAAGTGCTTTGAGGAATAAGAGCTTTAATTAATATGACCCTAATTTTGCAACAGGTTTCAAGTAAGCAAAAGATCTGCTCAGGAAGCTCTCACTGCGAGGTCACAGCCAGCATGATTGCTGCTATTAACTTAAGCACCCAGCAAGCACGTTCACAGCCATGTTTTAATTAAAAATGCAAATTGACACCACCTCTGTCCTTGACTATAGCCTAGTACGTTTGGTGAATGTTTAACTAGCAAGTTTGCCAGCTGCAATATTGCTCTGCCATATTTGCTGTTACAGTGAGTCACAGAATGCTATATTCATATCTAACTGCATGAAATCATGTGAGAATCCATTTCTGAGCTTAGCATTGGTTTAAAAACAGAGTACAAAAACATGGCAAGAGATCTCTGCATCTCAGCAAAACTGTTCAACTATTGCGTATTTATCTCACAATAAGTTCATGTAGTCATGCAGTCTAAAGACAGACTACAGAGGGTTTTTAACAGAGACGTATACAAGTATCCCAGCAGACTGCAGGGTGCATTCATTGTGCTTACGACATCAGTCAGGCCAAGATTTTCACTTTTACAGTGAACTTGCCCACATTCCCGGACAAGAAAAACTATTAGTGTGAACTGTAGGAAAACATACTACTGAGAATAAACTATGAGAAATTTAGAAGTTCTTGTCCTTCAAAATGATAGGAAAGTAGCAACATTGATCTGATGGACACAGATAAGAAAGGTCTCAAATCTCAATCCTACAATATCAAGTGGCTTCAGTTTTGGCTATCCTACTGTTTTTATGAGACCCGAAAATTCTTCCAGACAAATTTCTCTCTCCTCTATATTCTTAGTATGACATTCTAGGCACAAAGTAGCAAAATTTTCTCTTGTAGGGACAAAATATGTACCCAAGCCTTTGTTCAGCCCTTTGTCCAATCACATATGCAGGTTACCTAAGGAATTAAACACCCTATAAAGGAATTTAATGTAACTGAAAGGAAAAAACTCATGCACATCAGCCAACAGACATTCTGTTGCTTGGAATTATGATAAGTAGTGGGATTATTAAAAAACACACCTTGTTACTCACTACACTGAGTTTGGACATCCATACTGACCTCCTAAATTCTATAAAAGATGCTTTGTGCAGATTATAGAATTTGCTTTTTATATTCAGTGATAAATCAGATTCTCATTTGGTGATATGGGAGATTTTGGTTGTGACCTAGCCACGTTACCCAGTTCACTATACATTGTGATTTCATCTTTTTAAATATGCAAGTTTTAAAATACAGTTTGAGACTTGTTAGTCACGAAGCTTTTCTAAGTAGAAGATGTCTGACCAAAGCAAAGCTGCAGATTCACCACACATTTCAGGATCAGAAAGAGCCAACCTGAATAAGCAACACTGCTAAGAGGAGCTATATTTGGCTTCACCGGAACAACTAACCTCAAAGTGACACAGAAAGTCAAGAGTGAGGAATCAAGGAGACAGCCAGAGGAAGAAAATTCAGAGTGCACCTGAAAAATTGGGGGGGTGGGGGGTAGTGTTTTAAAAAGAAAAGTAAAAAGGAGATGAAAAAAGGCACGAAGTGGGCCTAGCAAAAGTGTACAACAAAGAAGCAACTGCCAAGTGACATTGAGAGATTTCTTATCTGTGCAGAGCCAGCTCTTTTCCATCATTCTTACAAATATGGATGGGTGTTGATTACTGGCGCCTTAACATCCTTCAAGTTGCAACTTCAGTGCACACATAAGCTGAGCTGACACATTCACTAGCAGCTGGCCCACTGGATCAGAGCATTTTCCCAAGAGACTGATGTGGGTCATCTGTATTTCTTTTAATTTCCTGATTGGGCTCTGTATTTTTTTTTTCTCTTCTGTGATTTACAAGCTTTGCATGAAAAATTGTAATAGAATTCATCTTTCAGGTGATATGCAGTACAAAAAGTTTCACAGAGAGAAAAAGAAAAGTGTTCCAAGCTGTAATTAGCAAAACTGCTGATTATACAAGATAGATACATTATCTTTTGTGAGACATGTCTTCTGTTAAAACATACATTAGCCTTAGCTACAGAAACAGAACATTTGTTTTTCTCCACTGAGTCTACCTGGAACAATGCCCAAACCATAAATTTTCCCTTAACTTCCCACTGAAGCCATAGATTAACTAACTGCTTTCCTCCCTGGCCTTAGCCATTTTTTTTTCCAGACATCAGTTACTGTAGGTTAGAAATTGCACACTTTTGAACACAGACTATTCAGCAAAAAGCTGTCATCACCATGTAGATAAAGACACACCTGGACTAACTTCACTTTCTCACTTTCCCCCGACATGGTGCATAACAGCAGGGTGCCTAAACAGGCTCCTGGGCATGGCACTGCATCTTTCACAGCGAGAAGGCATGGGTCTGCCAGGATAACCCAATGCAGTTGTTACAAGGACTACACTCCAACTTGACTAGCATTATGTTCCTTAGCAGGCTATTCTGCTCCTCGCCCCACTCTGGATTCCCCAGGTGTGCAGAGGGGCTTAGGGACCCTCAAAGGAGCTGGCAGCAACTCTGCCCTGCTCTGTAGTATAGCAATGCAGAGGGGTAAGGGACCAGCCAGAAGTCCAACTCCTTGCCCACTCCAGCAGCCAAGACTACAGACAGGAGTAAGGAGATGTCATAAAGACTGGCTACGGGCCAGTTCCTGTTGGGCAATGGAGACTACCCCTGGGTGACATAAGGGCACTTAGGCCTTAAAGGACAGCAGAGTATTTTTGTTGTTCATTGAGGTTTAGTTATTTTTTTCCCTTTTGTGTTTGGAAGAAAGATATTTATACCCTGGTTATAGAACTTCCTGCCTTAGGTTAGCAGGCAAGAAAGATATTGTGCACCAAATAAAGTAACTGAAAGAAGATCCCAGTCCCAAGAAGTTTCTGGTTCTTCTTTTCGGGACCAAGGCTTTCCTCAAAGTTCATAGTTTCTCATAATCCTGTTCACCTTTCTCAACCCTCTGCAAAGACTGTCAGAATTACTTGTTTACAGACACTTCTTATAGAAACAGGTACCTGCTCAGTTTCTCGAGGTAGGGAACCAAGCAGACACATACAGCAAGAAGCCATTGCTTCTCACAGAGACAAGATCTTGAGAAAGTTTCTGCTGAGTTCACATCCAGACGGAGCTATAAGACAGAGGCAGGATATTGCTTAATAGTTGATCACTGGTATTTTATCTTGTGAGAAGCAGAGCTTGTTCAGTAGTGCCTGCAAGGATTCAAGGGAGAGCAGCTTAGCCTACAGTTCGTGACTGTATCTGTACAGTATCATGTGGCGCACCAGATCTCAGGTGTCCTGCTAGAGCCCAGGCACCTGAAGCATTGCTTACAGGTTAGAGCAAAGCAGTTGGAAGTAGTCAAGCACAGGCTAATTGCTTACAGAGGTTGCTAGACAAATAGGCCGCAACAACTGCCCTTGCTCTGACCTCCTCCTACAGCCACCCTTCACTCCAGCTTTTTCATTAAATAGAATTTATACAAGGGAAAAAGCTAGAATAAACAAGTGTAGAAATGTCCATCTCCCTGCACTCTCCAGGAAGTGCCATTTCCCTACAGTATCACGTAAGCAGCTACACACTCAGCCTTTCCCTCAAGAATCCACACACTTGCAGCATGAGAACATGCTGTCCTACACACTATGCTACGTTCTACTCCGCTATCACCAGCTTCTAGATACTCACTTTAGAAGCTACATCTTTTGCATGTAGCAATGAGCTGGAGGAAATCTTTATTAACAAGAATTTATTTTGAGAAAAAAGAAAAAGATGAACAGGACAGAATTTGTCTGCCCTGAGGGCTATCTTGATCCTCTGGAATACACCCCCTAGTAACAGCAAACTCTGAAGAGCAACATTTCAAATACAAATAAAATGCAAACTTGAAATCCCTCCTTATCCAATTTAATGGCACATAAGAGCATCCCTTTCAGGGTATGCATGTTCTCTACCAGCTGTTAAGACTTCCTGATGCAGAGCTATGATCAGCCATGATAGTCCTTCACAATGTTCTCAGGCTAGCTATTCCAAGTTACATATCACCGTAGGACTAAAATAAAAACCTATGCAATCTTCCAAAATTCCCTGACAAGAAACTGTTCATTTTCCACACTACTCACCTTGGCAAGATGCAGTCTGAAATAAAAGCAACAGTTGGCCTAATGCTCAAAACTGTCATACAACTCAGTACCACAGTGGACCACCCAGTCAGCAATAAACTGTTTTATTATAGCAGCTAGAGCTGAGAAATGTAAAAGCAGTTCCATAAATTTAATCATTGGTTGTTAGAAGAGCTGAAAACCTCTCCATTTGTTATCACACTTTTCAAGAGAGGAAAAACGTGTGGTTTGTAAATTACAGTGTTACAAACACTGTGTTAACTAGTTCTAAATTCAGGACCTTTCATCAAATTTCCATTATCATTTCGTGACTCAGAGCTGCTCACCATCTCAGGTGGGAGCAGCCCAGTACCTAAAGCAATGACTCTTCTAGCAAAAGTAGTACATATTTTTACTCACTTTAGGATCTTTGAATTAGCACAGTATTGTGCAGTCCAAACATACAATAAAGTACAAATAAGTAAATGCTCCCAAATCTCCTGCTAATCCTAATAAAAATATCAAAGTAGCACATAGTTATGCCTTTTTTATTCATTAGTCCACCAGTACAGTGTAAGAATGTAATTTATTCAATAGACTCCTGCAACAACAACATATTCAGAAACTCCTGAGATACTCTCATCAGTGGTGTTTGAAGATTGTCTATTTATGGTATTTTACAATGGCTTAATAGAACAGAGGTTAAAATCCCTGGCTGTATCTTCCCCTGCCTTGCAAACAGAGAAGAACATATCAATACTGCCTGAATCTGGCTCCCCACTGTAAGCCAGAGAGCAGCTTGCGCTGCTGAAAAGCTAACAAACAATACAGGGTTTTTGCTGAACAATTTCAACATAATTCAAAACATTTTGCAGAAAATGAGGTAAACTGAACAGTTGTTCACCAACAGTGCATAATAGCAGGTATAATGTGTAAGGTTAAGAGGCAAATCAACTAAAAGCCCAAATAGAGGAAAACAAACCAGTAGGGAATCTCAGATAGGCCTGATGTCTCTGGTAAAACAGTAGGTACCAGCCCTGGTGCCTTATCACAACCCTGACAGCAAATCCAAGGAGAGGAACAAGTAGGTCCTGCTGCTTTTACTGTTTATTACATTTCCTCTGCTGTTCTTTATGAGCTTTAGTACATTGCAGGTACTTTCAGCCTTTATATTGTCATCATACTAATACACGGTGTATTTCACCACTATGTTCTAACTTGTGTTAGACAACAACTGTCACACTGGGTTTGGGGCTCTGCTAGTTTCAAAGTAGTTTATGTCATTAAAAATCCACTTATGTCATTCTCCTAATGACAGGTGGACCACATGCTCCAGGAAGGGGCCAGTGTTTCAGGAAAACTTATGTATAGGTGGTTTGCCTACTATGTACCCTGAAGGAATAGGGCTATACAGGGAACTTAAGGAGATGAAAGGTATTCGTATCCTCAACATTGTCGTATCTATACAGAAAGCAATGCTATTTGGCGCATAAGATATACATGCATTAGAAAGGTGCTCTTCCAGTACGAAAGCAACTACATAGTGCTCGCTGCTGTCTCCACTGTAATGGATGATGTGGATGATCTCAAAGACCTGTACTCACCCAAAAGTAAGGAAACCAGCTACAGAGTCCTATTCTTAGGGATATGCTTCTAGGACCATGCTATCTACAGGAACTAGGAAAGTTCTTTTTCCCAGACACCGTGCAAAACAGTTTCAATTTTTACTATCTCAGGATGAGTTTCCATAGAAGGGGCTAGCTCCTAGGTAGTATGGATGGAGATATTCAGTGGAAAAACTTTTCCATGTATAATGAAGAGCTCTGATGCAAGAGCCCAGCCAAGCATGATAATCACAGAATCACAGAATGTTCGGGGTTGGAAGGGACCTCGGTGGGTCTTCTAGTCCAAGCCCCCTGCCAAAGCAGGGTCACCTACAGCAGGCTGCACAGGACCTCGTCCAGGTGGGTCTTGAATATCTCCAGAGAAGGAGACTCCACAACCTCCCTGGGCAGCCTGTTTCAGGGCTCCACCACCCTCAGAGGGAAGAAGTTCTTCCTCATGTTCAGACAGAACTTCCCATGCTTCAGTTTGTGCCCATTGCCCCTTGTCCTGTCGCTGGGCACTACTGAAAAGAGTCTGGCCCCATCCTCCTGATACCCACCCTTAAGATATTTATAAGCATTTATTAGGTCCCCTCACAGCCTTCTCTTCTTCAGGCTGAACAAGCCCAGCTCCCTCAGCCTCTCCTCGTAGGAGATGCTCCGGTCCCCTCAACATCCTTGTAGCCCTCCGCTGGACTCTCTCCAGTAGCTCCTCATCTTTCTTGAACTGGGGAGCCCAGAACTGGACACAGGACTGCAGATGGGGCCTCACTAGGGCAGTGTAGAGGGGAAGGAGACCCTCCCTCGACCTGCTGGCCACACTCCTCCTAATGCATCCCAGGATACCATTAGCTTTCTTGGCAGCCAGGGCACACTGCTGGCTCATGGTCAACCTGTCGTCCACCAGCACTCCCAGGTCCCTCTCTGCAGAGCTGCACTCCAGCAGGTCCGCTCCAAGCCTGTACTGGTGCATGGGGTTGTTCCTCCCCAGGTGCAGGACCCTGCACTTGCCCTTGTCAAACTTCATCAGGTTCCTCTCTGCCCAACTTTCCAGCCTATCCAGGTCTCGCTGAATGGCAGCACAGCCTTCTGCTGTATCCACCACTCCTCCCAGTCTTGTGTCGTCAATAAACTTGCTGAGGGTACATTCTAACTCTTCATCCAGGTCATTGATGAAGAAGTTAAACAAGACTGGGCCCAGTACTGACCCCTGGGGGACACCACTAGTTACCGGCCTACAACTAGACCCAGCGCTGCTGATGACAACCCTCTGAGCTCTGCCATTCAGCCAGTTCTCAATCCACCTCACTGACCACTCATCCAGCCCACACTTCCTGAGCTTCCCTAGGAGGATGTTATGGGAGACAGTGTTGAAAATTATAATTCTATAGCTTTGGCTGTCACTGCACATGCAGAAGAGGATGCACACTGTTGAGCTACGCTAGTACCTTCAGAGATGCTGTAATGCTAGCTAGATTGGCTCTAGTGCAACATTCAGCTGGTATCCTCATTCTGGCTCACTCTGGGTTTCCACAGTCACACCATTCTGGTGGGAGAAAAAGAATGACTGCCCCCAACAAGGAGAACTGTATCAATAAGCACCACTTTGTTTCAGTGAGTGATCGTGAGAAAAGAGCACAGTACTGAGCTAAAAGCACAGCCTAGTGACTAGACTAAGGTACTAAAAGGTACTGGTCTCATTGGTTTCAGTGACTAAGAAATCCACACTGCTCTTAAGTGCTTTTTAAAAATCACATTAGAGAGACTTGATCTTTACGTATTTAAACAGACTTAAAGATCAGATGTTTGGTCATTTGCTGGCACATAAATCCCAGATAATGCCTGCATCCCCAATGGTTACTTCAAGCTGTGAATTGAATCACCACCATCTGCCCTCTGCAGCAGGACACTTGGCTGCACCTGCTAGTAGTATCCTACCCAAAAGCCACCCCCTGGTACTGCAGTTCCCATATGGACATAGTATCAGCAGTAGCTTGTACTCCCAAGGACCCTCTAGATTGCCTGCACACTTGTTTATGTGTTGATGAGGCGTATCTCACCTGAAGTCTTTATGCACAGATACTTGCTTATCACAGGGAAAAGATAGCCATCTGTTTTCAGTAAACACCACACACTGAACTGGTGTTAAGACATCAGACTCTGGCGTTTAAAAATTGCCTGATAAGGTCTCCAACACAGCAGCTCCCTACCACAAAATCTATTTCCAGCTTGAGGGTCCTTCCATTAAAATTATTCACATTTAAGGGTCTTGAGGTACATTTACTGCCGTGAATATTTTCAGGAAGTATGAGAGTTAGATCCCCAATGTGATGACGGTGCACAGCGAGTCAGCAACTTTGTGAGATGCAGCCTCTTCTAAGTAGTGCTCAGAGTACATAGGAGTATCAAGACCAACTAGACGTTGACTGAAGAGTCATCCATCTGAGCCTATAGCAAGCATTCTCCTCCGTTCCAAGTCTGGCTCAGAGCTGCTACTCATGCCCCTCCCTGGCCCCAGGCTGTCAGCCAAACCTTCTCATTCTTACACTTTTAAGGCCACTCCAGCCTTTTGGAGAACAGTTTCACTCTCACCCAACTTCTGCTTCTCCCACGGCATTGGCTGGGACACACATGTATCTCTGTACAGCGTGGCTTTCCACCAGGCCCAACCTGCCAACTCCAATAACACAATACATCCATATGCAGGGAAGAGGTGAGAAGGTATAGGAAGATTTTAACTTGTGTGAGGAGACTACCAAATGCCTCTGCAATTACTTACACTTATTTCTTTCAAAAAAGCCACACAGATATGCAATTGAATTCACCACACAGTGTGGAAAACACATTCTTTTAATATAGGATTATTTTTAATGTAAAATACTCTGTTCCTTCACAGATTAATAACAGAGCTGAGCAAGTATCCTCCTTAGTATCTATAATTTTAAATGGTTTCATCCTGTTAATTTCCAGACCAGTGCAATAAAGTGATAATGTAAGTGATAATGCAAGCAATAATGCATGCTGATCCTTGAAGTACAGAACCTCTGAATAAAAAATTTAGTTTCATCATTAAGAGCAAATGTTTTCCCAAAGTCAGAAGAATCAATATAATCTGCCTTTTGATGCTGTACAGACACCTAGGGAATAAGTATGTCAGCCTCAGTTCTTTAATTTCAGGCCCTGGCAGCTTTCCAAAATTACTTATACTTTTTTCTAGTTATGTATGTCTGAAATTTTCTATCCATGTTTGTTTAAGAGGCTTCTATTTATGTAAACTGGAATTACAACTTCCTTCAAATAAGGGCTTGAGTTATTATTCTTAATGCTTAATGATGAATTGAAAAATTAGATAACCAAGGACAAAAGTTTTGTAAAGATTTGAGATGTTGGCACCTCTGTCTGGCAGTGATAGATTAGCCTGGAATCTATTATTTGTTTATGAATATTTTATTACTGTAAAAGAATGCATTACAAGTATTTCTGCTTGTTGTTAACTTTCACTGCAAGTGTCATTTATTTCACTAGAATCTAGGCAAGTCTGTCTCATGCCATCTGGCAACCTCATCTGCACGTATCACTGTATACAGAAGCATCACGAAGTATCTGTTTAAGTTTTCACAACATGGTGCTTTATTTTTATTATCAGAAACCCTTCTCATTCCGATCACCAGCAGCAAATCCACACCAGCAGTAAATCCATTTATTTCCCAGCTAAACATTATTTTACATTCCATTTAACCTCAGGCAAGTTTCTTCCAATATGCTCAGATTGGAATTTAGTACGTGGATGTCGTTGCTCTTTAGGGCCCTGGCCTTCAAGCACACACACAGCTTTACACACACACACATAGACGTGAAAACCAAGTGCCTAATAGATTTGAGGTGCCTGGTGCACAGGCAGGATCCATACCACACACTTCCAAGAGGTAGCAAGGAAAGATTAATGCATTCACTGCCAACACAGGTTGGCAAAAACTCCCTTGACTTGGAACACCACCAGGAATGGCCTACACTCTTGTACAAAAAAAAGCATTTCTATTCTCAACAATCCCATTTGCACTCCTCCTAGGATTCAGTTCGAGGTCTGTAAAAGGGACAGCCAGGCCCTTCTCCAAAAGGGGCAGGAAAGGACAGCTCTGGTACCTCATTAACACAAGCCACCATGGTAGGAAATTAACAAAGAGCCAGAAAGAACCATCTGGGTTACCAGTTCTCTGCCATTTCAGAAGATATTCCAAATGCTTCATCCCTCTGACTGAATGCAACTATGTTCTTGAAACAAAAAAAAACAACCCACCTGATGTAGCATTTGAAGTCAGGCTGTGAGCTGCCACCTCTGCTTAAGTCACAACAGATTTAGAGCAAGACCCTATGGTAGGAATACTCACGTGTTTGCTTTTTTCTATTTTTTTTCCCACGTACATATACACAGTACGCTCGCAGAAGATTTGCCCTTCCTGCAAGAAACATGTATTGCTGATTATAAATGGTTTAATGTGAATAAAAGGCTTTAATGACCTCAGCTTATTGATTAGATGTATTAATATTACAGCAAAACAGCAATATAAATCAACATTACCAACCTTCCCTTGACAGCGATGCTATAACAGATTGAATAAAAACTCTGCATGCCTTTTTAAATAACGCTGGTTATACCCCATCTCTTCACAATACACTTCTCCCTTCTGCTTATCTCAAAAGCATAGGTACAGGAATACTGAAATGTAAGATATGTTCATTCTTATTAACATCATCCATCTGGATTTTTTTTTTTTTTTTTGAGAAACAGAAAGTGCAACACAATTATCTAGGCCTCACACAAAGGAAAAACCCTTCAGAAACAAGTCATTAGAATACTTCACAGAATTAAGGTCATGTTCACTTTAACTAGCTCGAAGTGACTAACATCCTGGGAGCCTCATTCAGAATGTAACATAATACATAACAGCTACAAAATGCACAAAGTAGTCAAACATACATTATTACTTAATTAAATCCCCCTAAACAGTTAAAAATACATGCTTTAGCCAAGAGTCTTGATCAGAGAAGTTAGAGGGTTCCGTGGCCAACACCCCTAACACTAAACCACAACTTTTTGCTGGATTCAGCAGACTCCTTTGTATATTTTCCTTTAGCTCTTCCATTTCAGAAATGGAGGAACTCCAAAAGCACAATGGATAGGGAAGGAGAGATTTTATTACCATTTTCAGTCCTTTCACTCTCAGAGATATTCTAGAGTAGGCAAAGAGACAGGAACAGATTTACTCCCTCATCTGGGGGAAAAAGTATTCAAGGCTGTCCCAGTATATCTTCTTTTCTAAGCATCAAGAGATACCTGGATGGCAATAACCAGAGCTGAATTTCCAACAGTTTACCGCTGTTGGAATACTAATCCTTTATTTCAAATTTGGACAAATTTTAAGTGAATTTTCAAAGCACTTTATGCAAGACATACAATGAAGAGCACATATTCAAAATAAACAGCATTGTCCATAAGTCACAATACCTAAATATTAACGATCTTTAACTCCTTGAACATGCTAACCTACAGAACATTATGGATGAGCAAAGCTCCATGGCCTGACTCAAAGATCAACTGTGAGCTGTAACATCTTGTCTCTGGAACCAAGATTGTCCTAGCTAGCTTCCATATCTTCACCTCTTACATGGTGTGTCCTTCCCTTAAAGGAGTCAAGGCAGAAATAGCCTCTGATCATTCTATACACCTCCCTTCAATTAGGGTAATTTACTGACTACAGTAATTGCTAAATACTGACATTTGCATGTACTTGAAATCCTGTAACTGATCAGCTGAACAGATTCCTGTTGACTGTTACCTTTACTCCAGGGACACTGGAAATGAAAAGTAATTCCGTAGTGTATGTGGTTACCTCCTAGCATCCAAGAAGCATCATACTCTCTCTAGCCACATCAAGAACTGCTTTTCCTGTGAGATACAAGCATGTGTCCTAGATCATGCACAGCATTAACACACTGGCTCTGGCAGAGGTATTTCAATCAAAGGTTTACCAAATTGCCCCAAACAACAAAGCTAATATACAGAGGATTTCTCAAATATTTAAGTTTGGAAGAGGCTAAAACCATACCACATGCTTTTTGAAGAATTTCAGTTCTGAAGCTCCTCCTTTGCCTTCAGTCAACTATCTCAATCATTTGAATTAATCCACACAATCACAGGTGACATAAGGCATTGAATCATTCACAGGTCTTCATTTCAGTTTTCTTTACGGTAAGATTTCATAAGCAAATTTTTATAGAATTTTTTGTATTTCCACTATTCCAGTGTCACCCTTAACACCGAAGTCCTAGTTCCATGTTAGCCATTTCTTTACCAGTTATGTCAACCTCAACTAATTTGAGCTTCACGTCAGGGATTAAAACAAAGGAAGAGAAGAATAAATTTCATCAGTATGTAGAGCCTGAATGCCCAAACTGATATTACTGCTGTGTTTGAGTTCACAAATGACTACCTTCCCCAGCCACAGGACAGAAACTTACATCTTCATGCTGATATAGCTACATTTATCAGTGTCAGATGTGACTCTGTACCACTGAATTCAGACTGTTCAACAAATTGGCCAGTTGTGAAGGATTTCATTACTACACTGAAAGTCACGAAAGTCCACGAAAGATGAGGTTAACCGAAAAAATTGCTGCATCTATGCCTGCCTAAATTGGCCATACGACTTAATTGTTCTCCCACAACCTTTGCCATCAGGAAAAAAGGTAAAGAATGGACAGAATCCTATTTAGCATATGGGTATTAACTGTTTAGATTAGCAAGCACTGCATTTTATTTAGCTCAAAAGGAAAGCTGTTTATCCAATTGCACAACCATCCATCATTTCTAGCCACAAAGCTTTCACACTGTAATGCCCCTTGAGTACAAGCCAATTGGCAACAATAAAACAAGAAGTGAGATTTCATCTTGTTGATAGTAGGTTCTGGGAGAATTCGAATATTTGACTCTTTCCTGCTCTAAATATGTACGCTTTCAAACCAAGGCAATAACTAGTTTACTCTCCAGAAGCAGCTTACTTCAGCAGTAAAGAGACACTATAGTTTTTTTCTACACAGTTTGGAAAAACATGTTGGAACTTTTCACTGTAAATATTACCTTGTGCTTTTTATTAGACCATGTGAGACTATTCCCTACTAAATAACATTTCAGGCTCCCAGCATGACATGGGAAGGTAAACAATACATCAACAAGATATACAGTATTCATCAACACAGCAGAATCAAACCTATTTAGAGAATTCTAGTACATTTTTGCTTCTTGGGCATAAAAGCTACATGAATAGATAATTTTAGACAGCATTATAAACTACTTCATCCATATAGCAAGTCTCCTATATAGTAAGAACAACCCTATGATAGAAGCCTGTCAAGACTTCTCCATCCATAAAATGACGCACAGAAATTTTCAGCTGTAGTAAGACATCACTGTAGCAGCAGAATATTTTAATGCAAAGCATCTTGCACCTTGGACTTCAAAAGTATAGGACTGGATACACACACTGCTGGAACTTCTGCTGAGAAGGACTTTAGTTTGATGGAGTCCATGAGTTGAAAAGCAACACTTTCAGCTTTATTCCTTATCCAGCCAACACGGCTCTCCAAGTGGCTTGGCAATGTTTGAAGGTAAGTACTCAGGCCATGTAAAATCCATTTCCCACAGAGGTCACTAAAACACTAAACTAGATGTCCTCTAGCAGAAAACACAGCAGAGCAAGAAAAAGAATCCAAGAATACTGGCTCTCTATTTTGTACCTTAAGAGTAGGAGCAAAACCTAGTGGCAACACCTCTGTGCATGAGCAGCTTTGTAGAGTGAGGAAATGCTCAGGTTCTTTAAAGCCTGTGCACATAAAGTTTCACTACCATCTCCTGCACTAGTTAGTATCAGCCTAGAAGAGTAGAGTACCAACAGCTTTTGGACACTCTACAGATCCTCTCAGCTGGGAACCGTTTAGTCTAACTCAACTTCACACTCAACATGATCTCCCAAAGTTCAAAACAGGTACAGGAAACCTGCACATAACCAGTAAGTTGCCTACAGCATGCTGAAAATTAATGCATCTTGCCAGATGGGATGGGACTGCCATTTTTTGCTTGATTCAAGCAAGTGTGCCAAATAATCTTAAAATTAAGAATGCAACATGCAAAAAAAATCATATTGCTGCATAGCCCATGGTTCTGGAAAGAGTTCAAGTTGAACTCTCTCTCAGGTAAATCAAATATTCACTGCAGAAAGTGCTTTGTTTCAGTTTCCTCCTTCCCTATATATGTGTCCACATACACAGAGAGGATGGGAGATCTGACATTCTTAATGGAATCTTTTTTCGATTACCACTTAAACTTCTTAGAGAAACAAGAAAGATGCAACTAGGACAGTTATTTCTGTGCAGTAAATCTTAGTACAGCCTAGCAGTTCTTAGAGCACTAACAGTTATTTATTTCTAATATTAGCAAAAGAACACATCTGTTCTTCAGGACTCTTCACTTCTACCTTTGGCAATTTCAGTGACAGCAAAGTTAGGGGAGGTGACTTGCACAGATGGGCATTAAAAACAAAATTGATTCATTGCTGTAGAGCATATGAAAAGCTTCAGTTTGAAACACTAGAAATCTGAACAGTTAATTTAGAGAAAATCTTTGTAGTTTTCCAAGTACACAGCAGCCTTACTCTGCCCCACCAGGAGTACAGGCACAATGCACAGCTGGGAAAGAGACCTGACTATCAGCTACCTGTCAAAGCAACTAACGGAATAAAGCAAGCATGAGATTAGGACAACCAAGACCAGTTACTCAAATCCGCCTATTGACAAACCACCCACAGTCATCCAAGAATGGATTACCCACTGGATCTGGGACACCGAGGTTCCTTTCTTACAGCAGCTCAGGCAAGTCCAATGCTCTTATCCCTGCTTCTTTAGTAGACCCCTCATTGGGTTTGTTACTGCCTTTTCTATTTACAAGTTAGTATTGTGAATTATGTTGTTCTCACTTATGAAGTTACTTATATCACTGCATGTGTGAGAGACAGGCGTCTAGCCACTGTCTGATCCGCTGGCCTTACTTGTTTAACTCACTGAATCTGCTGCTGTGTACAGCTAGCTATAATCTAACCAAAGAACCCAAATGCCTTCCTCCAAGAATTCTGCAATTCTCATTTCACACTGCCACACATAGCTAATATCTGTATAATTTTTTCTTTGGACAGTATAGCCATTTATGCCAGTTAAGTCAAGGTTAAGACGTAAATCCTCATTAATGATACTCCAAGGCTCCATAACGAGGGAGAGTAACTTTCCCCACCACCAACCAGGACGTGACAGCACTGCTATCCACAGAAATTATACAAGTAGCCTGGGCAATGAGATGTTGATAACTCCCACTTGCTCCTCTGACCCTTTTGTTCCACTGAATTGACTGTTCCTGTGCCAAGTAGTACTCTTTTGAAAAGCCTCCTCTGTCCCTTGTTTTTTACCATTAAATACTTTGACTAGTGCTTTTGCAGTGAAACCCATTCTTTCAAATAATGCTGCTGAGTTTTGGTAATGTCTATTGGAATTTAACATGGGTTAAGTTTCTCACCTGCTACTGTTTTTGCAAAGTCTGTTTCTTAATATTTAGATTAGGACTGATGTGATAACATGCTTGTAGGTAGAAAAAAGCTTTCATTAACAGCATTTAGCAGTCCAGCTGTTGATGTCATTAGAACAGAGTTATTGAATAACTCCAGGAAATACGTTTCTGGTAGCAGTAACCTCAAGTAGTATTCTTATAAGATTAAAGCATTTCTAGTCAGGATAGTTGTAATATTTAATTAGGCATCTGAAAGAGTAGTTTATATATTGCAGAAGTGACTGTCAAAACAGTGTAAATTAGCACAACTATTTGCACTACAACAGAGCAAAACAGGAATGAGTCAGAGCTTGCAGTTAGCACGGTTTAAATGCTTCTTAGGCTAATCTGCCTAAGACTTCCCAAAGTTTAGTCAGCTGTCTGGTTCAAACATAGCAATTAATGATCACAAAAGTGGACAAAGATAAGGAGAACCTAGCAAGCACCCCTGTAGCACCACAAAGCATGCAAGGGACAGCTCAGACTACACTGTAGTGGGAACACAGTAGCCTCTGCTACCCAGACTAGATCACGGCTGCATCTAATCCTGGGTTTCCAAAAGTCCCCAGCAGCACTGTAAAGTACCCTAAAAGCTTTCTGCAAGCTTTCCACTATTTTGAATCACTGATTACGAACAGCATCCAGGAGCAGCATGCCAGTGTCACACACAACTTAGTGTGGACACAAGGCCCCAGCAACATCCATCCACATTTTACAGTTTAATTCTTAACACAATCAGAGGTCTCAGTTTAAGCACCAGTCAGTGATGCATCCCTGTTTTGAGCTTGTTACATTCATATTCATCCTAAATGCATTCTCCCATGCTCTCCTCACCACTTCTTTTGTTTTGCAAACAAGCACGTTTTGTTTTCTCCCATGCTAGCCTTCACATGTGGGGACTGTCTCAAATACATGCAGCATTCACATAGCTTCTGCATAATTCTGCAGAACCTAGAAACAAAGCTTGACAGTGACAAAACACCTAGAGTGCCAAGACAAATACCCTTCATGCTGGGCTATGCATATTCTCAGTTCCTCATAACCATCTGTCTGTAACTGTATCTGACAAGGCAAGCAAGTGCAAGTACCTGAGGCAACAATCACCTTCACCCTATAGCTGTATAGTGTCTAATGCAATGAGGTACAATGTGTGATGGTAGCTCCAAGTGTAAAGGCTGCAAACTTAGAGTGGCATTTTTCATCTCAACTTCCATTTCAACCATTGAAGGTCTCTCAGGACTTGCTTTTAAGACTTTTTCCAGGTGTCCTTTTCTTACCAGCACCGAAGACAAGGACTTTAGGCAACAAATCCTCCCACACCAGCATCACTGTGCAGTGATCAAGAAGGCAGAGCACCTCCTCATGAGCTTCACAAATTCTAAACCCACCACACACTTGTAAGTCACAGACCAGCCCAGTTCTGCTAAACAAGAACAGAACCTCTTCTGAGCACTGAAGCACCTTCTCAAAATAAAGGTAAGTTCTGTGAATAGATTTTAGATCTCTGTATAAGTATCTTATCTAGTGAGCACTTCACAAGGATGCCTAAAAGTTCTTCATATTAGTGCAATAAAAACTACTTATCTATTAATAATTCTGCATACTAGCTTCACTACAGCACAGCTATAACCAGCCCCTTAAAGGCCTATAGACACCACCTCCCCACAAGGCTACTCCCCAGCAAGGGCCCTTTATATAAACCTACCCTCAGCACTACACTCTGGGGGCTGGTTCTATAAATTTGGCAATGGCAAATAGCTGCTGCTTATATACACTAGAGAGTTTGGAACAGGGAGCTACTGCTATCTGGTAAGTATGCTGGTTTGGGGCCTTTTCTTAAATTTTTGGGGTTTTATTTTTGTTAACATTTAAGCTAATAGTTTGTAACAATTATAAACTATAGGGTACAGATAAGTTACACACATGGGAAAGTTGCTTTTGTAGGAGTGTCTAATGTAAGTTAATTTTTTTCTGTTAAAACAACAGGAAAGGCTCTAACAGTTCTGTGAAGCTATCTGATAACAACAGTTTGTAGGTATTAGGAGAGAAAAAAGTAATAGCACTGCAATTACAATGGAAGCATTACTGGCTGCAGTACATCATGACTCTTGCAAGTGTTATTTATCCTCAAATAACCTATCTGAGAATAAGGAAGTGATAGTAAACTAGAATACAAGAGACCTTTGTGCTCCTTGCCTAGATCTATAGAGTAGAGAAAATAGAATCCTGTAAGTGATAAGGCTAGGGGGAGATCAGAAGTGGTATTCCTTGAGCAAAGACTGACTTGAACCACTATCAATGTTGATACTCAAATACAAAGTAAGCACTTACAAGTTAGGTGCCCAGGAGCTTGGGCTGTATCCTTATAGGTGCTTGTTATAGCTCGAGAGTTGAGCTTTCCTTTGTCTAGGACTTAAGCTTGTTTTTGACATGAATGCTGATTCAGTCTTATCCTGTCTAGATTGCTGTTAGTCCCTCAGTAATGCTGTAACTAAGTATGTGGCTTAACAGTAACATCAGTGAGCAGTAATGACTTCATGGAAGGCTGCTGAAACAATGAGAAAAGCTTAAGCAACAAATAGATTTTGTGTTCTATAGCATGCTGTAACATAGTGATCTTGCAGCTGCTTTCATATCTTGAAAGGGGGGGAAATGCTGTTCTATGGTAACTATAACTCTGAACAGAAATTAAGAGACATGTCAGGAGCAAACACTCCATAGCAAAGGCTTATCTTAATGAAGGAATAATGGTATGTCTTAAAAGTTAGTAAACAACAATAAAAGACTAAATACAAAGTGACAGATAAGATGGTTTATGCTTATTGACAAGGGAGGAATTATATTTTTTTCTGGGAAGACACAAATATTGGTCAGAAAATAACATAAACCACTGATACTGCTCAAGTATGTTTTTCAACGCAGAGCAAGTAGAACCAGATCAGCAGAGTATCAGTGTTGGCCCATTCAGTAAGTTATGCCTCCAAATTAACTTCCAATAAAGCTAATTATCCCTATAAAGGAAATGGATTAACTGAAAAAACCAGTTCTGTTTCTGAAAAAATTGTCTGTTTAATTCTGACAATTAAATTAGTCAGCTTCCTTTGTAGAGGATACAAAACCCAAAAATATGTAGTTTAAGATGCAAAATTGCATGTGAGCATACCCTGTGAGCACCCCTTCTATCATATCTTAAAAGTAATACTTAAGATTTGGCTTCAGTTTGTTACTGTGTGGCTTCAGTTAAGTGTGCAATAATAAGGCAATTAGGAAATGGCAAATGATAAACACCTTCAAATTCTAAACTAGTTCAAGTTCCAAAAAGAAAAAGCTACATCTGAACAAAAACAATTATTTCAGTCCTTGAAATCATCAATGAAGTATAGCATGTAAATCTTACAGGACAGATCTCTGACAGAAATATCAGAATCTAGTAATAATTTTTTTTAAAGGAAAGCAGGACTTGCCTGTCTGAATTCCCCTTTTTTCAGTGACCCCAAGAAAATTCTTCTTTGTCTTATTATCACCCTTTGATATGCTGTAATACTATGCTTAGAAAAAATTTCCTAAGTGTAAGTACACAGTACAATGCTTACTGGACAGATTACCTTCTGCTTTTCTACTGTGCTCTTGTAAAAGTCTGTGTTCTCCATACATTAATAAATGTACCTCCATAAACCCTTGAGGGGTGTTAAATACCTGTGAAAACAGTGGGGCTAAATGCTGCACTGGTACAGAGCCCAATCTGAGATCTGTTGTTACTGTGCAGCTTGAACTTTTAACACTCCTTAGCATTTGATCCTCAGAGCTCCTATTATTCATCTCAATTACAACAATGAATTATTAGCACTCCCAAAAATCAGTCCCATGCTGTTTTCAAGTGCTTAGGAAATGAAAACTACAACGACCACCCACGACAAGTTTGGGTCAAGTGATTTGCCTTGTATCATACAAACTCGGTGGTAAGAGCTGAAATACAGTTCTCCACAGAGGTTTTTCTCGTGCTGAACAATGCTCTCTCAATCTGCATTCCTGATCTCCTTAACTAGCCTGCTTCTGGGGAAAAAGAATCTCTATCCAAAGTCTGTTCACCGCAGACTTAATTCCTTATAAGCTTCTGGCCTTTCAGAAAAAGTAAACCTAACCATTGAGACTAGTGCCATGATCAACATACCCTCCTTTAAGTAGGCATTTTACCTTCTGAGTAGTTTTTTCTAACAAGTTAATATTAATGTGGCTATGCAGGATAGCTTCAAAATGTAGCAAGCTCTATATTACTGCAGATCATCAGCAAGTAGGGGTTTTTAGATTCGTGATAGAGAGATCCTTGCCTGGGCCTATCAGTTTATGTAAATCAGCTACTAGCTGGGGTGGAAGCACAGCATGTGCCACTGGTTTTTAAAGTGTTGACAGCTGAGGAATGGTGATACACTGAATTTTTGTTGTCCATTACAAGCTGAGAGTGGGAAATAACGGTTACAGGAACCTGTGTTGCCTTACCCTTAAATCTCAGGTCTCGAGTCCTATGGGAGATTACAGGAAGGGAAAACATTCCCTAAAACAGCCAAACTTAAAAGCCACGTTTCTTGTAGATTACATGCAGTATAGTGAAAAACAGAAGTAACTGAAACAGCGCCTTACATCTTTTTCTGAAAAGACTGGGGTTTGACTGGTCCAGTTGACAAACAAGAACCTAATAGTAAGTCACTTCCATATGTTGAAAACAGCTTCTCTGCTCCCCAAGTTAAAAGTTTAGGGAGATAACTCCAGGTGAACTGCAACATACCAACGTAAGTTTCTCTGCTCACTTAGACAGTTCCTTTGTGCACTTACTTTTATAATTTACCAGAATTTAAAAGAATGCTTACAGATGAGACTGACTCTCAGGCAGGGCACAAACCCTGCATATGGCAATGTAGTACCTGACGCTGTGGATGAGCTGATTCAACGGTGCTGACAGGGACACTGTTCTCTATCTCCCCCACTAATTCTGGCGCTTGATGATGAGGCAGCTGTTGAGCTACCCTAGCTTGGCTGTGCGTTCTGGCTGTTGGCTTTAGCTGTCCAGCTGTGACCTGGCTCCTGGAGACCGGACCCGCTTCTGAGCTGGCAGAGCGGTGTGTGCCTGGCTGTCCCTGTCTGTGGCAGGCCGAGGGGCTCTGCTGTGAGGGCTCCCCAAGTCCGGCTCCTTCCCTTGGCTGATACCCCGGCCTGCGCCGCAGCGGGCTCAGGCGGCCAGGCCCCGCCCGCTCCGAACGGCGGTGGCACAAGGCGCCTCTCCCTCACTACAGAGCCGCAGCGGTTCAGCTCGGTGAGCTGCTGGCTCCTGCTCTGTGAAGACCCAAACCGCGGACAGAAGCGAGCTGGATGCCACCGCCTGCCGCCACCGCCTGCCACCTCCGCCGCCTCCCGCGCCAGCGCGGAAAACCGCCCGCGGCGCCGGGCTGCTGAGGCGGCGCGTGGGCCGAGCGCGCCCCCTGCCGGCGGTGCGCCGGCGCTGACCAGGCAGGGCTCGCGCGGCTGTCGCGCCTCGCAGGTGCCAGTATTCAAAATGGCTTCCGCCCCTCACAGGCACCGCTACGGCGCCGCTGCCCTCGCTCAATATGGCCGCCACTTGCCGTCACGCGGCGGGGATTAAAAAAACTGTCTGCCGCTTGCCACGGGGCCGAAGCCGGGGGCTCCCACGGGAACAGCGGCGCTGCCGCCGCGCGCCTTCGCTGCAGCTGCCCGTGCGCGAGGGCCGCACCGCCCGGCCACCAGCTGGGACCACAGAGCGCGGGGTCGCTCCGGGCCAGCCGAGCCACCGCGCCGGCGGCAGCGCGGCGGCGCCCTCTGGTGGGCAGAGGCGGCCGCGGCGGGGCTGTCCCAGCTTTGTCTTCAAGAGGGAGGGGGGCTCCCGCCCGGCGCGGTCCGACGGCGGCCGGTACCCGGGGATCCTGCTGGGTGTGCCCGTGGCTCCTCCCAACGGCTTTGCCCCGCACCCCTGAAATCCACAGCTGCGGGGTCTCTGGGAGCTCTGCTGCAGCCTCCCCTCTTCCAGCGTCACCTTGGTCTCTTCATTCGTGCTCGGCTTCCCCCTCCCCGCTGCCCAAACTGTTTCTTGGCTGAAGTGGTCCTTCACTGTTCCCCAGTGCTCACTTCATCTCCTTACAGTCTGCAGCACTGTCCCCACCACTAAATATCTTTAATCCCATAAAACAGGCGCTCTGCATCCCAGGGGCTCTCCCGGGGCACAGTTGCGCTGGGAAGACCCCCCACCCACAGGTTTGCTCTGCCCCATGTCACCATGGTTGGTCTGTGCCGGTGCTGGCAGAGCACATGGATGCAGGAGCTGAACCTCGCTGCTAGCTGATCACAGCTGACAAAATTCGGGGTGCAGGGCTGCTTGCTCATCCCAGAGTCACTCCAGGCCATTGCAGTGCTTTCAGCTTACTCCTTCGGGTGTGGAGCAATGAGTATTATCACATATCCCCTCCTGCAGTGCTCCAGACCCCCAGTGATAGGGCCTCACAGATGTGCTTGATCAGCACATTTCACGGAGCTGTTCCACCACTTGTGCCAGAGCTGTTAACGGTGCTGCGAGGGTGAGTGCTGAGGCTCCTGCCCAGCCTGGCAGTTGCTGTGCCGCTGGCAGGATGCCATCAGCCTTCTTGGCTCCTTTGCAAGTGGCAGGAGATCAGAGAGGTCCCCCAAGATCCCAGGCAATGATGGAGCAAGCCGCTGACACGGAAAGGTCCGACCACCCATCCTGCCTCCTGCCTGACCGACGGCTGTGAGACCTGGAGTGGCGGGCGGGGGGGACGCAGCGGGGCTGTGCCACAGGGACCGAGCCGGCATCGCCCGGCCCCGCGCAGGGGGCATCAGGCCGTGTCTCAGAGCCTCCCTTCAGCTGCTGCTTTAGCCCAGTTTCGCTGCGCTGGCTCTGGGGCACTTTTCTTGGCTCAGGACAAGAAATCACTTTTACCTCTGTGCTTCTGCCTCCAAGTGAGCGTCCGCGGGGCCAGCTGCGGGGGCCCGGGACGCCCTGCCTGCCCCCGGGCAGGGGGAAGCCCCTCTGACGGAGGGGCTCCCGCACCCCTCGCTCGAAGGCCCGGCGGCGTGCGGAGCTCCGCAAACCGCTCCGTGCCGCCCCCCGGGGCCCCCTCCCCGCTTCCCCGCGGCCGCGCTGGGGCCGGCGGGGCCCGGAGCCGCCGCGGGGCCCGCCCTGACCCCCGGGCGGCGGGCAGCCCGCCATCCCGCCGTCCCGCCCGGCCTGCGCAGACCTGCCGGCGGCATCGGCGCCCGCCGGGCCGCGCACACACCCAGGAGGCGTGAGCAGGCGGCGGAGCGGGGCTCTGCGCGGAGCGGGGCTCTGCCCGGAGCGGGGCTCTGCCGCGCAGGGACGCCCGCCCGACAGCACGGCCCGGCCCGGCCGAGGGACCCGACGCCCGCGGGAGCAGGTACTCCGCCCGCTGCAGCCCCTGACCCGGGGATGCGGGAGGGCTGCGGGAGCGCCGGGGGGGGGGGGTGGTGGTCGTCCTGGCCCTGCGTGCAGCCGAGGGGGGAGGACAGGGGCTGCCCGCGCCGTCCCCGCGCTCCGGAGAGCGGGACAGGGAGCCCGGGGCGCGGGGTCAGCGTGGGGTGTGAGGCTGGGAGAGGGGGGGTCTGGGCCGGGCGCCGCTGCTCTTGCTGTCGTGGAGTCACCGTGTTCCCCGCGCTGACCCCGGACCTCTCTGCCCTCCGTCCTGTGAAGCCGGGGGACAGCGGGGCTGGGCGCCAGCTCCTGCTGTCCTGCCCGGTGGCACGCAGCCCGGGGTGGCTGGGCTCCGCGAGGGCTGCGGGGTCTTGCTCTGCCCATGGCCACCTGGTTGTCCTGCGCCAGCACGCCTGGGGCATGAAGGTCCTGCGGGCTGCAAGCTCGCGCTGCCATGGCGGTGACTGTAGCAACCGGTTTGTCACCCTTTCAAGCCTCCTGTGCCCCCCACACTGGGGCTGGGGGTGTGCTGTGGGGGTTCTTCGGTGGGAGCTGAAGGAGGGCTTCTTCTGGCCCTGACGGACCTCCAGCTCCCACGGCAGCTCTCCCCTTGGAGCTGGAGTAAGGCCAGACCCTGCGTGTCCAACCCAGCTCTGTTTGGGACCTGTGCCCTGTGCCAGGTGTGTTGCACAATAACTACTGGTGCTGCTGCTGCAGTCCCACTCTGAGCTGGGGAACAGGGTGGCATTTTCTCTCCAAACGCTCCAAATAGCACCACTGATGTAGATTTGTGGCTGGTCCAGTGCCACTGGTCTGTCAAGCTCCAGTCCTGGCAGCAGCCTTTCGGAGCAGCTGAGTGCTGAAGGTCGTCTGGTACCCACAGCCACTCCTGCTGTACTTTGTACTCGCCGTTGGAGCCAGCTGGGAGGGTTTCCCCAAGCAACTGCTGGCACCAGCACTCTGCCTGCCTGAGCAGGGAGGGGACAACAGGGTGAATGCCCTGCTCCCTGGTGGAAGTGGTGCCTTTGCCTCTGGTGACAGCAGGGGTTTGAGCCTGCAGCCAGAGCCCCTGGGCATCAGGGAGGGAAGCTCTAAGGTCCCATGGCTTCCTGCACTGCAGTTAGGGCTGGCTCCCTCAGTGTGATCGCTGAGTAGATCACGGCTGCTGATCCTGTCCCTAGAAGGTGGAGGGGGAAGTGGATGTGGGCACCGCTGTGCTGCTTAGCATCCCCTGCGCCTTGGCTGGCTGGACCTGCTGACGGCAGCCCCCAGCCTGCAGAAGCTGGCTGGGCAGGTGAGGGGTCTGGCTCCTGGGTTGGTATCTGGCTGTGCATGCCCCAGTGGCCACTGCTCTGTGCAGAGATGCCTCACCCTGTGCTGATGCTGTGCTCCTGAGGGACATGCTGCACCCCAGCCCTGGAGACCAACACACTGGTGGTATTTGGGAGCGAGGTGCCGTTCTGGGGTGCTGCTGTGTCACAGGGGGAGACTAGGCTGACCTTGGCCATAGCCGAGGCACGGCAGAGCCCCTCTGGTGTGGCTGCCTGGGGCTGGGAGGGCCTGGGCTAGCTTTGCTCCCTCTCTCCAGGGCCCAGGTTGGGATGGGGCAGGGCCCTGCTAGGCACACCCTTGCCTTGACATTGGAGAGGATGTGGATGGGAGGATGTGGTCATCTGGCTCCTGTGCCTGGCTCCGTGGTCACAGTGAAATGGGAGTCTGGCTTAGTCTGCGAGGGTGGTAGTACTGCGTGGGTTGCCTGGCCTGTTGGGAAGGTTGGGATGAGGAGGGGGAGCAGCTCTGCAGCAGGGCAAGCGGTTATAAACATGATGCTACTCGGGGTGAATAAAGGGAGACCTGCTTGGGGCTCCCTGCTTCCTCCAGCTGAGCACCAGGAATCTGGAGACCACAGCAGAGTGTCCAGACCCTCTCCTTCCCAGTGCATGGGGAATCCAGTGGTAGCCCTGTACCCAGCCTAGGTGCTTGTGACTGTAGCAGTGGGTTTCCCTCTGTAATTGCTGCTCTCCCCCTGCTCCCCACCCTGTGCTTGGACCGGTGACCGTCCGGCGCCTGCTCAGCTGCAGCTCCTCCAGCTGCCCTGGGTACCACTTGCTGTGCGAGCTGAGCTGGAGAGCTGCCAGGATGGTGCTGCCTCGGCGGGGACCCGGGCTGGGGGAGGCGGGGGGAGCTTCCCAGGCTGCTGCATGGACCCCCAGCTGCGCAGCAGGAGCCCTGCGCTGCGGTGTGGGGCTGCATGGTCCTCGCAGCTGGGCTGCTCCCAGGGAGCCCGAGTGCAAGGTTGTGTCAGGCTAGCCGGCGAGGCTGCCGGCCCGTGGAGCCTGCACCGTGCCTCTGGCTCCCAGGCAGAGTGCCAGACCCTGGGCTGGGGAGCAGGTTCGGCTCCCTGCCAGCTCCCGGCTTGCTCCAGGTCGTTGAGCAAAGGGTTCCAGGGCAGTGTGCTGAACAGGTTGGGCTGCACCCTGTGCTTCCACTTTCCCCGGCACCACGCCTCGCCTGGGGACACGGCCAGCAGCCCCGCTATGTCCCAGGGCTCTGGGGCAGCCGCTCGCCAGAGTGCCTGGACCCAGGGTGCTGCAGTGCCCCATCTCCACGGGACGAGGTGCAGTGTGTGTCAGGAAGTCTGTGCCAGCACGCTGTGCTCATCCCCCCGCAGGACACGTGGCCTTTGGTCTGGGACAGCCCGGCGCTATGGCAGACCCCCCTGGCTGCTGCCGCCCCTGTGCCACCTGCCTGCTCTGCCTCTACAGCTGCCGGTGGATCACCGCCAAGAAGAGGAGGAAGGGCCCAGGAACCACCAAGGTGATACCACGGGTGATGCTGAGCTGGGGCTGGCCAGCCCCTGCGTGGGAGGCTCAGAGTGGTGGCTGGGGTGGGGAGGGGCTCCGGCTGGGGGGGCTTAGCCCAGACATGGGGCTGCTGACCCCTTGCCACTGGTCCTGCTCCCCAGGGCTGAGCCCCAAGAGAGCTGGGGTGCTACCTGGCACCCTCTCTGTCCAGGGACTGCCCTAGCCTGGCGCAGTGAGAAGGTGAGTTGTCTGTTACCGCTGAGTGACAGGAAGGGCAGAGCAGCACGCTGGCAGCAGTGGGACTGAGCCGTGGCCGTCCCCTGCCCAGCCGAGCGTGCGCCTGCGGCAGGGCTCACGTGTGCCTGGAGCAGAGCGCCGTGCTCCCCGAGGGCTGAGCGTGGCAGGCAGGTCCCGGGGTGCCAAGTGCCTGGCAAGGCACGTGAGAGGCACAGCTCCTGGGCTGGGCGCGGCCCCTGCCGATGGGGTGCTGGAAGGGGGTGTCCCTGGCAATTTGTAACCTGGGAGGGGTGAGGCCCTGGGATTCTCTGAGGTCTCCAGCTCCCATGGGAGTGGCTGCTCCGCTGCTTGTCCCGTCTTGCCTGGAATGTGCGAGTTGGTCTGGGCTGCCAGGTGTCCCGCTCAGCACCAGTGGCACCCCTCACATCCCCTTGTATGCGGGGCTGGGGGCTGGAGACCCTGAAGCTGGACCTGGCTTCAGCTGGGCAGGCAGGAGCAGTCTGCAAGCTCACCGCTGCAATGGCAGCTCTGGGGTGCAGCAGCCCTCTCCACCCAGCCCACAGATCGCCCAGCTAGAAGGGAACAGGACCTGGCTCCCTGCCCCTTCCTGTGTCCAAAGTCCCAGCCTGCTCCCGGGGGCTGCTACATGGGAAAGGAGGCAATCCTGCCACAGGGGCTGTCCTCCCCAGCCTGGCATAGGCAGCTTTTTTAGCTTGTTGTAGGAGATGCTGCTCCATCTTCCTGTAGCATAGGTCCGGCCAAAAGACCTCTCCTGGGGAGCTCTGTTCCCTCTCTGTGGGGCAGCTCAGTGCCCAGACCCATGAGGCCAGTGCCTGCTGTGACCATCTGTGCACCCTGCCGCAGGCTGAGTGCTCCCCAGGGGTCTCACCAACCTGACCAGGGGCTAGGTGCTCTGCAGGAGTGTGCATAGCTGTCATCTCTGGCTTTCAGTGTGACTGCAGCTGGTTCCTTTTCCTCTTCTGCGTCTTCCTCTTCACACTGGTGTGGCTCTACTTTGCCATCATCATCCTCAATGATTTCCACAACTTCAATGAGTGAGTAGGATCCCATGTCCAGCGTTGCTCCTGGTGTCCCCCCCTGCCCCTCTGACCATCCCTTTTGCTGGCAGGTTCATCTTCAAGCACAGGAAGTTGTGGCTGGACTGGTCCCTGGTCCTGCTCATAGCTACGGCCGTGCTGATCACCTACTCGGCTGTGCTGCTGGTGAGCCTTGCTGATCCTGCCTGGGCTAGTGGGGGTACGGAGCTGTGCTGAGCACAGGCTGGCTGCCATGCCCTGAGTAGAGGCAGGTGGAGCCCGCAGCGTCCGGCCCGCTGGAGCTGCGTCAGCCTGAGCATGACCAGAGACCCTGCCTGTGTTAGGGGGCCAGAGCTCCTGTGGCTGAGTCCTGTGCCCTGAGAGTGCTGAGGTGTGGGGTGCAGCCCAGCTCTGATATCTCCTTGTCCTTCTCACAGGTCCTTGCTTTGTGCTTGCAGCTCTGCGGCCAGCCCTTGAAGCTACACTGGCTGCACAAGGTGAGAGGCTCGGGGTGCAGGGGGCAACAAAGCTGGTGAAGGGTCTAGAGAACAAGTCTTATGAGGACCAACTGAGGGAACTGGGGTCGTTTAGTCTGGAGAAGAGGAGGCTGAGGGGAGATCTTACCACTTTCTACAACTACCTGAAAGGAGGTTGTAGTGAGGCGGGTGTTGGTCTCTTCTCCCAAGTAACTAGAGACAGGACAAGAGGCAATGGCCTCAAGTTGCGCCGGGGGAGGTTTAGATTGGATAGTAGGAAATATTTCTTTGCTGAAAGAGCGATCAGGCATTGGAACAGGCTGCCCAGGGAAGTGGTGGAGTCGCCATCCCTGGAGGTGTTCAAAAAACATGTAGATGTGGCACCTGGGGACATGGT
Source organism: Opisthocomus hoazin (assembly GCF_030867145.1). Lineage (NCBI taxonomy): Eukaryota > Metazoa > Chordata > Aves > Opisthocomiformes > Opisthocomidae > Opisthocomus > Opisthocomus hoazin. Next base: position 10,926,841 of record NC_134427.1, read on the forward strand.
TTAGCAGGCATGGGGGTGTTGGGTTGACAATTGAACTTGATGATCTCGGAGGTCTTTTCCAACCTTAATGGTTCTATGATTCTATGGTGCCTGCCCTGGCTGCCCTTGCACCTTGGGAAGCTGTGACCAGCCTACTGGGTCTGCGTATGGCTGCTGTGACCCCACTGACTGGCTGTGTGTCCCCGCTGAGCTGGGCTGCAGCTGTTTGTCCCGCAGCCGCGCACCTCTGGGATGGGAATATTGCCCTTGCTCAAAGCATGGGGTACAGAGCTCAGCTGCAAACCCAGCTGGGGGAAGTGGGGTCTCGGGACTTGCAGGGGCTCGGGAGGAAGGGGTGAGAAGGACTCTGCCTGCCCTGGCAGGGCAGAGCCCAGCTGGCCTGCAGGATGCTCTGTGCTCCCCTAACTGCCCTGTGCCCTGCCCCGCAGACCTTGCTGATCTTAACTGCCCTGGTGGTGGCTGCAGCCTTCACAGGGCTGGGAATAAAGTGGGCAGAGGAGTGGAGAAGCGCGCTTATCTCCCTGCAGGTGAGTCACCTCGATACCAGAGACTCCCCCGCTGTACCTGGCCTGTGGGGACGAGCTGAAGGGTGGTGACTGGAACCCCGGGCATGGCTGTGTGCCGTGGGGGTTAACTCCCTGCCTTTGACTTCTGCTGCCTGGTCAGTCGAGGTGCTCCCCCTGCTCTTGCAGTCCTGCCTGGAGCGGCTGGAGTCAGGGTGATGAATGGTGGCTGGACCAGAAAGGGGAGTCTGTTCAGTCCCCCCAGGAGCCTGTCCTTTCCTCCCTGGTGCTGTGGCTCTTCCAGCAGTGCTGGCTGCAGTGGCAGATCCCTGGCATTGGAGCACATGGATTTTGGGGACGGGGGCTGCTGACACCCTGCCTTTGGCTCCCCAGGCAACAGGTCCCTTCCTGCACATTGGAATCGTGGGGGGAATGACGCTCCTTGCCTGGCCCCTGGCCAGCTTCATCTACCGCACCCGCAGCGCAGGTAATCCTCCTCCAAGGTCTCCACCTCGCCCCTCGGCTGTTGCCCTACTTCCTACCACCCAGCCGAGTGGCACCAGAGTGGTGCACAGAGAGCATTGGTACAGTGGGAATAAGTCCCCAGGACTCAGTCTGGTAGTAACATCTGCTCTTGGTTGCTGCTTCTCATGCCAAGCCCTTGGTGCATCTTCAGCCCTTGCTGCTTTGCAGCTGAAGGAGGGCTATAAGTGGCAGACTGAGTCCTGCAGAAGTGCTGGGTTGGTGTGTGAGGACAGGTAGTGAGCCAAGAATAAATCTGCAGTGTTCCTGAGGCTGGGGATGCAATGCCTGACCTAGGGCAACCATCACGTAATGCCAAGTGAAGCAGCCTTGGCTTATTCCTAACAGCCTGCAAAACACTTCCTTTGTACCTCATCCCTTTGTCTTCTCTGTCTGCAGGTCTTAAGGTGTTTCTCCTGCTTGTGTACTGTGCGGTGATGATTGCACTGTATCTGGCTCCCCTGGGAATCACCTCCCCTTGCATCATGGAGGAGAACCAGCTGCCCCCCAAGCCAGCCCTGGTTGGCCACCGAGGAGCCCCCATGGTGAGTGGCCAGCTCTGGTAGTGTCTTGGCACAACTGTGGTCTGCTGAACCCAGCTGTGAGACGACACAGTGGTCAGGGTGGATGGGGCAGGCTGCTCTGCAGGTGAAAGCCAGGCTGTGCCTGGCCATGGGCACCGGCATCAGACCCGTGCTGCTGCAGGCATGGACGAGCTCTGGCCAGCCCAGTAGAGAGGGGTCCCCACACCAGCCAGGACAGCACAGGGCTGGAGAATGGGTGAGCACAGGATGAGGAGGGTGGGCACAGCAGCCACCAGGCAAAGCTGCTTGCAGAGTGCTGCTGGGCCAGGAGCAGGTAACTCTGCAGGAGACGAGATGGCCTCAAGTTGCATCAGGGGAGGTTTAGATTGGATATTAGGAAAAATTTCTTTACTGAAAGAGTGGTCAGGCATTGGAAAAAGCTGCTCAGGGAAGTGGTGGAGTCACCATCCCTGGAGGTGTTCAAAAAACGTGTAGATGTGGCACTTGGGGACATGGTTTAGCAGGCGTGGGGGTGTTGAGTTGACGGTTGAACTTGGTGATCTCAGAGGTCTCTTCCAACCTTAATGATTCTATGATTCTAAAGCCTGGCTGTGTCGTGTGGGCTGGGAAGCAGGGACTAGGCAGGCTCCAGCTGTCTACACCAGCCCTTTTCCATCCCCCACCCTACTGGGGTCTCCCCAGTCTCATTGTGGCTGCCCCAGAGCCCAGGCAAGCTGCTGGGTGCAGCCAGGCAGGGTGAGTGCCTGCCTCCTGCCCCTTCCTGCCTGTGTCCTCTGCACTAACACTGTTCCTTTTCCAGCTGGCCCCCGAAAACACGCTCATGTCACTGCACAAGGCGGTGGACTGTGATGTGCAAGTCTTTGAGACAGACGTCATGGTGAGGTAAAGGGAAAAGGGACAGCAGGGACTGGAAGGGAGGAAGGGGCCTGTGTATCCTGGGATGTCACCTCCCGCATGGGGCATGCTGGAACACACCTGGAACACTGATATAGCCTGCATTTAGAGGCAGCCCTGTTCAAAGGGCTCTGCCATTCCCACCTTCCTAGTATGGGACTGGCTCCAGCTTGGTGTCCCAATGCTGTGGGAGAGGTACTGGGTTTCTGTCCTCCCCACGCAGGTTACCTTCCAGGCCATTAGGAGGGAGGCACCATCAGGGGAGGGGCACTGCCTGGAAAACAGACCCTGGCTCTAGTTCATCTCATGCAATCCTGCTACAGGGACAGCTGCTGCAGTAAGCAAAGAACTGCTTGGTTCCTGGCTTGGTCTCTAGGTGCTCTGTGCTTTCCAGACACTCACTTTTTTGTGTAGAGGACCACAAGTAGGCAGAAAGGTGGGGGCTACCCTAGCAGTGTGGCTGGGAGGGGACAGAAATGCTGGGGCATGAACAGAGGACAAACAGTTTGCAACACAGAGCTTCCCTCTCTGTTCCTTTGCCAGTGCTGATGGGGTCCCATTCCTCATGCATGACGAGGAACTCACCAGGACAACCAACGTGCAGGCTGTGTTCCCCAAGAGGGCTGCCCTGAACAGCACCACCTTCAACTGGACAGACCTCCAGCAGCTGGATGCTGGCAGCTGGTTCCTGGAGGTCATGATGCCCCTGGGGTGGCTGGTCAGGGATGGGTACATTTGTGGGTGAAGCATGAGCCCTGCTCTCTGCAGCGCTAGTCCTGGCAGACGCCTAGACAGGGCGCAGAAGCACTTCCACTGTCCTGGTTTTGGTTAAAACAGAACCAGGACATCCATGCTTGCACAAATCCTGTTGGGTACGGTTACACCCCAAGCTGGGGTTTGTTCTGACTCCTCAGGTTAGTCACGGAGGAGGCTGGTTTGAGGGGAGATGTCTCATGCATTTTCTCTGAGCTGCACAGCCTGCCTGGGCTTGGAGGGAGCTGTGGCAAGGCTCTTCCCAAAATGTGACTAATCAATTGCTGAGCTGCTCCAGATGCCCACAGGTGCTGGGGCTGCTTCAACTCTGCTGTTAGTGGGGAGAAGGGTAGAGGTGCCCCGTGGATATACAGCGGAAGGATCCCTGTCTGCACTGGAGAGCATGTGGAGAGGCCAGCGTAGGAAACTGAGAGCCAGAGATGGGCACCAGTTTAGGAGGTGGAAGATTACAGGGGGTCTGCCTCTGGTGACTAACTCTCTCTCACCTTTGCAGCGGAGGCCATTTCCCAGTATGCAGAGTCTTTCTGATAGCGATCGCGACCAGGCGACTAAGCAGAAGATCCCATCCTTGGAACAGGCGCTAGAGGCAGCCAAGCAAAGCAATATCTCCATCATGTTCGACCTCCGGCCTGAGAACCACAGTGACTACCAGAGCTTCGTCAATGCCACCCTGGGAGTGATCTTACAGTCAGGCATCCCACTACAGCAGGTGAGCTGGCCACCACCCCACCACTGCCAGGCCCTGCTGTCACACCCCTGCCATGGCGAGGCGCCCCGTTAGCCCCACTGAGCATTCCTGCCACCCCATAGCCACATCCCCTTATGTGATCCCTGCTGGGGAACCCTGTCCAGGTATGGGGTTCTCTAGCTGGGAGAAGCTGCCAATAATTAGGGGTTAATGCCTACAGCTTCAGACTCCTCCAAATACTCTGGTTCCCCAGCACTGGCCACCCTGGTGGGTAAACAGTGACTCAGCCTAGGGAGGGGACCAGCAGTGCTAGCAAGAGCAGGAAAACAACGCTCAGGCTTCCACCTCCCCGTGCTGCGCCACACCTCTCCCTCCAGCTCTTGGATTCCTGCTGCAACCTCCTGTGTTGCCTTTGCACTCCATCCAACCTCTGCAGCACGTGCTGTCCTGAGGCAATGAATTAGCCCCCCAGATTGCTTTCCTTGCTTGGCTTTTTGGGAACGCAGAGCAGGACAGGACACAGCAAAGACTCGTACTGAAGTGCTGATCCAAGGTACATTCTTGCTGCAGAGTTGGGGCCAAAAGGATGCACCGCTTGATCTGTTCAGGGACCCAGAAAGGACGTAACTGCTGCAGCTTGCTTAGGCTGGAACTGCTTTCTCCCCTCAGTGGGGTCTGTCGTGCTTACTTCTTGTCTGGGACAAGCTCTTAGGAGACTGTCCTGGCAAAGATCCTCATGGAGGGAGCTGAGCATGGAGAGAGGGGCAGGAAACAGCTGTCTGAGCAGACTATGTGTGCCTGGACCTGCAAGGAAATACCAGAAGAGAGCAAGCTTTCTGGAGCATCTCTCCTCTGCACATGCTCTCTGGCTCTTGCCTAGGTCCTCTGGCTGCCGGATGGGTTCAGGGAACAGGTCAAACAGCAAGCCCCAGGCCTTCAGCAAGTTTATGGCCGGAAGAGACTCCAGAATGAGAAGGAGCCACTGCTGCGTGTCAATCTGCCCTACCAGGACATGAGCTCCGAGGAGATCAGGTGTGACCCCTGAGCCCAGGAGCCTGGGAGCTGTGGAGCCTGGGCACTGTCCCTGCTCTGTCCCAGGGGCCAGCAGAGGCGAAGGCCAGCTGAGGCTGAGTGCTGGTGCACTGCTGGGAAGGGCAAGGTGCGCGCTACAGCCTTGCAGACAAGCATGCCTTATCAGGCAGGGCTGGTGCAGGGGATGGAGCTGGCTGCGGTCCTCTGCCTTGCCAGCAAATCTGCCCCGGGTCTGGCTCTCCAGACAGTTGCTCCATGTGGCTGCAAATGCTGGCTCACATCCCAGATGTACAGTCCTCTCTGGCTGTACGCTGAGTGTGCCGGCACCCCTCTGTCTGCTGCTCAGACCACGGCTGTCCCTATGCAGGCAGTACCGCCAGGACAACATCTCTGTCAACTTGTACGTGGTGAACCAGCCCTGGCTCTTCTCCGTGCTGTGGTGCTCTGGGGTGAGCTCCGTCACCACCAACGCCTGCCAGGTGCTGAAGGAGATGAAACACCCCATCTGGCTGCTCGTAAGTGGCCCCTCCATCCTTCACCCTGCCCCACAGCCCTGTGCCAGCTGCCTGCAGGGTGGCTTTTGCTCAGTGCTGTGCTGGCATGGGAACGTGTGACCCTGCGGAAGGTCCTGTGCAGCCTGCTGTAGGTGACCCTGCTTCGGCAGGAGGGTTGGACTAGATGACCAACAGAGGTCCCTTCCAACCCCGACCATTCTGTGATTCTGTGATTCTGTGACTGCTGGCACAGCAGGCTGGGCTGTGCCGCCGGCACACCACCCCTGGCCGGTGTTCATGGCCTGTCTTGTTGCCTTGCAGCCCAGCAGCACGTACCTCATGATCTGGATTGTTGTAGACTGTGCTTCCTTCCTTGCCATCCTCTGGGCCTTCCTCTTGCTGAAGTACGTTTGATTCCTTCCCCCTCCTGGGGCAGTTCTGTTGGGGGAGGCTGTAGTGTGCCCTGGGTGGCTGGTATGTACCCAAACCCGGGCATATCTGCTGCCACCCTGCTGACACCCTGGGGAGTCCTCTCCTGTCTGGCTGAGACAGAAGTACACGGAGGCAGCTTTTATCACCAGGCTGCAGCTAAAAATCTGGTCAGACCCTTCCTCAAGCTGCTGGATATCTTAGTTCACACTTGTTAGCTCGCTCTGCACCCCAGGATTTGGTGGGATGAAGCTGGGGAACCTTGGCCCTGTTCCTTTACCAGTGCTGCAGGCATCGAGATCAGATCCCTGTGGGACTGTGTGTGCTGTGGGGCCCCACCGTCTCCGGCTGGGAGCTTGGGGGAGGGAAGGGGGAGGCCAGACTTACATGCTAACATCGATCCCATTCCAACTCCTAGGAGATGCTCCCAGAGAAGGCAGCCAGCAGGTAAGTGTGCAGCGGTGTGAGCTCCCCTCCCTTGGAGCCAGGCTGTGCCTGCGGGACTCTCCCTGGCAGGCAGGCAGCCGAGCATGACGGAGCGGTTTAGGATGGCCAGGAGAGGGAAGGGAATCCCAGCCCAGGGAGTTCCTGTCCTTGTGGGACAGCGCTGGGGAATCCCACACTCCCCAGGTCTCCTCAAACCTGCTTTTCAGGCTGCTCCACCTGTCACTGCAGGGTGGTGGCTGCTGGCGACGACTGATTTTTCTCTCTGTCTCCCCAGAGTCCGAGACGGATGTGCTGCTTACAAAGATCAACAGCCTGATGCAAGAGTGACCCCCCAGCCTGCATCAGCCATGGGAGGGGCAGCCAGAGCCCCGCACAGCTCAACTGGGGAGCACTCCTCGGGCCAGCTTCAAGGCTCCTTTCTTTCGCAGCCTCCTCTCCGAGCTTTCCATCTCGTGTGGCCTTCCTGGCTCCTTGCGTGCCGCACAACTGCCCTCACCTGAAAAAATCCGGAGCTGGGTTCCCAGTTCCCACCGGCAGTGAGGAACTGGAGTCTTTGCAGAGATTTCCTGGGGCTGGCTTGTGCCTGGGGGGCTGAATACTCACCCATCGGTGCTGGGGCTGAGACCTCCGCGCTGGGGTTTGGAGGCTGGCAGGGAGTCGAGTCGCAGCGTGGTGCGGGGACGGGCAGCAGCAGCTCTGCAGCCAGCGGTGGGAAAGCTCGTCTGCGGGGCGGCTGCTCTGGCGGGAGGAATGGGGGGGTCACCAGATGGGGGGGGAGCCGAACTCTTCCCCCCCCCCCCCCACGCTGGACACAAGTCCTGCCCCTGCTGCTGCTGGCTTCACGCTGGCGGGCAGGGCGCCGGCTCCCGGAGCAGCTCGGGGGAAGGGGAGCGGGGCTGGGGCTGCAGGGTGCCCGGGGCCGGCGGGACCGCGGTCGCGCTGCTGCGGGGCGGGGCGGGGCGAGGGGAGCCGCGGGGCTCGGCGTCGGGCACTTCGCAGCGAGGCCTTCAGCCGGGAAGGGGCTTCGGGCCAGTTTCACTTGTTCCTGCCTGGTTACGTCAATAAATGGGGAGCGGTGGCAGACCCCGGAGGGATGACTCGGGCGCCGCTGCCCTTACCCGCGGGTCCGGGCCCGGCCGGGCAGGCGGGGGTGCGCGGCCCGTCCGTGCCACCTAGCGCCAGCGCGGGGGAGCGGCGCCGGGGCCGAGCGGCGGGCAGGGAGCGGAGGCCGAGCCCGGCGCCGGGCGCGCTGCCGGGGCTCCTGGGGCGCGGCGCCGGGCGGGCTCCGGGCGGCGGGGCGCGGCGGAGGCGGTGCCAGCGCGCGCGGGGCGGCTCCTCGGCCGGTTCCCGCGGGGCGGGGCGGGGCGGGGCGGGTTCCCGCGGCCGCTGGCGGGGCGGCACCGACCGGAGCGGCCGCCGGGTCGGCGGAGCGATGATCCGCCGGGAAGGTAAGGAGCGGCCTGCCCCGCCCCGCCCGGGCCGCCGTGCTCAACAAGTGTCCGCCGCACCGGCACCGGGCTGCGGCCGGCGCCCCGCGCCCCTTTCCTCCCTCCCTCCCTCCCCGCCGCGGGCCGGGCCCCGGCGCACCCCCGAGGCTGAGAGTTGAGCACCGGGTGCCCCGGCTTCCCGCCCTCCTCGGGCCGCGGGATGCTGTGCTTGCGGCACCCCTGCGTGCCGTGGGGAGGGCGGGTGTGGGGGCCTCGCCGGGAAGGACCCCCTGGGAGGGGGACTTGCACCTTGAGGTGCGGTGAGATGGGCCCCAGACACCCCGTGCGCTTTTCTGGGTGTCCGTCTGTCCCCTGCGCTGCAGGCTCAGCGCTTCCCTGGGTTGGGTGGTCCCGGGCCAGCGCTGCCCCGCTCCGGCTGGCTGTCACCCGGTGCCGGTGGCCGGCAGTGCAGGGGTCAGCACGGGCTGCGTGCAGCTCTTTCTGTGCAGCCTGGCCTGGGGTGGGAGCTTCACACCGGCCTCACAGTCTCTGTGTCCCGGTGTGGTGGCCCCAGTTCTCCACCTGCTCCTTTAGCTTCTGCTGGTAAGGTCAGGAATGACCAGGCGGAGATGACTCAACCCTGCTTGCGGGATGCTGGGCAGTGTCTGAAGCCACTGTCTGATCTTGCAGAAAAGGAAGCCCTTAGTGATAACATAGGGCTGGGATGCCCATAAAGCCCAGTAAATCTGGAGCTTGGGGAAGTCCCTGCTTTTCCTGGAGCCAGCATGGAGCCCAGCTCTGAGCAGGAGCTCTTCACGCTTCCCCGGGCTCCTTTCTCTGTTCTGCTCCCATGATGAGTCAGTGTGGGCCGGTGACACAGGCAGGACCCCCTTCCCCTTTTGGCCAAGGAGAACTGGGAGGGGACCCAGCTGCACAAGCTAGGATAGCAGGTGGCACGCACCCTGGCAGACACAGGCCGCCTTGTCTGATGACCTGAATTCCCTGCCGAGAGCCCGGGGATGAGCAGGGTCATCCTTTCTGCATGAGTTGCTGGGTTAAAAGATGAGTCCCCAACAGTGGCAGGATGGCTCCCCCGCCTCCTCACACAGACGCTCTTTGTCTGTGGGCTGCCTGGGCGATAAAGGGAAATATTCACTGATAGCGCTGGGATGGGCTCAAGGTCCATGGGAGCTCACCACCCTCCTGAGAAATGGGTCACATCTGGGGCTGGAGCTGGACTGGCAGCTCCGGGCACCTGCCCAGAGAAGCATTGAGGTGTCCTGGTACAGAGAGATCACAGCTCCACTGGTTTAGTCCAAGGTTGTCTCACAGCTATGGTAAGCCCAGTCTTTAACCAAAGCATTGCTTCACAGCAGCCTCCAGCTCCCCTCTGGGTCAGCATCCCTCCTTCCCTGACACCAAGGCATCACACTCCTTTCCCGCTGTGTCTCCTGGTGACCCAAGGCTGCTTGCTACGTGGAGCAATTCTTACACTTCACCCTGCAGAAACCTAAGTTTTGCCACTCGTGTAGCTCAGCAGTTCACGTGTCTTGTGCTGTGTGAGTGGGGCTGCGCTCAGCTGTGCTGCAGCCATCTGACCCCGCATGGGAGGCTGCAGCTCCTGCAGGTAGTACTCGTAGCCTTGTGCATCTGGCACACATCCAGCTCCTGAATGGCTGCTCTGCCTGGGAGGTGGCAGAGGTGCTCAGGTTGCCCAGTGCCGCGGGGTTTGGAGGTGAGTCAACCTGGGTTTAGCCCCTGATTTTCAGGGTTGAGGAGGGCCAGCAGGCAGAATCACCTCCCCCCCGGCCCCTGCCCAGCTCTCCACCGTGGCCACTCTGCACCTTGCGGCAGGGTTAGCTCTTCCAAGTATGCGTAAGGAGGCAGCTTTTGTGGCTGGCTGTCTCTTAAAAATCCAGAGCGGGAAGGCAACTTGAGGCATTGTCCAGGGGAGGCCTTTGCGCTGCTCCAAGGCTGCACTCAAGCCTTCCCTGAAGATGTCTGTCCATCCTTCAGTGTTAATGCCTTGTTACTCCTGTCATCTCTGCAGACACTGAACGGGCAGTGGAAATTCTGACCAGGTACCAAAGCACCCTGCAGTCCCCAGAGGAGCAGGAGCTAAAAGCCTCCATCGGAAAAGTCTCGCACGTCTTCCAAAGTGAACTCTTCCAGGCTCTGCTGGGTAAGCCCCTGCCTTGCGGTCCCTGCGGCTTTGTGATCAGTGGCCTCTCCGGGGGGCCTGATCCTGCACCGGTGCCTGGCACTGACCAGGCTGGGTGCATCCTGTGCAAACACGTGGGTACCTGCCAGGGACCTGGGCTGGCTTTCCCCTCCAGGGCTTGGGCAGGAGATACTGGGGGTCAGGGTTGCAGTCACTCGGTGTTTGTGACATGAACGGGATTCCTCAGTCAGGTGATTGTGGACAAGGGGTAAAGCCTTCTTCATCAGGCCATGCCAGATCTGTCCAGTGCTTGCTAAAGGATGCTGCTGGGCCGGACCAGATCTACCCAGCACCCGCTCGGGGATGGTGCAATGCCACGAGCACCCTCTGCACAGTGCAGGCGTGGTGTGGCCTCAGCCAACCGCCGGATTTCTAGCTCTGCTGCCGTACCAAGGACACCCTGCCACGGGCCTCGCTCCTCACTGTGCCCCTCAGCCTCATCACAACCTGCTACTTTCCATTCCTGCTGCCGACCCAAAGGGAAACTAAATTTTTCTGTCTTTGAGAGAGAATCCACATGTACCCAGCTTCTTTTGGAGTATCCTGGCCTTTCGTGCATTTAGACCCACAAACACTTGCAAGTAATGCACTGTGCAAGCAGCTCCATTTCACACAAGAAACAGACTTGACGGCGAGGCTTGTCTTGGGGCTGGGCACCAGAAAATGCCGTTTTCAGTGCAAAGTCCTCCTGTGGATTTAGACAAACACAGCCAGAGTCTCGGCAGACTCTGCAGCTTCTGCATGCAAGATGCATGGCTATCTCGCTGAATGACATCATTTGAAAACGCACTCTCTTTGCAAGGTTTTTTTTTAGAAAAATGAAATTTGATGGTTTTAGACTCTGAAGTTACTCAGCTCCATTCCCTGCCAAAGCAGACGAGATCTTGGCTGTCTAGTTTCACTTAGGACACTAATTTTGGAAGTAACCCCAGAGAACCATTTGCAGAAGCTGCAGTGTGCTGAGAGGGGCAGGACCTCCCATTCAACTCCTCTCCTTAAGTCCTGCTCGCTGTGGGCCTCAGGGAAGCTTGCACAGCCCTGATGGTTTCTGTTCCCAGGTCTCCCGGGAGAGAAGCCAAGTTTCCCTGCTGAGAAGGAAGGGAAAGCACCCCAGAAGCTCTGCACCCCAGAGAAGGACCCATGCCTGGGGTACAGAGCTCCATGCATGGTTTGTGCCTCATGCTCAGTGTGTTTTGACCCAAGGCTGTCTCAGCCCTGGCACTCCCACTTGCCATCGCTCTCCTCTCTTGGCAGCTCTCATCTTTTCTTCACACCTCTGCAGCCAGAGACCCAGTTCTGTGCCTGCAGAGCCCCACGTTGCCATTAGTTCCTCTGTGCTTCAGGTTATCCATTGAAAATGGAATACAGTCATGGGATGAGCAGTGTGTCTTAAGCTATTTTATACTCTCCTTTGCTTGTCCTTGCTGTTGGAGCATCATCTGGAGGCTTTCAGCCCTAACGTGTCCTTGTGCAGGGCTTGCACTGGGATGTGTGTGCCATTGGCAGCAGAGATGTGGCAAGGGAGGGCTCTCCAGGGCAGTGGGCCCCCATGCCAAAAACCAGCGTGCATCTCCTTTCTTGCCTCTTCGTTTATACAACCCACTTTCAAAATGGTCCCCAGCCCACAGTTAGCCCCGTGCTGGAGGCAGTGGTCCCCAGCAGGGCTGTGATCGCCATGGCAAACTTGACACGAGCTCAACACCCCTGACTGCTTTTGTGTGCTCCCCCAGCCCTCCCTGGGGCTGTGTGAAGGCAGCAAAGCAGCTTTCCTGAAGCCCAGGGCTGTTCATATTAGTGCAAAAGTGTCATGGAGAGAGTGTAGCTGGAGAGAGCGTGTCCACGCACACACCGAGCTGGCTGCAGTTTACACGCTGGCACGCAAACGCTGCACAGGCTTCCCAGCTCCCTGCTTTAAGCCATCTGTCTTGGTGTCCTGTCAATGCTGGCACGAGGGAGTGTCACTTGATTGCTGGTGACCTTTTCAACTGGTTTAACAGGATATTAGTTCCCCGTGCCAGAGCGAGCTTTCTCTAGATGTGTTTACCTAGCTAGGAATTTACATTAATTACTTCCGTCCTCCTTCCCCCGGAGCATGGGTTTGTGAATTCCTCTGTCCCTGTGTGGACACGTGTGATGCTGTGTCTGGCTGCGTGCTCGCTGCGCCCACACACAGCTGCCACACAGCAGGGTCCATGGTCCAGACCCGCTGGAGCACGGTGACAGCTCTAGGAGGGTCGTGGAGTATTTCTATTGTATTTGCTTTTCACCCACACCACCCCTCTTTTCCCAGTGGGCTGCTGTGTCTCTGTCTGAAGTTTGCTTGGAGTCACAGGGCGGGTTCGGAGTTTATCCGAGACAGGAGGATTTTCAGGAGAGCCCTGGGTAGTCCTCCCAGCGCAGAGGCTCCCATCTCGCTGCTTCGTGCCATGCCAGATGTTTCTGGCTCCGGAGAGGTCTCAGCTTGCAGAGGTCCCTCTTCTTGCAGCCTTTCAGCAACATGGGCCTGCTTTTTTTTCAGCCTCTAGGGAACATGAATGCGTGAGCACAGTACATCCCTGTCCTCAGATCTCATCCTCCTACACTTAATGCTCTCCTAAGGCGTGCATTGGCCAGCTTGAGCTTGAACACCAGAATGCATTGTGCCATAGTACAGCTGCCAGGAGTGCCAAACGTCATGAAGTTTTCCAAGTTGGTCCACATGAAAAATGCCGGGGATATGGCTTTCCATATGCTTTTTTTAAAGAATAAGCTGTTTTGTGGACTCCAGAAGCCCCAGATTGCTCCAGGGAAGGATCTGCTGGGATGTTCAGATAAAGCCTGTTTGGTGTCCAGGGCTGGATGTATCTGTTGCTGTGAATGTGCCCAGTGTTGCTCTGCACAAACACTGTTTGCTGCCAGACTCCTCTAAGCACAGCACAGCCCCTTAAACCCTTGTGACCACCGTGCCAGACTCCACTCCCTCTCCCAGGAGCTGCCCATGCCGTGCGGCTCGCTGACCCTGCCCGGACGGTCGTGCCCCGGCGGGTGCCTCGGTGGCTGGTTCGGCACAGCGCAGCGATGCGGGAGCTACTCCGCGCTGGAATGCACCAACCCGTGCTCTGCACAAAAGAAATTCCTTGGCGGTGCAGAGGGAAACAGACTGTGCTGGCTCCCTCCTCCTGGCCCCTCTCTGCCTGCATCTGAGGCCGCAGAGCCAAGCACGTGACTTGCAGGGAAACCGCCCAGCGAAAGGACGCTCGAGGAGCCGGGACTCGGGGACACTGGGCTGGGGTGATCGTGGCCCTGCTTTCTCTCTGCTCTCCAGAGCCCCTTGGGGAGATGCCTGGCCCTGTCTCGTGTCACCAGGGAGGACGGGGCTCGCACGCAGAAGCAGCTCCCTGACCTTTCCTTCGCAGAGCTGGGGCTGAAAGGAGCCGTTGTGCCATCTGCAGCGGGTGAAGCCAGGCAGACAGGCAGGGTCTGTGTGCGCTCGGCCACCCCGGCTGCCAGCAGCCCAAAGGGCAGCGATATTCCCGACAGCCCTCTGGGTTTCAGCTCCTCGTGCCCAAGTGGTGGCTGCACGACCCCAGTGAGGTTCTGTCAGCTGCTCGGGGCCCCCAGCCGTCTCTTACAGCTCCTTTTACCCCAAAAAAGGTTCCCCCCAGTGAGCCATGCTGCTGCGGAGGCATGAGGAGAGGGCAGGCTGTTGCTGACCCACGGTGCTTCCCCGGGTGCAAAACTCCAGCCGGGAGCTCAGCTCACCAGCAGCGCTGCTGGGGTGGTGGTTGCGGCTTCACCGGGTGGCTGCAGGAGCCAGGGTGGAAAAGTGGAGGAATCGGGAGGATTCCCAGCCCTGAAGACAGCTCCTCTTGCAGATTAGCCCTTAGCCAAGGATGGAAACTTGTAGCCTGCTTGAAGTCTCTGCTGTGGCAACCGTAGGTGTAAGTCCTCCCTACAACAGCGGGGCCACGGCTGGGAGGTTGGTGCGAGCCTGGGGTTTCTGCTTGGGGTAAATCTGCGGTGACGCAGCTGGTGACAGCGCACACGTCAGGGAAGAAATGGCATTTTCTGGAAGTGCGTGTGCTGGCTGGCACAAGGGCGCTGCGTTAGCCCCCAGGTGCTGGTGCTGTAGACATATCTAATTACACTTATTTGACGTATTGACCCCAGGAGGAAATTGTTAGACAAATTCTAATCTCTGTAAATCTTGAGTTACTCTTCCTTATTAGATCCAGAGTGGATTCACTCTGTCATCAAACAGAAATTCGGCTGTAAGGCAGAACATGCAGCATCATCTTTTGCTACCACAACACCCCCTTACTGAGGCTTTTCAGGTAGCGCTGCTCTTAAAGCGCCGGGTGTGGCAGACTTGTGTGCAGCTTGTGATGCCCGTAAGACATGAAGAAAACCAGCATATATTCAAATTATCTTTAATGCCACATGGATGTGTGTCCTAGAATGTACTCCTGTCACAGCCGCACCCTTCACTACCTGAACCCCATCCCCAGATCCTGAAACTCCTCTGGTTCCTGGTGCCACCAACGATTCCTTCTCCCAGCAAGTGTCTAAAATGGGCTGAGGGTTTTGGGGGTGGAGCGCGGTTGCTTCAGAGGACGAGCTTCCCGCTCCACAGGCACCTTGCCAGCCTGGCTGCCCAAGGCTGTGTTCCTGCAGCAGATGGGTGGCAAATGGGGATGCCGGCAGCGGTGCACCCCTGCCACGGGGCTGTTCAAATCCTGTTCTCGTTTTTGCAAAGTTTTGCGCTTTCCAAGCGTAATCCACGCAGCCAGGAGCCCCTGCTATCCCGTTACGCAATGACTGTTTTTATAACCAGAGGGAGAGATGTTTTTGCATGAAAACAAAGTCCCGTTTGTCTGGCTGTGTGCTGACTGCTTGCTGTGACCTCACATCTAATTTGGGAGGGCTTCAAGGGCTGCCAGCAGTGTGCTCGGCACCTGGGGGGCTGCGGAGGGGCTTGCCCCAGCGCGGTGGGTGGATCTGGGGACTCCCACTCCTCCCATCGTTGCCGGCTGCCCTATTTCTCCCGGGGCACAGGACAGAGCCTGGCAATGATGCAGCGCGAAGCAGCAGCTCCAGAAGCAGCAGCTCCAAAAGCATCGTTGACGCCAGGCAGTGGCACGGTGCTGTCTGGACTCAGGTGGCCACGTGGCCTGGCTGTGCTCCCCGTGGGCACAAAGCCACTCTCCCAGCAGCCGAGATTTATAGCAGCTTTCTCCCTGTGCCTGGGAGGTCACCAGGCAGCCCCGGGGAGCTGGATGGTGGGGCTCAGTGCTGCTCCCCATCCCATCTGCCACATGGACGTGCTGCTGCAGTGCATGGGCATGTGGTTAAGCACAGGGAGAGGATAGAGACTTCTGTCTGGGGGTGCAATCCTGCTTTGTGAAAGCCTCCCAGATAAACAGCCTCGGGCAGTGCTCAGCATGTCCCTGCTTACGCTGCCCAGCACCCACCAGATTTCCTTTGGAAATCTTTATAAGGTGGGAATTTAATACCCCGTGGTGCCTCGGTGTGGCATAGTTTCAGGTGAGAAATCGCACACCGAAGGGCTGGGGCAGCTCCTTCATCCCTGAGCTCACGGGGAGTGCCAGGGGAGTGGCCACGGCCCCCCCCCCAGGCTGAGACCCACCACTTGCCTTTGGGGTTGACTGCAGAAGAGGGGCTCTCCGGCCTCCGCAGCAGCAGGCACAAGTACAGAAAATAAACTCAGGTTCCTGCTGCGGCTTTCCCCACTCCGAGTGCTTATTTATGCTGCCGTGAATTTTTGGCCCTACCAGCTCCGCCAGGCTTCCTGTTTCCCAGGTACTTGAAGGGATTTATTACTTTTTTGAGCCTCTGGCGAGGCGTTTACCAAGCTCTTGGCTGACCTTTTGGAGCTTTACCTTTAACCTGGCAGTATTTACCATCCTTTCTGGTTTTCTCATTTGGATGCAGCTTCAGCTGTTTAGATCAATGTCTTCTTGCTTTTAAAGCCTCCCTTCCCCTGCAGTCCAGCGTTGCTTTCCTCCATTTTGCCTTTGGAGTATCCTCTGGCCAGGCACTGTGCGTTTACTCTGATGTCCCCATGGGGTCTCTCTAAATAGGCTCGGTGCCTCCCACAAATGTTTTACCCACTTTGTTACCCCTTTCAGTTTCTTCATAAAAAAGCTTTTCACTGTTGATGTAGTTCCCTTTCTGAAATTAAACACTTCTGCGATGGGTATATTGGCTCTCATTGCTCCTACGGCGGTGCTGGATCTGGAGGTCCACCTGGCTCTGGAGATGAGCTGGGCGCTGCTGGGGGCTGGCAGCTGCCGGAGTGTGTGGCAGTGGGGGCTTCCTTGGGGAGGAGCGAAGCCCTCTGCAGCCCTGCTGCTCCCTGCAATCCTCCATGTGTGACTGGGAGAGGGTAAAGTGCTCCTGGCAGGGGACAGTCTGGGCTCCCGCAGCCTCTCTGGAGCTACAGCTGGGCAGCAGCTGCCGTCAGGTCCCGCTGTCACCTCGTAACTGTCTCTGGAGCAGGGAGGGTTGGGATACCCCATTCTTGCACCACTCTGTGGAGCCACTACGATTTACAGCAGCAGGTCCTTGGAGCCCAGGGTGAGGATACCTGGCATCTGCTTGTGGCAGTGTGCAGGTAGTATCGTGCCAGGTGGGAAGAAGAAATTTATCAGGGAAGGAGCTGGGGATAACACAGCTGTAGCCATCAGCTTTAGAGCTTGTACACCATGAGCATGCTGTCCTACTGCCCTGTGCCCTCTCTGCCGGTCTCTGTGGGAAGGGAGCCCTTCCACGGGCCGGAATTGCTGGGGAACAGCGATGGGGAGGGAGAAGCCAGGCAGCATCGGGGCAGGTGGGCAGGCAGGCAGGGACTGCCTGGCGCAGGAGGCTTCTCAGAGCAGAAGGGACATGGGACCACGCATGGGGCTGGCACAGCCGGGAGGACAGCGGGATGGGGTGCGTTTATGATTGACGTTGCTGAGCACAGTTTGCGCTTAGTCCCCATGACAGGTGTGGTCATTGCTCTGTGGAAATGCCTGTGCCTTCCACAGCCATGGGGCACTGCGTGCTGAGCCAGGCGCCCCACTGCACTTCTTGCCGTGCAGGGAGGGCGCGGTGGGCAGTGTGGCAAGGGTAGGGAGCCAGCAGAGTCGCAGCCCAGCCCATCACCCAGGTGCCAGCCTCTCACAGAGGGCTCAGACTTACGATGCTCTGGGAGCAGAGCCGGTGGGCACAGGTGCTGCACCCCACACAGGACGCCGGCATCGGGCTGCCTCCCTGGTCCTGTGCACGTTTCTTGTGCTGTTTTGCAGATATCCATGAATTCTACGATTTCACGCTGCGCTCCGCACCCCTGCAGCCTCAAAGCCCGGACGCACATCACGGCACAGCCGGGGGGCCAGCGCATGGGCCCAGTAAGCCCAGCTCTGCGGTCACCCCCGGAGAGCCCCAAAACCTACCCGAGGTAAGAGCTGCTCCGGCACGATGCTGTGGGGCCAGACCCTGCATGCCCCTGCACGGAGGGGGACCTGCTGGCCACCGCAGCCCAGCCAGCTCACACTCAGGGTGTCTCCACGCCTCCTCTGTCACAGCTTGTCTCCTTAACGAGGCAACCTCTCTGGTTCACAAGTGTTAATTGAATTGTTCCTAATGCAAATGGCTTCAGCTCCAGCTCTGGTTCGTGCTCTGCTGTGGCAGCTGGATTAGTTGCTCCATTCCAACGCTGTCTCCCACGGAGGCATTTCGGCTCTCTGATCTAGCCACCTCGTGGCCTGCTTTTGATAAGTGAAGTAGGTTGAGTCTTTTAAGTTTTCCTTTTTGGATTTTTTTCCAGCTCTCAGATAACTTTTATCTCTCTTACTTGCATTCTCTTTAATTTTCAACAGCCTTTTATAAGATACGGCGCCAGGTGGGGAGGCAAGAATTGAGCGGTAGGGTCTCAGTTATCTCAAAGGCACCGAGGTAAATAAAATTGCTTTGTGCCTTTGCAGGTCCTCTTCCTGTCGCCCCCCCCACTGCCTTGAGTCCTGCCAAGGGATGCTGTGGGATCCACTTGAACTGGGGACACAGGAACATTTGTGCAGAAATGCAAAAATTCAGGGACTCCTCCTTTCGGTGAAGTAATCCTATCAGATAAACACCATATTTCTGCTTCACGGACTGAACTAGCTTCCCATCATATACCTGTGGGGACAGCAAATCTGAATGGCACACAGGGATGATGGAGCTGAACAATGTCTCCTAAGGAGGAACATTTTAAGGAGTTCGATGATCAAGAACACAGGGGACAAAACTGCCCACAATCAGTGCAGGAGATACCTGTGTCCCTGACTCAGGAACTATTCTAGTTTAATTTTTTCTTGTCCCCTTCACACTGACAGTCCCTCTACTTAAAGGCAAACTTGCAGATCTAGTCTGTGTTTATGAACGAATTTTTAGTGGTATTATACCATAGGCAGTGGGATCCTGCTTTGTTTGAGGGGGTCTCCTTGATCCATCCACCAGCAAGCTCTGCTGGCAACAGCCACCAGTCTCTGCTGCTAGACCAGTCCATGGGGCCCCAAGGAGATGTGGCAGTCAATAAGGACATTTAAAAATCAATGTGGACACAAGTGGGAAAGCAGCCGCAGGCCTGGTGCAGCTGGCATGAGGGGCACTCCTGCTTCCCCCGCAGTGCCCTGTGCACAGGGGGGACGAGCAAAGCAGCCGGTCTTGGGGCTTCCCTGCACTGACACAGCCCAAGCCCATCGACGCCATCAAATCCCTTCTCTTTTCTCCAAAAAATGCCTTTGAGGCACCTTGTGTTGCTGAAACGTGAAATGCAACAGGGAGCTGCCCCTGCCCAGGGGTGGGACAGCCCCAGAGTCCCCTGCCTGCAAGCCTCCACCGGCACCTGCGGTGACCCCACTGCCCACGGCATCAGTGCCGGAGCAGGCTGTCACGGGCGGTGGGATGCTCACAAAGGGAATATGAGCCCTTTGCATGGGGGAAAGCTCATTTTGGGTCTTCCAAAAGCAGTGGGAGGGCCTGGAGGCATCTGGCCTGCCCAACCCGCATGTACCCCCTGTCTTGTTTCAGGATCCATCCCGGGACAGCGAGCGGAGGCTTCCCACAGCGTCTGGGGACAGCGCGCCGGGGACGCCGCCACGGCTGGTGAGGGTGACAGCACGGAGGACGGAGGCACCGGCCAGCGTCTGCAGCCTGGTGCTCGGCTCTCGCAGCGCCTTGCCCCAGGTGAGCCTCCGTGCGCACCACACCGCGTCCCACTCTGCCAGCCCGGCCAGCGGCTGGCGCCGAGGGGACAGCACTGGGGCCGCGTGCCCATAGCACTGCGGGGACGGTGCCGGAGAGGCATTTTCCTCCACTGGGGCTGGCAGTGTTTCCTGATGGCTATTCTGGTGACGCGCAGGCTAGGAAATCTAGCAGTCACCTGTGCCAGGGGCTGGACGACACCAAAATCATCCCCTGGCGTTAGCATTTACCGTGGCCCGGTGTCAGCCCTCAGGGCTCGGAGGGCAGGTGGATATGGCGCCGAAGTGAAGAGGCTGCGTGGAGCTGGAAATCCTCCCAGCTCCGTCCCTCTCGCCCCCAGCGCTGGCACACTCCCACATTGCAGATTTCCATATTTTTTTCTCTGAGCTCTTAAATGGCAGGTCCATTCCTCAGCTTACCGGGAGCTTTTCTCTGCTGTCTTATTTACTTGGAAACGCTGTTGATTTGGATGTGCATCGTAAATCTCAGCTTCCTTCTGGTGCGCGTGCACCGTTTGGGCTATGCCTTTGAAGGGGGTTTTAGGGACAAGCGAAGGGCAAAATGCACTTTTGGGAGGCATGAAGTGGCCGGGATGGATGGAGCTCACCGCGGATTTAAAATGATATGAAAATGTTGGTTTCCTTGGCATAGTTTGAAATAATGATGGTTTGCTAAGTCGAAGTCTTCTTCTGAAATATTTTAAATATGAAAATTTCATTGCTTCTTTTCTTTCTTTTTTAAAAGTTTCCCTTCTTATTCTGGACTGCAATAAAATGGGTAATGCCCCATTTTTTTCCCCTTACTGTTTAATTTCTCCTTTTCCTCTTGCTACTCTCTATGTTTTCAAACATTCACCAAATCTTTAGCCATTTTGGAAGGGCGGGACGGGGGCTTTCTGAACACCACAGCAGGATGAGCTCAGCTGCTGGTCTCTGTTCGCCAGTGGGAGGGAACCATAACTGCAGATGGGGAGTCACGGGGAAAAACCCATGAGGGCTGAGAGCCTGCTCAGTTGGGAACAGTCAGATTTTAAGGGATTTTATTGCTGACTGTCCCAGGGTGTGGAGTACAGCGGCTCTTGCATCCAGCCCCAAATGCCTGGCTGAGTTGCAATATCTCCTTTAGCAGCAGCCACGTAGCTTTGATTTTAAGACTTCATGCAACGGGGAATCTGCTGTGTCCCTAGCCTGGCTGGCCTGATGGTTATTTATCCTTCCCATTAAAAATCTGCACTTTGCTGTTCGCCTGGATTTCTCTCGCTCTAGCTCCCAGCCCCAGGAAATTTTGCTGCCTTTGTTTGCTAGGATAAAGGACTGTGGCAATCAGAAATGTTCCCAACATGTAGGTATTTATAGATGCGTCTGAGTTCCCTCTTAACTTTCCCTTAGATAAACTAAACAGATTGGCTTCTTCACTCAGTGTGAGGCAGGTTGTTCCAGCCCTGAAATAATTCCTGTCATTCTTTTCTGAAGCTTTTTTTACTTTCAGCCTCCTCCTTTCCTAGCCTGTGTCGGTACGGGTCAGGAGCCGGTCCTCAGTGCCGGACACTGGCGCTTTCAGGGTCACCCATCCATGGGGACCACGGCTGCCAGCCCAGAGCAGGGGGTCACTGCCCCAAGAGGGACAAGGTGGTGGGGACCCGGTGGGCAGCACAGGGCTCTGGGAGGGCTGTGCTCTGGCAGGGCTCTCTCATCTGCAGCCTCCTTCATCCCAGAGGATGACCTCTTTACAGCCTGGCCACAGACAGAGCAGAGACCTGGAGGGGAAAAACCATCGAGATTGTAGTGTCCAGTGCTGGATTTAGCCATGCCTGTAGTCCTGCCCGAAGCTCAGCTTTCTGTGGAGACCCAGCAGCTTTCCTGGAAACTGGGACCAAGCAGTGCTGGAGAGCTGCAGGCTCAAGTGCTGCTCCCCTGCAGCAGCCACTGTGCTGGGATACAGGGGCCTTTGAGATGGCGGTGATCCTGCTCCCCGAGCTGTCATCTTCATCACTGAACACAGGCCTTGCCCTGGCAGAGCAGGAGCGTTTCCAGCAGTCCCCCGCGTCAGCGATCCGGACCATGACATGGGATCAGCTGTGCCTGGGGGCAGGCTGTGCCGATGGACTCCAGCACAGCCCTGTTTCGCATCCCTCGCTCCTGCATGAAGGCACTGAGGACACCTCAGCTCCTGCCCAGCATCACCTCCTGTGTCGGTTGTCAACAGCCCCAGCATGCAGGACAGCATCGGGGCTGGATAACATCTGCACACCCAGGTCCTGCCCACCTCCACGGTGACTTCTTGCTCCCCAGCCTTTGGTACGTGCTTTTTGCCATGGGCATTTCCAAAACGGGTTTCAGGGAAACACTTGAGATGGCAAATGGCACTTGGAAGAACCAGGGAAGCTTTTATAATAGGTGATATTTCATTCTAGGGTGGGAGGGCACCAGCTGCAGGGCAGAGCAGCGGCCTCCCCACCCCCCAGTGCTGTCAGCCCAGGAACAAGAGCTCTAGTGGACACCCTGCCACTGATAAAAGACAAGATGATGAACTGGCTTGTCCTGCCTGAAGTAAGTGCAATTCTCTTATCACATCCGTCAATGTAAATAAGTTTTCTGTTGTCCTGGCTTTGTCCTCTCCCCTGCCTGCAGCTCTCACCGGCGGTGATAGCAGAGCAAAAGCCACCGTAACCTGCTTTAGCCACGAAGACGCACGAGAAATAAATTGCCTCTCCGCACAAGTGCTTCCAGGAACAGGAAATTTTCTGTCTGCTGGCAAGGATGCGTGTGCACTCTGAGTAGCCCTGCAGTGTGCAAATGGCTGCTGCAAAGGAAGTGGGACTGATAAATACAGCAGCAACATGTGCTTCCTGACAGCAAGGCTTGGTGGGCTGACACCATCCCTCCGTTGGAAAGCGGGTGTTCAGCCCTCAACGGGGCAAAAGCAAAGGGACTCGGCCAGCTGAAACGTCCTGTTGAGGTGCTCAGAGGCACAATCCTACCTGAGCCCTGCGGTTTGTACGGTTTTATTTGCCAAATACTCCATTTCAACCTTTCCCTGGGCCCCGCAGTTGCCTTAGCAGGGCTGCTCAGGGCTTGTGTGCGTCTGCAGCGGGAAGACCCACGAGGATGATCCCGTGCCGGTGCTGCTTACCTGCGCTCACAGGCGGGCAGCATGGCTGCTGCTCTCAGTAAATGCCATTCCCATCCTCTGTGTGGGGAGCAGAGAGCAGCCAGCTGGAAAGATAAATGGAAGAGGAACAATGCCACTGATGAGCAGAAGCTCTGCGCCTGCGAGGAAGCGCTGCTCTTCCCTTACCACCCTCTCCTGCCTACCAGCATGGCTCTGCAGCCACTCTGACTTCATCCCTGTCACCACGCCAGTGCCGTGCCAGCCCTCCCATGGTCACCTGCCCGTGCATCCCTCCCTCCCTCCTGCCTGCCAAGGGTTTTGTTGCTTCGCTGCCTGACGCCAATGCCACAGATCTGTCCTTGCTCAGCCCGACAGCTGACACGGGGCAACAGCAGGTCCTAATGTGATGGAGAGAGCGAGCGAGGCTGCTTCAGAGGACAGACATTCTGTGCACGCTCTGAAATCGCCGGTGACTAGGAAACCTCACTGGCAGGGGCTGCTGCCGCTCCCGCAGGCTGTGGGTGCGTGGGATGCCACTGAGCGTGCCCGCAGCATGCCAGGTGCAGGCTGTGCTTTAGCCCTGCCGGGCTGACGCCAAAAATGTCCCCTTCCCTCCCTGCGTCCCAGGGAGACACAGCCCAGCTCTGCAGAAAGGCCCGGCGGGGCATTAGGAGCCCTCCCTGCTGCACCTGCCGCTGGAGAAGCTGCATCCGTCTGCTCTATAACCCACAGCTCAAGTGCCGAGAGGGTTCGTGGAGCTCCCTGGGGGGTTTGGCAGAGAGAGGCAGGCTGTGCCGCCAGCGTGGCGACCAGCTGTCTGCTTCCCCCATCTTTCTCTCAAGTGCTTTTTCCTCTTTCCTGATCTGCCTTTGGCCAAAGAGAAGGGCGTTCCTGTGCTCTGCACCTTTGCCTGGCAGGAGCGGCTCTGGGCACCCGCAGCGGGTTGGGATGAGACTGGCGTGGGGGGGATGCTGCAGCTGCAGAAATTCCTACTGCAAGCCCCCCACTCCCCCCTGCCCTGGCTGCAGCCCCACTGCTCTTCATTTTCTCTGCAGGGTGTGTGAGAGTGGACACGCCAAGTAGCTGTTAGCTATTGGAAAGAGCATCGGGGAAATAAAGCAGATCCCTGACGCGGGCGAATGTCTGACAGCGAATGCAGCCTCCCCAAGAAGCCCCCCATGAGGTTGCTTGGTTGCACGTGCCCTGCTGTCCCCACCACCCCGTGTCCTCTCTGTGGACTGGCTGGGCAGGCAGCCAAAGCCATCACTGCAGGCCAGACTGGCCACTGCTTCATCTCGGCTCAAGCCTGGCAGCATCAGCGCCACAACCCCAAAATATGGGGAAGTGGCCAACGCTCAAACAGTGGGAGCGGAGGAGCAACCAGCTCCCGGAGAGACCCTCCCTCCCCATTGCATCCCCATGTACCTTGGAGAGCAAGTTTAATTTCAGAGAAGCAGAGAAGAAAAGCAGCAGCCCACAGCCCAGAGGCTCCAGCTGATGCCCCAGTGTCAACTTGGGCTGCCTTGTACCTGGAGGTCACTTCAAGGCTCTGCGTTCAGATGCTCTCCAGCAGTTTGGTGTTTTGACATTTCAGACACAGGCTCGAAAGACAAAGTACTGAAGCCAAGAGGGTGTCTGTCTGCAGTAACGCGCTCAGACTGAACCACACATCAGCCCTGCACAGCATGGACACCCGGCTGGGCAGCCAGCTGCCCTAGTCGCCAGGATGCTGCGACTCAAAGAGGGGACGGCACGGGCTGTGTCAGTAAGATCTTCAGTGGGCATTTTGGGGTTGAATGACCTCAGCTTTATAGAGGCTCTTGCTATTCCTATTCCTGCTGCAGAGATAAATAAGGATGTGCTTAGACCTCAGTTCTCCCAGCTCAATATACAGCTTCAGCAAAGGAGGAAGAATTCAATAGGGCCACCAGGCTGTCAAACCAAAGGCTCATGCGTGGCCACCTGGTCCTACTCTGTTCTGGGACTTTCTGTCTAAAACTAGCAGCAAAAGGAAGATCCTTGGCAGACCCTTTTCTGGCCGCGCAGCGTAGGAAAGCCCTGCCGGCCATAGGGCTGTTGGTCCGTCCGTTCATCCAAGTCATCGCCACTGTTTTGAAGTTGTTTTGCGATGGTGTGTGTGTCGCACTCCCACTGCAGTGGCGGAAAGGGAGGCTTTGGGAAGTTCCACAGATGGCCACACTCCAGAATTATCCAGACCGAGCCTGGAGTCCATCCATCCTCCCTCCAGACTCATGCTCCAGCTTCGTTTGCCTCCGTCTGGTGCACGTCTGCCATCCCCAGGGGAGCACAGCTGCTGGGGCGACTTGCGCAAGGAGGTTCACACTGGTGGGTTTCACGTGTAGCTCTGAAAGCAAGAACTGAGACCATTCACTGGCATCTCAGCAGGATGGGGACTGAACAGGGGCCAGCCCCATCAGTGCCTTGGCCAGGAGCTCAGTGAGCTGCCGCACTGTCCATGCTGGGTCTCTGTCTGCTTTGCTCATCAAATTTCCGAAACAAGCTGGTGCAGCCTTGGTGCAGGGTCCCCACAGCAGCACCCAGGTCCCTCCTTTCCTGCTTTGCCTTGCTGGATGACTGACCACTGACCACGTTCCTGCTGCAACCGAAGTGAAGCGTTGGAGCCGTCTCCTGTAGCACAGACCAACCAGGTGCTCTCAAAGTGCGGAGCCCCCATACCCATGGCACAGGATTTGCCACCTGACCTTCACCCATCCATGCTCTGCTCCCCCTCACAGGCACCCCAGCATCTCGGGAGGCTGAGGACAAATCTCCCGGGTGCGTTTCTGCAAAACAAACAGGCTCTCCTTGCCATTTTTTAAAGAAACAAACCAAGCTTGAAGGCAGAGCGCGGCAGGCCAGCTGCCTTCTATCTGGAGCGCTGGAGCTGGGGGAACATCGCTGCATTTTAATGGCATCGAGCTGGACAGAAATCAGGATTCTGGTGGCAGAGGCAATACCGGCACTGTTATAAATAGGGCAGCCACGATAACTGCTCGTGAAGGTTTTTAGTCTTCAGGATTTGGAGGATCAGTATCAAGCTACGCTGAGAGATCCATTATCCTCAGCACTGGTAGGAGCTCGAGGAGTTGCAGGGGAAGAAGGACAGTGGATGAGTGTGGGTTTGGGAATCATCCCTCTTGTGAATCCGAGTGTGAGGCCTTTGAAAGGTGCTCTCTGCTGTGTGCTGCCTCCTCTAGCTTCTCTCTGCCCGCTCTGGGGGGTTAGACTGTGCGGTGCAAGCGTTTCAAGCCAACCTCGTGCCCTGCTGCAGGAAGTGAGGGTTTGCTCCAGCACAGCGCCCGCCAGAGCCCGGCAGCCTGCAGGTACAAAGCACCTTGCAGGAGCCTCGCTGGCATCACACCTAAAAATTATTCCAAGTATTGAGACTCAGGCAAAGGCCTCCTGCTGTCTGTGGCCTGGATAGCTCTCGGGGCTGGCACCGCTCGGGCACACCAGCGCCTGTGCCCGGAGCACTGGCATGGAGAGCGTCACGGCTGGCCGGCGTCGCTTCCCCAGTCTCACAACCAGCTTCCCACCTGCGCGTGGCAATGTCTTGCCGGGCTCTCCCCCACTTTTAAGGGGTATTTTTGGACCGGGTCATTTCACAGCAGGCTGTGGGAGGAGCTATGGCAGAGCAAGCGATGGGGCACAGGCTGGTCCTGGAGCTGGATTCATTGCTGAAGCCAGGGGCAAGCTCTGGCACGTACTGCATGGCTCTTTCCGCTCTGTGCGGTGGTAGATTTTGCATAGCTGAATCTCGAGGGGTGTTTTTGGAGGGGGGGGTTGTAAGTTTTGGGGCTCCACTGCTGTGGGAGCACCCCAGCGTTACCGCTCTGGTTCGGAATAAGAGCGTGGTGGTGAAATCACTCTCCCAGCTGCCTGCTCTCACCACGCCGTGGCTCAGTGGCAGAGCCCGTGGCCTGGCTGCCTTTGGGGTGAAGTTCAACTCAGCTGCGCGCTCTGGCCCCCGTGGATGCCCAGTCCTGGGACTCGACCGTCCCACGTCCAAACCAAGCCCCGAAGCCAGGGTGAGGGAAGCGGCACATCGTGCTTTGACGTCGATCTGTCACCCAGGGCTGGTGTTGCTGGTGTGTCGCTCGTGAGGAAGACGTGTGTACGGGTGTGCCCATGCCCGTGCCTCAGAAGCACCTCCTCACCCCAGGGCTGGCACCCGCTGTGAAGGTCCCCCCGGGGCTTCCGAAACAGTCGTGCCTTCTCCGGGTGTGCAGGCGGCATTGGGGACGGGCGGGTGGTGACACTGCGCCTTTAAGAGCGGCCCGTGAGCCGGCTGCGGCCCTGCGGCACGCGCGCTGATTGGCCGAGCGGCCCGCAGGCGGGCCGGGGGCGGGGACAGCCATTCAGAAATTTCCGAGCAGCGCTTTGTCCCTTAAAGGGGACGGGCAGTGGCAGGAGGGAGCGCCGGGAGCAGCGGGGCGCCCACCTCCCGTCCTCGGCGGGTGCCCGGAGCCCCCAGGGGCACCAGCATTCGTTTTTCTCCCCGAGGCTGGGCAGGTTCCAGCGCCAGAAACTGTGTTCTGGGGCACCAGTATCCCCTCGAGCCACTGGCTGGGGTCGGTGGGAGCTGCTGAGTGGGTTTGGCTCTGTCTGGAAGGGGCAGACTGGAGCAGGGCTGGCCCGATGAAAGACACAATGTGTGGACCCACGGAGCTCACCTTCTTGCCCCCCACACAGGGTGGGAATAATCAAGGCAGGGGGATCCCTGGGCCCTGGATGTGGGGAAAGGTCCCTCTGGGCAGGTCTCTGCTGCCCAGAGGGCAGCTCCAGGTCCGAGCAGGGTGGTGCTGAGGCCTTGCAGCACTTTCAGAGCCACATGTTGACCCACTCTGAGGATGGGAATGGTTCCTGCAGGGGTGGCTCCCGGTGGGGAGCCCACCAGAGTGGACTCGTGGGGCTTTGTGGCCCCAAGGTGACGTCGGCTTAGGCAGGGCCAGCCAGGAGACTTCCAACAGCCTTGTACAGCACAAGCGGGGTGTGTTTGACTGCCACTAAGTCTGAGTTTGTAAGCATACACAGGGACAGCTTGGGACTAGTGAAAGATGCAGGGAGGCAGCATGTCTGGTGGGGTCAAGCTAGGCAAAACCAGCTGGAGATCAAGGTACAGGACCAAAAAAATATCAACCGATTCTCTTAAAGACAGGAGACTTTGAAATACCTTGCTCTGACTCTGACTTGGAGTGGTGAAGTTGTGCCCTCGTCCCATTTTCAAAACTTCCCTCTGTTCCTTCAGGCTGAAACTGTGCTTTATTCTAAAGGAAATGAGACACACACAAGGGCTGGGCTCCCAGAGACCACAAGACACGGCAGTGCTGTAATTGCCATGCCCATGCAGCAGCAAAGCTTCCCCCGTTGCACCCAGGGAGGTGTCACGGGAAGGCAGCCCACGGCCAGCCCGTGCTTCAAGTGCTCCAGCGCAAGGCAGGAGCCTCTCTGACGGGTGATGGGGAGAGCGGCTGTGGGCGTTATGAGGCTGTCAGGAAATCCATAAAGCCTGCTGCAGTTGATTGCTATTAAATAGAGCCTCCAGGCTCTCCGTTACGGGGAGGGAGGCTGGGCTCTGCTGCAGGGACCTGCCGCAGGTCTCCATCGCTCCTTTGCCCCACCAGTGCTGCCATGGAAGACATTTAGCTCGCTGTAATTTCAACTGCAGAAAGCAGCTGGTAGTGTTTATTGAAGACCCTCACACTGTTGCTGCCACAAGTGAGGACATGGGAACTGCGTAGTGGCACTGGGCAGTGTATCAGGGATCGTTAATAGAATGAAAATGTTTTTTCCCTGGAGGTGAATAATTTCTTTGGCAACTGCCCTGAGAGCACCGAGAGCTGTCGGTCCCTTGGTATGCCTGGTTATTATTATCCCAGCTGCACATTTCCCAGTGTGAATCGCTGCCGGTGGCAGGGAGGAACAGCCTCAGCGTGAGATGTTCGTTATCCTGCCCCTTCCCACTCACCCGTGACTGCGCAAACCCTCCAACGCTCAGGGGAACCACCAGCCCCGTTTGCCCACTGGCTGTGCAGCTGGCTCTGCAGCGTGCCCGTGCGAGTTGCATTTCACAAGCCCCAGACACAGCAAATTGCAGATCCGTGCTGGATGGGGGGCTGTGGTCGTGCTGAGGAACCAACTGACGGATTGAGCAGAGTTCGGTTGGTCCCTCCCTTTGCCGCTCATCTGCCCATGGCCTGCTCCTGCTGCGCTTTACCTGCCGGTGCCCCCCGCCTCCCCGTTCTCAGCTGGGTGGCTGCAGACCCCGCTGCCTGCCCTGCGCTTTGGGCGTTGGGTAGCTTTTTGCGTGTGATTGCTGTCTAGAAAGGTAACCCTCCCATGCATAACTCTGCCCATTGCATGGTCCCTGCAGCTGAACCGTGCCATCCTAGGGTGGGAACTGCGACAGGAGGGAGGTTTGCAGCTGGGCTGGAGCAGTAATTAGTTATGGTTGTGTTACGGGTTCTGGGCACGTCTTGTTGATGAAGTGACTCAGATCTCAGAGGTGCTGCAGGGTGGGAGACAGTGGATAGCCAAGATGGACTTCATGTCCTTTGCTGTCATGCAGGAGACACTGGCCACCTGCCTGTTTCTGCAAGTTTTACGGCTCTGCTTTGGTTCAGCAATCCCCTCCCCCAGCTTCATTCCTGCCCCCAGCCCCTCACCTCATTCCCACCTCTGCCCTCACTGCCGCAAGATGCCCTCTCCGCAGGAATTACATTCCCCAGCCCCCCAGTCCACCCTGGCTGTTGAGGAGGTACAGCATCTCCCCAGAGCACGGGGCTCATCAGCCCAGCGTCCTCCTGCAGGGCCAGCACCGTGTGCTCTGGGAGATGGCACAAGGAGCAGTAGAAGATGTGGAGATGATCCTAATTTCTTAAAGCCTGAAGTGTAAAGTTCTCTGCTAATACCAACACTGCATGCTTTCCTTCCATGCACACAAACACAATTTTTCATTGATTAAAATAATTCTGAACAAGCTTGCTTTGCACGCAGGCATCCAATCCTTCCCTGCCTCAGTGAGCTCCTGGGGTCTGCAGTTCCCTGTGGCACTGAGCTCTGCAGCGTAGCACTGCTTTCTTACGTGCAGCTGTTGGCTTCATCTTGCTGCCTCTCTGGATCTCTGGGTCAGTGCCACAGCGCACCCGGGTCCCACAACTGACTGTTCGTCAGCGAGAGCCCCTGGGAGCCGCAGGGTGAGGCTCACCTGCGGAGCTGTTTCCGAGTGCTCAGCAGCAGTGCTGTGCTCAGCCAGCGTAGCGGCAGCAGGCTCTCCAGACTTGCTCGGCCAGGAACATTATGACTGTCCTAAGCTTGCGGCTGGGGAAGTTTCAGTGTAATGTATCTGAGCCACAACACTGCTCCACGGCATCATTAAGTGTGGAGCAGCACATGATCGTAGCATCCATCCTGTGACGGAGGTCACCTGAGCAGCCCAGGGGCAATGAAGCACAGGCAGTGCTGGAGAGGACAGGCTGTGCACCGCGCGGTGGGGACCACGGGGCTTGGGGACAACGCGGATCCCAATCGCAGGGTGTCTTCTGTCCCCTCCCCTTTGCCCAGAAGCAACCGCTTCACTTGACCACTTGGGAGCAAACGCTGCAGAAGCACCTCTGTGGTGGCCAAGAGCAGCAGTAGTTTTGTACTGCAGTTTAAAGAGCTCAAGAAACAAGGAGTGGGCAGGGGCGTTTGTCTGACCGGCTGTCACGCGCTGCCTCCTCCGACAGCCCCGCTTGTGAGCAGGGCCATACTGCACCGGCTGCACGGGGCAGCAGGAGCCTGCAGATCTTCCAGCCTGAATCGGGGTGTTGAGCCACCACGTCTCGTGGCTCGAGGCCCACTCAAGTGCGCTTCTGTGTTCCTTCTGAGTGTTCCTTTACCCGTACCCTGTGGGAGCTGTGCACCTTTCATCGCTCTTCTATGTATTTATGTACCATTTCTTCAAATAATTCTTCACCCTCCTCAGTGTTTATTACAACCCTTAAGCATTAGGAGGCTGGATTCAGGTTCTAACTGCTCAGATGTGGATCTTTTGTAATGTTTTTTATTTCTACCCTTCAGTTTGCCCGAGTGACTCTCTTCTGACCTTCTTCCAGTCTGGCACTTCAGTGCAAGGGGCGAGGGGCTGCCCGAGCTGCGCTGGCCGCAGCGCCCTTGCCCTGCTGCAGCAGCAGGCATTCCTGCCCTGCCTTTACCATCCCCTGAGGGCAGCAGGCGGAAGGCCCCGGGGGTTTCTCCGACCGCAAGCCACCCGTGGCTCCGTGGGCAATGGCAGCACCCCCGGGCTGCTGTGCCGGAGAGCGTGGTGACACTTCCAGCGCGGCTGACGCGGGCGCGCTGCAGAGATGCTGCTGCCAGGCCAGGGACCGTGGTTCGGGTCTGGAACAACGATTTCGCGCTCCGGTGCGGCCCACAGCTGATGGCCTCACGCTCTCGGTGCCATCCACAGAGCTGGCACGGCTGCCCGGGGGAGCAGAGCTGCGCGGCAGCTGCCCGGTGCGCCCGGCCGTGGGGACCCGCCTCCGGGTTCCTCCGGTGCGCGGCGGGGGCGGCAGGCGGGTCCCGAACCCGCGTCCCCGGAGCGGCCCCGGCCGGGGCGGGGCGGGGCGGGGCGGGGCGCGGAAGCTCCGCCGGCGCGGATTGGCCGCCGGGGCGGGGGGAGGCGGGGGCAGCCTCGCGCCGCCGCAGGTGCCGCGTTCCGCGCTCCCGAGCCGCCGCGCGCAGCGGGGCGGGGCGGGGCCGTTGCCTCGCGCCGGGAGCGGCACCGGGGCTGAGCGCCCCCGCGGAGATCGCCGCGCTGTGACACCCGTGTCCCCCCCCCTCCGTGTCCCCCGTCCCCCTCCTCCTGCTCCTCTTCCTCCTCCTCCCGCCCGCGGGGCGGGGGCCTCTGCCGCCCCTCGAGCGTCCCTCCCTCCCTCCGCCCGCCCGTCCCTCCTCCCTCCGCGCCGCCTCCCTGCCTCCCGCCCTCGCTGCCGGCTCTATGGTGTGAGGGCAGCGATGCACAAGCACCACCACTGCTGCAAGTGCCCCGAGTGCTACGAGGTGACGCGGATGGCGGCCCTGCGGCGCATGGAGCCCCCCTCCTACGGCGAGTGGCAGCACGAGCAGTACGGCTACGGCGGCTACGGCTCGCAGACCCTGCCCGCGCCCGGGGGGGCCGCGCCCGCCGCCCGCGGCAAAGCCAAGCTGGGGCCCCCCGCCCGCGACCCCGCCGCGCTGAAGCCGCCGCCGCCGCCGGGGAAGAGCGCGCCCAAGGTGAACGGGAGCGGCCCGGGCTGGTGGCCTGAGTGCACGTGTTCGAGCCGCGACTGGTACGAGCAGGTACGGGCCAGCCCCGGGCAGCGGCTCCGCGGTGCGGGACGGGACGGGGCGGGAGGGCGGCGGGGTCGCGGCAGGGTGCAGCGTCGCCCCGGGGTGTCGCGGGCGCCCGGGTTGGGTGCTGGCGTTGCTGGGGCTGGATGCCGGCGGCGGCGTGGTTGGTCTTCGTCATGGCTTGGGCTGGCCGCCGGCGTGGCTCGGGTTGGCATCGCCGCCACGCGGGCTGGACGCCGCGGTCTTGCCCACCTGCGTTGGAGCCGCCTTGCTGGGGCCGAGCTGGGCCAGCCAGGTCTCGCTTGGCACAAGGTGGGCATCAGGCGTGATGTTTTTTGGTCGCCCTACCCGAGGTCTTTGCCGCTTGCGATGCCGTTGCCCGAAGCCCTGGCAGTGTTGAGGGCGTCCCATCGTCCCGTGCTTAGCCAGCGCGGGGCACGCTGCTTGCCGGGCAGCCTCATGGGCTCACGGTGCCGCTTGCCAGCGCTCCCAAACTGGCACCTGCTCTCCTTCAAGTTGTGGTTTTCTCGCTCTGCTGCTACGTCCCTGCTCCCCGAGATTATTACGTAACCCTGCTCTGGTCGCTGGCATGCTGTGTGCATTCTGCCCCATTTCACTGCCTCCATTTCTTCCCACACAGATTCGTTTTATTCGTGTTCTCCTCCAGGACCCATTCTCAGGCTGTGTCTCTCTTTCTCCCCTAAATGGAGAGACCAGTCTTGTTTTGAACCCACAAGCTAGCTGAGAAAATGGTTGGATCTGTTTGCAAAGCATTAAAATGGAGGCTAGACCCTGCCTGAAAAACAATTTACCCTGCTTTAGAGAAAGGCATTTCAATTTACTTCTTCTGCCTCTTTCATTCATTATCTTCAAACCTCACATGATTTCTTATTGATCCGTCTAATTATTATTTCAAGACACTGTAGCAGGCAGACACACGGGAATCAATGGGAATTCTCTCCTCCTTTCCTCTCGGAAAACACAACCTTCTTCTTCCCTTCCCCTGTTTTTTCTTCATTACTATCTCAGTCTGTAGCTCTGGTTGAAATAATTAGATTCAAAGCTGATACGCTCAGATGATGTTACAGAAAGCACCCAAAACCCAGCCACCTTCCTATCAGTCTGGTCCTGCTTTCTGTCTCTCTCTCTGCCACTCTTTGCATCAAAATCAGCCTCGGCTCTCTCTCGCCTGCTGATTCCTGGCAAGCATTCTTCCATCTTCCCTTTGCTGTCTCTTTCCTTCGCTCTATCCAGAGCAGCAGGCTCGGGGAGCTGGGTAGGAGCAGGGAATTGAAGCATGTCTGCTCCCTCATTTCCACTCCTGCTTGCATGAAAAGTCCGGCCCAGGGTTCCTGGTAAGACGAATGCGAGCAGGCTGGGAAGGAAGCGATGCCAGCTGCATTGCTGCCGTGGCAGGCTGGGCAGGGGAGTCTTTCATGTTTTTGCAATGGTGGAAGAGAAATCATTGTTTCTTTGTGGTGCTGCCACAGAGCCCCAGGGCTTAGGCTGCTCTGAAGGTCCACACTGGAAATCTCTGCTCGGCCTTAGCCATTCTGAATATGAAAAAAAAAAAAAAAAAAAATCAAAAGCTCCTCGCGGCATGGCAAGTAAGAGAGGATGCCAGTGTGTGAGGCTACATGAGCATAGAGGGGTCTGCATGCAGGATATGGTGTGTGAGGTATGTCCGCTGCCTGTAGCAAATGTATGCAGTGAGTAAAGCTGTGCAGCAAATACCTCAGCAATGCTCCTCTTCTGATCCGAGGGTGCCCAGTGCCTGATCCATCAGGAATCCATGTTCTTCCCAGTCCAGTAGTGGGCAGAGAGACAAAAGGTGGTAAAATGCAAACAGCTGGGCATGGCTTGTGCCCAGGCAGATGGGTTTGGCTCTAGGAGGCTGGGAGATGTTGGGGTCTGGGTAGATTTGGCTGGATGCTGCAGATGTGAAGCTGAGCTCCTTTGCAGGAGCTGAGGAGACAGCCTCCGCGTCCTCAAGAGCCTTGGCTAGAGGCAGAGCTGCCATTTTTCAGGGCTGCCCCTTTAAATGAGCTCCCTGTCCCTGGAAGCACTTTCCAGCAGCAGAAATGGGAAGGGGTGTGTGGGCCAGGAGGTTTCACTGGGAAAGCAGGGATCTGTTCACCTTCCAGAGAGCTTCGCCACCTCTCATTTAAGCCTTTTTTCTACCCTTGCTTCCTCACGCAAGCAGAGGGGAGTGCGCACTGCCTGTGTGTGCTGATGCAGCCGCGTGCGCGGATGCTCTGGCATCGGAAATGTGCTCACGGTTGCATATGCTGGTGTATGTCCTCTGACATCATGTGTCCTCGCAGACCCTGTGCGCAGCTCCGCAGCGTGTGAGATGTGCCCACACGTGCTGCCCAACACATGGCATGGTCCCAACATCAGCCCGCACCTCCGGTGCCCCGTCGGTTCTCTCCTCCTGCCTCTCCCCTTCCCTAGGACACAAATTAGCTTGCTCAGGCAGTGCCAGTAACTGAGAACCCCTAATCCTGACTCGGAAGGAGGGAGGGAGGAAATCTCTGAGCTCTGCGTTTCTCATTTCATTTTGCTTTGCTTTTCTTCTCCGTTCTGAGATCCCTTACATTTCTTCTCCCTTATCTATCCCTGTTCCCTGTTCGTTAGTCCCCGCTTCCTGCGCTTGCTGTCATTGCTGTCCTCCATTGTTCCCATCGCCGTCCCTCTGGCTGGTCCTGTGCCCTCCTCGTCCCCCCTCGCTTGCTGATGGGGGATTCAAATCCTCCCCTGCCAGACTGGGGTGAGAGGAGGACTCGCGGCTTTGGGGGAGGAATGGCAGCGTGATCCAGGGAAGCATCCCTGATGTGCAGCGCTGGAGGAGCAGAGCACTCAAACCCCTCCTCTCCCCTGCACAGTGACGCCCACGGGCTCTTGGGAGAGGAGCGCTGAGCCGTACCCGAGACCTTTCTCCAGTGCTGCTCCCTGCGCTGAGGGTCCGGCAGCAGCCAGCACCTTTCCCTCCTGCAGGGAACGTCCAGCCTTGTGGCTTAGTTCACCCCAAGGTCCATGGTGTCGGGCACAGTGGCCAGACCGGTGTCCCCCATGAGGCTTGCAAGGGTCTCGCCAGCATTTTCATGTGCGTTTGGGGTGGCTGGGGCATGGGCGTCTCCTCTCACGGCTGGGGAAAGGGCCTGGGGCAGGGCAGTTCCCCAGCCGTGAGAGGAGATGCCCATGTCCCAGCGTGTGGTTGGGCAGTGCCCTCCACCCCTAGAGCTGCCCCAGGTTTGCTGGCCCTGCGTGGCCAGAAGTGTGGTGTCCTGCTGTCCCTCCTTCCTGCGGTCTCTTTCTCCCTTCCTGGGGGGTCGGGAGGGTGCAGAGTGGGGTTACAGCAGCATCGCAATGAGTCCCTGACCACCTGCAAGTGCCTGGAGCACGCCAGGCTTGCGTGGCCCCCCACAGTGTTTCATGACCAGGCAGGTGGAGGAGGGGGGCAGGTCCACCCTGCCTGTCTTCGGCACTGAGCGCCTCACCGAAGGCAGTGTTCTTCCACGCACAAACATTGCTTGTTATATAGTTCCTCCCGTGAGCCGGGGAATTACCTGGAGTAGGTGGGCACAGGGCGGCACATCTTGGTGGAAGCACCAGCCTTCGCCACACCTTCAGATGCTGCTGGATTTGGGGCTCCTGTCTCTTGGGGCATGGGGGGTGGGTGGAGGAAAGAGCCTTGGGGAGGCCATGGGGGTCCGGGCTGGATTGATGAGCAGTGGGCAGGCATGACTGGAAGGAAGGAGGGAGCATTTCAAGGGGGCAGGTGGGAAGCCAAACACGGGTTGCTTCGTGGGAAATGGCTGCAGCCCTAGATGTTCCCTGGGGAGGTGCGAGGGAGGGTGAGAGGAACAGGGTGCTGGGGACACGGAGGCAGTGGAGGTGGTGAGGTTGGCAGGGTGATGTTGCTATGGCTACTCCTGTGCTATTCATAGAAGAAATTAGCTAAATCTTTGCACTGAAAGGTGGAGGAGGAGAGAGGAAGGCATTCTCCATGTTTGGAGGGAAGGAGAAAAGCCAAAACAGGAAAGGGGTGAAGTTTTCCTCCTTTGCTCTGTGCCTGTGCCGTGGAGGTGCATTTGGGGGAAGGCACCACTGCCTGAGCTGCCCAGGGCTGGCAGGGCACGGGAGGACACGGGCGGAGAGGAGCTGCCCATGGGAAAGCCCCCCCGCAGAGCGTCCACGCGGAGCCCCGCGTGGCAGGACGAGCTCTGCATTGTGTCACGAGCACAGGAGACATCCTTTTAATTACAGACAGCCGATCTGTGAAAGGTATTTTTGGCAACCTAAATGTAGATGCAACTGTAGTGAAAGTTGCCCTTCGCGTCTGGCTCCGTCACTGAAGATAGTGCTTGTCTGTTCCTGACCTCGTCTGTCTGCTTGGCCCCTGCTCTGCGGTCGCTGGTGGTCCCCCCCTGCCCTCCCTCCATCTCTTCCAACGTGTCCTCCTGCCAGCCGGAGTCCCGGGTGGGTCTTCCCTCTCCACCACTCCTCACTCATCACACTCCACTCCCTTGTTGTGAGAGTTTGATTCCCATCCCACAGACCTGTTTGTCACCTCCTCACTCATGATGTGTAAATCTGCGTGTCTGTTCCTAATATATCTCCCTCCGTCTGATTTCACCTCTCAGCTTGTTTCTTGGGCATCTCCGTCTGGTGATCCTGCCGTCATCACCCAGTTGAGTTGCTATAACCAGGCACTGAGCTGCTCTCCTTCCCCCAGACTCAGCCTCGCACCCGCCTTCGGCCCCTTGTCCCACAGACCTGGGAGGCAGCTGATAAGTTTAGTGGTCTTGACGTTCCTTTCCTGCCACCCAGCTGGAACCAGGTCCCAGTTAATGCTTTATGAAGTCCCGCTCCCTGTGCATCTCCTAGGGAAGCTTATGCCTTAACATCCAGATGCCGGGTGAGCCAGTGCCCCTCGCCCACCCCGGACCATCCCTTGTCCTGCTGTCACCCATCCCCTGGACCGGGCTGAGGCGGGTCAGTTGTTCTCAGTGCTCCTTCCCAAAACATATTGAGTCCATTTAGGAGTGGACAGGTGAGGACATTTGTCTACTTGGTTTCTTCATTCACCTGTAAGACTTTTCCCCTTCCCTTGAGCATGTGAATCCCTCAGGCAGGGGCTGTGCGCTTGTGCCTGCCGACCCTTCTGACACATCCCACTAATATTGGAATTGGAAAGGGGAGTTGAAGGACTGAGTTTAGCTCCTCTCCAGCCGAATTACCAACTGCTGCCTGCCAGCCAGCCCAGATGCACAGGTCGTGGCCCCAGAGCTGCACCCCACTGCTGGTTTTGGGGTGTTGAGCTGCAGGAGGGACACCAGGAGCAGCACAGGGAGAGGTGCTAGAGCTTGTGTCCAAACTGGCCATAGTAGAGATGTAGCTGCCACTCTAAAAGCAGCCTCTAAAGCCACATAGGTGGGAGAGACCCCACCAGGGCAACATGTAGAAGAAGAGGAAAAGCACCTGCCAAAAATGGGAGGATGTGGCTCGGCCACGTTGCCAGAGGAGGAGAACGCATTGGTGAGGCAGCCAGGGCCAAGCATGGGCAGGTTTCAGCAGGTATGTAGCCAATGTGGAGGAGATGGCTCCTCATGAAGAACCTGGGGGTGGCAGGGAGACCTTCAGCCTCCACCATGGCAGCGCCTGCCCTTGCCCTGGCCAGGGGGATGCTCCCTGCACCCCCGTGGCTGCGCTTTCCACCTGGCTCTTCCCCTGTGGTTTTGGGTGTTACATGACTGGGACTTGACTGAGCCCGGTCCTGACAGTGCCGGGGATTCAGCAGGGATCTGCCGGCCGGCCTCAGGGTGTGCTCGAGGGAGGAGGGTCCCACGGGGGATTGCCTGAGAGGAAACCCCAGGGACGGCCATGCCAGAGGTCCCGTCCGAGTACCCTGGATGCGGAGGTGGATGGGAGGTGGAAGTGAAGCAGAAGCCGTTGCTGTCCCTGGAGATCTGCCCTGTTTGGGTAAGCCCCTTGGCACGTCGTATGCCGTGGTGGGAGGAGAGGAGCTTCCACTCCTTCCTTAGCTGCAAATGCTTATTTAGAGAGAGGAAGTCATTAAGACTAATCAGGTCATAATCAGCCATGGCCATGGCTATGTGCTGAGTGTTCGTGGCACACAGCCCCATGCAGGATGCTCTCTGAAGGGACTGTGGTCTCTGGGTCCTGGGGGAGAGCAGGTCCAGCACTGGTCTGCGCTGGGGCACGAGGAGCTTGATGTGGTTGGGGCATGGGGGCTCTGCCTGCCATCCTGAACCCCCCACGCTGGCAGGGGGGACGGTGCATCTCTGCTCAGCACCGCAGCTGTGATTTGGTAATGGGCATAAGCCTCGCTGTAAGGTCGTGCCAGCGCTGCGGGTGCACTGGGCTGTACTAATGCTCCCAGCTGGTTTTAACACATGCAAAGATGGGATAATACCGGGATCCCTCAAGGGCCATCATTGCAAATCCAACAATATGTTATGAACATACATCAGGGGCTTGTAGATGAAAACTTTTAATACAGCTTTTAACAAGCTCAGAATACCTGAATTTGAAATGAAGTTCACAGTTGAGTCTGCAGAAGCTCACTTGGATGGGACTTGATGAAGGACTGCTCAGAGGGTGTAATTATTTTTGGGGACACATGCTGCTTCAGAGCACCCTGGGCCAGGCCCTAAATATCCTCTTGTCATCTTTGTATTAACTGGAATTTAGTTTGAGGCTTTGTCCCAGAGAAACATGTTTCTTAACACTTTGTAACTAGGTGTGCACTGGAGCTTACTGAAGAGAAGAAAACAGGATCTTTGAATCCCAGGGACCAAAGAAATCCTTATTTTAACACCATCCCTTATTCACTCTTTTTTTTTTTTTCCCCCTGTACGTATGTATTTGTCTGAGAGGGGGGAAAAAAAACACGTGAGTCTTTCAGATGATAATAACTCTTTCTGTGGAAAAAAGGAATTGAGTCAATTTTATTTGGTACCGCCAGGTCAGAGGGAAGCTACCAGAGCCCAGCACCTCTGCAAACTGGGTCACTCATTTTAGCGGGCTGAGCCTGGAACAGGATGTCTAACTTTCAAGTATGAACACACTGGCCTTAATGGTTGCTAAAGGGAAACTTAGACTCTGCAGAGCTTCTGTTTGGGGAAGCTTTCTTCCTTCCCCTCTGAGTGAAGGCTTTTTCCAGTCCCTATTTAAGCTTAATCTTTTAAAAAAAAAAAAAAAAAAAAAAAAAGGTACCAAAACAAAGATTAAACCCTCAGTAGCTGCCTGTGTTCGCATTACATTTTGGGCACTTCAGCAGCTTTGCCAAAGATCCTTGTGACCAGAGACCTTTCAAGTCTTGCGCTCCCCATTTCCGGATGGCCACGGTGCTTTGAGCTGGTGCCGAGGTGCAGCCGCGGGGCAGGGGCTCTGCTGCCGCGGCCCTGGAGCCTGCTCACGCTGCCGAAGCAGCCCAGCTCTGCCGTCTCCCAGAGGCAGCCTGGGGAGGAGGGCTGCTCTCGCCCGTGGCCCGCTGTGCTGGCTGGGAGCTGAGCACCGGGGCACGGGCAGCAGCCGGTGCCTGGCTAGCCGGGACCGACGCAGGGAGTCTGGGCACCCGTAAGCTCCATAGTCAGCCCTGGCATCATTTCCTCTGTCATTTATGCCACGTTTCGAGCTGTGCAGAACGAGGACATGGGGTCAGGCTTAGCCTGTCGCTCCCCATTGTGCAGGCACACTGTCGGGCGGTGTTGCCTTGCCCTGCCCAAGCAGTGCCAGCCAACAGGTTGCTCTTGCAGTGGGTGAGAAAAAACGGACAGAGAGTTATTTTGTCCTGCCCAGTTAAGGGGAAGGGAGACTCATCTCTGGCTATGAAATTCTTCAGCCTCCAGAAGTTTCCAGCTTCCATTTGCTTTTGCTCCCTTTCGCTGTCCCAGCCTGAGGCAGCCCTGAGGGATGCAGCTCTCCCTCAGGGCTCTGCAGCCCGCTGATGCTCCCAAGCACCCTCGGCTCTGGCTGCCATGTAAAGAGCAGATGAAGGCAAAAAGAGGTGAGCACAGGGAGCTATGAGAAGGGGACCAGCCTCTGGCAGCAGTGTGGTACCTCTCCCCTTGAGAAGGGAAGGGATAGGAAGGCCAGAGGGTGGATTTGCTATAGAGATGTAGGAAAAGCTCTAGGTCTTGTGGTCCAGCTGGGAGCCAGGCGTCGGTCCGGTATGGGATGTACTGTGTATTGTTTCTTAACGGGACGTCTGTGAGGTGACTTCCCTGGGCACAGCCAGGTGAAAGCCAAGGGGGTCTGTAGGCATGCAGGCATCGGGGGGGGGTGTGCTCAGAGCAGCCTGGGGGGACGGTGCCAGCACCTCTCTGCTCCACACACCTGCCCACCCGCAGGGGCAGAGCTGGGGCTCGTCCCCTCCCTCGCCTCGGGCTCGGGGAGCCTCCGGAGTGGGTTTCTGTCCTGCTTCAGCCTCAGAAGTGCCCACACGTTGCTGTGGGGAGCTGTGTCCTCTCAGGTGCTTTGGGAGGTGATGTTTTTGGCAGCTGCGCGTCGGGCTCTGGGTTGGCGCAGGAGGCAGCCCCAGCGCTGGGAAAACCAGCGTTTGTGTTCAGGGCAGGGAAGTCTGGCGCGAAGCAGATGAGCGTGTCGGGGCTGATCAGGGTGAGCGGCGGTGAGCATGGGCTCACTGTATGTGCTGCACCGACAGGACCCGGGCTCACTCCTGTGAAATTAATTCATTAGCTTGGTGCAAACCCAGTCCCTCCAGCAGCAGGAGCCCGACGGTGCCTGGGCATCCCGCAGTCGACCCTGCTGCTGCGGCAGCATCGCACTGCTCCTCGGCGTCCCAGAGCCGGTACCTGAGTGTTCACAGCTAGCGTCTGGCAGCGAGGCATCGTGCCACAGAGCAACTGCTTTCGTAGCTGTAAATGCACAGCTTTCTCCATGGTTTAATACCTTTTAAAAAAAAAAAAAAATCAAAGCTGATGGAGCTGGGCTACAAGCAGCCCAGTGTGTCCACGCTGTTTATACGCTTCTGTAGGGCATCTCCCTTCTTAGCCTCTGACCCTGAGAGCTTTTAAAAGGATGCGATGACTGAATTTCACGTATCTCCAGAACCATTTCCTTTTGAGTGTTACTATTATACCTCAGATAGTATGAAGCAAAGAATATTCAAAGGCGGATTGACTGTTCACTCTGATCCAATCTGGGAAAGTTGCAGAAATACCAGAGTTAAGTTAGTACTTTGCTTCTCATGCACTAGCCCAGCGTCACAAATAGTCACCCTGTCCTGCACATCCCTTGGTGTGTGACCCATGGGGCACACTGGCCTCCTGCGGAGATCAGCTCCGTGCATTAGGCCTGGTATTTGTCAGCTATAGGGGCTCCTCTTTGAGTCCCGTGGCTGGTTAAGATGGAAGTGGGTTTATATGTGGGCACAACCCAGTTGCCGTTGGCCTGGGACATCTGCAGCACATTTATTTTGTCTGGAGGAGGTACGTAACTCCTGACCTCTGTGGGCTGACCCCCATGATGGCTCTGTGGATGATGTCAAGCTGTTGCAAAGCTTCTGGATTTCAGCTCTGTCGAGAGTATCTTGAACTTTCAGTTTAGTCTCCCTGCTCCGCTCCCGTATGCGAGTCCTGAGAGCAGTCCTTAGGGGAAATGCATTTAATGGCAACTTTTCTTTTGGTTGGAAGTTTTGGAAAATCATCATGTTTTGCACTTCCTGCTTTTACTTCAGCAGATGACAGCAGCAGAAACAGAGGTGAAGGGTGCTATCTATAGATGTTTGGGGCTTGGCTGCCCCCAGCTGACTCTGTTAGTGTCCCTGGGCTGCTGAGGCCAGTCACCCGAACGGCAGCGCTCCCTCTCAGATGACTGCCCGGAGGTGATATCTAAAGGTGTTTCTGAAAGGCCGCATCCTGCACCTGAGGTGTGTCCAAGCACTGCTGGCTGTCTTGCTGCTTCTCGCACATGCTGTAGTGGAATTGCTCCAGCCGGGGGGGGACTGCAGGCTGTCGAGAAGGAGGTGTCCCTCCTGCCCTGCATGCAGACTCACAGCCTCCTCCTGGCTTTCGCCACGGAGGCAGCTGCCCCCCGACAGGCTCTAGGCTCTCCCAGCCCCTCTGCAGGGAGCCAGCCCCTCGCTGGGGGTGCACGAGACGGGCTGCTGCTCCCGCCATTGGCACCTACACTGTGGCTGCCACTGGGACCATTGTGGAGTGCTGGAGTGCTGGTGCCTCGACGCAGGTGAATGGGAGGTTCTGCTTCTCTCAGCCCTTGAGAGACCAGAGAGCTCTTGAATCCTGACCTTCAAACCTCATCCTGCACTGCTATTCCCTTTGACTCCTGTTGCTGCCCAGATTTTCCTAACAGCTGTCCTCTGCCTTGCTGGCTTTGCGCCTAGATCAGTCTCTCTGCATCTGTGCAGTGACCCCCCTCGCTCCCCAAGGTCCTCTTTGAGTCCCACCTTCCCTGCAGCCTCCAGCCCCTGAGCATAAGGATCCGTGCAGCCCCCTGCGCCTCTGCCTGGTGGAGGGAGTTTGGGGCACCTCCAGCTCCGCTGGGTTTTGGTGGTCCTGCTGCCATGGGGTGAGCACAGTAGGGCTTGGACCTCTGCTCTTTCCATTTGTAAACCCCCCAAGCACAAACAGGGCTTTGTAAATAATAATAATGTGATGAAGTGGTTTAGATGGGAGAGATCTGACAGCCCCTGTTGAACATGACCTGAATGCACAGCACTGTTCCCTCTTCTCCCTGCATGCAGCAACCCCCGGCTCCTTAGGGCATAAATTACTTACCATTCCCTACAGAACTGAGGGCATGGTTAATTCACCAGCACGTTCCTGCTGCCCAGCAAAAAATGATGATGTTCTCTCCTCCCCTGGCTAGCA
The DNA here is from genome assembly GCF_030867145.1 of Opisthocomus hoazin. Classification (NCBI taxonomy): domain Eukaryota; kingdom Metazoa; phylum Chordata; class Aves; order Opisthocomiformes; family Opisthocomidae; genus Opisthocomus; species Opisthocomus hoazin. The sequence continues at coordinate 10,969,369 of NC_134427.1, forward strand.
GAGGGCTCGGTACATGTGCCTGTGTGATGGAGGGAGGCAGAGGCTTTTCATTTTCAGGCCCTTTGCTTATTTCTGAGTCTAAGGTCTCGTCTGACTCTGCAGTAGAACGGGCAAGGTGCAAATGTTGGAATATTTTCAAGTGGAGGTCAGAGCTAATGTCCGAACACCTTTCCTGTAGTAGCTGGAATAGCTGGCCACAGGAGGCAAGCGGGGATTTCCTGGTCTGAATTCCTCCTGACCATGTGTGACTTTGTTTTAAGCAGCCTCTCGCATTCGGCATCTCCTGGGTCCCATCTGGAGCCTGAGTGGGAAATTGTGCTCCTAGCAGTGTTTTGAGATGTAAAAATCACTAGTGTGGAATGGCTGCGAAGGATGCTCAGTGCACAGTGAGCAGGCTAGACAAAATATGTCCTTAGGGCTTACCACTGTGTGAGCGAGGCAATGTGATGTGTGATTTGTGGGCTATTAGTAATTCAACAAAGAGACTGCAGTGGGGCTCAGTAGAGGACTCGGGATGGACCTGCAAAAGCCTCTATAACATTATCATACAGAGCACTTCTCCCTGGGAAGGATCCAAAGCATCATCTATGGAGTTGAATTTGTGTCATAAATCATGGGGCACGTGATGGGCTACATTCACTTAGGCTGCCTCTTCTGCATCCTTCCTGGAAGCTCATCTAATATGAGCTGGCCTCTGGCACATCGAGGTTCAAACATCCATCGTTTGTTAATTGCTGGCAGTAGAAGTGCTTCTTTTTTGCCTTGAAATGTGGAATCCCTTCCTAGAATTGCACTGGGGACTAATAAAAGCCAGTGCCAGGTTTAATATATGCTATCTCACAAATTATCTGGATTAAACACAAAGACTGTGTACTGCCAGAGAGGGGATATTCCCAGTTTAACATTGCTTCTGGGCCATGGAGATCCCAAGACATTGGACCTGAAAATTGTGATTCTCTCACGTGTGTGGGAGGGGTTTGGCAGGAGTGCTTGGAAGTGGTCATATTTGCCTGAGCTAGAGAACTAATTGCCATAAAAACTATGGTTTTGTAACCAATAGTTACAGCTGCAGGAAAGATCAGAAAGCATCTGAATAAATCAAACTAACTACCTCCTGCTCCATCCATATGAGAGCAGAACCTTTCAGCGTAAGATTTAAACCACAATCTGGTTGACCCCTAACTCTCCCACCTACAAAATGAGGAGAGTGAAAAGTCTAGAAATAAGATCAGCTGCAACAGGAGACAGTGAGGGTCTGCCGTGCTGGGTTATGTGAGGAGGTTGGTCTCTGTCGGGGGTGTAGAAACCTAGAGGAGGGCAACGAGGAGGTAGCCTGCTCCTGTGAAAATGTCACGGACGCACAGAGGCCATTGGGCTGTGCAGCCCAACCACCCACGTTACTGGACAGGCAGTGGTTCCTGCTGGTTGCCACGCTAGCCCTCACCTTGACTGGCTCGTTCCTGCCCCTGCCCCTGGTATTTCTGATGCCCGAAGTCAGAGGGTTCGCCTCCCCTTGTAGCTCGTGTCCCTGAGCGTTTCCCCGCCCCGCTCCGGCTGTTGCTGTCCGCGGGGCCTCGGAGTGACGGTGTGAATCCCGGCTCACCCGTGACCTGCCAGGTGCGCACCGCCTGCTGTTGCGTGCTGGCGAGGACTGTCGGCCTTGCCATGAACCTCCGCTTGCTGACTCCCTGCCGCTCCCCCCCCGCTCCCGCTCGGAGGCGGACGCCCGCCCCAGCGCGGGGGCTGCCGGGGCCCCGCGCCGTCAGGAGCTTGCTACGCTGGACAGCTCCGGCGCGCGGGGCCCGCCGACGGGGGGCGGGGCCCTCCCCGGCCTCGCGGCCGCTCCCGGGAGGGGCCCCTGCCCTGCGGGACCTCGGCCCGGGCTGCTGCTGCCCCGCAGGGCCTCCCTCCTGTCCCGCAGGGCTCGTCCCGGCCCGCTCCGGCCCGCGTCTGCCCCTGCTGCGACCTGCAAAGAGCTAACGAGCAGCAGGCAGCCCAGAGGGAGGGGGACCCAGAGAGGGGTTTCTGGGGAGCCCCGCGAGGGAGGGGGACGGCGGGTGGTGGTGTGGGGGATGAGCCGAGGCCGCCGAGCAGAGGGTTCCCCCCGGGGGTAACGAGGCGAGGGACCAAACGCTGCCCCTCTCCCCGGGCGTGGCGGCCCCGTGCTTGGGGGGGCGGCAGCAGCTGCTGGAAGGTGCGTGAGGGTCTCAGGACTGCTCTGCTGGCAACATATCCCCCCTCAGGACTTCCCCATTCCTCCTATTTCCTAATCCCTCAGTAAGGTGCATTTCAAATACATTTTAGTGCTGGTGGGATTCTGGCCCGAGGCAGGGAGCGTTTCCAGTCTTCTCTGTCTCGTTCCCCGCAGCTGAGGCCGTGGGGTGTCCAGGACACACCAGGCCTGAGGAGGGGACCCACGCCCGGAGCCGTGCTGCGGCTCTGCTCCTGTCCCCGGGCTGTCAGGTTATGGAGAAGTGAGGAGAGCGGAGCTCATGCTGAATTGCTCTCTTCTGCCCGGCCTGGAGGGTCTGTGGTGGCAGGGGAGAGGCAGCGCACTGCGAAGGGCTGGGTTCGACGCTCAGCTCAGTGACATCCCGCTTTTGTCTCCTCACAGGCCAACCCTGCTCCCATCATCGTGAACACAGACTCGCTGGAACAAGGGCTCTCTGTAAGTCTCCTGGTTTTGTTTTGCTTCCTTTGAACAAGCGGTGTGTTTTCCCTGGGCAATGGTGCAGGAGAGGCTCCTCCAGCCCAAGGAGGCCCTGGGGAGGTGGCAGAGGAGCCTGGTACCTGCACCACCTCCCCGCAGCACATCTCACCCCCGAACCTCCCTGGGGCTGGGTGACACTGAGCAGAGCCGAGGTTAGCAGCGAGCAATGCTGGGGCCTCCAGCACAGGGAGGGTACAAGGCACTCTGAGGGGCACACTGTGGGGCAAGCAGGCATCAGAGGAGCAGGGGGAGCTGGGCTGGCTGCATTCAGGGTTAGCCACACAGCCATTTCCTCAGCCTCCCATGCGGGGTGGCTGCAAGGCTCTGCTGGGACATCCCTCACCCTCCTGCACTGCCTCAGCCCCCTCCGGCAGCCCCAGCCCCTCGGGAGGGAGGCAGGGGTCTCCAGGCGTTCGCTGGCATCGCATCCCCTGGTCCTCAGGGCAGCAGGGCCCATCAGATTCTGCTCCTCTCCCAGTGAAGCCTGCCAGCATCTGAGCAGTACTTAGCAACTGTGAGTGTTTGCAGCCACAGTGCATTTGGCACTCTTGGCGTAGTAGAAAGATAATCCTCCTCAGTTTGTTGCAGAGAGGGTTTGCACGCTGCTGCACCCCTTCCCAGAACATTTGTGAATCATTCCTGACGGGGGGATGGAGGGAGTAGGGTGGCCAGCATGGATTTCTGCAGCACTGGCTCCGTGCTCGGGGGGTGCTCCCAAGCTCAGTTGACAGCTTGCCAGGGCCGGGTGCTTTGCACCTGGTTTTCTTCTGATGCAGCAAATTTCAGCTGCCTTTCACATTAATGAAGCGACATCACTACTCAGAGCTGGCGTTAGTTTGTCTTTGGAGTCACGGTGGGGGACTGCCAGTGACTTCTGGTGATTGAACCCTCCTTGTAAAGAACTGCAGATCTCAGCCCATAGCCTGTGGTGGGGTCAGTGCACATCAGAGCTGTGCTGGGCTGGTTGGGCAGGGCTACAAAAAGGAAGAGAAGCCCAGCCGAGACCTCTGCAAACCTGGCTGTGTGGTTAAATTATGCCTTGGGCGCTGAACCGAAGCCACCTGGGAGGAAGGTGATGGTGCCTCTCTCACTATGGTAGTTCTGGGTCCAGCAGCCTTGTATGAACGTGGCACAACAGAGTTGCTGTCCCCAGAGGTTTCCTTCTCCGAACAGATGGCATGGCAGGGTGTTTGTGGGGTTGGAGGCTTCTCGCGAGCTGGGCACCCCGGCTGCGGGGCAGTTCCGTGTTGCAGTCTGCTCTCCGTGCTCACCCAGCTGGTGCATTTCTACAGGGAACTGGAAAACAGGTGATGTCTGCTGGAGGGGAAGGACACACCGCAAGGTTGTACTGGGACAAGGGAGGGGTGTGCTGTGGGCAGGGCAGGGAGGTATTTCCAGATGGAAAGTCTACTTTCACATCTGTTTTGTACCCTCCCTCCCTTGGAGGAACATTGCCTGCTCACCATTGCAGCCACCTTCACCAGGCTCCAGCCGTGCCTGTCCCTCCTCCCTGCCTGTGTGACCAAGGGCAGCGAGAGGTGAGCCCGAGGGCCAAGGACAGGCTCTGTCACCCCAGGCAGGCTCCCGAGCCCCGCAGAAGCCAGCAGCAGGGAGCCCACCCATGGGCCCAGCAGCAGCCTCCTCCCACCACAGTGCACCCCACTCTCCTGCCCTCCCAGCTGCCTCCCTTCACTCTGTCTCATTAACTCCATATCCCTCCCACCCCCTCTCTCTCCTCCTGCTTAGCTCCATATCCCTGTCTGCCCCTTCTCCCTGCTCCTTGGCTGCAGCTCCTGCTTGCTGTGCTGGATGGGAGCTCCCTTCCCGCAGCCCCCAGGGGTGGGTTTGTCCGGCTTTCTGGGGCTGCTCTGCACCCCTGGCAGGCACCAGCATCTCCCTGGGGATGGCAGTCACCTACCCCATCCATCCAACCCCAGCCGCACATGTTGCGGGGGAACTGCCCTGCGGTGGTCAAAAGGAAGGGTCAGGTTGTGGCTGTTGTCTGCTGCGCAGAGCAGGGACCACCAGCCCCCTGCCCAGGCGTGTGGTGCCTGCGGGGTGCCCAGAGGAGCCCATGCCCAGAGCAGGGGAGACTTTTTCACTTTGATTCTTCTCAACCTCCAGCCTGCAAAACCTCTTGCCCTCTACTTCATGTCATACCAGCACAGAAGTGAGCCCTGCTTCATTCTTTCCTTCTCCGGGGTACTGGGCTCCTCAGGCTCCAGGGAAAACGCTCCCCAAAACCTCCCGTTCGGCAGTTTCCCAGGCCGGCAAAGGAGCCACACCAGGGCTTGCTGCAGAAGAGCAAAAATGGCAGATCTGGAAGCACTTTTTTTTACAAACCCAAAAGCTGAAGCCTGTTGGTACAGTATGTATTTGGAAGGGTTAAAGTCACATCTTCCAGAATCTAATTACTTAACTATTCAGTGCTTTCCTTAATGATAAACAGATGGATGTAGTCTAGTTCCTTCCTGTTCTAGCTCCATTGATTTCATTGGACTAGCTGCTGGGCTGAATTTGGCCCCGGCTGTTTATCAAGAAGTCAGCTCCACATTTCAGTCTCTCTGTCCACCCACTTCCATCCCCAAGAGCATGTGGCACCAGCAGCACCGTAAGGTACGAGCTGCAGCACCAGGTCCCACTGAGCACCGGGACCAGGGCTCAGCTCTGCTGCCTGCAGCTCATGCAGAGCCCAGCACACCCAGGGTATAAAAACCCAAATAAATCCTTATAAAATTCCTGCTGTATTAAAAGCATCCCTTGAAGGGTGCCAGGGGGCATCACCCATGCCAGCTGCAGGTCTTTGCTCACAGTTTCACCCCTTGGTGTATTTTGCCCAGCAGGTCCATAGCGGGGAGACAGAGGGTGGGAAGCACCGTTCCCATGGCAGACGGGGTCTCTGTGTTTCTGAGCTGCCTCTCTGAAGCTGAAACAACGTCTTGCTGCCCTGGGTACATGGCAACTGATGCCAGGCAGTCCCAAAGTGAACAGGGGAGGTCACTCCAAAGCCCTTGAGGAGTTGACAGTTTCATAACCTGGGTCCTTGGAGCCCTCCATTAGTGCCGCACTGCCCAACAGCGAGGTGCCAGCACCTCCTCAGTCTCTGAAAGCCAGGTCTGAGGAAGCCAAGTGCGTTTGAGGCCTGATCCTGGCCAGCGAGCACCACGGGAGCCCCGGGCTCTGCCACCAGTGAGCACAGAGGCAGCCGTCTTGTGTGGCACTGACTCTGCAGCAGGATCCCCAGCTGCAGTCGCTGCAGGGAGGGGGGCAGCAGAGATAGCCGCCATGGTCCAGTGCCTTTGAGCAGAGCAAAACTTGCTCGTAAGCCTGAAAAAGCAGAAAAAAACCCCAAAATTATACTGCCGCCCTCACCTTTTGGTCCCAAGTGCTGGTGGTGGCACACCAGTTCCTGCAGACAGCGTGGCTGTGGAGCCCTTCCAGCTGCATGCTGGGGCTGTCAGCCTTCACTCCCCTTCCTTCTGCCCGAGCGCAGCAGGCTCGTCCCCACGACCCTCTGGCAAAAGGCTGACCAGAAATACAGCATTTATTTACTCTGTGTGCAAGGGCAATACACGCGAGGGGGCTGAGGACGGAGACTAGCTGGAAGTGAGTCAGTAGGTCTCGGTGCTGTGGCAAGACATGTGGAAGTGAAGGGCGGGAGCTCTTGACCTGTTTTCCCCGGGTCCCCTGCCATGTGCAGGCAGGGAGAGTTCTCCATCGCCAGCGCTGCAGGTGCCCGTGCCAGCGGGGAGGTGCCCATCGCACCGGCTGCCCCAGCACGGGGGTGCTCTCCTTTCCCCTCGCTGGGTGGGTGTGGGGCATCGCCAGGCGCCCTGCACCCCCAGGTCTGGCTTACACCACCGAGGGCTGACCCTCCAGCCTTCAGACTCTCTTCATTATGTCAGTACATGGCTGCTCCACCACCAGGTGCCGGTGCCTGTCCCCATCACATCCTACCCACAAGACAGAGGCTGGATCCTGCTCCGAAAGCGGCTGCGGGCAGCGTTATCCTTCCTGCAGGTGATTTGCTCTTGCAGCCTGGTGGGCTCTTTGGGTTGTGTTTGAGTAACCCCATCTTAGTCTTCTAAATTTGGCCTCCTTTTTTTATGGAAAAAAAAAAAGAAATAAAACCCCAAATCCTGACTCTGTAGCAAATTGCAAAGCGCACTCACTCCACGTGCGCTGGTGCAGTGTTGGCCGGCAGAGCCTGCAGACAGCTTGCAGTAGCTCTGGAAGGTGTGTGCTCTTCTGTTTATCAAATGAGTGTTAACTCTGCAGCCTTCTGTTGATGATTTAAATGTCATCATGGCTAACTATTTCCCTGCTGCTCAAAACACAAAGGGAAGCGAAGGCCAGCGAAGGGGGCCTCTTTCTGAGCCTCAGGTGCGCTTGCTGCATGGGAACGGCTTGGAAAAAAATACCCTTACTCTTTTCCATGAGAAATCAGACGGTGCTTAGGATTGGGATGCGCTGGGAACAGCTAATTATCCCCCAACAACCCCATCAGCTCTGCTGGTGTTACCTGGGGAGTCGGGAGCAGGGTGGGGTGTGCTCCTCGTGCTCGGGGGCAATGGACCCACTGAGCCCGTAGCCCTGAGACGGCCGCAAACAGGAGCTGAGGAGGAGCACAGGGCACCAGCGAAAGAGAGGGGGAACAGCCTGCGGCACAGCCAGGTCGTGGCGGCTCTGGTGGGTGCCACAGGGAGGTTTTGCCGTCAGTGAGCGACTGGTATTCAATTTTCCGATGCTGGAACGTTTGCTTTGTTGGCTCGTTCCCTTGGTTACGTGGTATATATTAAGTTCTCCATTTGGCTTCCTTATGCAATTAACTGGCATTCTGTTGCATGAATTTTGGAAACATAATCAGAGCTAAAACTTCACGGTCAGGCCTGGCTGACCCTGGCATGCCCAGCCGGAGCAGGCTGCTCCCAGCACACACCGCACGAGCACCGACACTGCTCACTTTCAGGGAGCGATGCAAAACAGCGCTCAGCATTGGCAGCCCCAAGGTTTGGGGAGTGGGGGTACCACGAACTCCCCTGCCTGGCAGCGGGGTGCCTGATGGGGTTGCGTCTCGGCACCCCGGGCACTTGTTGGCAGTGGCTGCTTGCTTGGCGGGGCTTGTGCACTGCTGGCTCTCTCCGTGGCTCACAGATTGTCAGAGTTTTCTGCACATCCCCATCCTGTAGGTATGTATGCGCTGTTCCTCTGCGGCCGTGGGTGTGCATATGGCTGGCTGTGTGGCAACTGTGTTGAATGCCAAAGCAGAGAGGACAATGTGTGTAGTAGCGAAGGGTGCCAGGATTCTGAGTTGCTGGAAAGCCGGGGAGAGGCAACGCCGCGCCCCACGCACCAGGCTACCAACTGCGGAGACGAGATGAGCCCGGAGGCTGCGGCGAGGGAGGCTGTGAGGGCGGCGCGGGCCAGCAAGCCGGCTCCACTGAGGATTAGTCAGTACAGTAGGGTGCGAGGAGGGAAGGGCAACCCATGGCAGAGGGGGAGCCTGTGGTGAGTGAAGCGATGCCACCCTGCCCATGGGAGCTCGGCCCAGGGTAGTGCTTGGCAGGAGGTGGCGCCGGCCACATGTCCCTGTCCCTCCGAGGCTTTCGAGGGTCCTGCTTGGGTTAATCAAACCACACCCGGTGCTTTTCTGCTGAAGCGTCCTGTTGAAGAGCTGTCTAAAGCCTTTCCCAATGTGCTGGGAGGATCAGAGCATCCCAATATTGGAGCATCTGGATGTCCTGACCCTGAACCGTGCCCTGAATTTTTCCCATGGCTGAGAGAGAGGCACCAGGCATGGAGCACGTCTGAGGAGGGACAACCCTCTCAGGCCACGTTCCCTGGAGCCCCCATCCCGTCTCTCAGCTCCGGATGCTCCCCAACCTCATTCTTCTTGAAGCACAGTACCCGCTGCAGGGTGTGGGGTTGCTTTGGCTTCACCAGGGCTGAACCAGGCAGGGGATGAGGGTGCATGTGTCGCAGGTGGCACGGCCCCATCCCAGATGCAGAACTGCTCTTCCACCTGGGCACCTGATTATTCCCACCTAGAAAAACTCCTGTTTCCTCTTCCTCCCTATAAATAGGGCCTTACAGCCACCTCACTGAGTTTCCTTCCATGGTGTCAGATGATGGCTTTAGCATAAGTGATGTTTGCTGTCCCCTCCATCTTACAACCCAGCACTGTGGGGTTTTGGAGGATGGCCGGACTGTGCCTACACGGGGTCGGATAGCAGGGAGCTGGGCAAGCAGGACACAACCAACGTGCTGGCATTGGATAAGGGGACCTGTGTCCAAACAAAGCCATGGCAGCTCCGATTTGGGATACAAAGCACATACAGAAAGTGGATCCATACGATCTACAAGCCATCAATTAATGATGGATGTAAAATTCACAGGAGGAGCCCTACGTGTTGTCCAGGGGCCACAGGCAGAGGCAGGGCTGCATGACGGGAGAGGCGTTTGCCTGCTGAGCCCCAGGTCCCACCACCTTGGCCGTGCCGTGCAGACCTGCCTGTGTCCCGTCCCTCATTCCCTGAGCGGAACGAGGGCAATGAGGCTGGTGAGGGGTCTAGAGAATACGTCTTATCAAGAGCAACTGAGGGAGCTGGGGCTGTTTCGTCTGGAGAAGAGGAGGCTGAGGGGGGATCTTATCGCTCTCTACAACTACCTGACAGGAGGCTGTAGTGGGGCAGGTGTTGGTCTCTTCTCCCAACTAACTAGCGATAGGACGAGAAGAAATGGTCTCAAGTTACACCAGGGGAGGTTTAGATTGGATATTAGGAAAAATTTCTTTACTGAAAGAGTGGTCAGGCATTGGAACAGGCTGCCCAGGGAGGTGGTGGAGTCACCATCCCTGGAGGTGTTTTAAAAGTGTGTAGATGTGGCACTTCGGGACATGGTTTAGTAGGCATGGTGTTGTTGGGTGGATGGTTGGACTTCATGATCTTAGAGGTCTTTTCCAACCTATGATTCTGTGAGTCACTCAGATTGTGAGGTTGGGTCCAGTCCTCTCCAAAACTGTTGCTGTTGAGTGTAACAGCTCTGGATGTTCCAATAGCCAATTGCTTTGCAAATCCTGCTAAATTTTAGACCTCAGCAGCTGTTTATGGCCTGATCCTGATGACCTGGAGTGAAACTGCCACCTTATTTTCCTGTGCATTGTTGCTTGTGGGGAAAACAGAAGTTTTTGACCTGTACATTTACCAGTTCTTATTTTACAGCCTACAGTTACATGCCTTTCATTTCAAGTCTGTGTGTTTCCCAGAGTCCTGCTTTGACGCTCTGGTTATGGCAGATTTTTAAGCAGTATGGTGTACAGCACTGAGGCAGGCCACACCATTTTTTTGATATAAGGGCATCACAATGTTTTCCACTCTTACTGTGCCCCACACTCACACCTCGTTTCCTTTGCACCCGACTTATTTGGTAGAATAAATTATTCTGAATTCCCCATTAACACAGTCATGCTACTAAAAGATTTAAAAGATATAAGCTGCTAAGGATGTTTATTATGTTATTATGTACAGACATTATTTTTTTTCCTTTAAATGGACTGACCCCCTTTCTTTCCTTCCTGCAGCAGTGAATTCCCGAGGTTAATTACATGCTGTGTAACAAAGGCGTTATTTCTTTTTGTGCCTCCGGTTGTGTTCCTTTTCATGGCTGGAGAAATGAGCTGGGAGAATAAAGGCTTTGCGCTGAAGTGCATTAAAGTCAGTGGGCTTTGGCTCATGCCCAGAAAGAAAAGCAGTGCACGGTTTAATTCCAGGGCAGGCTCGAGCGATTGCATTTAAGGTTTTTTTCAGCGATGATGGTGCAGCTTTTAGGTTGGATTCTCAATATTCAGCTATCAGAGGGGAAAAGCAAATTCCCCTGGAACCGGCACAGAGCCGTAACGCGCTGTCTGCCTCTCCCCAGGTGAATGGCAGCGATGGGATGTTCAAATACGAGGAGATCGTCTTGGAAAGGGTAAGTGCCCTTTACTCACCCACCGGCAGCCTTTGCAGCCTCTTCCCACTCGCCCGCCCACCAGCGCAGCCGGCACCCCCGCATCCCCGCACCAGCTGATGGGGAGAGCTCGGTCTCTGCTCCCCGCTCTCTCAGGAGGCTTTTGGGGGTGTCACGCTTGCCTTACGCACATGGCCCTGCAGCATGGGGAGAGGTGGGCTTGCCGCTGCCCCCGCTGCCGCAGACCCCTCCAGAAGGGAGGGAGGAGGGCTTCTCCCTCGCCTCCCTCGCTCACACCCTTGCCCCCACAAACCCACCAGCACAGAGCCGGGACGGGGGGTGGGCGGGGGGGAGGCTCTTGGTCACCCCCTCTGCCAGAAAATAGAGGTGCCGGGAGCTCTGCACGGACGGGCACACCCCACAACCGGGCATGGTGGGCCGATGCCTCCCCGCCACCAGACTCCCCATCACTCCCGGGTACACGGCCCGGCGATTACAAGCGGCAAGGACAGCTTTCCTAGTAAACCGTTCTGCAGCTGGGAGTTTCTACCCGAGTCTTTTCTTGTCTGTTGGCAACGCAGACCTGACAGTGTGCACCACACCGGCCGTGGCTAAAATTAAGCTCCCCCCATGGATGGGGTTTATCCAGAGGCAAGCTGGCACCGTGCAGGGCAGGGGTGGCTTTCCCCTGGCACCCAGGGAGTGGCAAGGGTGGAGGGATGGAGAAGAAGCAGGAAAAGCTGACCCCATGTTTGCTCGGAGAGGTGTGCACAGCCCTGCCGAGTGAGGATGGCCGGGGTGGGGGGCTGCTCCATGGCACACCTTGCCTCCAGCTGGCTGCCGCGCCGCGTGGCTTGGCCCTGCCACGTGGCCAGCGTCACAGGGGAAGACGCATCGCTCGTTATTCTGTTCCTCTCTGCCTTTAGTCATCTCCCTCCTCCCCTTGGCTCTGCATCACGGAGGTGGGTGGACAGAAGGTTATCTGGGGCTGCCGCCTCACCCACCGCTTCCCCGGCGTGCCTGACGAAACCAGCCCAGGGGATGCTTCCTTTTTGGGCTGAGCGCTTCTCACTCCAGGCCCAATTTAGAGGCAAACCCCTTGTTTTCAGGGATTCTTTAGAGCATCCTCTGTCCTCAGTCCACAGTAGGAGCAGGGGTGAGAGCTGGCAGGGTTGCACAGAGAGGCAGCACTCGTTGCTGCACCCATTTCAAAGCCCCAGGCAGCAATTTCCTCTCCGGCAGCGAAAAACCATGAGGAAATCTCAGTGCTTAGCAGCCAGGGCCAGCATGGACCATACCCCGGTCCTTCCCCTTCCCCTGTCCCCCAGTGGGATCCAACAGCCCTGTCTTACTGCACAAAAAGCACCTGCAGAGGGATGTGGCTTTGGGTTTATCCACCATTTATGTGTCCGCAGCAGGAGCTGCCCCTGCGTCTGCATCAACCCTGATGCCAGCTACGAAATCCCTTGAACTCCATTTCAATTTTTAACAAAATAAAAATAATCACCTCCTGGATCATTGCAAGGTTTTTTTAGCTAGCGTCAGAGCATACACTTCCATAGAAAGGCACAACGAATGGCTGGAGACCATTTTGCACAGTCTCACCTGCCTTGCTGGGGCCAGGCTGGGTCTCTGGTGACAGTAAGCAGCCTTTCTGATCTGGACACGGAGCAACCAGAATCCAGCTTAGGGGAAGGAGAGCGGCTTCAGACCTTTCACCGTCGAGTGCCTCCTCATCATGTGCCAGCCAAATTCCATCTGGCAGGAGAGCATCCAGGAGTGTTGCGTAGTGAAAGGCATGGGTGGCTCCCAGAGATGCCACGTGCTGTGTCATGAGTGGCATAAAGTCAGAGCCAGGACCTCTGCATTGCCACAAGAGCTGATGCTGAGCCAAAATTGCTGGGGAGCAGCACAAGCCCCAGCTGGCTGCTGGTGCTAGATGATCCTGGGGAGCCTGAGCTCTGGTGTGGCCCTCCTGGCCACAGGTCCCCCAGAAGGGCAGCCCTCCCCATCACCTAGAACTGAGCACTGGGGCCGTGGGCAGGCAGCAGAGTGCTTGGCCCGAGCCCATTTGTGTACGAGAGAGGCGGGCACGATAGGATGTGACTAAGTGTCAGCTCTTCCGCATGAGAAAACAAGGCGAGGAGCCATCTGATTTTCAAGGCAGAGCAAAAAAAGCAGGAATTGTCCGCTTGCATCAGGCACGGAGCTGGAAGCAGCGCCTGTGAGTGTGTCACTAATGGGGATATTGTGAGCAGGAGAGGTGTTGCAGGGCCACGGCCGCTCATCCTGGGATGCTGCCGGGATGGGGCTGGAGAGTTGGCATGGCACCTGTGTTCCCCCCTGGGCAGACTTCAGCAGGACGAAGCTCAAGTGATGCTCCAAACATGTCCAGGAGGAAGAGGAGGCAGAAGTGGAGACCCCAGTCCATCCTGATAGCCCCCTTCACCCAATCCTACAAATTTTGGCGTCAGCACTGCTGGTCACTGGGTTGGCTTCGTGCGGGGGCTGCATCAGGGGGGCAGGGGTGGGATGCTGGTGACTGGCACAAGCCCCGCTGCTCCGTGCGGGCTGCAGCATCGGTGTCTCCTCCTGGGGAGCAGCCAGCAAGGGGAGGTTTTCTCCGCCAAGGACCACCCCCTCTTCCCCCAGCTCACAGACTGCCTCAGAGTCTCTTGGTGGAGACGCGGCAGTGAGGGAGGTCCTCGGCGGCTCCCACTCTCCTGCTCCATCTGTTCGCTGCTCCGTGCTGCTGTACCAAGCCCCTCGGCTGATGAGCACCGGCCTCCCCTCCGGCCGTGCATCCCTCTGCCCCCTGAGCCGGGCACCCTGGGGCGCAACAGATGCTGTAAGGGCTCCCGTACCTTGGGCAGCCACGGCTCAGGGAGAGCTGCTTTGGGAGGGCCAGCAGCAAGCAGTGGCCTGCGGGGAAAAGACGCGGTGTTTGATTTCCCACAGGGTAACTCCGGCCTCGGCTTCAGCATAGCGGGAGGAATCGACAACCCCCACATTCCAGATGATCCAGGTATCTTCATCACCAAAATCATCCCCGGGGGAGCGGCAGCCATGGACGGCCGTCTGGGGTGAGTGTACAGGGCTGGGGGAGCAGCCCCATCACGGTGTCACCTGGCATCTCCCCAGGGACCCTCTAGGCAGCTCCTGCCCCTGTCCCCTGCCAAGGTCCCCAGCCCGCCCCAACCCTTCCCCACAGCCAGGTCCCCTCAGTGCAGGGATGGCCGCAGTGCCTTGCCACCAGCCTCCCATCTGCAGCTACCCCTCCTCCCCTCCCTGCACCAGGCTCCGGCTCCCATTCTTCCTCCTGCAGCCCAGGGTAGGATCCAGCCTTTCCCCTTCATCTCCCATCTCCATCTGGGTCGCACCGTGGGGACCAGACCCGCTGCCTCCCACTTTGGGGGGGACCCCACTCTCACCCTGGCAGGGCAGGATCTGGCCAGCTTGAGCAGCTTTCCTTCACACAAGGGTCTGCACGGCCAGCGGAGTGTGGCAGAGGTGTCCAAGGAGGGTGGCATGGGCTGGTGGTTCCCCAGGGGAGCTCAGGACCACCCTGTGCCCGCAGGGTGAACGACTGTGTGCTGCGGGTGAATGACGTGGACGTCTCCGAGGTGGTGCACAGCAAAGCCGTGGAGGCCCTGAAGGAAGCGGGCCCCGTGGTGCGGCTCGTGGTGCGCCGCCGACAGCCCCCGCCAGAGACCATCATGGAGGTCAACCTGATGAAGGGCCCCAAAGGTGAACCCCTCGCTCTGCTCACAGGACCGGGGTTTCCTGCTGCCCCACGGGACAGTGTGGGGTGACCCCTCGGTGTGGGATGTCACGGGGTGCAAGGCAGCATCATGGGGGATGTGAGGTGCAAGGTGGCACCACCACAGTGCAGGATGCCGCACAGTGCTGTGGGGCACAGGGTGTGGGACAGCCCCACAGCACAGTGGCTGGGCTGTCCCCACACAGCAGCGGGGTGGCCCATTGCCTGCCAGGTTTGGGGCAGGGTGGGAAGCCCAGTGAGGCAGAGGGGCCGTGGTGCCAGCCCGCACCTCCGTCCATCTGTCTGTCCCTCAGCCCTCACCTGCCCTCTCGCTCCCCCTCAGGCCTGGGGTTCAGCATCGCTGGGGGCATCGGGAACCAGCACATCCCCGGGGACAACAGCATCTACATCACCAAGATCATCGAGGGAGGCGCTGCCCAGAAGGACGGGCGTCTGCAGATCGGCGACCGGCTGCTCGCGGTAAGCCCCATGCCCGGCAGCGGCGTCGCAGGGCGAAGCCGGGCAGTCTCTGCCATGCCACGGTGCCAACCCCGAACCCCAGCACCCCTCCCGCCGGCAGCCCCATGCCCCTTCCCTGGGGTCCCCGCTGGGACAGTGCTGTGGGAGGGGCAGGCACAGCACCGGCTGCGGGTGGAAGGACTAAACCCACGGAGATGGGACCCTGTCTCTGGAGCTACTGCGGCACCTACCCTGCGGGAAACTGCTCCACTCCCGCGGGGCTGCATCGGCCCCTGCCCTCCTGCCTGTGGCCATCACCCAGCCCCTTCCCTCCGGCAGGTGAATAACACGAACCTGCAGGACGTGCGGCACGAGGAGGCAGTGGCTGCCCTGAAGAACACCTCCGACATGGTGTACCTGAAAGTGGCCAAGCCAGGCAACATCCACCTCAACGACATGTACGCGCCCCCCGACTACGCCAGCAGTACGTACGCCGCCGGGCGCTGGCGTGGCAGCCCGAGCACCGCAGGGCTTGTGGGGACGGAGCGTGCTGGGGCGGCGGGCGATGCTGGGCTGGTCTCCACATCTGCTTTGTGGATGGATTTCTGCTCCTGATGCCCTTCTCCTCCCCTGCAGCCTTCTCAGCCTTGGCTGACAACCACATAAGCCATAACTCCAGTCTGGGCTACCTGGGCAGTGTTGAGAACAAGCCTGCCTACCCCGTCCCTCCCCAGGTGACCCCCTCCCGGTACTCGCCCATCCCTCGGCACATGATCGGGGAGGAGGACTTCACCAGGTGAGTGCCGGGCATGAGCATCCCTAATCCCTGCTCCTCCTTCCCTCTCTTTCCCTCCCTGGCTGCTTGACCTCGTCCCTGCTGCTGGTGCAGAGCCTCGGCCGAAAGCCCATTTGTGGCTGCGTGGTGCAAAGCCTGGGGCCTCCGCAGTGAGCTCCGCGCTCACCCTGCTGAGACCAGCCCTGCTGTGTCGCTCCCTCGCTCACTGCATCCCCCCCTTCACTGTTCCCCCTCCTCCTCCTCGAGGCTTACGTGTCTGCATTTCGGCTTCATTCTCTTACTTGGTTTACAATACTGGAAACACGAGGTGTTCCGTGCCATCCGGTGCTGGCAGCGCTGCAGGCTCCCAGGCTGCCAGCCGGCTGTCCCTGAGCGGAGCTGTGCTGGCAGTGAGGGGCCGGGGCACAGCTCTGGGTACAAGTAGGGGTCCTCCTCCCACACTCCTCGAGCCCAGCATCCCAAACCACCTGCACCCGGGTGCCGTTTCACCCGCTGCCAGCCCCGGGCTCGACAGCCTCTGGCACAGCTCTGGCACGGCCCCCTTTTCCCCGCTTGCATTATTTACGCTGCACAAGCAGGTTTGTTTCCTGAACCCAGGAAATAAAGAGGAACACAAAGTAGATGTTGCTCTGAGCTTAAACATGGTGTAAAACTTCTCCAAAGCCTCATGCTGAGGATGGGAGAGTGAGACCTGGCTGGTCCTGCTCTGCTTGCCCGGGCTCATAGCTTTCCCTCTGCTTGCAGCAGCCTTGGGGCCAGTGCTGAGCCTGCTCTGGATTTTGGTATCCCCAGGGCTGTAGGGCTGAGGCTGTATTCTCAGGGCTGACACTCGGGTTAGGCTTAGGGCTGGCTCTGCGGTTAGGAGCAAGGTTGCAGGCTGGTTTCGGTGTTGCGTTTGCAGTGGAAGATGCCGTAGCCTCTGCTGGGATTGTCCCATTCTGCAGGGCGCTGGCAGATGCTGGAGCGGGAGACCCTGACTTGCCGTCTGGCATCAGGTCTGCTGTCCTCCTGGAGAGTGGCTGCACTCACCTTTGTCATGGGGATTTCTCACTTCTTGGTGCTCAGCCACAGCCGGGTGCCTCTGCCCCATCTCTCCTGCCTGGTCTTGGCACCAGTGATGCTGTTTCTACAGCCCGTTCCCGGCGCTGCGTCCTCACCAGGTATAGCAACTCCTGTGCTGCTGGGGCACCGGGGAATGGTGCCACACTCAGGAGCAGTGCTTTCTGCCATTGCATTGCACTGCCGAAGCGACTGAGTCCCAGTGCTCGGAAAACGCACCATCTGTCTCTCACCAGGGACCCCGGTCCCACCAGGGTGTCCCTTCCTCCACATGTCCTTATTTGTGGGCCAGAGAGTGGAGAGAGCAGCCCAGCCTGGGCTGGACACAGCCCAGTGGCAACGGCTCGGTGTGGCTCAGCAGTGGCTCAGCGATGGCTCGGCGATGGCTCGGCATGGCTCGGCGATGGCTCGGCATGGCTTGGCAGTGGCTCGGCAGTGGCTCGGCGATGGCTCGGCGATGGCTCAGCGATGGCTCAGCGATGGCTCGGCATGGCTCGGCGATAGCTCGGCATGGCTTGGCAGTGGCTCGGCAGTGGCTCAGCGATGGCTCAGCGATGGCTCGGCGATGGGTCGGTGATGGCTCAGCGATGGCTCGGCATGGCTCGGCGATGGCTCGGCATGGCTTGGCAGTGGCTCGGCAGTGGCTCGGCGATGGCTCGGCGATGGCTCAGCGATGGCTCGGCATGGCTTGGCAGTGGCTCAGCAGTGGCTCGGCGATGGCTTGGCAGTGGTCCTGGTGCAGCACGTGCCGGTGGCCACTAGAGGATGGTGCTGCCTTGCAGAGGCCCCGCTTCAGACAGGCTGGCACCGCTCGGCCACTGTCCCCAGCCTCCGCTCCCAGCCAGACTGGCAGCCTTCGTGGGCTCACCAGCTCCCTCATCCACGCCAGGGCAGCGCTGATAACCTCATGTGCATCACTGACCTCCCCCAGGACAGCTTCGTTGCTGCGGGTCTGTCAGCTCATGCGTCACCCAGATTGTGCACTGGGACCAGCAGGGTCCAAATGTGTCTTACTGGTGTGGGGAGAGGCAGCGACTCCCCTGAAAAAGCAGCTGTCTCCCAGGAGGCTCCTGCCAGCCATTCCCCAGGAGAGCAGTCCTGGCCTGGCTCCAGTATCAAGCCTCTTCCCCTCCCGTGGGCACAAGTGCTGCTGCAGGCATGGACGTGGCTCCAGTGACCCTGGAGTCCTGCAGCACCCAGGGCCAGGGACCAGAGCGTTTTCCAGTGAGCTCCACCACTGCAACCCAGACCCAGCACAGCCCCACAGGATCCCCACCGTCGCTCTGTGCCGAGGTCCCAGTGTTGACGCTGCAACGTCCAGCGTGGGATCTGCCTGCAGGATCCATGTCCTGCCTTCTGGGGCGAGGATGGAAGCAGAGAATGCCTGTCGTGACTGAGACCTGAGGCGTACCTGTCTGGGGCTTCGTTTCCTCTCCTTGGTTCCTGTAGTGTCTCTCTGCCTTCCGCCAAACCATCTGGTCCTCATGGGCACTAGGGATGCCTTCCACCGGGCCAAGTTGTGGTGGTGGTTCCTGCAGTCTGCTTGGGCAGCAGCAGAATCCAAGGGGCAGAGCATGTTCATCAGCTGCTTGGAGGCAGGGTTTGTAGACCCAGAAGTCTGACCTACTTCTTCCCCTGGGAGAGCTCTAGCCCCAGGCACAGCTTTGCTGCAGAGGGACTGATGGCTGCAGCCCTCCCTGCCACCTCACAACCACCCTTGAGCCAAGCACTGGTGGCATCCTGAGGACTTGGGGTTGAGCCTCTTTTGACCCCAATGGCATTTCCCTGGTCTTTCCCTGGTCTCCTCCTGGTCCCAGTGCATCCCAGCCCCGCGCTACGGCCCAGCCGAGTCCTGAGCCCCGCTTAGCTTGGAGCTCAAAACACATCCAAAGGCCATAAGGATAAAGCAAGTATTTTCTGGAGATCACAAGGTAGATTCAACCTCTGCCCCATCAGAAATGCATAGCGGGAGTTACGCCTCTGCCACACCTCTGCTTTCGAAGGCGAGGGGCTGCGGCGATGCATGGGGTGTGCGGAGCTGCAGGCGTGGGGAGCCAGGCTGCAAATTTGCGCTCGCATGGGTGCTCCCATCAGGGCCGTGCTGTCCGTGCCTACAGGGGCAAGAAGGAGTTAAGTCTGTAGGGTCTAGCAGAGTGAAGGCTTCGTCCTTTCAGCACTTCCATAAAAAACCCTGCCTGTGGATTGGGGAAGCCACCGGCCCCACAGCCAGCAAGAGGCAGACAGGCAGCGTGGGGCGGCCGTGGCGCGGAGCATTCAGAACATTCCTGTCCCTCGTGCCTCTCAGCCGGCGGTGCCAGCAGAGCCTGCCACGCCGCAATGTTCACCGTCAATGTCTCGTCGTCCATGTCCTACAGGGGACAGCCATCTCTGTCCTCTCCCAGGCAGCAGGGAGGCCACAGGAGCAATTGTGACCAGAGGTAGGGGACCGGGATGCTGCTGTGCCTGGTGGGAGGCGCGGGGACGGGGAGAGGAGCGGCTGGGAGAGCTGGGAGGGTTGGGCTGTGCTGAGCCTGGGGTCTGGGCAGGGCAGGAGCCCACCAAGACCTTGCAAGGTGTCCTGTGCTTCTGCCTGTCCATCTTCTGCTCCTATTGCTCCTTACAAGGTGGTTGCCTGGAGCTAAGTGACATTCAGCCCATCGGGGCTTCCCCAAGGGGAAGGATGGTGGGAGACTTTTCCTAGGGTGCTGGCACATGTCCCTGGAGGTAAATGCTGCCTCCTGCACCTGTGAAAGCACCAAAACCTTCCCCCATTTGCCCAGGTGACAGCAGTGATGCTCCAGCCTGGTTCAGGGGGCTGAAAAAGATGTTTTCTTACAAGAGTGGCTTGGGATCATGCTGCCAGGATGCAGGGCTTGGTATTGCCTACATAGCCAAACTTTATTCCCCTGGGTCCCCCGCTGCTCATGCTTCCTGAGCCCTGCTCCTTCCCCAGCTGTCGCTCAGCCGGCCCCCCTGGTGTCCCACGGTCCCCTTAGCACAAGTCTGCTGGCATTTTAGGATCCGGTGCCATGCCTGGCGCTCCAGCATCTCTCCTACCACACCCCAGAGATCTCCCTCTGCTGCCTGGCAGGCACGGGGTTGATCAGGGTGCCGAGCTCAGTGGCAGGTCCTCGGTCCCTGCGGGACTCACCGGAGCGCCCAGGATCCAGCTGGTCGCCGCAGCGGATGCGCTGATGGTCTCCAGTGTCCTGTTGGCTGACAGTCACTGCCAGCCTGTGCTAACGGTCTGGCGTCATTTATTCCTTCTTATTTTAATCCAGCCCTTGAGCTGGGAGCTGCCATTGTTCCCAGCAGACTTGGGTTTTTTTCCCAGACAAAAAGTTTGCGATGCCAGGCAGTCTGTTCTGCCTTTGCCTGCCTATTGTTTGAGCTGTGAAAGGATTAAGTCATCATCGAAAAATTTAGGACTTGTGTTGAGCCGCGCAGGGCCTGCGCTGTGGGGGTGTGCAGGGCTGCAGGCACGCTTGCCGTGCTGCACCGGTGCGGAGGGGCTTGATCCCTCTGTCCCGGCACGGCAACGCTGTCCTCGATGCCCAGGCTCGCGGCACCCGGTGTCACCTCGCAGTCCGATGTTTCTGCATGTGATTTCATGGCAGACGCTCTGTGTCCGTCCGTGCTCTGTCTTGTGTCGCTCGTGCAACTGCCCGCACCTCTCCCGGTTTACCAGCCTCCTCGGTGCCGCAGCTGCCATGCCAGGTCACGCTCAGGGGGACTGCAGCCCCGCCAGCGTGCCGGGAAGCCCAGGCACAGCCGACCCTGTCCCCAGCTTCGCTGCTCCTCACCCTAATGTCACCCTGTCCCGTGTCTGTCCTTCCAGGGAGCCCCGGAAAATCATCCTGCACAAAGGCTCCACCGGCCTGGGCTTCAACATCGTCGGCGGGGAAGATGGCGAGGGGATCTTTGTGTCCTTCATCCTGGCCGGAGGCCCTGCCGACCTCAGCGGGGAGCTGCGGAGGGGAGACCGCATCCTCTCGGTGAGTGGGCGGGGGCCCGCTGCCCCTCCACGGGCTCCCGCCACCCCGGGTGGGTGCTCGCAGGCCGCCTGTTCCCGGCCACCAGGGAGGCGGTTCGGCAGGGCCCACCCGCGCCTAGAACGGGAGCAGCAGCCTGCCCGGGGCCTGTCCTGCGGTGCGGCCGGGAGCGGGTACCGGGGCTGCCGGTACTAGAGGTGCCGGTCCTGGGGGCACAGGGACTCGGTGGCGACGCACTGCGAGCGTGGGCACCACGGGTCCCGGTGCAGCGGCGGCGGTGCCGAGGGCCGGGGCCGGGGCGGACGCGGTCGGTGCGAGTCCCGGTCGGTCCGGCCCAGCGGAGCCGCTCTGTCCCGGCAGGTGAACGGCGTCAACCTCCGCAACGCCACCCACGAGCAGGCGGCGGCGGCGCTGAAGCGGGCGGGCCAGACGGTGACCATCGTCGCGCAGTACCGGCCCGAAGGTACCGGCACCGGGCACCGGGGGCGGGGCGCTGCATGCAGATGAGCGGGCGCGGCGGCGGCTGGCGCGCGGATCGGGAGGCCGGCGCCGATTGGTCGGCGCGGCGGGGGGGGGCGGGGCGGCGGCGTCCCGCCGGCGGTGCCTGCGCGGCTTTGTGTGCGGGCCGGGCGGCTGCGGGGCTGCTGCCGGGGGGCCCTGCCGACCCCGCCGGCTTGCAGGTGAGCGGGGCTCTGCCGGCCGCCGCTCCGGGCCTGGCCGGCGGGGCCGCGCCGGGAGGGGACTCGTCTGCGCTAGGGGGGGAGGGGGGAGGGGGTCGCCCGTTCGCCGGAGGGCGTCGCCGCGAGGCCCCGCTTCGTAGGGTCCTGTGGGCCTCGCCGGGGGGGCCCGGGACCGAGGGGCTGCTCCGGCGGGGTCACGGGGGGCGGCTCCCTTCCCCCCGCAGCGCGGTGGGCTCCGGGGGCCTCTGCGGCCACCGGGCCGGCGGGGCTGGAACCGGGGCCTCGTCACCGGGTGGGGGCTCGTCCCCGGCTCCGAGCATCCCGCCCGCCGCTCCGCCCCGCCGGCTGCCTTTCGCTAGCGCGGGCCTTCCCTCCCCTCGGCGAAGGTGCCGGGGGCCGGTGGTCCCGCCTGGGGTGGGAGGGCCGTGCGTGGGGCACTGCCTGCCCGCACCCTCGCCGGGCTGGCAGGGCTGAGGGCTGGCAGAGCCGGCGCTGGGGGGGACGTCCCGCCGGGACGGAGCGGGTGGGGGCCGGGGGCCGCTGCCGTGCCCTGAGCGGCACCGTGCCGGGATGCCGCAGCTCCCGTCCCCTGGTGAAGGTGACTCTCGTGGGCCCCGCTGGTTGCCCCCCAGCACCCCCTGTCCTCTCCGTCGAGGCCAGCGTGCCGCCCCTCGCCTGGTGCCTCCTCGGTGCCCTGCGGGTCCCTGTCCCCGACGGTCCTCCCACCCGTGGCAGAGGCCACTGGGACGGGGAGCTGTCAGTGCTGCTCAGGGGCGTGCTGTGGGCGTGGGGTTTGTTTGTTTTGGCTTTTTTTTTTTTTCTTTTCTTTCTTTCTTTATTTCCAGGAAGCGCTTAATGTTCTTGTATTTCTGGCTCCCTTTGCCCCTTGAAATCTGGCAAAGACGCCAGTGAAGAGTGGTTCCTAAATGTCAAACAGGACAGAATGTTTTGAAACCCCTTTAGACCAAGGCTGAAATGTCAGTGCTTTGCAGCTGGTGGCTTTCCGCCTCTGCAGTGGCTCCCAGCGCGTGCTGGCAGCAGCACCTGGGCTGGGCTGGGCTGTCCCGGGAAGCGGTGCTGCTGCTGCGAAGCGCAGGCTGTTGTACCTTGGGAGCTGACCTCAGCGCTCCGGAGGCTGGAAGGCCTGGGAGCCAAGGAGCGAGGTCTCCCTGGCCTGTGCCCCAGGTGTGGCTGAGGCTGGGTCCCCTCGAGGGCATGTGTGCTCCCAAATGTTTGCCTCTTCTGTGTGCATCATGGCCGTGGGAAGAGCGGGAGAGCTGGATCGTAGGATGCCCAAAGGAGGAGACGCTGGTGGAAAGGGGCTTAGAGAAGTTCCTCCCCACTAGCAAAGGCGGACGATGGTACCTGCCTGTCATACGTAGGGCTTGCCCGTGGGGTGCTGGGTGCATGCACGCGTGCTCTACGTGTGACCTTGCTGGGGCTCCAAGGGAGCAGAGAGGCTGCTTGCGCAGGTCTCATGGGACGAGGTGCCCTTCTTGTGGGGTCCTGCCAGGCGCTGGGGGTGGGAAGAGGCAAAGACAAAACTGGGGAAGGATAGGAGCAGGAGCTGACATCCTGCCTTTCTTCTGAGCACCTGAGCCTGACGTCGAGGAGGAGGCGGCGGCTGCTCCCTGTGATGGTGCCGCTGAGCTGTTTGTGAGGTCTCTCCGCTTTGAGCACTTCTCCCCCTGACCTTTGCCTGCTGTTATCTCCAGCACTTGAGTTTGGCAATTGCTCCTCCTCACACCCCATGTAACAAAGCCTTGATATTCCTCACCTGAGAATATAAAAATGCGCATGACCGCATTTCTCTGAGCTGGCCGCTCAAAGGGAAGTGCCAGGGCCACGTGATGACTTCTTTTAAAAGCCTGCAAGCTTTCCCCATAGCCATGCTCCCCTCCGCTCACCTGGGCCTGCAGCACGTGTGCCCTGTGCGGGGAGGTGTCAGTACTTTAACCCCACAGCTGGAAGGTGCGTGGGGTCAGGGCAGTAAAGTGCTGGGCTGGAGGGGAAGGATGGAGCTGGAGGTGGGTTTTGCAGGTCGCTGGGCTGGAGCCTGTGGCCAAATATGCCTTGGTTCTGCTGATGATCCGGCGGAGCCAGTCTGGCCCCAGGCGGTGGGTTTGCGTGTTGGAGAGAGCAGGGCACGTGCACGAGGCTTGGAGCTTGCTTGGCAGCTCCCCTCTACCAGCACCTTCTCCTCTGGCGCTGTCTCCCGGTGCCCAGAAGTCGACAGCGGGCCTGCCGTCTTGTCAGCTCCGCTGGGTGTATTTGCAGCTGCACCGCACCAGTGTGTGCCGGTGCTGTGGACCCTCGGTGCTGGCATGCGATCCCTGCCTGACCTTAATGGCCTGTGACCTGTGCGCGCTCGGGCGTGCAGGGCCGTGTCCTTCTCCCGGTGGCGAGCTCACCCTGCGGAGCAGGATCGGGCCCCACTCCAGGGGCACCCGCGCCCTGGGAAGGGAGGAGCAGCGGGAGGGTGGAGCGGTGTTTTTAGCGAGTTGCTGAGTGGGAACAGCAAACGTCCTGCCCCTCGTGGCACTTGCGGCAAGAGGCGCAGGGTCACCTGTTGCATATTTTTCAGTTTTGATAAGTGTGTCCTGAACGTATCCGGCACCTGGGTCCCATGGGAATGTCGGGGAGGTGGGGAGTGGCCGTGGCTCACCTCCCTGCTGTGGGCAAGCTTTCTGGGTGAGTTTCAGCTGCGCGGGAGATCTCCTTCCAGGATGCGGAGGCAAAATGTCTGTGAGCCAGGGAGCAAAGGCAGGAGCGGTGCTTGCTGGGGGCTATTTGCCAGTAGTTGTCTAGGAGGCTGCTCCAGTGCGCAGACAAGGGGGGGGCTGGTGGCAGTGAGAGCATCCCGTGCCTACTCCTGGGGTAACCTTGCCTCCCTTGTGCTGGGAGGGAGGTGGCAGGCTGGCTTTTGGTGCTGGCTGCTCCTCTGCCCTGTACCCTCCGGCAGCTGGAGTGAGCATGGGTCAGTGGCTCCTTGGGAGATCCTTCCGAGGACGGGACTGCACTTGCTTTCGGGGGTATAAAGCCAGAGCGGCGCCTGTGTCCTTCTTCAGTTTGCTGCGTCTAGCCTGGCTTGTGCTGCTTGTCATGCTGGTGGGCTTTTCTCAGCCCCTGCGAGCAGTGTGGCCGCTCCAGCAAAACTTGGAAAGTCCCTTTGCATGGGTGCCTCGTCTGAGGCGGGGGCGTTTGAGAGCTCTGCCCTTGGGTTGCATGCAGGGGACACGGTTGCTGGTAGGGTGGTGGCACCCAAAGGTTGCCCTCCCAACATCCCCACCCTGATGCCAGTGGTGGTTAAACCTGCTTTTGCCCTTCGCTGCCTGCCCGATCCCGAGCGGTGTGTCCTCCACGCCGGGCTTCTCGTGGAGTAGGGTGTTGCGGGAGTGATATGGGCCCGTGTGGCAGGGAGCAGTGGTCCTCTCAGTGCAGGGTGTGCAGAGGATCTGTGCCCCCAGTGGGGTTTGGGGTGATTTGGCTGGGGACGGGGGTTGTAGCACCCAGCTCAGCAGCTTTCTGGGGGAAATAGCTCTTCTGCCCCAAAGAGCGTTTACGGAGCAGCTGTACCTGCTTCTGACGCTGGGACGTAAGAGCTCATGGGCATCCTGGAGCAGCACGAGCTGTGCCGCAGATGCTGTGGTCCGCTCCAGTGTGGGAGGAGAGGTGCGGAGCGGAAGGAAGCTTACCTCCCTCTGCACGGAGCTCCATGGAACTCTGGTGCAGGTCGGCAAGCGCGAAAGAGCTGCTTTGGTGTCAGATTTCAGTTTTCTTATAAAATAAGACTTTCCCACTCCTGGCTGCTGCTGCATTTCCCTCTGCTCGCGGGAAGGTGGGGGGGGTGTTGGGTGCCGCTCGGCATGGGGCAGCCGGGGTCGGTGGGGGTCTGGTGACCTCCGCGTTAAGTGGCTGACCCTGCCCAGCGTGTGACACCTCTTGATGTCCCATGGCAGGGGAGGGGGCTCCATGTGGAGCTTCTGTGTGCCGCTTGGCGGGTTTTGTGTGTATCACCTTTTTTTCAGTCTTTAAGTAAAAAACCATCTTTGGCAGCTGGATGTGGGAGGGGGATGCCCAGGCGTGTGGCTGGAGAGCCGGGAAATGCCGAGCTACAGCTGCATAACCCCAGCCCTGCGTGCGTCCGCACCGAGAGTCGCCTCTCCCCCCGAATGGGGCAGCCCGCAGCGCGTTTCTTAGCCATGTGTTGTTCCCGCTGCCCCTGTACGACGCAGCTCTGAGGGCCAGGCGCAGCCGGCACGATCCCCTGCACTGCTGGGCTCTGCTCTGCAGCGAGTGCCTGCCTCCGCTGCTGAGCTGCTGTGCTCTGGTTCACAAAAAAATCCCAACCCAAACCACGTGCAGTCTGCTGGGTTGTGGAGAAGGCTTTCTAGGCAAGTCTACCAGCAGAGATGAGACTGGTTCCCTCTCGCTGGGACGCAGGGATGTAGCTGTGGGGTGTGCTCAGAGGACAAAATCAAGGGTTCCAGGTGAGAACTGCTGGGGTGGGCTGTTGTGGTGCTGGCAGCTTGCCATGGTGCCGCAGTTGCTTGCCGCCTGGCAAACCTTCCCTGGTCGGCCCTGAGTAAGCAGGGCCGGTGCCTCCACCCTCTGCTTGCCGGCCCGACCTTTACCCCCGGCTGAAGGTCGGGCTGGCGCGGTGGCAGGTGCTGGCGCGGTGGCCGGTGCCGTCCGGCTGCCCGGCAGGGAGGTAGCAGCAGCTTCTGGAGGGTCCCCCGCTCCTCCTGTGGGTCTCTGCTGCCAGGACGTAGGAGCGAGAGGTGAATTCCTCCTCCCCGCTCCCCTTCCGTGGGCGGGGGCCGTGCTTCGCCTTCCCTTTCCCCAGGCCTGCTGGGGAGTGGAGGGTGGGGACCTGCACTCGCGCCTTGCTGCGCTGGCCAGGGTGCGGTGGTCTCCTGGAGGGGTCTCTTTCTCTGCGCTGCAGGTCAGCGGCTTGCTGAGCCCTGCCCGGCCGGTCCCTTGCTGAGCTGCAGCGTGGTAGCAGTGGAGGTCTCGGCAGCCCTTGCCCAAGCTGCCGGTGTGGGGATTTGGGGTGGGCTTGGGAGCAGCTGGTGCCCTGCCTGCTCCAGATGCCCTGCTTGGACTGCCACAGGGTGCTGCAGCCTCTTTGGCTTCACCCTCCCTCGTGTGCAGGGATGGACGGGCTCACGGGCAAGATGCCCCACGGACAGGCCTCTCCCAGCCAGTTGCGCCCTGCCCGGGGCAGCCCCTGCCTGCACTGACCACCTCTCTCCCTGCAGAGTACAGCCGCTTCGAGTCAAAGATCCATGACCTGAGAGAGCAGATGATGAACAGCAGCATGAGCTCCGGCTCTGGCTCGCTCCGGACAAGCGAGAAGAGATCTCTCTATGTCCGGTAAGGCTGAGACCCCCTGCCTGCCCCCTTGCTCCGGGAGCCGCAGGCAGGTGGGGTGGGTGTATCCCCACAGTATGGGATGCGGGGTGTTTGGGAGGCCAGGGAAGCGAGCGTGACATCCCGAAGCACAGGGGGTGCAGCAGGGAGAGCGGTAATTTCACACGGGTTCACCAGGGCTGGGTGTTCTGCACGCGGGTGCATGTGAGGGCTGCTCTGCTGTGGAAAGCGCTGATGTCTCCATAGAGCCCTGGGCAGGTGCTGGTCAGGCCGACCCACTGGGGACCACTGGGAAGTGGGGAAATGCCGGGCATTCAGCGCCGCTTCTGCCCCGGGCAGCTCAGGGGACTGTTCAGGGCTCTCACTGAACTGCTCCCTGCTAACAGGCTTCTCCCTGTCTCCTCCTGCCATTCCTGTGTGAGACCTGGCTGGAGGGGAGATGAGCTCTTAAGAGGATTATTGCTCTGAGCCCTTCGTGCACTTTTGGTCCGGAGCCAGGCACAGGGCAGGCAGGGGTTAAGCAGCCACGCAGCTCTAACTGCTGCCAGTCCTGCACTGCCAGGGCAGCCTCTGCTCGCTGCCTGCCTCCTGCCACCTCCTGCCTGCCATAGCGTGAGTGGGGTGACAGCTAATGAGTAATTTTAACTTTGTAATTAAAATAATCCTGTAGATCCTCGCCCTGCACAGCCTGTTGCCGGTGAGGGCTCGCAGGAGCAGGGGATGCTTCTGTGGAAGAATGACAAGGGCCAAGGCTGCATCAGCCTCAGCCTGCATCCCCCACTGCATGGCTGCTCCATGCAGAGGGGTTTTAGGCTCTTGCTGGACCCAGTGCAAGCCTGGCCTGGCAGGAGGGCAGAGCTGCAGCTCTGGGTTCCTGCAGGTCACGCTTTCCCGTGAGGCTCTGCAGGCATCTTGCTCGATTTAGCATCTCGGGGCTCTGTGCTGGGGGTGTGCAACAAGCTGGGCACTGTGTTGAATAAACATCATCTTGCTAGTCCTGCCCTCGCTCCCCTGCTGTCCCATGGACACTCTCGTGGGTGGAGCAGGGTTTAGGCTAGGTCCAGCTTGAGTTGAGCCTGTGAGTCTCCTGTTCCCTGCCTGGATAGGTGCTGCACATAATGGGGCATGTCTGTGAGCCAGAGAGCTCCCCGCTGCCTCCGGGCTGCTTGTAGCATCTCTCATCTTTTGATGCATCCCTCTATGTGGCTTTGGTGGCCTCCACAGTTCTGTGTCCCCTCACATGCACCTAGGTGGCTTCAGACAGGAGCTGGGCAGCACCTTGCTGAGAGGGTGGTCCCAGGGGAGAGCTTTCTCCCCAACCCTCCAGCTCGGGTGGCCGCGCACCCCACAAATGTGCTTGCAAGAGCTGCCGGGCTGCCCCAGCCCTTCTGGGTGGGGTGGTTTCGAGCACAGTTTACCCGAAACCAGCTGAGCTGCTGCGCTGCGGACAGGACATCAATTACAGGACTCGCTACCCAACTGCTTGAGTCAGCCCCGTGAGGCTGCATTGCACCCCATGTGCTGTCAGCGGGGCTGGAGCCGGGCACCCCAGTGCCTGCCAGAGCTGATCTGGGGGTGCTGGCGCTCACCTCGTGTTTTGGAGCTGCGGCTGCGCGGCGTGGGCAGGGGTGAGGCAGGGCAAAGTCCACCGGCACTGGGGCTGTGCCGGGCAGGGATGGGGGACAGGCGGGCGTTGTGCCTGGGCACAGGGAGGAGGCCATGCCGAGTCCCTGGCAACGCTGCCCTGCCCTCCAGCCAAGCCATCTGCTCCCCTGGCTGCTCCTGCCGTGTGCCACGACCTGGCTCGGGCACAGAGCGGAGCGGCCACGCTGCCGTCTGGCCCTGCACGCTTGTGTGCCCCAGGGGGTGGTCTCCAGGAGCATCGCGCCGTGGGGACACCCGTGCCTCCTGCCCCTGCGTTGCGGGTGTCTGGCCCTTGCAGCAGGCTTGCTGTGCGTGGGTCGCGGGTGGCTGCTGCGGGAGGAGGCAGGGAGCCGTGGGGCCAGGGCTGGGTGCGGGCTGTGGGCAGGGCACCCCGCAGCTTGCTGGGCTCGGGAACCGGCCTGACCAGTTCCCCGGGGCCTTGGCTCGCGCCTTGCTCCTGACATGGCCTCGCAGGGGCCTGCTGGCCACAAGCAGCCTTATCTTTGGGTCAGGCACTGCCTGCAAGGGTTGATTGCCTCCGGCCAAAGAGCCCTGTGGTGCTTTGCTGGCAGCTCCAGCGTGCCAGGGGCCACGCTTGGGTGCAGAGGGGCCGAGCACGAGAGCTGCCCCAGCCCTGAGCAGGCTGGGCAAGGGGGGTGACCTGGTGGTTGGATGTGCCTGGATGTGTAGTGCTGCGTTGGGTCTCATCCCAAAGAGTTCTCCCCCAGCTGCAGGGCAGCCCTTCTTCTCCTCGCCATTTGAGACCGGCTGCCTTGAGCCAGTCCCAAGTGACCCAAAAGGTTTTGCCGCCCGGCACTTCGCCGGCAGCGCTGGAGCAGGGATCTGGCTGAAGAAGGGCCCTCCCAGCTCTGCTGCTCCACGGGGACCTGCTGCATGGTCCCTCGGCCCTCCTGCTTGCACCCTGTGCTGTCAGACCACTGCAGAAGCCCCCACAGTGGACAGGAGTGATGAGCAGGGCAGAGGGTTGAGGGAGGCTCGTTAGCATCAGGATGCAGCCAGAAGCCAGCTGATGTTTGCTGTGTCTGGGCTCGTGTCGGTCTGGGGGGTGAGCAGGGCCGATGTCCCCAGAGCGAACGCAGGGATTGTGCTGCTGGCAGCCGTGCTTTTGGTGACTGTTCCCTTGGTTTGCAAAGTTTGTTGCTTGGTTTGATACCGCAGCAGACACGGTTTGAGATCTGACATTAGTAGAACGAGTTGCACATGAAGCCACTGAAAGCAGCTTGTGGGTATGGTCTGCAGTGCTGTGTGTGACAAAGTGTGCACAGGAAAGGTATCGGTGCTCCTCTAGTTTAAAAAAAAAAAAAAGAAAAAAGCTTTTCTGTAGCTGGTTAGTTTAATATTGAAGATAATTTTAAACTAAATAAACTGTTCTCAGGGGAAGTATTAGGAGTCTGAAAAGGATCAGATGTGGAAACAGATGCATTCCTAACTCGTAGGCTCTGGACTGAGGTACACCTGTATGTAAAGAACGCGCGTGCTCAGAGCTCCCTGCGGTCTCTGCCTGTGACAGCCCACCAGCAGCGGGGTCTGAGGTTCCCCGTCCCGCTCCTTGGCCCCGCAGCCGCTGGGGAGGGGAGGCGGGGAGCAGCCCCGCACCCTGGCTCCCCGCTGCCCTCCTGCACACTGCTGCTTTCTTGAGGCCGCGTCAGCATCCCCTGCTCGCTAACCACAACGGCCTTCAGTGCGTCTGTGGTTCGCCTGCCTCTCGCAGCTAACGTCAGGAGCGAGTTGCGTTGGTCCAGCACTGTTATTCCTGCCTTGCACGCTTCGAGGCTTGTGCTGAGCCCGCCGGCAGGACAGGTGTGCTGGTGGCTGCACGGTGCCGCTTGCCTCGGCAGGAGGCTTCCCCAGAGTCTGGGTTTAAATCCTTTAAGGTATGAAGGTGGCAGTGCCCCGGGAGGTCAGCAGTGCTGCTGCCCTTACTGCCTGGCTGTGCTCAGGGAAGGCATCGTTCCTCTCTCTGCTCCTCCGCAGAGCCCTCTTTGACTACGACCGGACCCGGGACAGTTGCTTGCCCAGCCAGGGGCTCAGCTTCTCCTACGGGGACATCCTGCACGTCATCAACGCCTCCGATGATGAGTGGTGGCAAGCTAGGCTTGTCACGCCCCACGGCGAGAGTGAGCAGATCGGGGTCATCCCCAGCAAGAAAAGGTGAGCGTCCATCAGCAGGAGCTGTCACACGTGGTGCCTCCTGGAGGTCGCCAGCCTCCGCGAGCCCTGCAGCCCTCAGGGGTCTACACCGGGTGGGATCTCCTTGTGGTCCCAGCCCACCTGCCTGTCCGTGGCTGTACAGCATGAAGGGCAGCCCGGTTGCAAGCTGGGCTGTGTGCAGGTCTCCCTGGGGAGATGTTCTCCAAAGCTGGGTGAGACTCTGAGTGAGGAGAGGAGCACCCAGCCCCCTCTGTGGTCCCCGTGGGGATGGAGAGCTGGTGTTAGCCAATCTGGGGCTCCAAGCGAGAGCAGAGTCACAGCAGTGACTGTGGGCTGCTCCTTGTGTCTTCTCACAACTTGTGCAGCTCTGTGAGCCGGGTCCCGTAAGATGGGAAGTCACAGGCAGCAGAGGAACTGGCTGCCGCTGCCTTCAGGTCTGCAGAGTGAGCCCTATCTCTGTCCTCCATCCCTCCCCTCCTGGGAAGACTGGCTTGTCCCTGTCCTGCTCCTGCAGATGCTGGCCTTGGCCAGACCCTGGGCAGGCGGCTTCATTTCTGTCCCTCTCTGGGAAGGAGCTTCCCTTTGCCATCAGGACCACCACCCAAGGGTGCACGGAGAGCACATTCATGGGACTAGCAGCTCTTTCTCCCCTTTAACTTCTGATCAGGGTGGAAAAGAAGGAGAGAGCACGGTTGAAAACGGTGAAGTTCCACGCCAGAACTGGCATGATTGAGTCCAACAGGGTAAGTGCCAAGCTGGGGCTCAGGTGGGCACCCAGAGCTGGTAGCTAGCAGGGCAGATGAGTCCCAGCAGCCAGAGTTCCAGGTGGGGTGGCTGGAGCAGTCCCAAAGCAAAGAGCAGCGCAACTGGACCTACCCCAGGCCTGCATCTGCTCAGCACGAATCCTCTGTGACTGTCCAGGAGGTGAGCAGAGGAGCCCAGGGTGGTGCAGAAGCACTGGGGAAGGACCCATGGTTGGTATGGTGGGGGAGCAGAGCCTGTCCCACCACAGCCTGTGGCTGGGAGCTGACTGCAGGCAGCTCATGCAGGTGAAGGTAGTTGCCCTCACCCCTTGTGCAGAGTGCTTAGCGAGTGAGCAAGGAAGGGAGAACAGCCTGGCTACCCCTGCAGTGCTGCTGATTTGCCCCATCAGCTTCCCAGCATCCCTACCACATGTTTTTCTCCATGCTTAATTTTTTTCCTGCATTACAGTTTTCATGTAATCTCCATGATTTCATTTGGGGGTAACTGTCTTGACACAGCTCCTCATTGTCTCTTCATTTTAATTTTTCCCACATGCGTTAAACATCATTGTTTTTTCTGTCCTCCCTTCCATCTCCGTATTCTTCAGTCGATCAAAACGAAACGTAAAAAGAGTTTCCGCCTCTCTCGAAAGTTTCCATTTTACAAGAGCAAAGAGAACCTGGCCCAGGAGAGCGGCGGACAGGAACGTAAGTAGCAGCTGGCCAGAGAGGGCAAGCGTATGACCCTCAGGTCCCCTGCCTTGGGGGGAGAGATTCAGCACGTTTCTGTAGCCAGGGGTCCTGGCATCTGCCCGCCTTCGGGTCTGTGCTCCACAGTCGTGCCAGCAGCTAGGGAGAAACTGTGGCTTGAAGTGAAAGCAACGGCTGCGGGCTGGCGCTCTGTTTCTCTCTCTCATGTTCAATGTCTTCATCGTTTCATCCACCTTTACACCCGCCTGACCCCCTGCTCTGCCTCCCCCTGCTCTCCCACCTCTGCTGCGGGCTCTGCTCCCTCTCTCCAACTACCAAGGGCTGGTCCCCTCCAAGCAAGGGGCTGGTCACCTCCTGCAGATCTTCTCCTGTCCCTGTCAGGGCTGAGGGGCTGGGGAGGTCCCAGCTGCGCTCCCCATTTCCCCTAGAAGGGACTTGCAGCTACGCGTTCCTAGCTGAGAGCTCCTCCCGCGGTGTAAACCCTGTGGGCACAGGGAAGCCATGCCCTCGCTGGTGGAGGAGCTGCCCACCCGTGACTGAGGCACGTCTTTGGTAGCTGGGGGGTCCCCAGCTCTCACCTGGCAGCACCTGAGGCTCCCAGTGAAGGCAGGACATTCAAAATCCCAACGTGGGCAGCACCGGAGCTGCTTGCCGAACCCAGCCCCTCCTCCTTCCAGAGGCTAAACTGCGTCCACTGCTTCGGCAAGCGTCCAGACAGAGAGCCCTGGTCCTCAGCACCTCGGGGGTAGAAAGTGGGCAAGGCAGAGCAGTGTCTCTGCCCCGGTGCCAGCGCAGCGAGCACATGCCCTCCACGCCGGTGGCTCTCCTGAGTGTGATGCAGAGGCAGGAGGTCGATGCTGGGCTGCTCTGGGGGCTGCCCGCATCCCTCTGCTGCCCATGCCAGGCTGGCACTGGCTTCCAGTAAGCTTAGCAGCCAGAGCGAGCCTCTGGCCTGCGGTGAAGGTGAAGTCTGGGTGTCTCTTGTAGTGTCTGGACGTGGCTGGGCTCCAGTGACCTCCGTACTGGGTCTGGGGGCTCCCTGCGGCACTGCTCTCGGCCAGCCTTGCAGTGCGGTGATGTCCGGCACAGGGATGGGGCCGGCAGTGCTCCTCGCCAGCCCGTGTCCTAGACCCGCAGCTAGCTCCCTCCCTGTGCTCAGCCTCTGCCCTTCCCAGCTTGCAGTGAGGGGTCCTTCCCCTTTGTTTCCACAGCCCGTGCAAGCACCGAGGTGCGGGCAGCTAACACCTGCAGGTGGGGAAAAATGTGCCCCCCTGCCTCGCGTTCAAGGACTGGCTGCGCTGTGCCCACCCCAAGAGCGGCTGGGCTGTCTGGGGGAGCGCAGAGCCACTGCGCCCTGCCAGAGCACCCTGCAAGGCAGTGCAGAGAAGCACCTCGTCCCCGCTTGTCAGCAGCTTGGGGCCGCAGCCCCTGGGTGCCAGCGGATGCTGCCATGGCTGCCCTGCCCTCCCCAGACCCAGGATGGCCCTTGGGGGCTCTTTGACAGAGAGGATGAGCTCGGGGTGGGGCGTCCAGCTGCACAAGGCGAGACGTTGGCAGCGGGCTGATGGCATCAGCTCTGAAAACGTTTAAACCTCACTTGCAGTTGCAGCTCTGGGCTGTTCTGGACTCCTGTCACTAATGCTGGTCTGGCTCTGTCTCCCCCATCCCTCTGACTGCCCTCTCCCGCGCTCTCTTCTCTCCCCCTCTCCCCTTTTTCGCTGTCTGTGAAATCAGGACTTCCCTGGGTTAAGTGACGATTATTATGGAGCAAAGAACCTGAGTAAGTCAAATTTTGATGCGCATCATTCACTTTCCGTCGCTGGCATGCCTGGTGGGACCTGGGGAATGGCCGGGCGCTGGCCGGGGCAGCTGCGCTTCTCTGGGTGCGGGGAAGGAGGAGCACTGCGGGTGCTGCTCCTGTGCCGGGGACCGCTGGGCTTCAGGAGGTGCCGCTGCCGCAGGTGGGAGGGGATGGGGAAGTTTGCTTGGGGATGGTGGCTGTGCCCTACACGGGCCCAGCTGAGGGCTGCCCACTGCACCTGGAGCGAGCTGTACCTCCTCATCCTCCTCTTCCTCCTGCTCCTAGCTGGGCTGGCTGCTGGTTTAGCGCTTGGAGACTCGGAGCCGCTGCCAGTGTGGGTGGGAGGTGGCCGTGACCATGATGGGCCCCCTCTGAGTGGGGCAGGGGTCAGCGTTTTGAACTGTTGCCATCTTCCTCTGGAGCTCCACGTACCCAGAGCTGCAAAATGACGATGGCGGGAGCCTTGCGGCCCTCCCAGCTGGGCCTGAGTCCCCTGCTCAGCTCCGCACCCCCCGGACCGGATCAGAGCCCAACCAGGGGCAGGCAGCGGCCAGCGAGCCTCTGTGGGGCGGTCGCAGCACTGGGGTCAGCCTGAGCAAAGCCAAGCCCCGAACGCTGTCCCGTCCTGTCACTGTCTTGTCTCTGTGAGTCCCAGCCCTGTCCCCAGAGGCAGGCTCCGCCATCCCTGTGCCGGCATGGAGCCATACCCTCCCCTGCCCCCCATGTGCATGCGGCACCTGTGCTCCCCACCAGCACCCTCCTCCCCACGCACTCCACCTTCCCTCTCTTGGCCTGGTAAGCCCAGCGCCTGCACATGTCTGCCCACAGCTGCCAGGCAGCCTCCTCCTGGCATCCCTGTGTCCTCCTGGAGTAGCCAAGCGTCCCCCTGCACATCCCTGGTTTCCCAGCAAAGGGCAAGAGATGCCACCCTGCCCATGCGGCACAGGCACATCCCAGCGGGTACTGGGGCATGGGTTTTTCAGGAGGCCGTGCTGCCCTGCCCTGGGCCAGCAGTGCTGGGTGACAGCCGGGATGCCCCCGTGCCTTCCACCCGTGCTCCTGCTGAACGGGGTCTCTCTGGTTGCTTTGCAGAGGGCGTGACATCAAACACCAGTGACAGCGAGAGCAGTTCCAGTAAGTGTGCGTCTCGCCTGCTCTCCCGCCCCTGTGCACGTGCGTGTGTATGTGTGCGCACATTTTGGTATATCCATCTTGTCTTGTCTGGTGGTGGTTCTGTTCGGAGCCTGGTCCTTCGTGCTGGTGACACCGAGGTGCTGCAGCCAGTCCTCCAAGGGGAGCAGGGACTGGGGGGCAGGAGTGAGCCTGCCTGCTTCCCTGCACTCTCCTGGCTGCAGGGCTCTGCTCCAAGGCTGGGTGGTGGGTTCCCAGTCCTTGGTGGTCCCATACCTTCGGTGCCTGCTGCGGGAGGCAATGGCCAGAGGCCGAGTTGGTAGCATAGGTGGCTCCTGGAGCCCAAGCTTGTACCAGAGCACAGGGGTCCAGCTGCAGCGAATGCTGCCTTTATCCCCGGAGGGTCCTCTCAATATCTGCAGCACATCTGCTGTCCACCCCGCAGGGAGGGCAGACGGTGTGTCCCAAGGGGCCCTGAGCACACAGCGGTGGGGAGGGAAACAGGAGGCTTGACCCAGAGCTGAGATGTGAATAATTAACATGGATTGAGGGCTGGTAACTGCATGCCCGTCACGCTCCGTGTCAGCTGGCAGCATGATGGGGGCAGGAGCCAGCTCCTTGCGGGTGCAGAGGGGCTGGAAAGCTGCTGCGGGCACTCACCTGCCTCTCCGTTGCTCTCTTGCAGAAGGACAAGAGGACACCATCCTGTCATACGAGCCGGTGACACGTCAAGAAAGTAAGTGCTGGTGCTGAGCTGCCCCGTGCCCGCTCCAGCATGGGCATCTGTGTCCCCGGCACGGCGGGGTGGCTGGTGCGACCTCCTCTGCCGTAGTAGCACAATGCCGGGTGAACACGAGTGGAGTTCCTTGTCTGTGTGTACAGCGAGGGAGCCAGGCGTGCACGCTGATGCACGGGGCTTTCCCTGGCCTTGATTGCCCCTGCTTAATCAACGGAAAAGACTTGTGACCTGGTCTTGGAAGACCAAGAGAGACATCCAGAGCTAAAACTGAGCTGGGCTTTAGTCCCTGACTGAGGACGGGATTATCTCTCCCTGCCTTGAGCCAGGTCCCTGCTGCAGAGCAAACCCCCCCAAGCCCTCAGTGTTTAACTCTGCTCGACGCTCAGTGACTGCGGACCCTTTCACAGGCTGAATCGTCCCAGCCTCGGTGGGCTCCCTTTGCCTGAAGCTGGAGCAGACTCGGGCTCCTGTCGCTCCCCCAGCTCCATGGCATCCTCACCCAGCTGTCCTGGTTTTCTGGCTCCTGCCCCAAGCAAGGAAGCAGCTTTGCTGATCCACGACCCCAGAGACCAGCACCGTCCCCAGGGCCACACGGATGGTTTGGGTCAGATGGGAGGGGGATGTTGCCCGTGACCAGGAGGAGATCAGATCACTTTCGGGTGCCCATGCGAGCAGGAGCACCCACAGGGTGCAGCAGGGAGAGGGCAGTTTGATGCCAAAAGTGGCTGTAGGTAGGGTCAGCTGCCCACAGCGCAGATGGGGCCTGAGGTTGTGGCTCTTGTTCACAGTTCACTATGCGAGGCCGGTGATCATCCTGGGGCCGACAAAGGACCGGATTAACGATGACCTCATCTCTGAATTCCCACACAAGTTTGGTTCCTGCGTGCCCCGTAAGTCCCAGCTGGCGCTCGGTGCCCTCGCTGGAGGGAGAGCGGTGGCTCTGCCACTTGCAGGGTCTAGCCCACAGCGTGGGGCGGGAGCACGGGTGGGTTTCTCCCTCCCAGGTTTGGCATGCGTCGTGCTGGGTTCACTCACGATGCCCGCTCTCCTCCAGACACCACCAGGCCTCGGCGCGAGAACGAGGTGGACGGACAAGACTACCACTTCGTCGTATCCCGCGAACAGATGGAGAAAGACATCCAGGACAACAAGTTCATAGAGGCTGGGCAGTTCAATGACAATCTCTACGGGACCAGCATTCAGTCAGTGCGGGCAGTGGCGGAGAGGGTGAGTGTTGGGTGGTGTTCCTGGGACCGGGACACATCCAGCCTGAACCCAGATGTGTTCGGCAGTTCCCCTCCTCTCCCCATGTTGTTAATGAAGGGGTATAAACACATCAGGCAAGTGTGGCATGAGCCTGTCCTCCCTCCAGAGTCCTGCCAAGCCATGTGGCTGTTTTTTTCAGCCACATTGCTCCACCTCGATGTCGTACCTCTGTCATCCAGACTCTGCCCGTAAGCCCAGCGCTGGTGGCACCGGCCTCATGCTTGGGAGCTCGCGGGGCGAAGGTGCCCGGCTGCCCTCCTTGAGGCAGCGGCATTTCTTCCCAGGAGCACTGAAGTGTACCCATGGCTCGTAAATTGTTTCGCATGTTCAGAGAAAGATTCAGTCCCTTTGCATTGCTGCTGTCCTGCCCTAAGCAGGCGGGAACTTAAGGCCACTGGGAGCTGGCCTGTGTCGCAGTACTGGTGTTTCATCTCTGTGGCTCCTCTCTTTTGTAAGCGCATCTGTACGAGCAAGCTGTTCCCTGTACAGAGTGGACTGTATGGGTAGGGCTGATCCTGACTCTCTGCTTTCCAGGGGAAGCACTGCATCCTGGATGTGTCTGGCAATGCTATCAAGAGGTTGCAGCAAGCACAACTTTATCCCATTGCCATTTTCATCAAACCAAAATCCATTGAAGCTCTCATGTAAGTGCTACGCCGTGTTCTGTGCCTTTCCAGGGCAAGCAGCTCTGGCACGTCGGGGGTTTGTATGTCTGCTGCCTCTGCCTTTATAGAAAGCAGCGAAGGTTGCTGCTGGTGCTGAACTTGTCCCTCGTTAGGAGGAGCTGGGCCCGTTGCTGTCTCTGTGGTGTCGCTCCTCATCTAATTCCATGGTGCATCCAGGCTCCACGGATTGCTCCGGCTTAAAGCCCTTTGTTCGCCCCAAAGAGGATTATCCATGGGAAATCTAAAAATGTTCCCAAATACACCTGATGTCACCTGGGCCCCGAGTCCAGCCAGGAGATCTGCTGACAGCCTGTGGTGGTGGAGCACAGCCGGGTGGTGGCTGAGCCAGGACAGCCCAGGGAGGCAGAGAGAGTGGTTTTCTGAGTGCCTAAGGGGGATCTTCTGCTCATCCTGCTGCTCCTGGCCCTGGGGAGCGCAGGATGGAGAGGACACGAGAGCTGAGCTTGCAGCTCTCCCAAGCAGCAGGAGAGAATATTATCTGTGAGGGGATTCAGTAGCTAGAGATGCACTCTGAGATCGGAAGAGACTCTGCTGGCACCGAGGGGACTGGGGAAAACCGCTTCTCAAGCCAGAAGGGGTTGTATTGCTTATTTGGGTGTTCTATGAAGGTGAGGGAACCTAGGCAAGGAGGGTGGTGGCAGGCCCTGGAACAGCAGGAAGACTCTGCAGTGGTCTTGCAAATTGAGAGGATTGTCTGGATCTGAGTCCACTTCGGCACTATAGTGAAAGCAGTGTGGGTGGTGGCGATGGGGAGAATCGTTGGAAGTTGAGATGAAGTGCCAAGGCAGCAAAGAGCATGTGGGGAAGGGTCCTGCTTTTGAGAGCTGGGTCCTGCACAGCTTCCATTCCTGGTGGGCAGAGGCTTCCCAGGCACCCCAGCTCCATGGGCTATTTTTGCTTCTGTTCATTGCTAAGAAGAAGAGCTAAGTTTCTATTTTTTGTACGTGGCAGGGAGATGAACCGGAGACAGACGTACGAACAGGCCAACAAGGTCTTCGACAAAGCCATGAAACTCGAGCAAGAGTTTGGAGAGTATTTTACAGGTGGGTTTCCTGAGCAGGCTCGTATCTGATTTATTGTGTTTTTCTGGCTGGCAGCTGGGACCTCTCTACCAGCACTGTCTTGCTGTAGGGTCATGGGAAAATGTCCAGCTTTATCAAAGCAAAAAAGAAGTGGCACTTTGCCAGCTGGGCTCTGCAAAGGGACTGCTCCAAGATCAGTGGATAAGAGTAAACTGGCTGCAGAGAAGGAGACAAGTTGTCAGGCAGGATTTTCCAAGTTTGTGAAAGCTTATCAGGAACTTTAACAATAATAAAAAAAGAAAAAATCCCCAGGCAGGGGAAGCACAGCACAGGTTCAGGGTGCTACAAAGCTACAGGAAGTAAAACTCCGTGTGCAGGGGAAAGGGGAGTGTTTTCAAAACAAGAGAAAGCAGTCATTTTAAAGAGGAAAGATTGAAAATTAGTGACCTAAATGGTGGAGACTGTCCTGAGTTACTACAAAACATCTCCCAGAAAAAGACTGGAAGTTTGGCTGGCTTCCTACGTAGTCTTTGCTGAAGAGCCAGGCAGAGGCTGCCTCACGCTTTGTGCCTGCCGAGATGAGCTGCTCATGACACAGGCAGCCTTGTGCACGGAGAAACTGATGTTTGTAACATGATTAATTCTGGAAAATCATGGGCAGCCAAAGAGGCGGAGAAACCGGTGTTCCATCTTTCCTCCAGTGCAGTAACTGTTTCATCTGAAGTTGAGGAGTGATAATCATGCCAAACCTTGTATTACCTACCTAATAGCTACCAGGAAAAATCTCAGGCAGAACGTTTTCCAAAAATGGATCTCAACTGAGCAAATATGTGGGTACAAACAGGGTAAAAGCATTCCCCAGCCCTCCTGTTCCAGGCAGCAGTTCTGGAGCTGTCGGCTGCTCTTCCGTGAAGAGCACAAGGGGAGCACGCACCATGGTTTTGCCAGACCCTCGGCGTGCCATCATGCGATGAGACAGGGAGTTTGAAGTTGACCTGGGGAAGGAACGCTCTTGGCTGAAACCCATTGTTGAAAGAAGTGGGTAGTGGGCAGAGAGACCGTTGCTGTAGAAAGTTCTGTGCCAGTAACTTAGTGGGGGAGCAGAGGCACTGGAGGATGGGCCTGGCTGGGCTACAGGGGCAGGCTGAACTACCAAAAGGTTTTGGCCCTGTGTGTGCATCCTCCTCCTCTGATGCAGGAGGCACAACGAAGTGCTTCGTGTTGTGTCCGTACTAAGCAGCGAGACTGCCGCTGGTCTTTGGGCGAGAGTTGCTGCTGGGAGCCATAAGTTGGCCTTTGCCAGCCTGACCGTGCTGCGATTCCCACCGGCACTGGCGGAAGCAACCAGCACGAGGAGCCCTCGGCAGCCGGCCGGAGGGGAGGGGCAGCTCCGGCACCTCGGGACACGCGTGGCGCGCACCGGCTGACCGGCGTGAAGCCCTCCCGTTCGCTGCAGTGGGGTAGCCACGGTGCCGGGGCCAGCTGCCTGCAGCCTTGGCGCGGTGGCGTGACACGGTTTGCAAAGCTGATTAGCAGCCCGTTGTGGAGAACCCGGCCAGCACTTCACACGCGCGAGGAGCTCTGCCAGCGTGGGATCAGCTCTCGCTAATCCCCTTGGACACGCTGGGTTAACCCTCTGTGTCATCGTGTGCCTGTTGCAGCTCCTTTGACATGAGTTGTCTCGTTTGTTGGCTGTTGGCTGTGCCCCACCGGCCCCTTTGGTGCAGAGTGAAGGCCTTTCCCATAGCTCGTGGCAGGGAAGGCGCAGTGCTGCCTGATGCTCAAGGTCTTGCTTGTTCTCTCCTCTTCCAGCCATCGTACAAGGAGACTCTCTTGAAGAGATTTATAGCAAAATCAAACAGATCATCGAGGACCAGTCTGGGCACTACATCTGGGTCCCATCCCCAGAGAAACTCTGAAGATGTCCCCCACCTGCTTCCCTGTGAGCAGAAGATCTCCGAAGTCCCACCCCACCCAAGCCCTCTGCCCCAAGGAGGGGGCAATGTGAAAACTATTCCTGCCCCCTTTTTTAGATCGTCGCAGAATTGAGTTTTCTAGTCCTGTTTCTTTTGTTGGGATGAACTCATCTCATTCATCACGTGACTGTTCCCACCGTTCCTGCATGGACCTTCCCACTGCTCCATTAGAGACAGATGAAAACCCATTCAAGGTCATTTTTTATTATTATTATTATTAACTAAACCAAGAATCAAGATGGGAGGAGGCGGCTAAGGACTAATGTAAGAAATGAGTGAAACAATGGACTCTGAGCACGTGAGCTAGTATCGAAGCTCCAGGGGCATTTTTCCAAGTGTGACTGTCTAGCAGCTCTGAACAGTGCGACGCAAAGGCAGCAGAAAGCATTTTATTTATCTGTATATGTAATTTATATATAATATAGAGAGAAATATTATATATATATTATATATATATATATATGTACGTGGACTAGGAAACCTGAGGGACCTCTCTCAAAAGGTATTGTATTATTGCAAGGATCTTTCAGTTTCTCTGCCCCAGCCGCTGGGCGTAGGGAGTCCACTTGGGCAGGAAGAGCTCAAAACGGTACCAGGTGCTTCGGCAGCGTCTCCGGCCGGGGCCAGCCTCCTGCCAGCCGCCCCAGGTCTGCGAGGCAGAGCAGAGACTGGCACGCTGCCTGTGCAGAAGGGGCCAGAGGTCCAGAGTAACGCAGCAAGGAGCAGCAGCTCGTCTGAGGGAGGCTGGGAGACAGAGACTGAGCAGGAGGCTGCAGAGCAAGAGAATGGATGATACTACATATTAAATTGCACATTGTTTTACACACCACCTTATGTGTTTGCATGAGAGGTTTCCTTTTGGTTCTATTTTTTTAAGCCAATTTTAAACCAAAACCATATTGTGTTGCTGTGTTGGCTTTTTTTTTCATTACTCCATTTTTTTCTTGTTAATAATGAACTGAATGGGTATAAAATCCAGTTTTTTAACTTATTTTTTAAGCTGGCTCTATTGTAAATAGAATCTAGATCTGCGGTTTTAGTTAGGAAATACTCTACCGGCCACGTGGAACAAATGTACTCGCTGTCCTGTGTTGCTGTGGAAAATCTGGGACTTTGGGCTGGCCCTGTACCTGTGGGCACAGGTGAAATGACCCATTCTAGCTTGCGGCAGCATGCTGGCATTCCCTTCTGCATTAGCCACTGGCAGGAAAAGCTCCCAGGTGTGCCTTGGATGGACGCTCGTACTTCTCCGAATCAGTAATAGAGTAGAAAAACTGTCCCCCTCCTCCCCTGCTCCCTGCCCCATTCCCGGCTCTGCTGCATGCAGGTGGTGGCGGCAGCAGCCTTCCCCGTGGAAAGGCTGTCCTT
Source organism: Opisthocomus hoazin (assembly GCF_030867145.1). NCBI lineage: Eukaryota > Metazoa > Chordata > Aves > Opisthocomiformes > Opisthocomidae > Opisthocomus > Opisthocomus hoazin. The sequence continues at coordinate 11,011,404 of NC_134427.1, forward strand.
CCAGCACAGAGGGACCTCGCCTGCTGCTCTGGGCACTGGGGCTTGGCAGGCGAATGGCAGCCACCTCACCTGGTTCTGTCTCTGACATCTCTGTGTAAATCCTCTTTCTGGAATTGGGCTCTGCTCCCTCTCTCAGGGTCACCTTAGAAAACCGAATTGGGTGCCCCGTGCTCGCAGGTCGGTGGGGCAGGGGGGTGCGGAGCTGCACCCATCTGCTATGCACTGGGGTTTTTTCAGGCGAGGCAACCATTGGTGCTAAGACAGTTGGCCCTAAGCTGAGAAATGTCTGTCTTTGAGGACACTTTGACTTCCACACTTGACTGGGGCTCTGTGATGGGAACAGAGCCTTGTGTGAAGCTGGGGGGGACTCGCACAGCCTTTGGAAAGGAGCTATGTTGCTGGGTACTCATGGCACACGCAGAAGAGTGCTCCCACCTTACAAAGAACCGGCAAATGCTGTTTCTCAGACACGGTGCCAAGCACCAGAGCAAAGGAGGGCACCACAGGAGCACAAACAGGTAAGTCTTGGCCATTCTGCCTCCTGTCCTTGTAGGGATAAGTGAACGTGTGGGGCGCTGGTCCCCTTCCCTGAAGGTGACGGTTATCAGCGTGCCAGTCAGTGCACGGCGCGCACACGCCGTGGTTTTCAGTGTGAACAAGGACTGCTACAAGGCTGTGCGTGTGCTGCCTGGTGAGAAGCCCTCTCTACTCGTCCTGCGTCACCAGGAGCCCTGCAGGGACCAGCAGTTTCCTGGGACACAGCAGTGCCGCAGAGGAGACGCAGCTGCTGGCATAGTCGAGGGCAGGAAGGATTTTGCTTCCAGTGGGACCGACCCTAAAGGAGCAAACTTTGGCAATGGATTCCTGTTCGGCATCAGGCCCCCTGCCCCACCGGCCCTGCTCTGGCTGCTATAAATGTCAGTCCCTGGAGAAGTGGAGTAAGTGAAACGAAAGTCCTTAAGACGCTAGTCACACTGTTCCTGTCTGTGGGGTTGTTTGGGTTTTTTTGTACTTTTTTTCTTTTTTCTTCCCTCCCCCCCAATAGCCTGTCTCCCTCTCAAGTCACATGGAGAAAAAAATGATGTACTCCATGGCATAGCTGACAGTATCGAATCGATCATGACAACATTAGTTGGTTACCAGTGTTTCTTCTAAGGAGACATATATTTTTAATAAACAGAGAGTTGCAAAGAACTCTGTCTTTGAGACCTTCTTGTAGAGTCTTTCATTGTGTGCCAGATCTGGGTTTTTGGCGCTGGTCTTAGCAACTATTCATATGGTCTCTCCATGGCAAACCGAAGTGTTGACAGTGGTCTTAAAAAAAAAAAACAACCAAAAAACCAAAACTTTTTTTAGTATAAAGTAGTCACCAAGAACTTGTCTAAAAGAAAAAGGAAATGGGAGAAAAAATTCAAAAAAAAAGGAAGTGGGCTTATTTACAGCCATAACCAGGCTGCTGAAAAGCGTTTCTGGTTGGGCTGTTGTAACACAGGTTAACTCTGGTCTGATGACTTGGCACTATAAATGTGTTTTGGGTCATGGCCTGAATTGTGGGAAGTTTGCTTTGCAAATGCAGATCAAATAACAGAGTTTATATGCTGATACTTCATTGTTCCTGTATTAGATAAAAAGACAGCAAAGTAAGTATTATAGTCCAGCTAATACAGAACATCTTTTTACAGTCTAACATGCTGCTTAGACATCAGAGAGAAGCAGAAAGAAGTTGTAAGGACATCTAGTATCTTTTTCTATTACCTTTAAGTGCAGAGAACAGGAGTGTTCACTGGAAGACAAATGTGGTTAATGGGGTATCATTATACATTCGTGCCTGAATCTGCTTTGTCATTTAGCTGAGAGAACTGAAAGGTGAGAGAGTTTTGTTTTTAAATGTTGAAGGTGGGTTTTTTTTTGTTTTTTTCCTTTCAAACTGCACACAAGAGAAGTGTGGAGCAGGCGTGTTGTACCAAGCACAGGCAAACAGTTTGCTGACAGTTTCATAGTTTATGAAGCTCACTGGACAAATAAAACACAGTTTAGAAACTCCTTTAACTGATCAGGTCAACAGTCTTGTGGTGGTGGTTGTCCACAAAATGCTGGAAGATTAAACAGTTGCTAAGCAGGTCTGATGCTGCCATTACCACTCCCAAAAAATCAAACTGTTTCTTTACGTAGTGGTGGATTTGGAATGATGAAGTTGTTGACTTTAAGCATCACAGGAACATTGTCTGTTAGCGGCTGCCCCGGTAGCTGCCAGGCTTCACTGTCCAGTCTGCTGCGTTAGTTCCAGTAGCGCTGAGTCAGCAGTACGGGGCCCTGCAGGCACTCCTCCCAAGACAATTCATGCTGCGTCCGGAGCTGATGTGTCGTCTTCAACTGCTCTGCCGGTGAAACGCTGAGGTTACAGAGGGGAGAGGATTATGTTTTCAAATACATCATGCTATTCCTGTAATGTGGAGACAACCAGTGCAAGAGTAAACTGCGTGCTAAGAGAGTGGGGGGTGACACGGAGAGAAGAACCTGCTCCTTTGAAGCTTTGTAATGAGCTATTTCACTGGCTAAGGACAAATTGCCTGCCAGGACCTTAGCAAAGTCCTGGACCAGACAATAGCAAAGCATGATCCTGTTAATGGTTCTGTCTCATTGCAAAATGGGGGGTGGGGGTGTTCTTTTCTCTCCCAAGATGTCCTGCTACAGATGCCTGCAGCAGGCATGAAACTAATCTGCTGTAAGAGACTTCTAGAATATTAGACCATAAGCTGCTTGTGCTGTAGAGAAACATGTCAGTGCTTCTGTCTGCAGCTCTGGTTAATTAGCTGTCTTGGACCTTGTCAAGCAGAGGAGCACAGGATCTGTGTGGCTGCTGAAGAGGGGTTTTAAAGGAATTTAATCATAGTTTTCTCAAAAATTTTCTCTGTTGGTGCCTCAGATGCAGGCACCTGGACAGCTCTCTTGGATGTGGCTCTTCTTGCTTCTGGTGCTTGCTATCGTAACTTTCAAGGACTGCTATCTCTGCTTTTCTCAGGCTGTCACAGCAGGATTCACGGCACTAAAGCATCTCCTGTGAAGCAGGTAAAGGTATCATGATGTTAAAGGTATTTCTGTCCTTGAAGAATCATTAGGTACCCCTGACCTTTAGGATTTATTTATATCCCTTGCGTCCAAAACGAGGGTCATGTTGTTTTGCTTTAGGTGTTTTTTTAACCCTAAGGAAGAAGATTATGTTGTTTGGGTGAGTCAGTGCAGCACCTGTTAATGGTGCAAGCAGCCAGAAGTACTGTGGGACTAGCAGTATCTTGCTGGGGCCACACTTGGCTCACCAGAGGGGTGTCTGTGGTATTTCCTCCCTTAGTTCCAGCGCACGACTTGACGAAAGCTTCCCCCCAGTCCTCTAATGAGCTTCAGCCCTCTTCCAATTACGTTGATTTCTGTGCTCACTTCAATTCTAAGTGGCCAGACCAGCCCCTCTTCCTTCCTGCTGCTCCAGAATGCTCAGTGCAGATGTGATATTAACAACAGCAAAGGTCTTCTCCAGCCGTGCGGCGGGAGGCAGCCCGAGGCTCGCCCCGAGTGGCAAGCGGCTGGAGAGCCAGCGCTCCTACCACAGGCACCTCTGGGTAAGCCGTGGCCTAAGGGCTCCAGGGCTCAGCAGCTATGGCTCCATCTCTGCCCCGCACCCAGCCTCTTCTCAGCAAGGGCTTCTTTTTCCCTGCAGCCACATTCCTAGTGGCTCGGTGGTAAAGCCACCCTCTCCCTGGACCCACTCTCCAAGTCACATTGCATTTCCCTTGTGCCTCAAGACTGTGGGTGCTCCCTAAACAGTTAAGAAATCATGAGATGAGGGAAAAAGACAGGGCATTAAGTACAGGCTGGAGAAAGGGGGGGAATTTGTGAACTACTGCCCCAGAGGATACATTTGTGTTCTCAGAAGCAAGGAGGAGCTCTGCAGCTACAGCGCAAGTGTCCAGCACACCCTGTAGCTTCCACAATGCCGTGTAAATCAGAAACTGCTGCCGCAGTGCCACCCTCAGGATGAGCACCCAGGCTCTCCAAGCCGAAACAGTGCTGCAACAAAACAGGGATCAACGAAAAGAGAAGACTGGGGGAGGAATGAGCAGCACTGGGGGTTTGTTGTTGTTTTTTTTCCAGGTCAGCTGTTGCTGTCTTAAAAAGATTTCTGTCCCATCAGCCTGCATCTACACTAGCTAACCCAGTGCACAGACACCTGCAAAGCAGAGTGCTTCCACACAAGCCACCTCTTGGGAATGGTCACTGGAAATCCAGCTAATTAAGGTCTGAATCAACTAGGAGAGGAATTCTTGTCCTGCTTAAAACTTCTGGTAAACACTAACCCTGGACTAAATGTACAATGCAAAAATGTGCAGAGAAGAGGCAAGAAGTACTATTAGCAGTCTGTAACTGATCTGCACGCCTTAGTAAAGTCTGCAACATAAAAGAAATCAAACTGAGCATCTCCAAGGAAAAAATTCAAACAATTCTGGCTGTGGGCAAAAACACATTTAATACCTGCTGCCCTCTACGGCTGTATGTAATTACCTGCTACACTTACAGGGCAAATGACCTTCTCATCTGGTGCAGTGTGAGACCTTTACCTGTTTATGTATTTGTGCAAGTCAGAACAGAAAGCAATAATTAAAGCCAGCCCCACAGGCACCAAGGAGATGCTACAGGCAGCAATGGCTACCTTCGGCTCCATGGCATCGCTTACAGTCCCTGCACTGATGGGATGCAGCATACCTCTCCCAAACCGTGACTCCAGAAGACTTTTCTGTGGCATTTGAGGCCTGGCTTTTTACGGGTTCAAAGGTGTTTCTTAGTTAAACAGACAGCACGTTGTGCATTAAAGATCTGAAAGCAGCTGCTCACGGAGTTACACGTTAGACCTGGTGAACTGAGCATGCTAGGTGGGGAAACTAAAGAGATCCATCCTCCTGTGTGTCTCACAGCAGCCATCTGCATCCGGCAGCCTGGGTGATTTGTCTGGGTACCATGAACGGAATGCCACGTAGTTCAGTGGAAGAGGCTTCCACTGCTTATACTACCTCAGCCTGAAGAATAAAGGCCCTGTGGTCGACCTCAGGAATAAGAACATGTACATAACCTTCAGCTGAACGTAATTATTTCTGCTTTCATCTTTGCATCCTGTTTATTTCCACAAAGGTACCTTCCTGTTCCTACCAATGTATAGTTCTATATAGCTGAGCCTGAGGAGCAACGAGACCCTTCACAACTCTCCAGCAGAGGTGCAGCACCAGCCTCAGCTGCAGCATCCAGTATCTTGCTATCACAGGCACCAGATCATATAGAATTCCCAATACTTCCCCGGCTGCCACCTTCAGTATAAATTCACTCCTTTAGGGAGTCCCCTGCTCACACTATTGTCCAGCAGCTGATACTAACCTGTGCAGTACTACAAAGCATCTAGTACAGTAAGCTCCTACTTAGCGTTGCTGTAAACGCCACGCTGACTTACGTGTCTGTGTGTACCTGTCCTCAGGAAATGGCCCTGTACCCAGCTGCACAACAGACGTGAGGACGTGGCAGCCATGCTATGGGCTGGTTTCTAGCTTCAGCTGTAGGACGCAACGTGGCTCCTGGCACACACAAAAATCAGAAATCACAAATATTTGGTTTACCCAGACTATGAAAAGAAGCCAGACACGGAGCATTGATAGGGACTGCAACACAGAAGAACTTTTTTAATTACTTCTTGGCCCTGACCACTGCACTAAGCACACTACTAAGCTCTTCTTCCCCAGCACGTCAGGCTTTCAGAATGGACTACAACTAACGCAATTTCTTCTTTTCTATAGCCACCATCCTGCTGTTAGCGGCCCTGTCCTCTGTCTGAATAGGCTTTAATAACCTGGCTCCAAGTAAAATATATTTTTAGATTTTAAAAGCAAAATTAAGTAAATCTTAATCTCAACCAGATTATTTTATATCTGAAAGATACTGCTGCCTATCAGCCCTGCCTTCTGTGTAAAGTTTGTAAAGAATAAGCAGCAAAGCACCTTTAGTTCTCTAAAGCAAACCAGGGGACCTGAAATGACTGTTAGCATTCCTCAGGGTGCTTGGATATCCTCTTAAAGAAACAGCAAAAGAATCCTTATAGGATGTATGCCCAGTTACAGATCATGCAAATGTATATGTGGTCTATCACACAAAAGACACAACATACTGTCTTCACTTTCACCTGCCTTACGACAGTGCAGCAGCTCTAACTGAAAAGCCACCAGTACACATCTACCAGCTACGATACCGACCGCATCTTCTAAGCAGGCAACTGACAGCTTGAATCCATGCTTTCTGCTCAAGCACCGTATCAGCCTATTTTTTTAAAATAAATAAATAAATAATTCAAAACTCCTATGCTAAGGACATCTAGGCTCTGCTAGAACCCACAGTACTGGTCCCCCAGCACTCAAAGGGCTTTACTGGCGCACACCGTTGCTCCTTCCCACTCCGGTCACCTTTATTTCCTTCCAGAGAAGGGCTGGGCACACTGGAAGATGCATGGCCTTGTACTTATATGCAGGCAGAATGCAACAATTTGTTCTCCAGCGTTAGGCCATCAAGAGGCATCATGGAGCACATCTGTGCTACAGTACAGGAGTGAACACTCAGGCTGTGTTTTTTCTGACTTCTGAACCTGCTGGTCAAACAGCAACAGCTGTGTAGACCTAATTATGTTTCTTAACCCCATGTCAGCTCTCCACACTCCTCACTGGAATTTCAGGAGGGAGGTATCTCTTCAATCCAGCTGCAGTAAGATCCATCCATTTATAAGCCTGTGTTTTTATGTGGATTTGGGGTGGATTCATGCTGAACTGTGACTGGTGTGTTAGTAGTTTTCACAGAAAAAATGTCAGAGATCACTCAAACAGATCTGATCTAATAGTTTATTGAGTTCTCATCAGTAAATTTAGGTATATTTAATAAGTACAGATGGATTGGCGGTCAATACCATTTACTACTCTTAAAGTTAGTATGGAATACAAAGATTATCACTTAAGCTTACTATACATATCTGAAACATTACATGCATGCACAAAATGTCACTCACCAACCCATCGATGCCTGGTGCCAGGTAAGGGATCTCTCAGCCATGAGGGGTAACCTGGAGAGGCGTCGCTGCTCAAGGGGAGATCGTTGCTGCGCAGCCAGCTGCTGGGGAGGGAGAGCTCAACAGGCATTTACAGTTTGAAGTGGTTGATTTGTAATCAGATTTTCTGCTGTGTTAGGCAGTTTCGGCTGCTTATCAGCCCAGTTTCCAGCCAAACCGTTATTTTTGGCGTTTGGTGCTGAGTTCTCACTGATCGCCTCACACAACAGGATTAATTCCGGTAAAGCCTACTTGCTGAGCATCTGCCTGGGCCAAAGTTCAGTTAGCTCAAACAGGAGGAGTGCATCCCTCACAGTCGTCCATAAACAGCAGTACCTAGTCAAAGCTTTAGCTTTTCTTGTGAGCTAAATAGCACCTGCTCTTCTTTAACTAAACTGTGAAACTGGCAAACAGCTCTGAATTCTTGTCCATGCTGAAATGGACTGAAAACTAAACAATCTAATAAATATTTATGTAGCAAGGCAGCTATGACATCCAGAGGAGATGCCTGGTCTTGGAATACTTTTATTGTTCTCATTGCCACTTACTACTAAAATCAGGTATTTAAACCAACCTGTTACACAACAGCAGACACATCTCATGGAAAAGTATTTATTTTCTGTCATACAGCTCCAGAGAATGAAAATTATTCCCCAGAGGAAAACAATTACATTTATTCAATAAACACTTCCTAAACAGTATGTAACTTAATTGCCAACAAGAAGGAGATCCTGGTTTCTTTTCCACTGCTCCCACAATGCCATGCCTTCGCAGAGCTAACGGCCTCTTTCACTCAGCAGAATGTTTCCAAGAGAGACTGCTGTCCTCCTTTCTGCAGTTGTGGTTGTCATTATTCTTCCTCTGGAAAAAACCCTTTTGCTCTGTCCAGTTTGTCCAGAACCTCACTATAAAGACCAATCATCTGGAGAATATAAGCACCAGAGGTTTCAACAAGGATCGATAACATTGTATCATTCAACTACACAATATAACAAACTGACAAGGAACAGAAGCAAGGGAATAGGTGGGAGACTACCACCAGCTGCTCAACCCAAAATTTCAGATTGATGTAAAGATTTTGGCACAGATTTAAATACAGTGGTTAAAAAAAAATAGTTAAATCAGTGCAACCTAACAAAGGTGGGTTTATTTATACTGACGTAAAGCATAGTTTATAGCCGAGTCTTACATGAGTGAATAAACCTATTCACAGAATGACAGAATGGATGAGGTCGGGAGTGATCTCAATTCTCATTGTCTTAACTGATGTATTTAAAATGGTGCAAAAGTTGCAACCAGCTCTTGACTGCCCAGCTCGTGCGTAAGAGAATGAATGATGACTGCACACACCAGCCATGCTGCACTGTGTTGGAATCCAGGTAGGAGACCAGCCAAAAGCTGTAGAGAGCAGCTTACTTGTGACAGAGTAAGAAAAAATGTCATTGCTTTCTACAGAGGTGCTAGCCCTGAAATTTCTCCCTCACAGGAAGCGGCTAAGTGACACGTGAAAAGATGAGCTTAACGATTTTATTCACATCAGTTTAAACACTGTTTTTAAGACATTAGATTATACTAGAAACCAAGCTTGAAAGTATTTACACAATAGCTGATCTAAGTAAACTGGCACAGCACCTTGGCAAGTGCTTGGCAGCAAGGTACAAGGGTTCTCCCATGGCCACAAATAGTCAGAAGTTTATTTCCAGTCTGCCACTTACACGGTCCTTCCAGTAAAAGGACACTACATTACCCTTTCTATTGTCTATCAAAACTTATCTGGCCTTGCCTTGAAAAAATTTTAGCATCAAGCTTCCCCAAAATATTTAGGTGCCATGCTTCTCCCTGAAACTCTTAAAAGATCATCTCTAGTGGCTTTTTCACCCAGACCTGTATCTCAAATTCAGGCCAGATATCCAGTCCTGCACCCTCAAATCCATCTGCTTGCACTTACATGGCCTTCATAGCTTTTCTTCAAAGATCCTAAATGATTGAGGAAACGCATTCCTAATCCACACCACTGCTCAGCTTCCTTATATTTACCAACGGTATACTGAAATATTCCTGTATTCCAGGCTCTTGTCATCAACCAAAGGATCTCCATCTCTGGGTAAGCATCCTGGAGGAGCAAACAAGAAGCAGCAGCTCATCAGAAAATAGACTATTCACTTTAAACCTCACAAGTCAAAAGCGCATCAGAGTGTAGTTTCAGAGTGGGAAAACAGCTGGGTTTGGGAAATTGCAAAGGACAATTTCTTCAGAGCCATCCTGTACTTCGCACTTCATCAGCACTACTGTCAAACAGCTTGTTTCCAACATGGGTAAGTCGTGCTGCAATTACCTATCAGTAGGTCAGAAAATACAATTCTGTGGGACTGATGCTGGAATGGAAGTATGCTTTCCAACAGCATTATCTGCAGACAGGCTGAACTTGCTGTCATGATGCTTTGGAGTTTACCCAAACAGTACTGAACAGCAGGACATAGTTGCTCGCTACAGATTAGAACCAGCAGTTCTTATGTCTTCAGAATATCTCTATGCACTGTGGCAATGGCTTGACAGGGTGAAAGCTGCCCTTACAACTGCAGAACACAAGCCAGAGTACCCAACAGTACTTTGAACCTAGTGGGGAACTGATTCAGTTGGGAAAGGCAAGAACAAGCAATTATTTATTTGCCACGCAAATCCTCAAGGGGAGGCTGAAACGACTTGTCTTCCCTCTTTGACAGATACTTCTCATCCTAAGAGAGCCCAGAGTGAATTTCTGAACTGCAGCATCCATTTCTGAATAGGTGGTATAAATCAAGAGTCGTGTACCAGCTTTCTAACTGATAATGTACTGATATGATGCCCCAATGTCCTCCTAGCATGATACCACTTAGTACCTGCTGCCAGGAGCAAGACTGCAAAAGAGGGCCTTCTAATACTGTGAAATATTGCTGTTATGAGTATCAGTCCACATTAACATTTCATTCATAGCCTTCAACAAGAGCATTAACAAAGTTATAGATGAGAACTTTGGTGAAAAGCAGACATGAATGTGGACACATTCTTTTTTTGGGGAACTTATGAACGGTGTATCTTTATGCCACTTTTATAAATGAAGAGACACTCAAACCTGACTAAAGAAACAGCCATGAAACTGAATGAAGCTATAAAACATAGTACTGGTTTCATTAGTCCTGAACAGGAAGACTTCTTCACCGATTTTTACAACTGCCTTAACTTTACGGCATAAAGCTTCAGGCCTGAAAGGAGCAGTAGAAATGCTTACTGAAAGAAAGATTTTACTCTCCATATACCTGTCCTCCCAGAAACAAAGCACATGGTGCCACAAATACTGACAGCACAGGAACCTAGTTCTAGGTCACTTGGAAAAAAACAGTAACACAGTAAGTTCCCTAATACATTTAACAAAACAGAGCCACAAAAAAAGCAAGACTGGTATCCAAATTTTAGCTGGCTTTAAACTGATCTGGAAAAGTAATCTGCATTTAAAAAAACATAATCAGCAAGCAAGAGGAGGAAAGCTGGACATTCTAACTCAAGATGTTTCTAACACAGGCACTGAAAATTTGGCCTTAAACCTCTCTAAAAAAAACCCTCATAAAATCCAGGGAAATTCATAATTCAGTTGTAAATATCCAAGAGGCATTTCTTTTGAGGTAATTTCAGTGTACCTTTTACTGAAGAAGTCTTAGCTGCTCCACTTGTAACGCTATGTAATGTTCAGTCTACTAATTATTCTCACTCTGATGAGAATTCTTTTTAAATGTGCTCAGGATCATCTCCCAATCTCATTTTCCTGTTCAACTTACTGTGCTGCTGACTACGCTCAGACCATCTTCAAAGTAGTCCCACACCTCCTGCAGTACACAGGCATCTAAGTCTGTTAATCCAGTCGGCAAAGAAAGATTAATCAAGCTATGCAAGCATTTGCTGAGAATTGAAACAGAGCAAAAGAGGAAACATTAAACACCACGTGCACAAACAGGTACTTTTTAGTATCAGCAGCTCACTAACTTTTGTCTCTATGATTGTCAGACAGACTTGTCTACCTTGGTGCTTACTACACTCACATTCTTATAGCAGAAACATATATTTTCCTAGTAGCAGAACACTTTCATACAAACTATGCAAGATGAGAGCCAACAGCAGCAAGTACTTCACTATTTTCATTGCTGGGCTCTAAAGTAACACACAAGGAAAAACATAATATCTTCTATGGTGCTACACATGACAGCCAGGAGAAAGGACCTTTTCTAACTTCACCAACAAGAACTAAGTAGCCAGCATCCTCAGAAAATCAGTAACAAATACATGGTGTCTGAAAACAGGTCTTTCTTTCTCAGTGTGAAGTGAGAAAGGCAATATTAACAGTTGGCTTTGGCCACTGGCTAATGGAAGGAACGCAGAGAGGAGGAAAAAATCCTTTATGGGATACAAGTGAGAGAGAAGGCCACACACCAGGTTGTTTTTCAGATTCCATAAGGTACAGCTGTTAGAGAGCCAGTTACCCAGCAAGATAAATCATGTACGTACTATGGCATCATATCACTAATTTACAATTCATGGCTTTCTTCTCAGCCATTAATATCTTTCCACTTCATTGTCTTTGAAATATTTAGTTCACTACTGCAGGATAACAATTGAAATTAACACCTTCCTCACAAGAAACAGCCAGAGACCTCTTCTGCATCCAACTTTCATTTTCCTTACTCAATAGATTCATTTATTGGAAACAAGACTGTTTCAGAAAACATGCCACATAAACAAATTGCAGTTAATACATCTATCAGACAGTCATACTCGAGAGGTACAATTGGTTGTTCAGCAAGAAGCGGAACCTTGCACATAAGCCAAAATCCAGTTTTTTCAAACTGCAGGCTTTATTCCCTGTCAGCATTTCCAGGCACAGGCTCATGGCAAAGCTATGTGATAACACTAACCTAAATTTCACAGTATCAATGACAGTCTGCTTTCTGTGAAGGTTTAGTGCACTCTTGAGAGCTTTCTTACATAGTACAGGATACCGAGCTGGAGCTTCCATTGCTAATGCTTAAAAGCAAAAGAAAATAGAGAAGAAGAAAGAAATTACTGGAGTCAGACTTTAATCTCATTGGTCACTAAAATAAACTACAGCATATTGCAAGATCCCTGTGATAAACAACTGAAAAGAGATTTGTTTAATCTGGGCTGGTTACAAGCTAGTGCTTCTCTACTACTTCCTTACTGTGGAGACCATCAATGAGGACTACAAGGCAGAAGCATAGTACATTTTATAATTTACAAGTACTCACTGCTGTTTACTTCTGGTGCAGTTACCCAAAAATACGGGGGGAGGGGGGGGTGTAAAGAGTATTGTTCTGCTTGTCTCCTCGAACATGAAAATCTGGATGGAAAAATTAGGCAGGAGCAGGATGTCAGTATGGTGTGTCCAAGCATGGGTGTGTACTCCCTCAAGACAAGGCAGGTAAGTAGGTGTTCACGCAGTCCTACAGAATTCCCTCCAAAGATTTGCTATGGTAGTTCTAAATTTTACTGTCTTCCTTGGATCCCATTCTAGATTCTCCTAGAACTCTGTGATGAAAGTACGGTACAGTATAAAGAAGTGCTATTTACAAATTAACTACATTAAGTACATTAAGTTGAAACTGCCTATCCATCCAAAGTCCACAACCTACAGCACCCTACAAGAAAGCTGGAAAGGGATTTTTCACAAAGGCATGTAGTGAGACGACAAGGGGTAATGGCTTTCAACTGACAGAGGGTAGATTTAGATCAGATATAAGGAAGAAATTCTTTTACTATGAGGGTGGTGAGGCACTGGCATAGGTTGCCCAGAGAAGCTGTGGATGTCCTATCACTGGAAGTGTTCAAAGGCCAGGCTGGATGGGGCTTTGAGCAACCTGGTCTAGTGGAAGGTGTCCCTGACCATGGTGGGGTGGTTGGAACTAGATGATCTTTAAGACCCCTTCCAATCCAAACCATTCTACGATTCTATCCTAAAACTTCTGTATTGGGTCATGAATCAGCTAGGGTCATTCTCTGACCTTTGCCAGTTTGGAGCTTGTAAAAGTTTATCTGAATAATCTTTTCCAGACTCACAATCTATACAAATGTCTCATGGTCTAGAAATGGAAAGATGTCGCAAATATCTGGTCCATCATCTATGTAATATGGTATTTCAAAATACAGATCTTCTAGTGTTGCTAAGATCCTAAGCATATTTGCTTCAGGACAAAATAAATATGGTTACACCCATTTTCTGCATGCTGCAGAATACATGATAATCCTGGTCACCTCGAACAGCAAAGAGCAACAAAACCTGTTTTTCATGACTTCAAGAACTATGAAAGTACAAATGCAGTCCTTACATGCAATGATTTCTAGTGTCTTCACCTCTATTTGTGGTTGCTCCCATACTGACTCCATAAGGTTGTGGAGCGCTGGATCATTAAGTTTGGATCTTGCTTCAAATTCATAAAGCAGCAACAATGTGTCTGTTGGGTCTTTAGCAAAATCTCCTACAGAAGAGAGAGAAATGCCTGTATGCGATGATTTATTTTCTTAAAGCCACATGGTGTACCATAAGGTATAAATATTGCTTCCAACAGGCAGGAAAACCATTAAGGTACTCAGATTTAACAGTAGAGCAAGTGGAACTCTGCAGCAGTCTTAGAAACCACAGATGCCCAAAGCACAACCCCACCAACCACCATACCTGCGCCCTTGCCCCCCCAAAAAATCTGGATTGTCTGTATTTGGCTAAATTCAGGCAATGCTCCTAGGCAAGGTAATAGGTACCAGGGAAGCTATTTTCATAGACAGGTAAAAGAAGTAACGGAAGGCCAGCAGCTCAGAAGGTTATGAAAGAAGTTATCATCAGCTTCAAATTTCTCCATAACATTTGTCTCCTTTCTGGTAGAAAATCCCTCAGGAAATCTTTAAACACAGAAGAAGGGTGGGAGAACAGTAAAACTGCTAAGAGGGTGTAACCATGATACAAATGCCAAACAATCCTTTATTGAACTATCACAAAGACCTTTGGGTTTACATCTAAAAGACATTCTCAGCTTCCTCTAGGGCAACAGACTCATCCACATGTTAGCCAAGGTCTAGTGAAGAAGTGAAGGAAGCACCGGGCTACCATTCCACAAACCTCTGCAGGAGAAACTCCAGTATCTCTCTGTTCTGAGATAATCAACCTCTTGGGATTTTAAGGAGTGAAAATTAAAAGGGAAGAAGTCTTCCTGAGTTATCTTGCCTTCAGTGCAAAAGGGCAAAGAGAATCCCAAACTCAGGCCATATAATGAACCTTTCATTCTGAAATTTTAAGGGGGGAAAAAAGCAAGCAAGTAAATTTTTTGACAAAAGTTACATACTGATGCATCTTACAATGGAAACTCCACAGTGTCCCAAACATATAACTGAAAAGAACCCAGGCCACAGGCCAGATAAGGAATGTCTAGTGGGATTTTTCTACCAATATACTACCAAAAAAGTGAAGCATGCATCCTCTAGGCTAACAGTCACTCAGCACCTCAGCTGTCAGCTGAAAGCATGCCAGTCTCCAGTAACAGCTGATCTAAATTGACATGGAATAGTCAGGGAACAGAGGATGGGTTTTGACACTCTGAAGTATGGCAGCAGGACTTTCTGTATTCTGAAACGCCTTATATGGAAAGAGGCTAGTAAAACTATTAAAACAGTGCAAAAGTGACTCCACTCTAGAGCAAAAGCCTTGGAGTTTCTTAACTTTTGAGACAGAACAGTCAACCCAACTTCACTCTGAATGATTGTTCACACTTCACAGCACCTATACAATAAAAAGCCTGGAATGACATACAAAAAACAGTAGTTTGTTTTCCAATTCTTTTATCATATTGTCATGTATCTGCTTCAACACTCTTCAGCTGAGACAGCAGTTCCATATGCCCTCTATTTTTCATGAGCACAGTGACCAAGTCTAAGAGTTACACATGATGAACAGACACACTCTGTAGCTTACCTGTTAATTTCAGGACTTTCCATATCTCTTTGCATGTCTGGATATGTTGAATGGCCTGAGTCAAAAGCTCCGCCTGTTTTACAAAATTTCAGAAGTTATTTTTGTCATAGTTTTAAAAGTGAAAGGAATATACATGTCACAACTAACAGGATCTTTATACCTAACTACAAAATAAAATAAGAATCAACCCACTTAGGACATCATCCACACCAGTTACTGTTTTGGGTTTGTTTTTTTTCCCCCTCTTTCTTTTTCAAAGACCTCCACATCTTAGACACTTGTTCTCACTGAACATCCATTGGTCTAGAAAGAACCATATGGGTTCCTATGGGACATCATTTATTTTAGCACCCAAGCATAAACAGGACTTTTAGAACTGATAAACCACTAAATCCCACAACAAAAATTGCTGTGCATTGCTCTCCACAAAAGTAAGTTTCTGCAACAATCACTGTACAGCAGACTTCCGCACTTCTGTACATTTTCCTTAATCTTCTTACCACAGTAAGTACAACACCCCCAAAAAAGGATGTACGTATAAAACACAAAAATTGTGAGCTTTACCACAACCATACTGGTAACTACTTTCAGCAATGGCATAATCCTAAAGATGCAGTAATTATCTGCCTGACAAACCAGTGTTTAGCAGCAGACTCCTCACACAACACATCAGGTAGTCTGAATTTCCTCTAAGAGAAGGTACTGCCATGACCCTTTGCTAATACAAATCTGTACAAATCCATGGAAGTAAACAGAACTGATCTACAGAAATCCAACATCTACAATTGTCTGCAAAGCACTGGGTGCCTTGATTCTAACTAACTATGAAAGGTTCCCATGCTTACATTCTCACTATCCTGTTCTGAGTGAAAACACTAAGACTTCAAAAATCAAAAGAAAAAATGCTACACTGATACACAGAGAATCATTTAACAGAGC
Organism: Opisthocomus hoazin; assembly: GCF_030867145.1. Taxonomy (NCBI): domain Eukaryota; kingdom Metazoa; phylum Chordata; class Aves; order Opisthocomiformes; family Opisthocomidae; genus Opisthocomus; species Opisthocomus hoazin. Next base: position 11,027,471 of record NC_134427.1, read on the forward strand.
AATGCCCTACCTGTTCAGAAGTTGTTACTTGTTGTCTTGCCATTTCCAGATCAACTGCAGCTGCCATTAACAGGCATGTCTTCTGAGCAATTAGAACACCTTTGTCAGAAGGACAAAATTGGGACAACTGACACAAAAATAGGAAAAGATAATGAGAATTCTACCCATATAAAGCAATTTGTTCGTGAACAGATGATTGCTGAGTCTCCTCTATGACACTTTCAGTAATCAGTCATGAACAGTATATATTAATATTGTAATTTTACTTGTACAATTAGTTAAGAAGATTCTTTAAATATAAAGTGTAAAGCAGTGTTGGGAGTCCCCTCTCTACAAACACATACAAAACTGACAGTGCTCGTAGAAGTTCTGTATGGAGATCAGGACTCGAGTACTTAACATGTTTGTATTAACGATATAGTTCCCAAACATGAGAATCCACGTATTTTAGAAAGTTCTCACTGAAGTCTAAGTTTATTACAACATTTTTAAGCCACAGAATGTAAAGTATGACAACAATTCTTACGTTTTGTATTGCAAGTCAATCTCCTTCAGACAAAAGTGACCCAAGGAGATACCTGATACATCGATGTAACTTCTAACAGAACTCAACAGACAACAATATTCCTCAATCAGATTGGCAAGCGTACGTACCTTGAAAGACAGTAGAAAAAAATCCCTCATCTTTTCAGGGCAGGCCTTGAACTGTACAGCTAAATTCCAAGCTAAGAAAGACAAAAAAATGGAGACGAGAATAAAAGTCTTCAACATTACTAGTATTACCCATCTAATCTCTAGTAATAGGCAGTTCATACTCTACAATTCAATTTCTTAATTAAAATATCATCAACAGCTCATTTAACAACCACAAGAAATACAGTTATTAGTGATTTGTTAAAACAGCTTATTCATGCTTTCAAATTCTGTCTTACTAATTTAATCATAACCATGTACCCATTCTACCACATACCCTAACGCACAAGAGCATGAAGTGGAAAAACATTTTCTTAGGTTAGTAAACAAATATGAATAAAAGTGTTGAACAATATTGCAGAGACAAATAAAAGGAAAAAACCCACAATATTTTGAAGCTTTCTCTATTTTACCCCAGCAAGGTCAAGTACATGGGAACTAAACACACAATTCTAATTAGTAAACAGATGAGCCACCTAAAGACAATCAAACGATTTACAGGAATCTGACCCAATTAAATGTTCAGATTCTACAGTGACTTTGCAGATTCTGCCATGTTAATGTATTTCCTAGGACATGTTTTTGTAATCTCTGAGAACACTGCCTTGGAAAGATCATGGTTACCACAGACCATTCACACTTGTGTTACTGTATTTGTCCTCTGCTGCTTCTCTCCTTGCTTTGTTACTCTTTATCGGAGCATGGCTTGTGAAGATGGGTGCAAAAGCTCACCATGGGAGATGTCTTATGTTACTGATGTCAACTATTTTCTCTCCTGCATGCTCTGGCAGAAGCAATAATCTGAAAAATTGCTTCAGCCCGTTACCCTACCCTTGCATTTTTACCTACAGACAGCAAACACGCTGACTTCTTCACCAGAACAGTGTAACAAAGACTACTAAATTAGGATCCAGAGACACACTACAGGTAGTGCTTACAACAGCTCCATGGGAGCTGCATTCCCCACTAGGAAAACACTTTATCTATGATAACGTTTGCTGTTTAGATTTTGTATACCGTAGTACAAGGCAAACTCAAGGACTGCTGATTGAAGGAACTAATAAAAACAGTCCGTCTGAGTGGCAGAGACAATCTCATCCTGCACCAGCCACACCAGTACACTCATCTGAACTTCCCAATTCTTATTTTGCCTACATGAGAATACGCATACTCAGAATTGGCAGTAGTTTTTTATTGCTCTTAGCAGCATTTTTTTTTCAGACACTGAAGAAAACCATTCTTCTTTCTATTTGCCTGATCTTAAATTTTACTTCTGTAACAGAGTCTTGGTAGTGAAGGGCTAACTAAGAGAAAAATGGAGAACTCTGAAGAGTTGTATCACAAACACAATTCATGTATCAGCTATTCCATCAAACAGACCTTGTGTGAGTACTTGTCTTGATAACTGACTTAAAACATGAGCCATATCATATAGTTGCAGAAGACAGAAAATGCAGCAGGAGAACTTTAAACAGCTGCCAAAGGTGACAAGTTTTATAAATCTACTACATCTTTAAACACTTATTTCTTCCTTAAGGTCTGGCTAAGTGGAGGTGGAGGGGATTCCGTTTAGATTTTGAGAGTGCAACCTACCAACTTTTCTGAACCAGTGAGCTTCAAGGATCCTCAGGTCCCCTGTAAATTTCTCTTCTGTGAAAGACTCAGCAAGTCTCTTGTGAGCTGCAGAAAATGTGTTGTTCAATATATAAGTAACACTTTCTGAGCAGAATAAAAACATTTCCAAGTCTAATAACTACACTACAAACAGAGGTTTCCAAATATAATTCCTGATGAAGAGTTATTCTCACAACTTACATGTAGTATGCTTGACCAGAGAGGCTAATAAAAAACATCGAAAGGTGCCTCAAACAGCATTTTAGATAAGCTACATAAGGCTGCCAACAAGTACTGCCTCTTTAAGTTTACTGACACTGAAGTCTAATGCAGAGGAGTTTTACTTAATTTCATAAAAAGTTGAGGGTTTTAAAATTTAATAACAGGTTTGAGGCCTTTCTTCAAGGAACCTTTAATTAATTTAATTCTAGTCTTCATTCTCCTCTCCTATTTGCCATAAGAATGGCTAGTGGAGAAAAAGTTCTACAATCTCATTGACTTTCTTGTCCAAGAAAGGAAGAGAGGGGTAAAAAAGATTTAGTGGAATTATTTCTTCTGATGGAGAAAATGCCTCTGTAAAACTCCTGTACCTTTTCCAGTGCACAAGACAATTCTTTTTTGAAAGGACAACACAACTCAAAAGTGGGAAGCAATTTTGACAAGCCTCTCCCATCTTTCAGCAGTTTTCTAAGCCTTCCAGGGCAAAAAAAAAAAAAAAAAAAAAAAAAAAGCATTAACTTGATGTAAAAAATGCTCCTTTTTAAACAGCTAGAACAGCAAAAACCACCACTGGTATTTAATTAATGCCATTAGAAAGTCATGCTGTTAATTCAGTTTACAAAACCAAACTTCTTCCTTTTGTGGTAGTCCTGCTACTAAAAATACTAACTCTGTTCCTATTGATGCACTCAGAGTAGGAGACTGTCACTTGAGGACACCCAGGCTGTGGCTTGTACCCAAATATCTGTTGTTTGCATACACAGCCTTATGAAGGATTAAAGAGAAACTGCCTAGAAGAAACTGCTCCTTTGTCTGAGAGAAGCTCCCAGACTTTACTAGAAACAGTTTTTCCAACACTAGCCTGCAAACTTTCCATAGCAAAAACCTGTAAGCACTGAGATCCAACTTCACAACATTGTTGAATCTCCAGTTTTAATTTGCACTGGTGTCAGTGGGAAGCTTTCACTGATTTAAGTGAGAACCTAGACTGAAACGAGGAGTCCAATCATTTTGTTGTCATGGACCTAATCGTATCCTAAAACTTCCACAGATGGAAGAACTACAGAAAATGTAAATAAAACAAAAGCATACCCAAGGTCAAGTAAGTCAGCATTGAGTTGATATCTTCATTTCTACAATGGAGGAAAAATTAAGTTTTAGAAAACATTTTATTAATTTTCTTACAACCGAACACATTATTTATGTTGGAATATATCATCTCCATAATTATGGACATCATAATTCTTCCCCCAACAAACATATCAGGCATTAGAAACTGCTGGCTCTGAAGATGCAGAAGGAGTACTGAAGGCCTGCAAAAAGTTCTCCTGATCTGCAGCAGTGCAGGTCTTTGCAGCAGTGCAGCGGCAGATTTTCACGATTGTTGGGGCTGCAGGTTAAACTTCAAACCCCACTGACACTATGCTGTTTTCTTGACAGTCAAAATCCAGCAGTACAGTTCTACTCCTAAGCCAACACACCATTTGCGAAGTGGCTGGTCTTCAGCAAGGGAAGTCCCTCTCTGAAGTTCTCACTCAGAACTTCTGAAAGGTATCACATCCTAGTGCCAAAAGTTCAACAGGTCGATTGGCCCACATTCCCCACCAAAAATATCTGACAGCCTTACACATTAATAGAAGAGAAAGGCAAAGAGTAAATATTTAAACAAAAGGTTATACAAGTAGAAAAGATGTTCCTATGTGATGTCACTAGGTGAAGTTGGGAAGTCGTCTGTGGATTTTTTACTAGCATAAAAACTAACCTCTTGATTACTCTCCACGAAAATAACCCCAGTAAGAAAATATTACACCATTTGCACAACATGTCCACCATAAGAAAATGGATTTGCCAACGGACTCACCTTATCTCTTCATTTTCTGCCATGACCTTCGACAACATAAGACGAACCAAACATCTGAGAAAAACAAGCAATGAAGAAACAAATTTTTTTTCCAACTGTGTGCTTCTTCCTAATTTTCAAGAAAGGATCCCACTTTTCTTCCTTATGCTGTCAGCCCATGGAACTCACAGAAGTATTCAAAGTATCAAATGGAAATTAAGAATTTAATTTAATAAGAATTTTGTATATTACTATTATAAATGTACTTTAACAAAAGCCTTAATAAAATATGGGAATAAATACCTCTGTCTCACAATATTTGTTTTTATAAACATGATTAAATACTTTAACAAGAAGATACCGCTTCATCGGAGGATACAAACAAACTGGTATTTTCACCAAATGTATTGTTGCAATCTCATTAAAGTTGCTGTTGGTCATCTGTTCAAATCTCAATGTAATCATAAAATTTAGAGCAACTATTACTGTTTGCTTGGGAGAGACTTGGAACATCTGTAGATATTAAAATGAGTTCAGGCTTGAGGTACATCTGCAGCACCAAAAAGACTGCTAACTAATCTTTCATCTACTCTGTCTTCCAACTTCCTCAATATATTAAATTATTTTTTACAAAAAACCAGAAACATTTCTCTTTCCTTGTAAATATACTGAAATCTCACTTTAAAGCTGCAAATAATTGTCGGCAGTCTTGTAAATGTTCAGACAAATACTCCAAAGCTTTGATAGCCACAACTTGTTGTTCATTCTGAAAATAAATTAAAACATGTTTTGTATAAACTTCACTACCTCAGTTACCACAAAAAAAAAAAACAACCAAAAAAAACCCAGAGCAACAGCATATTCCAAAAGTCTGTGCAGTTTACTAGCAGGAAAAAGAACAAGACTGTGGACAGCAGAGCCTCAGAGTCAAGAGAAAACCTTAAGGAATATGATTGGAATCATACGATTCCATCCCCAAAGAGCCTATGGCAAGGACAGGATCAATACAGGCTGGCAAGGCTTTCATGCCTTACAGTGCTATCAACTGAGCCCTGAAAGGCAACCAAAAGCCTCTTCTAATTCTGCCAACATAATCGGCCAGTTCAGACATCACTCAAGTCACCAACTAAGAGGCAAACAGGTGGAACAAGAGACTTTTCTGTCTTTCATCATTGACTTATGTGTATTTTGTACACAGTTCCCCCAGCACACCAACGACCAAATCCCAGAGGCAAGAAAGAGACATAACATTTTGCTAAGGAGAATTTTACAGAAATACACCATGTCATTTCCAGATACCAACATTTATAGCTCAGAATCCTTTAGTTTCCTGAAGAAATACGAAAAAATAGAATTTCTTTATATGTGAGATCAACTCCTACTTTGCATTACACAACACAATGAGTGAGACCTTGGTCATGGAAGCATGAAATACTTAGAAATGCATGAAATACATAGAAATATCAAAAGTAGGCCAAGTTACAGAGGTTACAGCTGTCCTACTTATATCACTAAAGTAAAGACAACATTATCTGCTCTACCTCTAAAGCAATTTGGGCAACTAAACTCAGGAGGTTAGTGCCTGTATTTTCATCCACTCTCAGCTTGTCTTCATGTTGAGACAGCTTTTCTGCTAGCTTCCCCATTTCAATAACTGCTTCCACAGCTGAAATACACATAAGGAATTTTTTTTTTAATAGAAGCAATTGAAAAGTGGTAAGTTCTACTGTTTTAATGCGGCTTTAGAAATGACTTCTGAAAGGCTATAATTTGTTTTTTAATACGATAAATCAAGACAAGAAAACCCGACCATCCCAGCACCTCTCCACATTTATGCATTTCTTCCTAGAGAGGTGCCAAAAGGCTTTCCAAGCTACTAATATAAGGAAACAAGGATGGCATACAAATGAAACTATCTCATATCCTTAATTTTGTTCTGCTAAATAACTGTTCATCACCAAAGATGGAAGAATTTCTCTAATATACTTTCTGGGCATGACTCCAAGCTCCCACGTCTTGGCTCATGCTAATGGTACTGCTGCTTTTATGTTCACACTGTGCTGTGGTTCCCACTCTATACTAGGTGAACAAATTATGCTGTCATTAAAAAGATGTATAGAGAACAATTAACTGGCACAGAACTCATCTGCACATTACTCTGTATTCTAAGTATAGACTGTATTTCTCAATTTTCATTACTTGAGTTAAGATTCTCATTAAAATATGAAATGGCAGAACTAATTCCAAAGAAGAAAGAGTCTACAGAGATATGCCATTCTGCAAGTTGTCTCAGTAATACATGCATTTTCTGGTAAATTCAGGCTCTACTTGTCCAGAGAAATTAGGAACAGCAATAATGGTTCCGTTAAGGTTCATTTAGCTCAGTATCCACTTTTTATATTGCATATGCATCCAAAAGACTACCAAAAACACTAAGTACACAATGCTTCTCACCCTCGGATGCTACGGTAGCTTCTGCCCATGAGAAGATTAGAGACTTCCTAGCCAAAGGCTCCTTCCAGACAACACCAGATATGGCAATGGACTCCACATTTTACATATTGTGTGCACAAAGCATCCCACTCTGACAGTTTAAATCTACAGCCTGATAGTTTCAATGACTTTATAGACCCTTCTTCTATCTACTCTCTATCTTGTCTTTCTCAGCATGTACAGACCAAATCTGCTTAGTATTTTCTAATGTATTTGGCGCTTCTGCTCCTTGTAGTGAACCCTTTATCTTTCAAGTTCTACCTTTATCAGTATCCTTCTCCAACACCGCAATCTTATAAACACTGAATTTAGTAAAGATGCTGTTTGGATCACACCTCTCTGCTTCTTTAACTGCCTCTTTAGCCTATTCACAGAAGAGATTAAAAGAAATCAGTACAATAACTTGAAATCAGTAATATAACTTGCAATAGAAGATAGCTAAAACCATGCACAAAATGTTAATGGTTACATTGTTGATATTTACATAATTTCTCAAGAAGTTTGGTTTGGCAACATCTTACTTGGAAAGAAAAGCAAAGTGACAAGACCAGAAGATGGCACCAAAGGCTGACAATGACCAGACTGACGAAAAAGCCAGTTCCTCAAAATTACAGCTACAGAAACTGAAAGCAAGAGAAGCCCTGAGAACGCTGAAAAATTAAACTCCCTTCTGTCACTTTGAACTCTGAAGTTTAACATCCTCAAACCAGAAGGCCTAGATAGGTAAAGCAGGTGAACTTCTCCGCAGAGGTGAGGGCTCACACACTGCTGTGGGAAGATCTAGTGAGACGCGTCAAATGTTTTTCGTGCCAGGGCTCACCTGTCTTGAAGGGAGGAGGACCTCCAATCTGAGTAGAAACCTGATATATTGAGGCACGATCACACAGCTTTTGGACTGTTTCCCCCACTGGAACAACAGCTGATACAAGAGGCCCCCATTAGCAGCCCAGATGATGGACAACATCTCTCTGCCGGATGATGCAAGTTAGGCAAAGATAGCTCCCTCTCTCAAAGCAAGAGAGATACAGTAATAAAGATGTAAATTAAGTCCCAATGACACAGCTATAAAAAAAATCAATGCAAATAAATATGTATACATATATATACCTTGTCAACTTGTTTCAGATGAAGATAGCAAGAAGCCATGTTCCTCTGCAGCTTAGCCAAATTCTGATCTATTTGCCCAGGCGTGTAGAAGCTGACAGAATAATTGTACCAGTGAAGTGCTTCAGAATAGCTTTTTGCCTAGGAAATTTTAAAAAAAATATACACCCTTATTTGGGCAATTAAACTGCCTCTGTTTTCCCAAATTTAAAAAAAAAAAAAAAAGTCACGAGAAATGAAAGATTTAGATAATCAAGTATACTCTAGTGTAACCTTTCCCCTAGAAGAGCGATCACTGGTCCCACAATGCAGGTAATATTCATCAGGAGAACTGACGCTTTACCTATTCCTACTCTTCCCTTCTTCTTATGGCCGCTATCAAAGACAGGACACTGGACTAGACAGGTCATTCACCTAACCCAGAAAGGACATTCTTATGACTAAATACAAACCAGAAATATTATTGAAAAAAAAAAAAATCTCTCTTCAGGATACAAAGCAACTGAAACTAAGAAAAAGTGTTTATCCCATTTAGACTGTGAACCTTGATAATACTATGCTGAAGATGGTACCATAGTTCAAATTTGGACAGAGAATTTATTTTAAAATGAGAAGAAAGCAAGCTGTGTCATTAGCAAAATTCCTTCTTGACTACACAGATGAGGGGCACACATGTTTTTCTTCATATATTCAAGAAACGAGCGTATGACAGAAATACAATAGTAGAATATGAGCTCATATCCAAATTCTGAAAGAATACGAAGGTATCTGGTTTTGAACAATAGAACATATACATACAGTACAAATGTATATGAAGTAAGATACAATGTAAGCATCCAAAGCTACTTTATGTAGGCTAAAAAGAAGTTGAATACATAAATGATAACACTTCATGTTGCCTTAAAGCAACAACACACCATCCAGAATGATGGGCTGCACGGGTTCCTTGGCTGATCAATTCTGGCCATAACTGTTTCCTTCTACTTAATCTTGAGACGAGGCTACCTGAAACTTGATGTTGTAATGGAAAACAGCACCCAGCTGGATGAAAAATAAAACTAGTGCCAACTGGAACAGGGCTCTTAGTAACAGCTTGCACTCTAACCAAAAAGAGACATACCAAAGAGGTCAGAAAAAGCAGAGCTTCATTTTCACTGATACAAATAACAACACTACTGTCTGGTCCCAAACCTCATAATGTTTGGCAGCTCTGTCCCACATGATGATGTGCAGCTGGTTCAAGGCTTCAGGCAACAGCTGTTTCCCAGTATAATGACCTGAAAAGATACTGCAAATCATCACTTTAGAAGCACTTAATGAAGGACGCTGAGAAGCACCTAAGTACTACCTGAGAAAGAATGTCCCATAGCCTACAACAAAAACCTCTGACACAGCAACAGTTTCAGCCAGGACCCCGTGTTTCATATCCTACTTCTCGGAAGAAAAAAAACACACAACACAAAACCAAAAACAAAAGGCACTCCAAAAAACAGCGGGTAAGAGAATAAATATTTTCATGTTTGAACATGTGGCTCTTGCACCTAGCTCGATGCTACATAAAACATGGTCTGATTTCCAGCAAATCTGACAGTCAAAAAATGCCACGGGTGCAACGGACTTGAAAAAGAAACTGTTAATCAACTGCTGCTCAAACAAGGATATGCAACCTGTTTTAATACTGACAAACAAAAACACATTGAGCTGGATGGACTAAGTATTAACATTACACAGAACTTCTGACAAATGTTTCTAATCCCACATGTATCAGTCACACACAGTCTACAATAAGGAGGAGGAATTTTTCTAGCAAGTGAATTTAACCCTGAGCTTTATCATGACTGTCATTCATTACGAAAATTGAGAGTGCCACGCAAAAGAAACATAAGGGGAAACAGACAAAAATAGAAACAAAGATAAGAAAAAGCAAAAAAGTGAAAAACAGAATTCAAGACTTTAGCCAACTAAATCTAGCTTTCAGCAAACAGCGGCAAAAGATGGATACAGACCTATAATAATTTCTTCAACCTTTTGCTTAGCAAGCAGCTCCCTCTCCATCTGCAACAGGAACTCAATGTGGAGCAGGGTAATTTTTCCAAGGTCAGGTGAAGATTCAAATCGTTCAGGAACAGACTTCAGAAAATCAAAACCAACTGATTCCCTATTCACACAGATGCATTTTTAAGAGCCTGCACAAGAAGAGCTGCTAATTTTTGATTCTAAAGAATAACACAAAAATATTCACACCTTACAGCATGTTTCTCATTAATACTACTGGCACACAGTCACACTGACAGAGTGTGTCAAGGTATTAATTTACTGCAGTTCATCTATTCAGTAGTAACCTCCTATTAGCAGATGCTTGTTCCATAGCATTTACAAGAGAGTTCACTCCTCCCAATGAAAGAGTAAGAATTTACTGCAAGATAGAAGCATATACATAGGTAATCACGATGGAGCGTTCAACAGTGAAAATTCATGCCTCAGTTTATTTTGCGGTAACTTGTTCATCCTTATACTGTTTTTCACAAGAATGATTCTAGGACTCCAAACTCTTTCATTCTGAGGGCTGGTTGGTTACTATGGAACAAAGGTTTCAATCGGATAACTCCAGACTCATGTATGTATGTATTATTCCAGATATATACTACAACTGCTCTGCGAGAATCATTCCAAAGTAAGGCTACAGCATTGCAAATTGCCACTCAACATTATTTCACACTCTGTTCTGTTGCTGCCATAATCTGCATCACCTTCCTATAGAAAAGATAGGCTCCCTCTCAAAACTGTTTACCTGGCTCTGTGACTTTTTATTTAAAATCAAGCATCATTGCATAACAGATGTTCTATGCTTACAAAAGAACACCTACAAAGCCCAAATATTGTGTTCACCTCACTTAGGGAAGCTTTCATACCTTCCATGCTCCAGCAGCAGTTTGGCAGTATTCAGACAAAAGTTTAAAGACATCTCATGGTGCAAGAATTCTGCAACAGCTAGACAGAACACAAAGCAGTTGAGATTATTCAATCATCTTAAGATACTTAACTGCTCAATTTACCATTTACCTCTTATAGCTTCTTTGGGGGGGGGGGGGGGGTGGAGGAAAACACCAACATAATATTTCTAAAACAAAAGGAAGAAGAAAAAATGTCTACTGTGCTTTGACTTTCCTTTCCCTGTACAATTAATGTAGTACTACAGAAAGGTGACAGACTTATAACCCTGGAATTCTAGCCTCTGTCTCTTCAAGCAGGAACAGCATAGGCATTCAGAGCACAAACTTTTGCCTCGAGCTGCTCTCCGTCAAAATGGTCTCCTCCTTTATCCAGCAGGAACCACTTAAGACTGAGGTGAGTGCTCAGGCTGTGCGGTGGTATCACATTGCAGCAGGAAGTACTTAAGTTTAATGCTTTTAGCATCCGCTGTTGAACTGACTGGTGCTGGTAAGTAGGTATCAGTTTTAGACCACTCAGATAAAGTTTAAGAATTGCTAGACTGTGCTGGATGGTTAATAACAAGATTTATACACTTGTAGCTTGGATGAGATCACAGAAAGAACACATAGAAACATGACTGTAACAGTTGTTAAATGAAGCACTTCTAACGCACCTCTGTATAAGTGCACAATACAAGATCTTAATCAAATACCTAAAAATTAGCAGGAAGGTTCACTCAGAAGAAGGAGAAGTTGCAGTGCATGGAAACAACACTCTTTTCTGCCAACCATACAAGAAAAGACACACATCCACTCATTATCAAACTTGCTTGAAAAACTGACTAGTCTTAGTGCTATTAAATATAAGCCAACTGTGTTTTGATAGCCAGCACTATGGCTTCACAATTCAAATTGCAGAACAGAAGCCAACTATCACAATGGCCAGCTTTGAATATCTGTCCATTTGAACACTGGCTGAAATTTCCCAGGAGCAATCTGAAGTGGAGTTTCCATTCCTGCTAGTCTGGCAGCATTCAAACCATTCAGCTCTCTGCAAGAAATTCCCCATCCTACACTTATTTCTCAGAGCATTCTTATGCATCTGATACTTTCCAACCATGAAGAGTACAAAACCTCTCTTCCTTCAGATTTCATTATTTATGGAAATAAATTTCTCGATACATTGCCCTTTCCATATTAACGTCCTTCCAAAATCTTTCTTCTCCTCTCATGCCAATAGAAAAATCAGTTCTTCCCAAATGACAAGTTTGAGGAATCAGGAGAAAAGAGTTTATACACCCTAGATAAACTAAATAAACTCTGGTAACACAGGTATAAAACAACATACTGATTAGCATTTCATGTCTCTTGGCCAAAATCCGCAAAATCACACACAGAGAATAGCAATGTTTCACAAGCCTTTCTTCTATGCTGACTGCATAAGAGACAATCCCCCTTCACGCTTTCTCAGTAACTGTAGTCTGACCTCATTATTTAGGTAGAATATAGTCTAGGATTAAAAGGAGGCCAAGATGTTGACAACAGTGGCTGATACAGGAGGGTCTGATTAGACTGTCCTTGGGAACGAAGTATGTCTTGGAAGAATATGTAAGCTAACTAAGAAGTTTTTTAACAGTTTGGAACCAACACAAGAATGATAGAGTACCCTTAAATGAACTATCCTCATTATAATACTAAAAATCATACCCCCTGAGCTGGAGACCATGGCCCAAGCAAAGACCCTCACTTACGGAGCCTGCACAGTGAAAACGGAGAATACTGTGACTTTAAGTGGAGACGAGACATGTAAGGAACCAAAGGGGAAAAAGGGCAATGAAGCGTAACTGTAAAAGTACTGATAACTGTTGCTCAAAATGTATGTTAACCGCATGTTACTCAAAGTGTGCTACCTTTGTGGAGTCACCACCTAGCACCCATCTCTGCGCAGACATGAAATAAACAGATACCTTGGCTCTGTCTGTGTATTGGATGTTGCACATGGGGTAACAAACTCATCTGTGAGACAACATAACCTTAGGCACATCTCTAAAACAAAACAGACCTTTACATTGCTCTATTTTCATTGTCTTCATTCTAACAGGCTTCAGAGTCCTCCTCCTTCCCTATTTCCAGCAAGTCTATTTAAATTCTCCACAAAAATAAAATCATGCTTAATTCAAACTTGCATTAGCACCTGGGTATCTCCTCTGTGAACACTGACTACTACGTCTCACTCTCCAAAACCAGAATGGCATTTAGCTAATGAAGATTCCTCTACAAGGCATAAGAAAGGGATTTTTTTTTTTTTCTTTTCTATCTACAACTCATGCAGTCTTCCTGGATATGGAGTAGTATGACCTTACTATGAAACCTATGCAGAGCTATGGTACCTGATTTGATATCTTCATCTGACGCTCCACTTTTAAGAAGAATTTTAACTTTCAAAAAAACCCCTGCTGGATGCAAATTCTCCTGCACAATGAAAAACAATACATTACTTGGACGGCTGTTTGTAGAATACAGATCCTCTGAGAGTCCAGCACATTCATAACACAGACAAATATCAGGAAATCACATACACTCCGCTGCATTCTTAAGTTCCATTTTAGTGACTGAAGCAATAGCTAGGCAATTGGTAATATTTTCTTCCTAAATGCAACGTACATCTTTATTATTTACTCCCATACTGACAAAAGATCATGAGCACAATGAAAGCAAGACATACATGATTCTCATTTTGCTGTGGCCCATTTACGATACTTTTAAATAGAAGCTGAACAATACTGAATGATAGAAACATTTCCTGCTTTTCCATGTGTGAATTGGCTGGATTACTCCAGAATTAATACAAGCAGAATTCAAAGTAGCTTATAATAATACGAAATTTAGGAGAGAACAAAAATGGGAGTAATTGAAATAATTAAGACTGTATACTACAGCTCTCACTAAAACACCACACATTTCAGACTCTACAATAAAAATTTTATTCTCATTTTCCATACCCTCGTACAGCACCAAACCATACATTATCAAAAACGATGATAAAAACACTTTCTACCTAAACAGGTGGAATACTTAGTTGGTCAATATTGGGTCACCTGTTCTGTCTGCCCCTCCCTGCAAGTATGAGCCTTTACGACTCCTTACTTGGGGAACCTAAAAGACCTATCAGTGACCTTGAGTGTTGTAGTAATAATTATAAACATGGGCCTTTTTCTGCATTCCATTCCTACTGTTAGCTCAGTAAAACTATAAACATCAGGTGTTCTCAGCTTTGGAGCAGACACTGTCTGAAAAATATGCAGCCCACTCCACAAAAAACAGTTACTTTGAAAAACCTAGCTGTAAGGAAAATTCAGTAAAAGACAATTGGTTCTGTTCTAACCAAAATGAAGACAAAAGGTTTTGTGAAAGTAGATACAATAAAAACTGCAAAGGGCTTGGATACTGTGGTAGCATGTTATTTGAATGATTAAAATACACTGCCTTTTATCCTGATCTCATGAGCATGTGCATTATCATCTGTCTGAAAGTTTTCACAGCACGTAGAAAACTGAATTTGAGCTTTCATTTACAACAGGATTTTATACTTAAAACTTGTTTTGTACGAAACAGATAACAGAAATTTTTAAATGGTCAATCGAAGACAAATAAAAATTTTTCAAATTTCAGTTATTCTAACTAACCTGAAAAGACAGAAGCACAAAATTAATTCAAGTCTTTATATGGGAAACGGAATCTGTACAAGAGCAAGAGACCTAACTGTAGTGACTGCTTAGAGATATGAACTTTCTTCAGGGTAGCTGTTATGTTTATGCAGCTCATTTTTCAGGTTCCAGAAGAAATACGGTGATGTTAGTAAAGTGCAATAGCTAAATTAATCATTTGAAATAAGACTGATGTAGTATGGCTACATAGCTTTCAAAACTGAACTCTGGAGCTTGCTCAAATATTTGGACAGATAATGAAATGAGGACTCAAAATGTAGTATGGACATACCCATCATAACCCAAAGCAGGACAAAATGTCTCATGCATAAAAAGTCAGCTGCTATAAATCTCACATGGACCACACTGTAGTTTATTCTGTTTGTACAAGTTTTCACAAACACATGCCAGAGAAATTTTAGCCATATCATTATCAAAGGACCTCACTGTTAACAGACATGAGGCAGCAAGACAGCTCTATACATCTACATACAAAGAAGTGTTTCTCTATAAAAAAAATGGGAACATCAAAACATACTTATGAGTATGAAAACCAAAGCAAAGAAAATGCACCTCCATCTGAGGTCAAGGGCAACACACCAGTGATTAATATGGTCCATATTATTATGTTAATAAATGCCTGAGCTTTGACTATTGCACACCATAAATACAGTAACACATTACTACCTGATTTGCCAAGTTTATAGCTTTCAAAGCCTTGTCAAGATACAGAGTGCAATTCCACTCAAAATATGCTGTAGCTAATAATCGCAGCACTTTAGCCTGGAAAGAAAGACAAATCAGAAATTTAAATGCCACCTGAAGAGCAGGAAAAAAAATAGCCACACATGAACACACAAATGAATAGAAAAGACTTAAAATTTAAGGTCATAAAAAAATCAAAGCTCTTTGAGTCAAAAGAATGCCTGCCTTGCATCAGAGATACAAAACAATTGCCCAGTTCTGAAGCGTATCCAGCTTTCACCACTGCAACTCCCACAGGACATGAATCAACTAGAGTACAGAGAACAGAAGGGTAGCAAGGAAAATCAGAGATCTGGGAAAAACAGAATGAAAGAAGAAACTGAAGGAACAGGAGGTCTACACTTCACTGAGAGAAAAAAAAAATAACAAAAAGACATATATGATAATGGCCTTCAAATACATAAATGATTTATACAAAGAGGAAGGTATTAAAATCTTCTCCATATCCACTCTGGATATTGAAAGGAGTAATAGGCTTATGAATGAGACAGACAAACATCTATCAGAAATGACACAGAGGTAACTGATGATGCCTTCAAAGAAGAGGGAGAAGATAGAAGAGATGGCTTTTCAGGGTCTACTTCAGCCCTACTTTCTACAATTTAGTATCTGTGAAACAGTAGATTCAAAATGTGATTTAAGGGCACCCATTGGTGACTGAACTCTCAGACTGACACGCGTAGCAACTGGCCTTGCAACTCTGCCAAACTTCACAGCAGACAGTACTAAAGAAGAAGCTGAAGAACCGCTGGTCAGGTCTGGCACAGTAGAGGGAGATGATACAGTGGAGTCAGGTTAACAAAATCCTCCTATTTGTACATAGCAATTTCTCTATTTCTTACCTGCATTTCTTTGCCAATAGAATATTTCACGTCCATCTTCCCAATGTCATAACTCTGGCTATCAGTGATAAAAGAAAGGTAGAATTAAATGGGATGGCAGAGATAAATTCAGCCAGTCTTCTGCTATGCGCAACATTCCTATCCTTTCCCACTTCTTAACCAGTTAAAAACCACATAAAACACACAAACTAATCTCAGTACTCATTCTTACTAGAGAACAGAAAATTTTGTTTTCTTTCAAATCCTCACATTAAAAATTCTACTCAATCACTTTCTTTAACCTGTTGCACCATCTTCTGTAACATCTTCTCTTCAAATATTTCAGTAGGTTTTATCAGTTTTAACCATAGGGGTTTTGAAGAAGGAAGTGTTCTCATTCTCACCTGACGTCATACGCAAGAGTTATATATGACCTGGTCTCAATATTACAGCAAATCAATAGCAGAGACAGAAACAGAACCTGGGAGTCATGATTCCTCATTCTTTTTCTAAAAGTTAAATGACAGCACAAAGGACCACCCAGGAGAAGACACAGTGGTAATTCCACAAAACGAGATTCGATTGCAAATGCTGTGAATGAAGAACTGTTAAAAAGAAAAACAATGACTGGGCTTTTGTTTCCTAATTTAATATATTCTCAGTACAGGGAAATCTTCTCCCACCAGATGGGGCTACATCTCCTTCTCCAGATAATTATTTGCACTTTGCAAAGGTTTATGTCCTCAAATTTTGTCATCAGGACTCATTCTTTAACTTTCCACAAGAATAAAATACAAAATAATCTCCAAAGCACTAGCTGTAATTAATTCTAAGCATTTCTACAAATCCTCTTTTATTACATATGTGACCGTAATTATTTCGCTTTTGTTATGTTGACATTCATTTTCTTCTGACTGTTTAAAAGAAAAAGAACAAGAAGAAATAAAAAACAAATTTTCTGAGCTGAGGCTGTGACCTTGGCATGAGGATACTCCTCTTCATAACCAACATTTTGTTCCTTAGTAGTACCACATTATTTATTTGAAGCCTACCCAAACCATCTCTACTCCTTTTTCACCTGGATTTTTGCATCTTTCATCAGCCAGGGACTTGCTCTCAATGAAGCACCTCCTTTATGAGAAATACAAATATTGTTTAAAACAATTCCATTTAAAATAAGTCAGAAGAATTCTGCTACTCTTTTCCAAAGCTTTCAATCCATCCCATATCATTTATGAATGGCACAAGAATTGGGAACAGTCTCTTCATAAATATAATCTCTTTGGAAGACGTGTTAGGTAAAAAATTTACAAGAACCATGGAAAGACAACTTTCATTCTAATGACATAAAAATCGATGTGGAAATCAGACATAAATGATAGGCAGCAGAGTAAGACAGTCACTACTTATCCGCTCAGCTAATTTGGTTCAGCTAAAATCTTCTAGTCTCAGATTTTAAATTAAAAGTCTATTTTCTCTTGCTCCCTCGTCTCCTTCACACATATTTTTACATCTCAAAAACAGGATTTTATTTTGTTTGCCTTTGCACATTACCTGAGCCAGAAGGAGCTCTCTTCATACCTCTTCCATTCATAGGTTTCCACTCCAAAATTGTAACAGAGGATTGACAGGTAACAGGTCTGCAATAAAAGACTCCTGTTTCTATAATGTTGTTGTAGAAACATCATTAGATCTATGGCACTCCAGTCTCAGGTTCTTTCAAATGCATTTTACTTTAAAAGTATATGCATTGTTATCACTTCTGACCTTATGCAAGGGGATACTGAATGTGACTAAAATGGAAACATAATTGTGCGGGAGAGTGAAGCATCTACCTCACATGAGGTAGAATAGTTCATCAAGAAATCACACTGAAAGCACTAGAACTGTTTGAAGTAAACAATAAAAAACAAAACTTGAGAGGAAAAACTGAAGTATTACAACTTCATTTTTAAAAATAAGTACAAAAAAGGTTTACAAAAAATATTTAAGTGAAGAGGACTCTACCTATTCCATGACAGGCTTCTTCCCAGCATGTCTCTCTGGGGTTAAAAAATGATCATCCACATTACAAGTTTTAGGAGAAAACTGGTTTTGAATGCTTGGTTATTCAGAGCACTGCTTCTTTGTGCGTTATCAGTCAGCCCTGACAACATCTGTTCATAACAGCTTGTCTTTCCATCGAAATGTTTTGCAGCTGTCACATCGTCCAAAGAAGCGACAGAAAAGTCATTTTATATGCTAACAGGCTGCCAATGTTTACATCCATTTTGCCTCTGCAGTAACGTTCTTTTCCAAGTATAAGTGATACTTCTTGCAAGTGACTACAGATTTCAAATCCTTGGGCAAGAATGAGAGAGGTAGCACAACATCTTGCTTCAAATTTATTGTTTATCTCCTTGTAATCCAGGGATAAAAGTACAGATTCAGTATGCATGAACAAAAAAAAATTATCGCTCTCAGATGTGACATGCTTATTTTTCATAAGTTCATTTGTGAACATTTTAACTCCAGAAGAGAAAGTTTACTGTATTGACAGGGTTTCATGCAAAGTGTTTAGCATAATGCTGTAGGCACACTGTGGCATACCGCAGTCATTTAATTGCATGATGGAAAAGAAGTATTTCAAAGGATAATTAAAATACTGTTTCAGTGAATGCCTGTGCTCCAGGCATCAAGCGTAATGCTAAATATCCCCATAAACCTGGCACCTCTCTGAACAACAAGCGATTGGAACAATTCTGGCATTTCACCCTGCAGGGCAAGAGTTCCTAACTATGGCTCACAGACCACTGATGATCCACAAGCTGCAAATCCTCTGCAGCTGATCTGTGGTACCGTACATTACCAGAACACAACTGTCTCCTTGTGATATCCTGCAAGTGCTCTCTGGTACAATGGGAGCCCAGAAGACTTAAGGACTGACAGCTATCTAGCAGTCCAAGAGTTTCAAAATCACTCAGCAATCACTAGCTCTTTTCTTTTTTCTCATTGTTTAAATACCACTCTTTAAACCAGAATTAAATGGTCTCTCTCATGCTCAGAAACCTTTTCCTTGTCCGCATCAGTGCTCCTGGTTTGTGAAGAACATTCATCACAAGAAGTTATTATTTAACAGCAGAGTTTAAGCGGAAAGCCTGAAATTCATTTAACACAAAATGAAAAAGATCCCAGTGAGCATTTTCAACAATTCACGGTGAGAAGCTCTGCTCTTGTGATTCAAATCAAAGCTAGACTCCTTCAACTGACTTAAGTCACTCAGATGCATTGAACAAGGCCTGCAGAATGCAAAAAAACAATTTGAAATTGTCTGGAGTTTAATTGGTTAAAAACCCAATTAAACTCCAACCGTATCTCCCGTATTTGCCTTTCAGAAATTCACATCTACCCCTTCGAATTTTATTACCACAGAGACAGGAATAAAATGTTTCATAAATATTGGGTAAACATTAAAGTAAGCAAACAAAAATAAACGTGGGGAAGTTTATTCTGATATTACACTTTTACCTTTGCAAACAAAGAACTAGTCTGCATAGGCTAGAGTTTATTTTCTCTGGGCATTGCTCTGTGATGCAAGAACTACAAAAAACATGGTTTAGCACAATGGGAAGCCTCCATACACAGCCCTACAGCTTCATGAAGATGAAGATTAGTACTGAGGGCAGAGACAGGCTTGCATATCAAAAACTGTGTAAATCAGCTCTTCTCTTGTCCCATCTGCCTTCAGGCAAAAGTTCACATGGGTACAAGTGAAGAAGCACACACAAGATCAAGATGTAAAATGCAACTGGTTCTGTAGAAGACTAGGTGGCATATTCAACTCAGAAATCTCTTTGTCTTGCTTGCTGATTTGTCTTCTCTCATTCCTTAGGAAGAGTTTATCATTCTATTTCTAATAATAAACTATGAGAAACAAGAAAATAAAATAACAAGAAAAAACCTGCTGTTTTCATAGAAAATTTTTAGTCAGAAAATCTCAAAGAAGCAACCACTGAAGAGATACACAGGTCAGAGTACTTTTCAAAATGTTATATGGCATATGTCATTCTTTAACATACAGACAAGAAAGCAGATTTTCAAAGTTTGGAATGATAAAGAAGGGATGATTTCACTTACCTCTTTTGGCAATTTCATCAACATATCTTTGCAGCGCTGCACACACATCACTGCTTTCTGAAAATCCCCTTGAGCAACTGCCTAAGAACGCAGTAGAGCATGCCAACAAACTGTTAGTGAGCAACTTGTCTTTAAAATTCATTAAAAGACTGACACTCTAAATAGGACTTGGGTTTTTCACATTCAGTACATCTAGGTTTGGGATCAGATATCCGTCCTTACAGTGCTAGGATAATTCTGTATATTTCTATATCTTGCCAGCTAGAAGACACTCAGAAATACACCGCAGTCCTTAGGTAGTGTGAAAAGGCCAGATGCATGGGACAACTTCATTTAGATGTTAAGATCATACAACAGTTCAGCAAATCTTAAACAACCTCTCCAAAAATTTCAGGTCCTCTTTTGTCTCCACGATCAAATTAAAAATTTTGGCCAGTGTTTTGGTCTGTTTAGAGAAGCTCTTGAGAATTTTGGAGATAGTACTCCCCTTCTAGATACTGAAGTTAGCGGTGTTACCAACAAATGCAGGCAACTACATTTTCTCGTATTTGCATTCTTATGCCTGTAACAGTCTGCAGCAGTGATAAAATACTCAGAAACTTCAGTCAGGCACAACAATACCTCACAAAACTTAGAATTTCTAAATGACATGCTTCAAATTATTGTAATTTGTGTTGTTGATCCCCTAGAAAACCTTCAGCACTTTTTCAGACTTCTCTCATATTGCGTGAGACTTTTTTTTTTTTATAAATATCACCATGGTTCTTACCTCACTCTACGATGACAGAGAGTGAGACTTTAAAGAAAATAGCAAATGCCATGGAATCACTATTTTCAGATCTTGTAATTTTATCATGATTCTACCACTGCTTAAAGCCTTTATATGTGGAAAGCAGCATGTAAGAGGTCACAGAAGAGAGGGTATTCATGTATAGAAAGATCTCTGTTGGACAGCATATAATCTTAATAGCTTTGATGATGGTTCATGAGTTTGCAGAGTCATGAAAGTTGTAAGCTACAGAAGACTCTGCACACATGGCTTATTGTGTCTACTTGTTAGATACAAACCTTGGCTATCTGCATCCATGACGAATGCTATCTTCATATCCTTTCAATCAGCCTAGCTGCACATATTAGCACAGTATGATGTGCATTCCAAAGTGACTAGTCTTGCAGTGCACATTCATTACACGAATGCCATTTGGGGGACCCAGGCCCTACACCAGTCCTATCCCCCTTCTTCAGTGAAGCAGAGGACACCTTTGGAACTCACACCTCTATGATTCAGAAAGGCAGCTTTTTGTTTTCTAAACAGCCATGCTAGCCAAATCACAGAGGAACAGATCTGAACTAGAAGATATAAACACCACAGCAGAAATTACAGCGATAAATTAGGCAAATTAAAAATCATTAAATGATTGCAACACTGAATGCAAACATGAGATCCGCTATCTTACTTCTAAGTGAAGGAAATATATCCCTCAGCAAGTCTTCAATGCCAAGCATTCATACATCTAATAACTTGCTCAGAGTTTCCCTTTATACCCCCAGTGACTTATAAGGAAAACTGGGAAGAACACATACTGATTCAGCCTGATAAGAGAGTACTTTGAAGAGGCTCTTCTCCACATCAGCTTTGTGCACATGAATATCTGCTTCACCATCGCTCCCCTTAAGTAACTTTGCATACAGTTTTTCTATACTCTGGAAAACAAAGCATAGGCATCACCCATGGAACTTACAGATAGGTGTGTTTATAAGAAATTAAAACTGGAAAAGAACTTACACTCATGGCAATATCTAGAAATCCATCAGCAAGGTCAGCTTGTCCAATATCTATCCATCCTTTCGCAGTTTTCATAGACATCTGAAGGAGAAAATGACAAGTGCTTTGTGAAAAAGAAAGAAAATGTTAGATCTCATCAATGCACATATCTAATGTAGGAGAGGGGTACTTCAGTTCTTCAATTTCTGACAAGTGCCTCTCATGTCTGAATGAAGTCCTTAACACTTAGATGCAGCACAAGACTTTGGTGCCCTACTAGACAATATTGTATGATACTGAAATAAATGAATATGCTGCTCATATAACATTTTACCATATGACAAAGATGTGATGCTAACTGCACTGTCCAGAAATTCCTAACCACACTGGCTCAGGAGGGTACCCCTGTGATGGCACAGGTCTCCCTTCAGTGCGTATATTCCCCAGAGCTACAGGTACGTTTCACTCCCTTTCCAAAGCAACTGAAATAGGGTTTGAAGGTTTCCTTTGGTAACCAACTGTACTTTATTGCTCACCCACCACAAGCCTTACCAAAATCTGTCTTCTAATAGTTCCTTCTGGAGGATCACTGCCTTCACTAAGGCACACCAGTCTGCAAGCAACAAACCGAACTGCAAGAAAACAGGGCACACATTCACAAGTTCCCTTTTCTCTTTTTTATTTTTTCCCCAGAAAGTCAAGCCCTGCCATATGTGAAAGAGTGCTTGTCATTTTAAATTACATGAGAGAAATATTTGAAAGCTTCAGGAGTCAAAGCAGTCTGAATTTTAGCCAAGCCGCTTAAAACTGCTTTTTAGGCAGTAAGGAAAAAAAAAAAAAAAAGACAAAAGACAGATATTCTCATCAAAATGTCTATTAAACACTTTAGAGAGAGTTTAAGTTAAATACAGGGTATTCAAAGACTTAATTACATTGCAGGTGCTTACAGTAATGTGTCTTGAGAGCCTCAAAATAGCCCTCAGCAAAATAGGGAAATTAAGTTTAATAATCTTTACATTTTCAAAGTAAAAAGCAAAAACACTTTCAAGCCTTTCTCATTCATCAAGGATGGAAAAGACACCACCCGATGTATTTAAAATAGCCTCTCCCTGGCCCTTCAGCTGTGATACAAGATCTGAGAACATTACAATCTACAATTACTACTTATTTTGGGTAAATTTACCCTTTTCCCTTTACCTGATATAATTTATATGATGCAGATTATACATAATTTTGACTATAATCCCTCAAGACAAAAATCTAGGCCAGATATTGTAATGCTGCAGAACCACATAAAGAACAGGCTGAGGGAAAAGACCAAACGCTCACTTCTGTTTTCCCCCAGCACTGCTCCTGGCTGCAAGCAAACCCACCAGCTGTCTCCCTGGCTAAAGCAGGGAAGTAAAAAGACGATTTAGAGTTTTTCTGTAGATAAACATTGAGGAGATAGTTACATTAAAGAAACAATCTCACTTGATATAAATTAAGTGAACAACAGCCTAAAATTTACATCTATGTTAATTCCATATATTTTCAGATTAAAACTAAGCAGTAGCAACAAAAATTGCAGCTTCCTTTGGTCACATCAGCTCTTTACTGATGCTCTGGAACAGAAAGGGGGAGTGATAAGAATGCCTACGCTGATTCTATGTCACAAGGAGATCACTATTACACCAGGATGCTCCCTCCTGAACTGTTTATACAAGCCCAGCTGTGCATTTTCTTCTGTCTACGCCCTACCTGCAAAGATCCAGACAAACCTACACCACTATGCATATCCCTGTCAGCAGAGACTTTTTCCTTTTCATGCTGCAGCACACAAAATACAGTTAGGAAGGTACAGAACACATACGTACGTTTAGCTCTCTGCTCATCATTGATAACAGAACCTGTGTGTTTGGTCACAGCCCAGTTCCATAGGTTTATTGCATCCTCTTCAACCTGAATAGGAGAATTGCATTAGATTTAATTTTGTCCTGGATTTGGGTCATATTGAAATTTACTACTGGAAAAGGAACCATCCTCCATGTGTACCACTGTAACGACCTGTCCACATGCTTGTGCAACTTCCTTTTACATTGGAGTCAAAGGTGTGAGTTTTCCATGAAACTGTTACATCATCCCACAGGGAGATCTGGGCTAGTGACCTGAAAACAAGCATGCTGAATGGACCACATAGCACTTCTTCAGCTGAAAGTATGGATCCTTCTTTTCTATAGATCCATCATTTCACAAGAATTATAAGCAGTTGGGAGGAAGCACATACTCTTTTTGTAAGCGTATTTCATATGATGTGTTCAGTCTTAGAAGAGACTATTTCACATCTTCTAAAAACATGAGATCACTTCTAAGATGAAGCAAGATAAGAAAGAACACGACTGTGTAAATCCAAGGCTGACAAGACCTGAAACTAAAAGAACTAATTAACCATATGACCAACAGCACATACAGGTCACATCATCCATCAGTGTCTTCAGCTTCAATGTGAATTATGCATAATAGCTAATTCTGTAAGTGAAGTGGTGGACTTCAGAAACATTCAAATATGTTCCTAAACAAATCCCACTGATCTGTCATATCACTGAAATGTTCTAACCTATGTTTCTATCAAGTCATTTTCCAAACTTAGCAAAATGTGACCTCACTTACCCTATCCATCTGCAACGAAGTTTTCTCACAAACACTCACAGACATAAAATTTGTGCAATAGCACATCACCATGTCCAAAATACAGCTGATTCACTAGCAGCTTTCAGAATGCATTATGTACATTCTAAACAGATGCTGCAAAATTTGAAGGGATTGGAAAAGAGCTGCAAGAACTATATCAGGTTTGAAAACATATCTATAGTAAGGCTTCACCTTTTTTGCCTATCAAAAAGAAAACAAAGTAGTCTATTTTAAATATCTACATCAAAAAACTTCTGGTATTAGCAAACAAACAACAAAGGCTACTGACTATATACTCTTGTTCAAAAAATGATGCAGACAATAAGCTCTTTTAACAACCCACCTTGAAGTGTTGCACTTGCCATCACTTCAAATCCTAGTTTCCATGGCATACCCTGCCTACAAATACACTCTTGCCTAAAGAGGAGACATTTTATGGCCCCTTTTATTGAAGAGATCAGATTACAAGTTAATGATTTCTCCTTTTCTTAAAAATAATTTAGCCCAACTGATTCAGGAAGAACTGAAGTTTTATGCTCTAGTATTTCTTTACAGCCTGCACTAAGCACACTTTGTTGAGACACTTGCTAACCTATCTTGCTCCTTGTCACAAATGTAGGATCTTCAAACCAGTCTTTCTTAAGTGATAATTGCTATGAGTTAAATCCCTCTCCAAAATACAATCTGGGAAGAAAAGGTTGGACAACATCTCAGCTGGTCTTGGTTTTATTTCAGATTCATGTATTACTCATCAGATTTCTCTTTGAAAAAGGTCTTCTAAAGTAGACATTTACTACTTTGTAAGTACTCCTCTAGAACAATACACAAAAGGAAAAAAAAACTAAAAATGGCATTATAAACAACCACCTAATTCACTTCCATAATGTATGAAAATTAGTACTTCCCACTCTAATACCATGTACTGGGTTTACCAGGCAGTTAAAACGACACGCTTGCTGGCGTCCTTCTTCCTCAAGGATCTGCTATCGTTGTCAGAATCCACGCAGGTCCCATGAAGGGACCTCTCCTCGGACCCGGCACCAAACTCTTAATGCATCAGCGCTCTACGCTCACGTTTTTACTTGAAATTGCAATCAGATACTACTAGAAAATTGAAACAGAAACCTTAACATCACTGAGCTACCAGCGAGTTTTCCGATTACGATGCACATTTTTGCGCTTAGGATCAACATTTCATATTGACATTCTCCACTTTATTTTGGACTTTCACGCTACGGAATCAACAGAGGAAAAACCAGACGGCCCTCTTCACACTCCCTGCAGCAGCCGCAGCCACCCACCTGGGCGGGCCCTGAGGCGCACGAACCCCCCGCCGCTTCGGGAGGGCTGGCGCGGGGCTCGCCCTCCGCCGCGCTCCCCGCCGCCTGGAAAAGCTCCTCGGTGAGAGCGGCGATGCGGGACGGGGCCTCCTCCCGCAGCAGCTCCCGCACCAGCCCTGAAAGGCAGAAGGAGAGCGGGGCGCGAGCTGCAGCCTGGCGGCAGACGGCGGCTCTCGGAGGGGAACGAGAGGAACGAGGGGAGGGAGGAAGCCCTCGCCCCGCCGCAGCCGGTACCTCCCACCGCCGCCAATCCCGCGCCCGCCATAGGCGGCGCCGCCCCGCCCACGCACGCTGACGAGCCCGGACGGGAGGCAAATGCGCCTCTGCGCATGCGCGCCGCCCACACGGCGCGCTCTTCGCCGCGGAGCATGCCGGGCCCGGCGCCGCGCTTCCGGTGTCTTCGCGCGCCCATTGGCTGTCCGGCGCTACCGCCCCACCTTCTCGCCCCGAGCGACGGGCGACGGGGCCAATCGGACGACGCGGCGGACCGGCTCCGCTGCCTGCCGCCCGGTGGGCGCCGCGGCGGTTCTGGAAGGATCCCGGGCGCGGGGCCCGGCCGGGCGCAGGCGAGATGTCGGGGCTGCTCCACACCACGCTGAGCGGGCTCAACAGCGACTCTTACTGCGAGATCAGCCAGTACCGCGACCAGCACTTCCGGGTACGGCCGGGACGGAGGCGCGGAGGCGCGGGGGCGCGGGCGGCGGGGCCCGAGGCGGCGCCGGAGGGGAGGGGGCTGCTGCCTGGGCAAGGCCGTGCGAGCAGCCGGCGAGCGGGAGGGCGGGGCGGCGCGAGGGGCCCGCCGGGGCCTGGCGCCGGAAGCGGGGCGGTGGGCGCGCTCACCCCGCTGCCCTCCCCTCTGCCCTCAGGGTAGCAGGCAGCTGCAGGAGAAATCCCTGAAGATTTCCTCCACGCTCTACGTTGGCAACCTGTCCTTCTACACCACCGAGGAGCAGATCCAGGAGCTCTTCTCCAAGTGCGGAGACGTCAAGAGGATTGTCATGGGGCTGGACAAGATCAAGAAGACCCCCTGTGGCTTCTGCTTTGTCGAGTATCCTTTCTGGCTCCCGGTTCCTGTCAACCCACGTGTGGTTGGCACCTTTAGTTCCTCTCTGCACAGCAAGCTTAGCTGTACTGCCGTGGAAGACCTGAAAAGGAGCGACAGTCAAGCGCTTTCTGCCAGGCGCTTCCTTTCCAACCTTGCTACTTCCCCACCACCGCCTTAATTGAGAGACCGGCTGCAGTGGTGCTGTAGGTGAAGAGTGCTACGGCTGCTGTACTTTCTGGAGGTGGCAGAGAGCTCCTTTCATTTCTTAGCTTCTTTAATGATTTTAGGGCCAAAATGAGAACAGTTACAATTGTCAGTCTGAGCTCTCGCGTGGCCAGAGCACATGTTCACTTTCTCACCTTAACTTTACATCTGAGTGAGGTACCAGAATAAGCCATGGCAGTATTCCCAAGCACAGGGTATATGCTTGTACAAGTTGCATCGTGAACTGCCTTTGCAAAGCTCTCCTGTGAGGCCTGCCCCTCTTGTTCAAATTCAGTCAAGTTTCACGTAGTATAAAAAGGTATATTACAGATTTCTTGCCCTTAGCAAGGCTTTAACGTGTTTATTTCATCTAGTTGTGAAATAAGTGATCCAAAGCTGCTACTTGTCTGTGCAGGTACTAACATCAAAGTTCAGAATCCTTTCTGAGTGGGAGCTGGTTTTAGCTTGGATTTAGATGAGCGCAGTTTTTGATCCCATAGAGAAGAGCGGGAAGAGTAGAAAAGGCTGGAGGGCAGGGTTTTTCTGCTTCTCACATACAATAGTTCTCTTTTTTATTTTCCCTGCACCAAACAAAATAGCACCCTTACTTCTCCTTATAGTGTGCTTCAGGTACTACACAAGAGCAGACGCTGAACACGCAATGCGATTTATCAACGGCACACGACTAGATGACCGCATCATTCGAACGGACTGGGATGCCGGGTTCAAGGAGGGGCGACAGTATGGAAGAGGAAAGACTGGCGGACAGGTAAAGGCAATACCAGTCCATAGCTTGAATTTGATCCTCCTAAGACTGTGTACTGCTTGGTTAGTTTTGTCTCATGTGCAACAATGTGTAGATTGTAAAGACCTGATAATAAATTTAGCCATTCCCAGGCTGTTTTGGTAACTTATGCCTGGTGTTAAAAGCTACAAATAGAACTTAAGGCCATTTCTCACTAGGACTGCAGACTTCCCACAACGCAAGCAGAATGTTCCCTAATCCAAGCTAGTACTCTTAAAATGATGCAGAATTTGAATGAAGGGGGACAGCATAGCTGCTAGGCCAATCTCACAACGCAGCCATTTGCCCCAGTGTAAAGGTGAGGTTCCTGTGCAGGTTTCCAGGGTGGAGGAGAGAAAATGTTCTGGAGGCTAAGCCTGACAGTTTGGAGAGCTGGACTGCAAAGCTGAATGGAAATATTTTGGGGTCTACTTTGCTTCTCTTCTGAAGACACCTCAGCCATCAGATACATCTTCATATGTGATTCTCACTACCATTACCACCTTTTTGGTGGATTATTTGAAGAGATTTCAAATGGGTCAAAGAGCTCCTAACCTGAACTTCAATTCTTCACCAGCTGAGCGAGGAGGGGATGATGATTCTGAAGTCTAGCAGGAGACAGGCAGTGCAGGGTACTAATATCTGTGTTACTGCTGTGCCCCAGGTGCGAGATGAATACCGGACAGACTACGATGTGGGAAGAGGTGGCTTTGGCAAGATCATTCAGATGCAGAAGGCAAATCATCAACCTGTGATCTACTAATTGCCTCGTGGGTCCTAGCTCGCAGAGGGCTCTGTCCTTCCAGAGCTAGCCCTGTTCTCACATTTTGGATTGGGGTAGGGAGCGAGATCCAAGTTCCAGCAAAAGGTGACCCTCCTTAGACTGTGGATATACATGTGTTCATTCCCCCTTCCTTCTGGGCTAGAGACGATGGTCTGTGTTGATACAGGGCAACAAGGGGAAATAAAATGGACAGCTCTGCAGGATTCTGGGTAAGAAGAAATGCAGCATGTCACACACGCCTCGTGCTATGACGTACTGTTCACATTGCAGCTAACCAGGTGGCTTCCTCCAAGCTGTGACTGCAGCCATGGTTGCTCTCAAATGGAACTTCTTAAAACCTTACCACCATTGGAGCCCTCCAGGTGCCTGGGCACCTTATGGGGATGCACAAGAGATTCAGGTTTCTAATTTTTACAACCTCATCTGCTTACAGAGCAGTATCACTGTTTGGGTAAGAGAAGTGGAGCAAGGTCTTATCCACTTGGAGGTGCTTGTCTGCCCATCTTGCCCTTGGGTTGGTCAGGGCCTGCAGAGCATTTCTCTTTATGATGCCCCCAGTGCTGCCTGGCTTTTCAGATCCTCACTGTTCGCCGTGATTTTGTTAAAAGTTTCTTTTAATTTTTTAAATAAACAGTTGTATTGGGTCTGGCTGAGATGGAGTTAATTTTGCCCTAGCAGCCCTCGTAATGCTGTGCTTTGTATTTGTAGCTAGAAAGGTGTTGGTAACATCTCGGTGTTTTGGCTGCTGCTGAGCAGTGCTCCACAGCATCAAGGCCGTCTCGCCAGCATTCCCCCCCTCACCCAGTAGGCTGGGGGTGGGCAGGATCTTGGGAGGGGACAGACCCAGGACAGCTGACCCAAACTGACCAAGGGGATATTCCATAAAATATGATGTCTGCTCAGCACTAAAAGCTAAGGGGAGAGGGGGAGCATGTTTGTCTTGTGGAGCAACCACTATGCCTACTGAAGCCCTGCTTCCCAGGAAGTGGCCAGACATCACCTGCTGATGGGAAACAGAATAAATCCTTTGTTTTCCTTTGTTTCTGCATGTGACCTTGCTTTTGCTTTATTAAACTGCCTTTATCTTGTCCTGTGAGTTCTTTTCCATCTTATTTTCTGTCCCTCTGTCCTGCTGAGGAGGGGACTGATAGAGTAGCTTGGTGAACACCTGGTGTCTAGCCAGGGTCAACCCACTACAACAGTGAGTCCTTGTCCTGGGTTCAGCTGGGATAGGGTTAATATTCACAAAAGGCTAGGAGGAGACACAGCCAGGACAGCTGACCCAAACCAGCTAAACAAATGAGGTCTCTGATGGGGTCTCCAATAGCAAGTGACATCATGCTCCATATTTTAACTGGGGGAGCTGACCAGGGGAGGGTGATCGCTGCTTGGGAGCTTGCTGGGCATGTGGTTGTGAGAAAATTGCACTGTGTATTCCTTGCTTTGTATATTCTTTTTATCAGTATTATTGTTGTTATTTTTCTTTTCCTTTGCTGTTCTGTTAAACTGTCTTTATCCTAACCCATGAGTTTTGCCTTTTTCTTCTGATTCTCCTCCCCATCCCACCGTGGGGGAGGAGCGAGCGAGCAGCCACGTGGTTCTTTGTTGCTGGCCAGGGCTAAACCATGACAGTCCTGTACCTGTTGCAGTTTGTGCGTCAAAACCACTCGCTCTATGACACGAAATGTGGGGGAGCATTTCCTGTTGGTGTCCTAGAGCTGCTGTCACTTGCAAACACAAAGATGGACACTAATAGAGCGTACAAGTCTCGCCGTGTTTCTCTTGGCTCCTGTCTTGGTGCTGACTTTTCCTACTCTTCTGTTTTGCCATAGCTGATGGCTGCTGTCAGAAGGCAGTTGCTTATAAAGTGTACAGATGCACTGAATAATATAAGTCCTTATGTTTCACATCAGCAGGTTCTAGGATAACTTTCCCTATCCTGTCACCTGTTCCACAGTCAGGGAGAGCAAAACAAAGGGCCAGTGTGTACTTCAGAGGAAGGAACCAGCAACTCCTTAGCCTGTGTTTATGAGAGGCTTTCTTCCCATTTTAAGAAGACAGTGGCTGACACTCTCTAACCTGTTAGAGACCCTGTTAGGGTCTGAACAAGGGACCAGAGGAGATGAAAACCGTTTCTGATCTGTCCCCAAGAACCGCTCAGTTAGGGCAGGTAATTCCGTTGAACAGGTTAAATTCTGTCTGTAAATTGTGTTTGTACTGTGTAAATAATACCAGCTGCTACCTGCCCAGTAATGTGTAATCATGATTTTTCAGGCATTATCTCATCCAAGACAATAGAAACTGTTGCACACCAACCTGCAGACCAGGCATACAACTGAAATTAGTTTAACACTCACATTAACCCAAAGTCTTGATAACTGAGTGGGAGGAAGTGTTACATTTAGTTTGTTGAAATGTCTCTTACCTGTTTGTTTTGCACATCAGGTTGCTCTGCCTGTACAACTGTGACGGGTCTTGAAGGAACTGTGTGCTTAGTCTTCCGCAGGTTTAAGCAATGACAGCATTGAGATGCCTGTGATGTGGGCTGCCCCTGAGATGGCAGTGAAAAGGAGCAGGACATTGACCTAAGAGCAAAAAATACAAGCAGTCATCCATCCAGCCTGGCAAAGCAGCATCAGCGTGAGGTCGCTTGCAGAGAATATGAATTACAGAAGGAATAATTGCCTGGGCAAACACAGCAGGGAAACAGGAAAACTTAAGGAGGATGGGGAGAGTATCAGCCATGAAACTCTAGGATTAGCGAAGGAATCTCTTGTGTATGAGGTAGCGAAACAAGGCAAGCTTTCAGTTAGCTCCTGGAAGAGCCCAGTGTGGCCTGTTGGACACATCAGTCCTATGTATGTGACAGAACATTCAGAAGTCTGTTCAGTCAGGTGCCTGGGCTGTTCTATGCCCACAGAAGGCATCGGTCCCTATTTTTGCAACGTACTGTGATTTTAGCTCTACACAGATCTCCCAGTCCCACTCACTTCAGTCTGGAGAAAGAGTGTCTCCTTCAGCAAGCCCCAAACCAGGACTAGCAAGCTATGCACTGTTCCTCTTTCAACATAATCTTTGCAAAGAGATTTGTCCTGACTTTTATTCAAATACGTATATTTGCCTAAAAGAATCCACCTCAAATACTACAGCTGCAATACATGTCAGGATCCTTTACTTCTACAGCAATCCCAGACAGAACAAAACAGAGATGAGAAAGTTCACGAGTCGGTAGATGCTCCCAGCTCTCGGCCTGTGCTGCCACGGGTAGGTGCTCACGTGGCACCCTGCTGCATCAGTCAGAAGAGGTGTCTTTGCCAAGAGCATTCCCAAGCATGGTGGCTGCCAGGGTCCCGGAGCAGCCCTGCCTACCCTAGCCGGGCTCCTGGCCATGGCACACTTTGTGACCAAAAGACTCGGCCTCCAGGGATGCCTTTCAGACACTTTCATCAGCACACAAAGGTCCTATTAGGAGAGAAAACCCTTTGTCCTCACATTGCTGGGGCAGTGCCAAGACAGGCAGTGCAGCCAACAGACCGAGAGACCTGATAAGGCCCAAGAGAAATGGGGTACAGCTTAGCAGCAAGCATGTGGCTGCCTCTCCGAGTTGTGAGCAGTTAATGTGCTGGAAGCAGAGGCCACTTTTCCTGGGCAACAGCCAAGCTGTTTCTGTGAAGAATCCTGATGCCAGCACCAACCAAACGAGCTTCAGGCTTCCAGGGGAATAAGGACTTGGACTCCAGTGAGTTTCTGCTGGATCCCTTGTGGTCTGTGGAGTCCCTCTTCCTCCATGATAGAGAACAGAATAAAGCGGAGCAGTTTTTCCAGAAAACGCTGCTCCTACTCAGGCTCCTGGGCCGTGCTCTCACTCAGGAACACCACACTCAGAGCCATCTGCACTGGGGAGGGGAAGAGGCAGGCTGCGGTTCTCATTCAGTGTGGCAGCTTTTAGAGTCCGCTTTGATCCAGTAACAGATATCAGCAAACTTGAGAGCAGTCAGGCGAATGGCAACATTATAGTTGTGGTGCTCCCCAGCCACTTCCAGCCACCCTGAGAAGACCCTGATCACCTTCCTCTCCCATTTGTGTCATAGAGGGTCCCACATTTTGCAATACATCCCAGAGCTGGACTCACCAGGCGTGGCATCACAGTGCTGGTAGATGAGGTGGACCATCTTGTCCTCCACAGAAGCAGCAGAGCAGCTTGCCCAGCCGGTCGCTGTCAAACCCCGAGAAATTAATCCTCTTCCCAGCCATCTCCTCTGCTGCCAGAGCTGCCATCAGCATCATATGCGGGTGCCGGTGAGGCCTGCGCAGCTCCAGAAGGACATAGTCATCTGTGCTGACTGAGTTGGGGCCCCGAATCCAGCCTGTGGGCACCTGCGTGCACTGCACCTGAGCCCAGTGCATCGCCAGCCTGCCCGCTCTGTTGCCAGTGCCTTGCACCGGCATCAGGAAACCCTACTTGAT
Organism: Opisthocomus hoazin; assembly: GCF_030867145.1. Classification (NCBI taxonomy): domain Eukaryota; kingdom Metazoa; phylum Chordata; class Aves; order Opisthocomiformes; family Opisthocomidae; genus Opisthocomus; species Opisthocomus hoazin. The sequence goes on from NC_134427.1 coordinate 11,060,835, forward strand.
CTTCTCAGGCCCCTTCATGTAGTCTTTGCTGTCGTGAACGGGCAGCGGTGAGGATGTGCCGTTCAGACACCAGCACACCTGTGCAGCCCGCGGTGACCTTGATGGTGGCAGAGAAGGGGTGGTTCATCAGGAAGTGGTTCCTGATGATGGAAAACTGCCTGTCTGCACCATAAATCTGCCACTTGCATCACACATGCCACCTCCGCTGTCTCCTCTCCATGCCACTTGGCCCAGGGGCTCACTTCCACCATGCTGTGGGTGCCATTGGGATACGCTGTCTCATAAGAGAGGTACTCCTGGAAGTCCTGAGGGACCAGGGCCAGGCGCAGGCATCATTGCAGCATGTTGTCAGCTCCAGGACAGGCTGTGACAAGAACTGCCCTTTGGCCAGTTGCAGTGTGGACTGGGGAACAAGAGCGGGAACCGGGTCACAAGCTGCAGCACTGGGAAGAAAGAAGAGCAAGAGAAGAGCAACCACCTGTCATCATGCCAAACCTGCAAAGGCAAAGCAAGGAGAGCATTAAGTCTGTGGGGGAAACAGTGTAACTCGAGACAGAACAGCTCTGTCTCATGGCTCTGAAGGACCAGCGCATCCTGTTCCTTCCTTTGCTGTTCCCACGAGCTAAGCTGTTTTCACACATCCAGCTGCAAAAGATCCTGGAAAACAGCAACCATGAACTGGCATCCGCAAAGCCACAAATCCAAAGCTGATTTGCTCTAGTAACTATGATATTACTGTATAAGGTATTCACTTGAGCAATAAAGGGATTCTGATCGAGCACAGATGGGGGTCCGTGCAGTCACTCACCACAGATGGCACCTGAACGTGGGTACTTGGACATGAAGATATTCAGAACTGAAGATCATTACCAGTGGTGAACCGCAGCTGAGACCAAGGAGAGAGACATATGCACACGTGCACACACACACAAGAGTCATCATCACCCTTTGCTGGACGACTGAGGTGAGCAGCTGCAGAAATTATAAGATGCGACAGTCAGCTATAAGGGAGAAAAAGCTCCATCAAGAGATTTTACAGAGAATTTTGAAAGAACAAGATCTTGCAGTATGAGTTACAAAGTTGGTTAAATTGTTAGTTTGGATAAGAGACTATTGCTCGTGGTACCCTTCCTCAGGTTCATACGATAGCTCGTTGTGGGCAAAGGTGGGGGAGGAATTGAAGACAAAAAAGGACTTGCAGCTTGAAGTCCCTGAGGAAAACATTAGTACTTGGAAAACAGTGTATATAGCTTTAAATGCTCTAAAACCCACAGAAACTATCTTACAAGTGGCTGCTGCCCCTCCTCCATTCTTGCAAAAGCAGGAACAAACCAAGGTGCAGTCTTCTGAAATATTTAGTCCTGCATACGATGAAATTCCTAACCCAACACAGGAAATGTGGGGGGTAGATCCGCCAGAATCTGACAATCCTTTTGATCCCAAGGAAACAGACACTGAGGATGGATCTGATTTATACCTACCACTAACTCTAGTAAAGGTTATGGTAGCCCCTGCCCCTAGAGCAGATGAAATTTTACAGGTGCAGCAAGAGAAATCAACATCGCACATGTCACTTATTAAACCCCTCCTTTTGCTCCTAAACTGCTCCTTTCTGCTCCTGCACACCCCCCCCTTTGGCTCGTACGGGACCATTGAATGTTGTCGGACAGCTGAACGTATTGTTAGATAAATGTAGGATTGATGCGCTCTGCAAAGGGCATGTTTCTATGCTTCAAGCTATGCCTGTAATAGATAAGCCTCACCGAGCCCCAGAGTATGCTTACTTACCATATGAGGTTATTAAGGAAGTTTGGAAATCGATACGAGAATATGGTCTCCAGGCTTCGTTTACTGTGAACCCTATGCATGCTATAGGAGAATCTTCTGTCATGACCCCTTCTGACTGGCAATCAGTACTTAGAATGGTCCTGTCATCTGCACAGCATACTGTCTGGGCATCAGAATAGAAGGAACTTGTAACTGTACAAGGTTATCAATAATATTGCTGCTGGATTAGGTATTGGAGAAGACGAGTTGCTGGGCTGAGATAATTACGCCACAGGGAGAGCGCAAGCGGCGCTACCAAGAGCAGTATTTACGCAAGCCGCGGACTGAACTCTCAAGGCCTTGGAAAGGTGGCAGATTTCAGCCAGCCAGAAGCGTCTTTTGTGTCAATTTGACAGGGATCTCAGGAACCCTATGCCCAATTTAGATCGGTTACAAACGGCTATGATGAGCCAAACTGAACAGGTGGCAGCCGCTGAGGTCTTGCTACTTCAGCTTGTGACGGAAATGTACCACAGGGTCGCTCTGCAGCAGTCGGCGTGCCCGACCCGGGACCACAGCAGGGCAACTCCGGCCTAAAACCGCGCAGTCCCCCCACACAGCACACCCCGCAGCACCAGCAGCCACCACTCCAGATGGACCAGCGAGCTGCACACCTGCCACGGTACCGGTACCGGCCCGGCCCACCCTTCCTGCCGGCAGGCTCCCCGGCTCGGCAACCGGCGGCTCAGCTCGGCCCTGCCTGGCAGTGGCACGGTGAGAGCTGTGTTCCTGACATTCAAGGCCTTGGCTGGAAAACATGTGTGCAGTTCAGCTACTGCAGGAGAATTCCTTGTGGACAAACAGCTGGACTTTGTTATCTTTCCAGGGTTCAGATGGCCTGTCTAGGTGACGTTGTTCACTCCTTGTTGAAGGGTGAAAATCTTGGCACCACAACTGCAGAGTTGTCCCCTCTATTCACCTTGTTGAAAGGGGACTCAGATTTGTTCTCTTCCCGGAGATTGACACCAGAAGTGAAAACTGTCTTGCAGAAAGTTTCAGATAAAATCGCAACTTCCTTTGCCTCCAGAATTAATGTCAAGTTACCAATAGATTTGTATATAATTTAAGCTTTTTTCCAGCCCTATGCTCTTTTAGGTCAGTAGTGTGCCAGCACGCAGGAGTTGAAGACTCTGGAATGGATCTTTTTGTCTCATACGCCCATGAAAACATTCACCACAAAGGCAGACATGATCGTGTCCTTACCAGCACAAGGTCAGAATTGCTGTCAGCAATTGACAGGACGTGATCCTGATGCTATTTACCTGCCACTGGCTAAAGATGACTTTGTGATATTAAATAGAGAATCCTTAGCGCTGCAAGCTGCTCTAGCCGATTATTTAAATGAGATTCGTTATACCCTTCCACAACATAAGCTGTTACATTCCCTCTCTCAAATTCCGTTGCAGCCAAAGAACCGATGTGTTCCTGTTCCTATTAAAGGAGCACGAAGAGTGTTTCTGGATGGCTCAGGGAAAACACACAAAGCTGTGGTTGTGTGGAAACAAACAGATTTGTCAGATTTGCAATCATCTGTTTTAATCGTTGAAGGATCCACACAAATTGTTGAACTATCCGTGGCCTTGCACGCCTTTGAATTGTTTTCGACTGAACCACTCAATGTTGTCGCAGATTCTCCATGTGTTGTGTGTATTGTTCAACGCATTGAAGATGCAATGATAAAAGAGGTCAATAACAAACAACTTTTTTGCTTGCTATTGAAATTAGCCACAATACTTAAAAATCATGTACATTTATATTTTATAATGCACATACAGTCACATACTACTCTACCAGGACCAATAACTGAAGAAAATGCTGTAGCAGACAAATTGACAATGGCAGCAGTAGTGCTGCGCAGTTTTGAGCAAGCCCGATTATCTTGTGACTTCTTTCATCAAAATGCCTCTTCCTTGCGTAATCACTTTGCTTTGTCCTGAGAGCAAGCCATAGAAATTGTCCATGCATGCCCTGACTGTCAACGTATTGCACCCCTATCATCTTATACAGGAGTGAACCCTCGTGGTTTACGAGCTGATGAGCTGTGGCAGAGTGATGTTACACATATATCAATATTTAGCTGACTGTGTTATGTACACGTTAGTGTGGGTACTCTCAGGGTTTGTGGTAGCCACTGCACATTCAGGAGAAAAGGCACGCAAGGTGAAACACCACTGGCCAAGATGTTTTGCCGCTTATGGGTGTTCCAAAAACAATGAAAACTGATAATGGTCCTGCTTATGTTTCACAGACAATTTCTATCTTCCTACAAGACGGGGTACACAACATGTTACAGGTATACTGCATTCTTTCCCTGGACAAGCCATTGTTGAACGTGTCCATGAGACCCTCAAAGCTATGTCAAATAAACAAAAAAAAGGGGGAATCCTATGGGCAGTGTTACCCCACAGGAACAGTTAGACAAAGCATTATATGTACTTAATTTTTTAAATTGTTCTGATCAGCAGTTATTTACAACAGCGGCTGACCGCCAGTTCGGGATGGTCCCTCCATCTGTGGCTCGACCAAAAGTATGGTATAAAGAATTTGGGGAATCGCAATGGGCAGGTCCTGTAGAACTAATAACGTGGGGAAGGGGGTATACGTGTGCTCTTCTCTCAGCAGGCCCTCGATGATTACCAGCAAAATATGTGAAACCATATCATGAGCTGGAAAAACGCAGCACAGAAGCCAATGCCAGAGATGACCACGCTCACACTCAAGGAGCAACCTCCAACGTAGAAGTGGAAGAGATCCACTCCGGATGATCTTATTACATGGGGAAAACTGAAAAAATTACAGCAAACACAAGTACTATGATGGCTGCAGTGGGTGCACCACCCACTCCAATTAATACATTTTTGGCATATTTGGCAATTATCTCCTGCAACAGCTCTTTGTATAACGAAGGACTGTCTTGAAGAACATGGTAGACGTGATCTTAGAACTGAGTTTGCACAGAAGCAAAGGTCAACCAGCAGACACCATGAGGAAAAGTACGAACCTTCATCTGAGGGCCCCCGACAACTGCCCAGAGGTGCCAACAGACATGCGCAAAGGATATTAATATATGCGAAAATTTAAAAAAGAAGATAAGCATTTCTCAGAAATTTAATGAATATGTATGTTAACATGGCATAAATATCTTGTGCCTTTTCAGTATGCACATTTGGGCGGAGCCATCCCCTGTGCATCCAGCACTGCAATAAAGAATGCCTGCTTTCTAACTCTCCAAAATTAAGTTTTAGAGAGTGAATTATTTTGCCGCTTTCTGGTAACAGATTTTGACACCCCAGATGGGACCCTGCTCTTGAACATCAACGTATGTGAGGGATCGCAGGACCTCCGGCTGGCACCGAGGGATTCTCAGGGAGAATCTCCGCTCCCCAGACCGAAAAGTTCTGAGCAAGGACCATTAATAAGGTGAAGGCATTCTTCCACTGTTATTTCTTGTTGCCTGCCCGTTAGTCGTAGCGAAAGCTTCACAGCATTGGGCTATATCCCTGGGGAGAAGGGCAAGTACCCTTCCTGAAACAGAATTGAAAAGAAAGTACTCTTCCTGAAATCGAGGCTTGGGAATTTGTCTGTTAAATGTTGAATATTATTGTGAGTCCCTGTCTGTTTATAAGTCTCTATTTATAAAATTTGGATTTATGTTGAAAACTCAGTGTGCCTGTGTGTGTGCGGTCGCAACTAGAATTGTGTGGTCTTGTGTGTTTTTTGTCATAGTGTTTGTATTTATGTGATCTGATGGATTTATTTGGTTTCTGTGATCTAACAGATTTATCTGGATTAAGTAACTGCTTTTGCATCTTCTGGTTTGGTAAGTTCTGCAGGTATTGATTATTTCCGGTTTTTGACTTTAGACTGTTGTATTTAGACTCTGATTTATCACAGCTGTGGAAGCATTTGATACAGCAGGGAATAGATGTGGTGATGTTTCCAGATTTATGCTTTTATGTACATTGATTTTAGCCTATATAGTTAATGAGTCATGCTTCTAGATACATTGATCTTAACCTAGGTGATTAATATGGATACCCAATACTGAATGTTATGGATGTTTGTATGTGTGATGAGTATACCTATACCCAAGCGCAAATTTACTGAGCTCATATCATTGATCCACCATTATTTTGACCCCTGACATGGTGGGATGCATCCCCTCCAATTGGCAATAATGGTATGTTGTGGTCAGGCGGTGCTTGGATCCCACCATCCACACAGAAAGAAAATTGGATGCAAGTAAATCAATCTACGCCCATACGTTAGATAACAGATTTGCCATCAATATGTACCATTCTTAGGCTAATTTGACCCTTCTTTACACCCAGCAGGTTATGATATGCACTTCTCATCTATATGTCTTTTTATTAGCATTTGTGTTCTTATGTCTGTTTTTAGTGTTGCAGTTTGTGTGGGCCTCAGTGAGAAGACTGTAGAAGGCTGAAGCCCAAATTACGTCAGCTCTTATCGTCTGGCTAAAAAAAAGAAGGAGATGTGGGAAATAGTATGACTTGAGACAGAACAGCTCTGTCTCATGACCCTGAAGGACCAGCGCATCCTGTTCCTTCCTTTGCTGTTCCCACGAGCTAAGCTGTTTTCACACATCCAGCTGCAAAAGATCCTGGAAAACAGCAACCGTGAACTGGCATCCACAAAGCCACGAATCCAAAGCTGCTTGGCTCTAGTAACTATGATATTACTATATAAAGCATTCACTGGAGCAATAAAGGGATTCTGATCAAGCACAGACTGGGGTCCGTGCAGTCATTCACCACAAGTCTGCACAGTTAGAGAGACAGCCACCTGCCGCAGCTCGGGGCCAGGAGGATTATTGGATGCACGCAGCCTCGTGCCAGCTAGAGGGTCATGCATGCTTAAGCTGTTACCACAGAAAGCAGAAGGGTTGGGACCTGCCTGGAGCTGGGTGAGTAAGGAGTGATAGGAATCTCACCTGGCACTGGCTTTGATCTCCTGGAGCAATTCTGGACAGTGAGGCGCAACCCAGCACCGCTGCAGAAATATCACGAGCTGATGAGTTTGCTCTGTCGCGCCAGTAACCCCGTCTGCCCCAGGGTGGGTTCCCTGGATTCCAGGGCCTGTGCCCCGCTGATGAATGCATCCCACCCGGCAGCTGCCGCATCTCTGCTCCACCAGCCTGTCACCTGCGGGGAGGAGGACCTGCTTGCTGGCTGTACAGGGAAGAAGGAAACACTAACTCCTCAGGTTGAAGTATTTGGTGTCATGGAGCAGTGCGGACCAGCCAGCCTATTTTAACTCCCAAAGGGATCATTGTACCCAGCTTAAAGTTTAATCTGCTGCATCATCTCCATGTGCTAGGACCACCCCTCTTCTGGCACGGGAGCAGTGTGGGGCAGGCTCTGCTGTGCCAGCTCTCCCTCCCACGGCTCAGCAGCACAGCCCTCCGTCTTCATCCTGCCCCGAGCCTGCGTAGCCCCTCTGCAGCCCCCCGGAGCCCCTTCCTCCGTAAGCAGCTGGTGTGCAGAGAGCTGCTCTGGCTCCTCTGCTGCGAAAGCCCCTTGTCCCCAAAGGCAGCCGGGGTCTGCGCCAGACACGTGGCGCCGCGTGCAGTTATGAAAGCTGCAGGGGACAGGGTGGAGATGGGTGGGGAGGGAGGCTGAGCACCCCCAGCTCTCGGCACCCCCACACCCTGACCTGCGAGCATCCCCGGCGTGGCCCACGGCCGGAGCACGTGGCCATCAGCCAGGCCCCGGCTGCCTGCCCCTCCACACGGCTCGGCCAAATGCAGCCGGAGCCAACAGCAGCTCCCGGGGGCCTGCCTGAGTGCCCCCCGGCACTGCAGCCAGGAGGACAGCACTGAGCCCAGCCAGCCCTGCTCCCCCTGCCCGTGCTCCTGCCCACGCTCCCGCCCAGCCCGCCTGGCACCCGGGCAGGGGAGCAGCTTCAGGCCGGTTGGGTTCCCTCCGGGGCTCTGGCAGCCGGTGTGCCAGGGCTGGAGCCGCCCCGAGGAGGCCCACGGCCAGGCGGCAGGCAGGGACACGGCCCGGCTGCCAGCCCGGCTGGTGGGGCAAACCGCAGGCAGCTGCGGGCAGGGCTGGGGAGCGGGCCTCTCGGAGGCAGAGCCAGCCTCTGCTTTTTGCTGCTTTTTCTCAAACTGGAAAATAGCCCCTTCCAGACTGTCACGGGAGGGGAAAGCCCACCCTGCAGACCCCAGCAGCTGACAGCCTTCACCCAGGAACACGCGTCCCTCCCAGCCCCTCTCTGCACAGCGGGGCCCCGGGTTGGTATCAGGGCGTTCAGCGCACAGAGGCTGGCGCAGCAGCAGTTAAGGCAGCAGAAGCACCACAGGCCGCTCCCTTCTGCCAGCAGCATGCCCGGGCCCCGGGGTGTTGTTCACCCTCCCACGGATGTGCCAAGATGTGCAGCGATGCCGGCAGGGCCCGGGAAGGGCAGAGGTACTGCCCGGCGGAGGATGCTGTGCCATCCCTGGCAGCCCTGCTGGCCTGGGTGCGGCAGAAGCAGGCAGCAGGCAGAGGGAGGCAGGGACCCCCAGAGCTGGGGCGGCCCCCCCAGGCCAGCAGCCAAGGGCAAGGTGCCCAGCGTGGGGCCCAGGGCTGCTGTGCACCCACCAGCACCCGCGCCTGAGGTGGGATGGCACCCACCCACCGCACCAGCACGGACTGGCTGCTGCCAGATAGCTGCTTCCCTGCTGGGCTGCTGTGGTGGGCGCTGCCCAGGGCTTCCAGCACCCCACTCCATCTCCGGAGCTCTGCCAGACCTGACGGGTGCCCAGCACGGAACACCGGGGGCTCAGTGGGATGGCCCGGAGCCAGGCATGGACACGCCTGTGCACAAACAGACCCACACACAGCCATGGTCATGGACGTGCACGTGTGCATGGGGACATGGGCACAAAAGCATGGGGGGCTGCAGCAGTGCCAAGCCGGGGGGGTGAGAGTTGCAGCCATATTGCATATTACATTGCCTGCGAAGCTTGGGCAACAGCTTGGGTGCTGTGGGGACTGCGGGCTCAGGGCTCAGCGAGGCCCCATGTGTTGCCCTTGGCCAGAAGATATCCACCAGGAGGGGTGGTGGGACCCAGCGCTGCACACCGAGGCACTGACATGACCAGGAGAGCTGGAAGCACCTGCAAGGAACCAGTGCCAGGAGGCAGCTGCGCCTGAGGGCTGGAGCCTGAGGCTCTGGCAGGGCACCCCGGCCCGGGGCAGCGGGGCAGGCAGCACCCGGCGCAGGGCCAGAGCAGGTGCCGCAGCCCCTTTTAGTCATGGCACGGCCCTGGGGCAGGGCTCACAGCTCCAGCCCAGGGGCCAAGCAGAGCTGATGGTGTGGGGGCACTCACCGCTGACCATGCAGTGACCCTGCTCCACTGCCAGTAAACCAGGAGAAATGGCAAAACCATGCAAGATCCATCTGCCCTAAATTAATTTATTTTGCAAAATAATCTGTCAGGGCTGATTTAGACCAGACCAGTCCTGGCCACGCTTCCTCTCTGGGCCATTGCTGGAGCCTCCAAGAGATATTTCCAAGGTTTTTACTGCAGCTGCTGCCCTGGGACCTGGTGAGACTCTCCCTGCAGAGCAGAGCCATGGCAAGCTGGTGTCCTGCCCACAGGTATCCACAGGGCTGTGTTGAGCTGGCCTGGAGCACTGCTCCACGGTTCCTGGCTCACTGGCTCACTGTCCCAGGGGACAATGCGAGGGCTGGTGGCTCCAGCCGACAGGTTTTGGGCAGAGAGCTCAGCCAGCACAGCCGGCTGTGGCCAAGCCATGCTCTGTGCTGGCACCAGCCTGGCACCCAGCCTGGAAGCACATGAGGTCCTGCCCGGGGGTCTGCGACCACAGGGCATTAACACGAGATGCAGCAGGACCAACAGAGCCAAGCACTTATACCTGTTAAACTAAATGTTTTTTAAAAGTCAGCATTAAAACACCAATTACACAAAGGCATACGAGGTTGGATACTGGTATGGCTACACTGTGGACATCTTCACGGACACCCGAGCTAGATGCTCACACCAAGCAGCATGGCCGGGGCAGCACGGGGCTCAGTGTGGGATGCAAATCCCCGTCACAGAGAGGGTTTTGGCCGGCTGAGCCCTGCGCTGCCACGGAGCACCGGACTGCTGGCAGTGCCAGAATGAGCTGCCCCAAGCCTCATCGGGCAGCTCCAGCCATGGCTGCCATGTACATGCCTGGCACTTGGAAAGCATGGAGAGGAGGTGGTAACTATCACCACATGGACAGACGGAACAAATACAGCTGCACCATCACATGGGGCGTACCGTGCACAGGGAAAGCAGCATTTCTGACAGCAGCTTCCACGGTGGGAGGGCTGTGCCGGTGTCATTGCCCCTCGGTGGGATTGAGGGGATGGCAGAGACCAGCCTTGGGCCACCAGCACTTGTCTCCATGACCTCTGCTCTGCGAGGGGAAAGGGCAGCACACGACCTGGCTCCGCGGTCCTGACTCTGGAACTCATTCCCCGCAGGAGGGGGGATGGATGTACCGTGTGGATCATGATCTTGTACCCAAGCAGGAACGCTGGCAGAGGTCCACGGAGTGCCAGTGCCTGGTCCCTCAGACCGCAGCACCCCCAGGGCCAAGGTCCAGTCCAGGGTGGTGCAGAGGCTTTTCAGCTGTGGCACAGGGTTCCTCCGCATTTTTCCCTTCCACGCTGTTCCGAATCCCATAGCCAAAGTAAATCATAAAACCTGCAGGACAGTTTCCACAATGAAATGTGCAGCAGTGAGCTGCAAGTGTAACAGGCCCCCAGGGCACCGCGCTCCCCTCCGCAGGGCACCTACCCACGGCCATCCAGACAGCAAACCGCACCCACGTGCCAGCACTCAGCTGTACCATCAGCAGGATGTTAATGAAGATGCTGAAGATTGGCAGAAGCGGGAGGAAAGGTACCTGCAAGAGACAAGAGGTGCCATGTCAGCTGTGCCTTGAGGGACCTGGCCAGGCTCGAGGATGCTCCTGGCCACAAAGGGATCCCACCACCCCTGCCACAGCCCAGAGAGCACCCGGGCACTTCCATGCTGGGGACTGCACCTCAGCCAGCCACGTCTCAGGCCCTTGGGCTTCCCTGGACAGTGACTGCCCAGCAGCGAGCTCTGGCAGACCCTGCAATGGCCCAGACCCTGCCAGGGACCCGCAGGGGTGCAGACGCTGAGCTGCTGGGGGCTGCACTCACTTTGAAGTGCAACCGGGCATTGCTCTGCGGCTGACTCCAAATGATGACGATGGGAATGAGCAGAGCCACGAGGAGCAGCACCAGGACCGTGATCCAGCCCACGCTGGCATCCTTCAGCGCCGACACCTTGAGGGTCAGGACCACGCAGATGACTGTAATCAGTGTGGCTGCAAGAGAGAGGGCAGTCGGGGGACTGCACGGCACGTGGCCTCCCTGGGACCCCCAGCCTCACCAATGGCTGGGCTTGAGGCACGCACTCCTCTTGGTCAGGTGTGGGTCTAGCACGTGCCGTCTCCAACACCACCCCAAAGACAGCCCAGCAAGCCAAGGGGAACCTGCACTTGACTGGTCTTGAACCCAGCTCTGACGCTTACCCAGACCTGGTTGAGCCGCCCCATTCTGGCTGCACAACGAAGCCACTGATGGACCGAAACCTCGCTGGACAAGCCCGAGTGCTTTCGGGGGACCAGGGATCACCCTTGCTGGGTGGCCAGCCTGGGCCAGGCTCATCACACGGAGCTCCCATGACCGCCCACACATGCCTGGCTTAGCATCCACATCATCCATCAGCCCCCGTGCACCCCAAACCCCAGCTGTGCCCTGCGCTTGGCACCCTGCTCAGGGCAGAGCGGGTCCGGCACCCGCTGGCGCTGCCAACAGCAGCTGGCAGCCTGTGCTGGCCGGCTCCTCCCCTCCACCCAGCATGCCCACCATCCCTTCCCAGCTCCACGGTGACGCGCCAAAATGCTCCGGCCTCTGGCAGGAAGGGACATTGGCCACTGGCTCCCACTCACTCACCGATGACCGGGACACAGATGTAGACGATGTGCCCTGACAGCGCAGTGGGGGTGTCTGCAGGCGGGTTGAAGAGCGTCGCCAGGGACAGTGTCTCTTTCTGCTGGGCACTGGTGGCAGTGACGGCTGGGTTCATGATCACCCTCTCCTCCTCGTTCCCATTCAGCTCCAGCATTTCCATGGCCTTTGGGGAGTTCAGCTGCCCAGACTGGTACCTGAGCAGATGGAACAAGCTGCAGTGAAGCCCAAGGAACTTCCCAGTGCAGTGGGATAGTGGGCAGCACCCTCATAGCCCTCCTGCTCCTCCAGCCACATGTGCTGCTCCAGCAGTGGCTCTGTGATGGCCACTCCACAGATGTGCCCAGAGACACCACACAGGCTCTGGTGAGCAGCTTCCATCTGGGGAAATGCTGCAGCCACGAGCACCGGGGTCACCACAAGGCTCATCCACCCCAGCACCGCCATGCGAGAGGAGGCACTCACCGGAGGATGAGCACGCACACCGCCACCAGGGAGTAGGCCAGCAGCGTGCCAATTGACATGAGGTCCACCAGGTCCTTCAGGTCAAACAGGAAGGCCATCACCGCTGCAATGAGGACATGCAGCGTGAGCACAGCTCCAGACTGCCACAGCGCTGAGTGTGAGTGGCGGCCGGCAGCCTTACCCGCAAGGAGTCCCGAGGTGATGGTGGCTGACAGAGGGGTCTTTGTGTGGCTGTTGATGCTGGAGAGGGTCTTGAAGAGCAGCCCGTCCTCTGCCATGGCATAGATCACACGAGGCATGGGGAACATGGAGCCCAGCAAGCTGCCGTGGGGAGAGAGAGACGGCTCAGGGCTTGCCAGGCAAGCTGCTGACCAGCTTTGTGCCAGGAGCAGGACAGCTGCAGGATGGGGCAACCCCCAGCCCAGTCAGAACACGTGCTGCTGGTCCCCATGCTGTGCTTGGTGGTGCCAGGGATGGAGCGAGGCCTACCTGGTGGTGAGGGCACAGAGTGAGCCAACGGCAACGGCATAGCGGGCGGGCTCCCAGCCCACCGCCTTGAAAGCCTCGGGCAGGGGGCTCTCCTCGTTCATGAGGAAGTAGGGCACCATGAGGGTCAGCGCCGCAGAGACCCCAAAATAAGCCAAGAAGCAGATGAGCAGGGACACAATGATGCCAATGGGGATTGAGCGCTGTGGGTTCTTGGCTTCCTCCCCTGTGCGGAGACAAGAGGCAGCGTCTGTCCCCGCTCCATGGCACAGCGCGAGGCAGCAGGGGCTTTCCGTGGCAGTGTGGGGCTGTGCAGCAGGCAGGGGCTGATGGAGGGGAGTGGTCCCCAGCCACGCTGCTGCGCTGGCGGAGGCTTCGGCACTAACTGCAGAGGCGCATGGGCACACAGGCATGCAGCCGCGCGGCAGCTGGGCTCTCAGCCTCCCCGGCCGTACCCCCCCCATAGTCCCTGCGCGTGGGTACAGTGATGCAGCCACTGTGCCCTCTGCCCCCCCGGCCTTCAAGGGCTCGGCGCTGGTGCGGGAGGGAAGGAGGCGGCAGGCCTGGGGGCAGGGAGGCACAGGCAGGGAGGTCAGGCAGGACAGCCTGTACCAGCCACCCACTAAGTAGATTCCTAGGGGAATGAGAGGAAATTAAGAGGGCTCCCTGTGCTCCAGAGAGCAGCAGTTCTGCATGAGCTCAGTCATTTAGAAAATCGTTGCCGGAGGCTGGGAAATAACCAGGAGGCATGAGCAATTCCCTCGGCTCGGCAGCGGAAAGGCTCCCCGCTGCCGCAGGAGCTGCAGAGCAGGCAGGGTGCAGACCGCTCCCACTGCGCGGTGCGGGAGCCCCTTTTGCTGGGGCAGGGCAGGCTGTGAGCCCTTTTCTGCTGGCCCAGCTGGGGACAGAGCCGCTGCAGGGAACCCTCCCAGGAGCGGTGGGACAGGCCATTTCCCACGCCACCGAGCATCCTCCCCGGTGGGTCCCAGCCAGCCACGGCTGTGCTGGGGAAATGCCCCCGCCGCCCTCGCCCGAGGCACTACCTGTGGTGGCGATGCAGTCAAAGCCCACGAAGGCGTAGAAACAGGTGGCTGTGCCCGTCAGGATCCCTTCCAGTCCAAAGGGGACAAACCCGCCAGAGCCGAAGGCGGTTTTCCTGCAGAAGGAGGACAGCAGCTGCCGTGGGGTGTGTGGACAGCGGGGCCGGTGCCAGACCTGTGCCAGACCCTGGCCTGACACGGCTGCTCTCCTCACCTGGTGTCATGCAGCTGGTACGAGCGGTTGTAGTCCTCCTCAGTGAGCTGCCAGTTCTTGATGTCTCCCTTCACGAAGCCAGCAAAGATGACGAAGCCCAGCACCACCAGGTTGACCGCTGTGAAGATTTTGCTCACAAGGGCAGATTCACTGACACCGAAGGCCAGCAGCGCTGCAGGGACGGATGGGGTGAGTGGGGACCCGCTGGGCTCCCATGCCACCACCCACGGTGCCACGGAGTTGCTCCTATGCACTCACCAGTGAGTAGCCCAACCAGGATCAGGGCGAAGAAGTCTGGGCGCTCGGCCAGCACCCCGGGCAGGTGCACTGTGGTCTTGTTCATAAAGAAGTTGGAGATGTGGTTGCCGATGATGTTGTCGAATGCCGCGCTCCAGGCTCGAGCCACGCTGGCTGTACCTGGTCGTTGGCAAATCTATGCATCAGTCTGAGCCCAGAGCAGAGCAGCACCGGCCACCCCCACCCCAGCACCCACCTCCCTGCTGATCCCACCCCACAGCACAACACGCTGCCCCACGAGCCCCCCACACTGCCAGTGCAGTGCTCCAAGGAGCCCGGGCGCACATGCCAGCACCCTGCCCGGCCCCATACCTATCACGTAGGAGAGGATGAGGTTCCAGCCAGTTGTGAAAGCCCAGATCTCACCAACAGTGACATAGCTGTAGAGGTAGGCAGAGCCGGTCTTGGGGACGCGGGCCCCAAACTCCGTGTAGCAGAGTCCAGCCAGTACCGATGAGAGAGCAGCCACCAGGAAGCAGAGGACAATGGAGGGACCCGCCATCTCCTTGGCCACCTTCCCAGCCAGCACGTACACGCCGGCCCCCAGTGTGCTGCCCACCCCCAGGGCTATGAGGTCCAGTGTGGAGAGGCAGCGAGCGAAACGCGTGTCCTCGGAGCTCAGATCCACCATGCGCCGGCGGATCAGCTTCTTCCCAATGCTGGTCATTTTTCCTCGGAACATCTTGTCTTCTCGTGGGTGGTGCTCAGCTGCTCAAAACCCCTGCAAAAGAAGGCACCGCAGCAGCGTGAAGCTCAGCATCCTGCAGGTAGCAGGACCCACACTGCGGGGAGTAGGGCAGGCAGCGATGCCCACAGGAGCCGTGTCTGCTCCCGGCCAACCTGTCAGCCCCAAGCCCCCACCACGCTGCTGAGGCAGAGACCGTGGCAGCCTCCTCCAAGGCACTGTGGGGCTGCACACACCCCACCTGCACCAGGAAAGCAAGCCGGGGATGAACCCAGCGAGTCCACGGTGGGAAGTACGGGTGGTCCCAGAGCTTGCCCACTGTCTCCCAGCAACTCCCCACTGATTTGGCAGCCTGGAGATCCCTCAGCCCAAACTTGACTGCTGGCGCATCCCTGCCAGATGGCAGAAAGACAAAGCATTCCTCCAGCAGAGGATTTGGCAGGCTGGGCTGACCGCTGGGATGCAGTCCCAGCAGCTGTACTTACACCCTCAGCAGGGATGCACGGCCAGACACACAATGTGGGCCCCCGGTGCACATCCTGTGCATGCCGACGGCGCTTACTGAGCAGCCCCCATGCTCCGCAGGCTGCAGTCGCTCTAAATGTGCAACACCCCTACCCCCCTTGCTCACAGCACCCAGCCCCAAAAACCTCTGAGCGATCAGCATCCTGTGGAGCAGGCAGCTGGCACAGGGTGAGAGGAGCTGCAAGGAAAGTGGTTCCCAGTGCCCGTGGGCATGGCTGGCACCCCGTGCCCAGCCCTGGAACAAGAAAAACACCCTCCAGCCAGGCGCCCGGGGCAGCACCAACACCGCCGCGCTGTAGGTATCAGCGTGAATACACACAAGGATAACTTTGTGACCCTTTTCCACTGGTTATGACTATCATGGTTGCAGCGGCAGCCATCAGCTCGACTGCTTGTGAGTGCTGAGGAGCAAGCCTTCAGATTTTCTGCCAATATTGTTAACCGAAACAGAACTTTATTGCCTAACACAACACTAGCCTACAACATTCAGAAGATACGCTTCCATGACAGCTTTGAAGCGACTAAGAAAGGTAAGAGTACAGCACACTTTGCAGCGTTGTGGCCATCTATTCATTAAATAAAGGCATGGTTTGGCTTGACACCCAGCAGCTCACTTGGTCCTGCTTTAGTCAGTGACCGAGATTTGAAGTCCTCCAGGAGCTGACCTTCTGGAGGCGTTTTAATATAAAGGGAACAACTATCCTCTTTTTCCTCTGCAAACCTCACAAAACTCCTTTCAGTGTTTGCTTCTAATCCTGACGCTGCTCCATCGCTCCAGGGATCGCGGACGCCCGAGTGGAGCTGTGCAAACTGCAGGCGTGGGGCTGGCGGCAGGAACGCTCTCAGCCCTTGCTCCCGGAGCAGCGCGGAGAAAAAAGCGGGAGCAGGAAGATGCGGGACGGCCGCCACCCCCCAGGCCGACCCGCGAGCCCCGCTGCGCCCGGCCAGAGGAGCGCGGTGAGCGCCCGGACCCGCACCGGCTCCCGGCCCGGGCAGCGACAAGCCCGAGCCTCCCGCCGCCCCGCACCCCGGCACCCCCGCACCCCGCCGCCAGCCCGCGCTCGGTCCCTCTGCCCAGCGCCCGCGGGGGGTTGCCAGCCGCGCTCCGTCCCTCCGCGGAGCCCGGCGCTGCCCCCGGGGCGGCGGGGCCGGGCCGCTGCCCTCCGCAGCCCCACGTGCGGGCGCGGCTGATGCAAGCGCGGCAGCGGCTGTGCCAGGCCCGGCCCGGCCCGGCGGCAGCTCCCCGCGACTCACCGGCCGCTCGCTCCCATCCAGCTCGCCCCGCGCCGCGCACCCCGGCACTGCCGCCGCCGCCGCCGCCCGCGCCGAGGGGGTTGCGGGGCGCGGACCGGCTCCGCCCGCCAGACGCCGGGCGGGGAAGCCCGGCCCCTCCCGGCCCCACCCGGGCCCGGGCCCTCGCACCTGCCACCCTGCCGCCCCCCCGGCACACAACGACACAAAACGTAAATTCAAGTCATAAATGGCACCGGGGCGGGGGCTCTGCCCCGAGCCCCCGGTTCTCCACTCCGCCGGCTCCGGGGGCAAGGGGCAGCTCCAAGCCACGGAGAGCTGCCGGGCGCCCCGGAGCGCAGCAGGAGCCAGCACCCTTTGCTCGGGCACGCAGGCCGGGACCCGGCACCCAGAAAATTGCTCCTGACGCAACCCCGCGCTCGCGTGTCATCAGCACCGGTTCGGGCAGGCAGCGGTGCCGGGCGGTGGGCCGGCCGCTCCCTGGCGTCGCGGGCAAGGCTCTGCTCCAGCGCTGCACCCAGGGCGCAGAGGCAACAGGGTTCCAGCCGCCAGCAGCAGGGCAGGCAGGGGCACAGCGCGGGGCTCTACAGGCCCCACGCTGGGTGCCTGCCCACCCCACCTCCCCCCGGGGTGCACACATGAGGGCGGGGGAGACAAAAAGGCTCCACTCGGCAAGATGACCTAAAGGTGATGGAAACAGCAACACAGCATCCTGTAAAGGCAGCTGCCAGGCAGTGACGCAGGCTCTCCTCCCACTCAGCCCTGCAGATGAATGAACCGTGGCTCAGCAACCCCCCACGCTTTCTTCCAGAATCACAGAACCACAGAATCACAGAATGGTAGGGGCTGGAAGGCACCTCTGTGGGTCATCTAGTCCAACCCTCCTGCCGAAGCAGGGTCACCTACAGCAGGCTGCACAGGACCTTGTCCTGGCGGGTCTTGAATATCTCCAAGAGAAGGAGACTCCACAACCTCCCTGGGCAGCCTGTTCCAGCGCTCTGTCACCCTCAGAGTAAAGAAGTTCTTCCTCATGTTCAGATGGAACTTCCTATGGTTCAGTTTGTGCCCGTTGCCCCTTGTCCTGTCACTGGGCACCACTGAAAAGAGTCTGGCCCCATCCTCCTGACACCCACCCTTCAGATATTTATAGGCATTTGTAAGGTCCCCTCTCAGCCTTCTCTTCTTCAGGCTGAACAAGCCCAGCTCCCTCAGCCTTTCCTCATAGGACAGATGCTCCAGTCCCGTCATCATCCTCGTAGCCCTCCGCTGGACTCTCTCCAGTAGCTCCTCATCTTTCTTGAACTGGGGAGCCCAGAACTGGACACAGTACTCCAGATGGGGCCTCACTAGGGCAGAGTAGAGGGGAAGGAGAACCTCCCTCGACCTGCTGGCCACACTCCTCTTGATGCACCCCAGGATCCCATTGGCCTTCTTGGCAGCCAGGGCACACTGCTGGCTCATGGTCAACCTGTCGTCCACCAGGACACCCAGGTCCCTCTCCACAGAGCTGCTCTCCAGCAGTTCTGCCCCAAGCCTGTACTGGTGCATGGGGTTGTTCCTCCCCAGGTGCAGGACCCTGCACTTGCCCTTGTTGAACCTCATCAGGTTCCTCTCTGCCCAACTCTCCAGCCTGTCCAGGTCACGCTGAATGGCAGCACAGCCTTCTGGTGTATCCACCACTCCTCCCAGTTTTGTGCCATCAGCAAACTCGCTGAGGGTACACTCTAACTCTTCATCCAGGTCATTGATGAAGAAGTTGAACAAGACTGGGCCCAGTACTGACCCTGGGGGACACCAATAGTTACCAGCCTCCAACGAGACTGCGCTGCTGATGACAACCCTCTGAGCTCTGCCATTCAGCCAGTTCTCAATCCACCTCACTGACCACTCATCCAGCCCACACTTCCTGAGCTTCCCTAGGAGGATGTTATGGGAGACAGTGTCAAAAGCCTTGCTGAAGTCTAGGTAGACAACATCCACGGCTCTCCCCTCATCTGACCAGCTGGTCTTGTCATCATAGAAAGCTATCAGACTGGTCAAGCATGATTTCCCCTTGGTGAATCCATGTTGACTACTCCTGATAGCCTTCTTTTCCTCCACTTGCTTGATGATGACCTCTAGAATGAGCTGCTCCATCACTTTCCAGGGATGGAGGTGAGGCTGACTGGCCTGTAATTCCCTGGGTCCTCCTTCTTGCTCTTTTTGAAGATTGCAGTGACATTCACTTTTCTCCAGTCCTCGGGCACCTCTCCTGTCCTCCAGGACCTTTCAAAGATGATGGAGAGTGGCTCAGCAATGACATCCGCCAGCTCCCTCAGCATTCGTGGGTGCATTCCATGAGGGCCCATGGATTTGTGGGTGTCCAGATTGCTTAAGCGATCCCTCACGCAGTCCTCATCAACCAAGGGAAGGTCATCCTCTCTGTAGGCTTCTTCTTTTACCTCCGGGGCCTGGGATTCCTGAGGGCCTGCCTTAGCACTGAAGACTGAAGCAAAGAAGGCATTCAGTAGCTCTGCATCCTCTGTCACTAGGGCACCCACCTCATTCAGCAGCAGCCCCACATTGTCCCTAGTCTTCCGTTTGCTACTGATGTAGTTGAAGAAGCCCTTCTTGTTGTTTTTGACATCCCTTGCCAGATTCAATTCCAGGTGGGCCTTGGCCTTGCTCGTTGCATGCTCTGACAACATTCCTGTACTCTTCCCAAGTGGCCTGTCCCTCTTTCCACATTCCATGGACCTTTCTCTTCCATCTGAGCTCCGCGGGTCATCCATGCGGGTCTCTGCCTCCTTTTCTAGATTTCTTTTTCAGAGGGATGCACCGTTCCTGAGCATGGAGGAAGTGATGTTTAAACAGCAACCAGCACTCTTGGACCCCCCTGCCTTCAAGAGCCCTGACCCATGGGATTCCTCCAAGTAGCTCCTTGAAGAGGCCAAAGTTAGCTCTCCTGAAGTCCAAGGTTTTGATCCTACTCATCGCCCTGCTTCCTCAACGCAGGATCCTGAACTCCACCATTTCATGGTCGCTGCAGCCGACTCTACCTCCAACCTTCACATCCTCAACCAATCCCTCCTTGTTTGTTAGTACAAGGTCCAGCAGAGCACCTTTCCTTGTTGGTTCCTCCACCACTTGCATCAGAAAGTTATCATCGATGCTCTGCAGGAACCTCCTGGATTGCATGTGCCTAGCTGTGTGGTGTTCCCAGCTGATGTCTGGGTGGTTGAAGTCCCCCATGAGAACCAGGGCCTGTGACTGTGAGACTGCTTGCAGCTGTTTGTAGAAGGCCTCATCAACTTCCTCCAGGTCAGGTGGCCTGTAGTACACACCCACAATAACATCACCCATATGAGGCTGTTCCCTAATTCTAACCTGTAAGCTCTTGACTCCTTCTTCATCCGCCCCCAGGCAAAGCTCAATGCATTCCAGTTGCTCCCTCACATATAGAGCAACTCCACCACCTCTCCTTGTTGGCCTGTCTTTCCTAAAGAGTCTGTAGCCATCCATGACAGCATGACAGTCATGTGAGCTGTCCCACCACATTTCTGTAATGGCGACCAAGTTGTAGCCGTCCTGCTGTGCAATGGCTTCCAGTCCTCCTGTTTATTGCCCATGCTATGTGCATTGGTGTAGATGCACTTGAGCTGGGCTATCAATCTCACCCCTGACCCTACCATGCCAAGCCTGGGCTCATCCCTAGTGAGCTGGGCGATGTCCCCTTCCCCCTTCGAACCTAGTTTAAAGCCCTCTCAATAAGCCCCGCCAGCTCGTGGCCAAGAATCCTTTTTCCCCTTTGAGACAGCTGCAATCCGCCTGTCGCCAGCAGGCCTGGTGCTGTGTACACCTCCCCGTGATCAAACAAGTCAAAATTCCACCAATGGCACCAGTCCCTGAGCCACCTGTTAACCAGGTGAGTTTTCCTCCCCCTTTCTTTGCTCTTCCCTGCCATTGATGGGACTGAGGAAAACACCACCTGTGCCCCTGATCCCTCAACCAGTTGCCCCAGTGCCCTGAAGTCCCTTTTGATGGCCTTGGGACTTCTCTCCATGATCTCGTCCCTGCCAACCTGCATTACCAAGAGGGGGTAATAACCAGAGGGCTGCACCAGAACAGGGAGTTTCCTAGCAACATCCCTAACCCTGGCCCCAGGGAGGCAGCAGACTTCCCTGTGGGATGGGTCCGGTCAGCAGATCGGGCCCTCTGTTCCCCTCAGAAGGGAATCGCCTATGACTTAGCCGAGGTGGTCGTAATATGGGGCTGACCGACTTGTCCTAGGCAACCCCCCGGATGGACCTTCACCCGCATCCTAATTTGCCGGGCCCTGACATTCCAGAGCCCCGTATCTGTTGCTTAAGGGCAACTGGGCAGGTAAGGGAGGCCGGGAGGGGATTCGCTTGCTGCCCCAAGCAGGGACCTGTTTCCATCCCCCCCATCTCTTAGGTCCCCTCTTTCTGCTCGGTGGCAAGAGGGCAGGGGGTCCTCAGCTTCTCGTGGAGCCGCCTCCTGCTGCCTTGGCCTCAGGGAGGGCAGGGTGCAGCTCCACCAGTCGATCTCCCTCTCACAGTCTCGGATGCTCCTCAACCTCTCCACTTCTTCCGTCAGCTCTGCCACCAGGCTGAGCAGATCATTCACCTGGTCGCACCCGAACACAGCCGTTGTCTCTGCTGTCCTCCGGTACGAGCGCCAGGCTCAGGCACTCCCTGCAGCCAGAGACCTGGACAGCTGTGTGTTTGCATGGGGCCTCCATCTGGGTCCCCATGCTCCTTCTGGCAAAGGCTCTCCCGTGGGTGGAAACCATGGCTAGAATATCTCCTGGGAGAGCGATGTCCACTAGTTGGGTTGCCAGCAGGGGACTTCTCCCTGCTTGCGCGAACTGACGCGCAAACTGCTGCGCCCGCCCCTGTTTGCCGCCCTGGTTGCTGCCCTGTTTGCAGACCCTGGTCGCCTGCGCTCCCTGGGAGCTGCTCTTGTACATGAGGTGGTCTGCCCGCTGTCACACTCGACTCCACCGCCACCTCGCCGCTGCGGTTTTGCCACTGGAGAAAGGGTCCCTCGGCGCAAGCCTCCGCTCCAGAGCCCTTCGCCTTCAGTGGCCTCGCTGAAATGCTTCCAGGAAGCAAGCAAGCTCCCGATCGAGATGCAGAACTCCCCCACAGCCTCCCCGTCAGTGCCCAGGTGCTGCCTGCGGCTCCTCGGGCTGCCTGCAGCACACAGCGACCCAGCTGGGCCCCAGGCCTGCTGCCTGTGGGGCCGCGGGCAGCACCGTCGCTGAGGGTGCTCTCAGCTGGGACCGCAGCACCACAGGCAGGGCTCCATGGCGGGACGCCCCGGCCAAGCAGAGGCCGCGTACCCAGAGTGGCAAGGGGGAAGTGACACCAAGACTCTCCTATTCCCAGAAAACCTCTGGCCACAGCGCTCATTGGGAGGCAGCTTCGGGCAGGGAGCATTGCGGGGGCACTGAATGCCCCAGACCTCACACGCAGCTCCACATCCATCTTCCCAGTGCCCCAGCCTGGCCTCCCGGTCTACCGCTCGCCCCCACCCTGTTCAGGGCCCGGATCCAGCAGCACAGGCCTAGGGCTGGAGCAGGCGGAGGCACGGAGCGAGCCAAGCGCACGTCCCAACAGGAGCGGCAGGAAGGCAGACAGTGGCAGGGCACGCACAGCCAGCGCCAAGGAGGGTAGGAGGTGGCTCCAGCCCAGAAAGGGGGCCGAAAGGCCTGCAGGAGCAGATCCAAATCAACCCCTGGAGCCCCATCACCTTCCACGACTAGAGCACAGAACCATAGAATATCTTAAGTTGGAAGGTACCCATAAGGATCATCAAGTCCTTCTCTCTGCTCCTCACAGGACTACCTAAAACCAAACCATATGACCAAGAGCATTGTTCAGACACTCCCTGAACTCTGATGGGCTTGGTGCTGCGACCACTTCCCTGGGACCCTGCTCCAGTGATCAACCACCCTCTCAGTGAAGAACCTTACCCTAATGTCCACTCTGAACTTCCCCTGATGCAGCTTCATTCCATTTCCTTGTGTCCTAACCCTGGTCATCAGAGAGGAGAGATCAGCAGCTCCCCTTTTGCTGCTCCCCTTGAGGAAGTTGTAGACTGATGAGGTTGCCCCTCAGCCTTCCCTTCCCCAAGCTGAACAAACCAAGTGACCTCAGCTGCTCCATCTGAGTCTTGGCCTTGAGGCCTTTCACTGTCTTGGTCTGCACACACTCTGATGGTTCAATGTCCTTCTTACCGTGAGGGGCCCAAAACTGCACACAGTGCTCAAGGTGGGGCCACACCAGTGCAGTGCAGAGTGGGACAATCACCTGCCCCGATCGGCTGGTGATGCTGTGCCTGATGCACCCCAGGACGCGGTTGGCCCTTTTGGCTGCCAGGGCACACTGGTGACTCCTGTTTAACTGGCCGTCAACCCAAACCCTCAGATCTCTTTCTGTGGGGCTGCCCTCCAGCCTCTCATCCCCCAATTTGTGTGTATAACCAGGATTACCCCATCCTAGGTGGAGAATCCAGCTCTCGCTCTTGTTAAATTTCATATGTTTGGTGATTGCCCAGCTCTCTAGTCTGTCCAGGTATCTCTGTAAGGCCTCTCTACCCTTGAGGCAGTACACAGATCCTCCTAGCTTAGTGTTGTCAGCAAACTTAGTGTACATTTGATTCCTGCATCCAGATAATTTAGAAAAATATTAAAGAGCACTGGCCTTAAAACTGAGCCCCTGGAAACCCCGCTGCTGACTAGCAGCCAGCCTGATGTAACCCCATTCACTATAACCTTTTGAGCCCGACCCATCAGCCAATTGCTCACCTGACATATTATGGACTTGTCTAGAGGTGTGCCAGACAGCTTATCCGGAAGGACACTGTGACTGTCAGTATCAAAAGCTCTGCTAAAATCCAAAGCCACCACACCTACTGGCTTCCCTTGGTCAGCTAGATGGGTGATGTTGTCAATAAAAGGAAGTTAAGTTGGTTAAGCAGGACTTTCACCTCATAAACCCGTGCTGGCTATGACTAATGACTGCATTGTCTCCCAATTGTTTTTCAGTAATTCCCAGAATAACCTTCTCTGTAATTTTACCAGGCACTGAAGTGAGACTGATAGGCCTGTAATTACCATGGTCTTCCTTCTTACCCTTCGTGAAAATTGGGACAACATTTGCCAGCTTCCAGTCAACTGGGACCTCTCCAGACTCCCAGGACCACTGAAAAATAATGGAGAGAGGTCCCACAATGACAACGGACAGCTCTTTCAGTACCCTGGGATAAATCCCATTAGGCTCCATAGATTTATGCGCAGCCAGCTGGAGTGGCAAGTCTCGAACAAGTTCAGGTCGGCTGGGAGATTCTCCTTTTGCTATTCACATATTCTTAAAAGCCCTTTTTGTTGTCCTTCAGAATGCTGGCCAGCTTGAACTCTAATCCACCTTTGGCCATGCTAATTTTCTCCTTACAGTGGCAGACAGTGTCTCTGTAGTCCTCCCACGTCGCCTGTCGTTGCTTCCAATGTCCAAACACTTTCCTTTTCTGCCTAAGTTGTAGAAGATCCCTGCTCAGCCAAGCCGGTCTGCTGCCCCGTTTGCTTGACTTCCGACACTTTGGAATTGCCTGCTCCTGCACTCTTAAGAAGTGACCAGCACTCATGGACCCCAGCGTCTCCAAAAGCAGATTCCCAGGGGGCATTACTAACCAGCTCCTTCAGCAGCCCAAAGTCTGCTCTCCCCACACCCAGGGTCAAAGTTTTGCTGGCAGTTTTTCTCCTATCACCAACGCTTTGAAACTCAACTACTTCATGGCCACTGTGACCAAGACAGCCACCAATCACCACTTCACCCACGAGTCACTGTTTACAAACAACAAATCTAGCAGGGCACCTTTCCTAGTCAGCTCCCTTAGTACCTGCACCAAGAAGTTATCTTCAACACATGTGTAACAGGGAACTCCCCTGTACACCACGCTACAGACCTCTGCTGCAGATCGTGCCAGCACCGGCGCTGCTCGCCTCGGTGACTGAGTGCCAAGCAGGGGTGGGAGGCAGCAGATGGAGCATCCCTGTGCAGCCACCCCTGCAGAGTCAAGGACAGCTGTCTCGGGACAGGGTCAGGCCGCTCGTGGCACTCTGGAGGTGTTTAAAAATTTTGTAGATGTGGCACTTCAGGATATGGTTTAGTAGGAATGGTGGTGTTGGGTGGATGGTTGGGCTTCATGATCTTAGAGATATTTTCCGACCCGTGATTCTATAATTCTATGATTCTATGATATTTAGCATATATTAGTTTATTTATCATGAGCAAGAGGCTGTTGGGAGCTCCTAAGTGACCTGTTTAATGTTTTTTTCTAAACAGAGAAGACAGAATTTATTCATGAAAAACACACACTCATCTGGTTTCTTTGTAGCTGACTTGCCTTCACGTGGTGCTTCTCGCTGGATACACATATGGAGGACTGTTTGTGATGCTATTTTAATTCTTAGTTTGTCTTTTAGTATATGTTGAGTGTCCTATAACAGAGTGCAGAGCTAGAGAATGTGTTCAGTGTTGTGGATATAATAAAGAAGGATCTTCAGTAAAGCTGCGTCAGGGAAGGTTTAGATTAGACATTAGGAAAAATTTCTTTACTGAAAGAGGGGTCAGGCATTGGAACAGGCTGCCCAGGGAGGTGGTGGAGTCACCATCTCTGGAGGTGTTTAAAAAGCGTGTAGATGTGGCACTTCAGGATATGGTTTAGTAGGCATGGTAGTGGTTGGCGGATGGTTGGACTTCATGATCTTGGAGGTCTTTTCCAACCTATGATGCCATGATTCTGTGCTGTGCCTTCATCCACCAGCACCCACCTCCGCCACACAGCAGACCTCAAGTCTCTGGCTGAGCAGAACCAGCCACAGCCAGACAGAGACCTGCCCTTTCTGCCCAGCTCTCTGGAGAACAGCAGGCAGCACCGGGCACTCGCCCTACCCCAGCAGACAGCAAGCATCACTGAGGAAAGAAATCTTTATTTCAAATACAAGCAGTTAAAAAATTCATTCATTCAAGAGCTCCATAAATATCACTAGCCCAGCGGCTCAGGCGGCCGCACAAGTGGCTGTTGTGAGTCTGTCCCCATGTGCTGGCTGTCATTTTCTTCCCGAGTCACCACTCTCCTCCACCGCCACATCTTCCAGATGGATTCCTGGGCAGCAATGACAGCATCACAGCACTGGCACTTGGCACCCGCCCCACAGCGAAGGCCACGTGCTGTGTCCCTTCCCCCTGGCAGCCCTCAGTGACACTGGCACGGGACCACTGGAGTATCCCTGCAGCCTGCCCAGGGGCAAGGGCTCACCCAGTGAGGAAACATACCTGCTGCTCGGAGCTGAGCCTGCAAGGAGCAGATCACCCGGCGATAGGCTTCACACTGGGCAGTCTTGTCAGCTGCAGGTAGGCAGCAAGTAGGTGTGTGCTCAGCCCGTTCTGAACATCTCAGCCCCAGACCCTCTGGGGCAGCAGCTGGGACCCTACTCTGCCCCCGAACAAGAAGCCATCCCCATCCCCACGGAGCTCCAGATGACACTGCGGGTGCCCCACAGCCCCCAAAAAGAGCCAGCCCCACGTACCAAGCTCGCCCTTCACTTGCTCCAGCTCGTTCTTTACACGCTTCAGCTCCTGAGACAGCTGATCACCTGCAGACTGGCAGGGGCAGGGTGTAAATGTGATGCAAGGGGTGCTCACCCCCACACAGCAACCTGCAGCACAGCCCTTCCTGTGGCTGAGCACCTCTGCAGGCAGCACAGGCACAGCAGCGGCTCCTGGGCTCAGGGAGCCCTGCTCACCCCCCTCAGCACGTCAGAGCGGGGCCCCATTTTGACATTCACCCCTGCTTTGGGAGCCTGGTGCTGTTGCAGTGGAGTCCTGCTGACACCCCAAGCCTCGCACCTGCACGACGACTGCCAGGTTGTGTTCATCGCAGCAGTGGCGCCTGGCAAAGGAGACACTGTCTGCTTGTCAGCGAGCAACTGCCAGCGCCCGTGGGTCACAAGGATCCCTTTGGCAGGCCACAGCCACATGGCAAAGAGCCCTGAAACTGCTGGCAAATGCACAAACATATTTTGCAGATAGGAGACTTCACACCTTGGAGCCTCACCTTGCCGCAGGTTCTGCTCACTCCATCCTCGGGACATGTTCAACAAGTCAGGAGGTGTAAATGCGCACCACAAGCTACAGCAGGTGCGCATCTTTCAAAAGCCCCTTAGAAAAATGAACTGGACAGAAGCCTGCAGTCCCCTGAGCACTGCAGAGGTGGCAAAGCCATGCAGCAAATGCACAAGGTCTTGCCAGAAACTGGCAGCCCCAGCTGTCGTCACCTCCCACCTCTGGCACAGCTGGCCCAAGCCACCGGCTGAAGGGTGCTCCGTGGTGCCAGGACACAGCTGGCTCTTACCTGCTCAGCAGGGACTGCACCCCCACACCCTGGAGCCAGGCCAGCCTGATCTATGAAGAGAAGCATCGCCACTAGAAACGTAACTGCCATCCCCAGCCCCTCTTCAACCAGGCCACAGAGCTGCTCCAGACCAGGGGCAGAACCTGTCCAAGGGAGCCCATCCAGCCCAATGGCTGCTGCTGGCCTGGCCTGTACACGTGCCGCTAGGAGAAGGTGCTCCTGCATGGCCTTGGTCCCAGCAGCTCTGTGCTCCTGACCGGAGTCTGGTCGCACAGGGAGGGCAGAGAGCAGCCCTGGACAGGGCAGGGCTACCCCAGCAGAGGAGGGATGGCCTCCTCACTTCCTCTTCCTCTGCCCAACACAAGGCAAGAACCCACCAGAGCCCAATGCAGAAATGCAGACTCTCCTCACCATGGTACACTCACAGGACGCTTGGTTTTCAGCAGGCCTTTGGCAGTCAGTAGCCAGGGAGGGGTTCTACAGGGGAGCAAGCTCCAGCTCCCCACTCCTGCATGGGACCACACCTCCATACTGCTCACCTGCTCCCAGGACAGTCCCTGCTGCAACCGGCCGCTCTTTGCTCTCCCTGTTTTCCTTCAGCTCCCAGGTCACATTGCACACCGGCTCCCACTCTTTGCTCTCCCTGTTTTCCTTCAGCTCCTGGGTCACGTTGCACACCGGCTCCCGCGTAGTCAGTCCTGAAGTGGGGTCCAGGAAATGAAAGTGAAAGGCATTGACCCCTGCATGCGCTGACCAGGGCCACTCACTCCCCATCCAACAGACATGCAAGGGCATGGATTTGTTCAGGCTCTTTGCTGGGTGCCTCTCCAGAGCAACGGCCATCGCTGAGCCTTACTGCTCTGCGCTGCCCTCCCTCCTCTGAGCCTGAGCACATACTGACACCTCCTGTCCTTCCCTGGGGATCAGCCCCGACCCTGCAGCCCAGACTTGGATGTTCTCCCCGGGGCTGCAGCTCCCTCTCCCTCGACACTGAGCCTCCGGGGCTTCTGCCCAGATTCACCCTTACCGAGGCAAAGGCGCTTAGGTGAAGCCACTTTTCCCAGTGCCCGCGGTCGGGGGTGAGAGGCCACGGCAGGGTTTGCTGTGGAGAGCGTCCGGGAGGGCTGTCTGCGACCCCCAGCCATGACAGCAGCTGTAGCGGACGTCAGACACAGAGGCTGCCACTCCGGAGCAGCTACACCGCACCGCTCCCAGGGCAGCCCAGCCCAGGCCCGCCAGCACTAGCACCCCCACAACCCCCACAGAGCATGGGGCGAGCGCTCCAAGCCAACGGCCTGTTGGCCCACACTGGAAGGAGGGCAGATAGTGCTAATTAATACAGCCCTTGGGGGTCAGCGCATTTCCCGGACTCCTCCCTGCGCTGCTTCCAGGGACTCCCCACGCTGGGTCCCTGTCCCACAGGTCCCCACGCTCAGTCCCTGTCCCACAAGTCCCCATACTCGGTCCCTGCAAGCCCCCACGCCGGGTTCCTGTCTCACGCTGGGTCCCTGTCCCACAAGTCCCCACGCTCAGTCCCTGTCTCACGCTGGGTTCCTGTCCCACAAATCCCCACGCTCAGTCCCTGTCTCACGCTGGGTTCCTGTCCCACAAGTCCCCACAGTCGGTCCCTGCAAGCCCCCACACTGGGTCCCTGGAGTCCCCACGCTGGGACCCTGCCCCACAGGTCCCCACGCTGGGACCCTGGAGTCCCCACGCTCAGCCCAGGCCTCCCCCCTCCCCGTCAGCCCCCCGGGCCCCCCACCTTGCGTGAGGCGGCGGGCGGGCGCAACGTTGCCGCCCCTCCCCGCGTCCCGGGGGGTGTGTGCGGGGAGCGCGGGAGGCTGTGCCGGCTGCGGAGCCCCGCCGGGGTGCCGAGGCCCGGCCTTGGCGGACGGCATCGCCTTCAGCTTGGCGCCTGGGGAAGAGAGGGCTCCGCAGCCCCGGGGCAGCGGCCGCGGTGCTGGCGCTCTCCCCCGCGGCCCGGCTCACCTGCGGGCTGGGGGATCCTCGTTCCCGCGGCACCGAACCCCCGGCCGGCCCGGGGGAGCTCCGCGCCCGCAGAGGCCCGCGCCCGGGGGAGGGACGGCCTGCCGCCGCGGCCCGGGGACCGGACGGGGCTGCGGGGACGGCCGGCGGGGCCCTGCCCGCCGCAGAGGGGCTGTCCGGCACCGCGCCGCGCCGCCTTCCGGGACGCGGCCTGCGGGCGGGCCAGGCGGGAGCCGGGCCGGGCGGCGGCCGCGGGCTGCGGGGGGCGCCGGGGCTCCCCGCGGGCCGGGCCCGGGGCCTCGCATCCACCGGCGCTCGGGCGGACGGCGGGCGGGGCGCTGTCCGGGGAGACCCCGTCCAAGGGCGGCGAGACGGGCAGCGGCGTGGAGGTGACGGCCGCGGCGGCCTCGGGCCACAGGGCGCTGCCCTCTCCCGGGCTCAGCGAGGGCTCCTCCGCAGCGGCGGCGCCGAGGCGCAGGCGGGCGGCGATGGCGCAGCACTCCTCCTCGAAGAAGCTGAGGTAGAGCGGCGAGCGCGGCTCGCCTACGTGCCGCAGCAGTTCGGGGCAGCCCGGCGAGCCGCAGCCGGCCGGCGCCTGCTCCCGCTCCGCCATCGCGTCTCCGGGGAGTCCCCCCCCCGCCCCGCCCGCCTCGGCGCCGCCGCGCAGCGCCCCCTGGCGCCGGGGAGACTCCCTCACACACAGCCCGCCTCGACGCCGCCGCGCAGCGCCCCCTAGCGCCGGGGAGACTCCCTCACACCCCGCCCGCCTCGACGCCGCCGCGCAGCGCCCCTGGCGCCGGGGAGACTCCCTCACACCCCGCCCGCCTCGGCGCCGCCGCGCAGCGCCCCCTGGCGGTGCCCCCCCGCCCCGGCAGCCCCCAGGACGACGCGGAGACGTGGCTTCACAGTGGTTTAATGCGAACGGAACCGGGACGTTACACTGGACAGGGTGGGGACAGCTGGGTGGACGGCAGCCCCGCGGCAGGACGGGCGGGTGGAAGGGGCCGGCGGCAGCGGGGGGCCGGGGGCTGAGCCCCGCGGCAGGCACGGCCGCCTCCGCCAGCACCAGCCTCCGCGCTGCCCCATGGCCCCTCCCGGGCCGAGCTGGCCCTCGGAGCAGTTCCCTCCCGGTTTCAGCAACTTCTCCTCGAGAGCCACCTCTCGCTCAGCAGCACCAGTTCCTCACCGGAACGCACAGCTGACGGCAGGGCAGCCGGGGCTGTGCTCTGCAGGAGCAGGAGGGTGGTCACCGCCAGCCTCCGCTCCAGGAAAGGCTCCACTGTGCCACCACAAAGTGATCAAGCGCTGATAAACCAGGCAGCCTGGACCAGAGGAGCCCCCGAGCTCAGGCCCAGCCTCACTCATCGCAGCCGTGGCAGCTGGAGGAGCCTCCAAAGGACAGTTCTGCTGCAGCGAGTCACAGCCTTGTGGTCCCCCTCGAGCTCTGGACGCCTCCCTGACCAGTCTTGTGTCCTCGCTTCCACACAAGTAACTGCCTAGCTCACTACAGAACAGCGGAGAACACGCAAAATGCCACGGCTACTTCTCCTGCTTCGTAAGCAAACGCCTAACCCAGGACAGACCAACCATTTCCTGCCATCCCTTTCTGGAAAAGTGGCCTCACCCCAGGCCATCATGGCTGCACACCACACCAGCCCCCACCAGCCCTCTCCTGCTCCTCCTCAGCCAGACCCGTCTCCTCCCCTCGGCAGCTGGGGCACAGGATAAGGTCACCACGGCTCAGCCGAGAAGGGTGCTGCTGCACACACCCCCGCACCAGCCCGCGGCAGAGCAAGCTGTGGCATTGTCTAAACCTTTGGCCAAGGCGTCACAGCGCACACTGCTGCATCCCCGGCCAGCCCAGCTTCCACACGCCAGACTGCCCACGCAGAGCAACATGAGCGCACACCTCATGGAAACCCCTCGAGCTGCCAGCAGCACGTTAGAAAGGAGGGGGATGAACACAAACACACCAAACGGGTCTGTGATGCAGGAGGCTGAGAGCAGGGCTGGAGCAGGTCTTGGGTCTCAGCACTTCCAGACAGCGAAGAACAGGGTTTCATGCAGGGCGAATGGGGTGGACAAGAGACCAGCACACCCGGGCACCTACTCACTGTTTTGGATAAGCCTTACTAAAACTCTAATACCTGATGCAATCACTGACCAACATGACAACTCCTACTCTTCAGAGTCTCCTGCAGAGATGCTTGGGGCTGCAGACAGGGGAGTGAAGGTCATCTTGTACCTTCCTGTACAGGGAGAGAGGCAGCTCCTACACCATAACGCCATAAACAAGTTCCTGCTCCACACCTACTCACACCTGCCCCTAGGTGCGGGACAACACACTCACTTGCATAAATCTTCATACCTGTAGGCCAAGACCACAGCCCGGTAGAACAAGCTGCTGCCAGTTACAAAAGAGGAAAATACTGAACGAACCGGGAGGTTCAGGAGCGGAAAAGCTGGTTCAGAGAAGACAGATTTAGTGTAAAAA
Organism: Opisthocomus hoazin; assembly: GCF_030867145.1. Lineage (NCBI taxonomy): Eukaryota > Metazoa > Chordata > Aves > Opisthocomiformes > Opisthocomidae > Opisthocomus > Opisthocomus hoazin. The sequence continues at coordinate 11,092,535 of NC_134427.1, forward strand.
TAAATGTCATTTTTGCAGGAGGGAGGGTGGAATGAAGGAAGACAGTGCCAGGTGCTCCTACTGGCGCACTTTCCCTGGGACGTAATTCCTATCAATGGTCTCCTCTTGCAGGAACATATGTAAGCAGCGCTCGTTCTGTGCCAGTGGGTGTCCAGCAATTCTGGAAGAAAATCAGATGCGGAGGTTAGCACGGCCACCACCGAGACCCCCAGACCTCTGCTCTCTGCAGGGAGTGCGTAAGGCAGACCTCCTCGCTAATGGGCAGCCAGCTCCAGGCCAAGGTCACCGGCCCCGTGTGCAACAGGGCCAGCGAGAAGTGCTTGAGCACAAGGTGTTCCCTCCCACACCGTGCCCTGCAGCAAGGCATGAGCATCCTGAGCCAGCGCTGCCCTGTCGGTGGGTCTCTGCAGCACAGCTGTTCCACCGATACCTGCTTCAGCCTCACAAGAGAGCGCTGAGCACAACCCACGCTCAAGGCAGGACTCGCTTCAGAACCGTGGTTTCATTACCCGGCTGCAGGCACCATCCCTTAGCACGGCACCTGCGTTGCAGCAGATCAAGACTACTTCCCAGTCAACCCACAGCCCTCTTCCACCGGCAGCAGCCGGAAAGGAAGCTGCACACAGCAAAACCAGGACATCAAGCTTACTTGTTAATAAACTGCTCTAGTCCCTGTCTCCGCTCCTCAATGAAGGACTCCTCAAAGATGCCCTCATCTCCTCGGAAGGGAAGCTGTCGTTTCAAAGCTTTTCCAGGCAGCGGTGGCACTACAATCTGAAAGCACAGAATCACCCTGTCAGCAGAACGGCCACCCGCAAGCGGATATTCTTTCCTGTTTGACACTCATCTCCAGCCCCATTACGTGGCTAGAGATCAAGCCCAGTAGCTGCCCACCACCACAGCCTCTCTTCTGGGCAGCTCAAGATTATCACTACAACTGTTCCCAAATGTCCTGGTTTCAGGAACAGGCAGGCCTGAGCCAGGCCTTACCTTACTGTCTCGTTCCAGCTCATTCTTCAGCCACTCAAAGTCGCTGTATCGTCTCCTCACACATGACTCCTTCAATTTGAAGATTGGGAGGTTTGTCTGTAACGTAGAGAAGTAGTTAATTTGCAGGTTGCTTTGGAAGCTAGACAGTATTTCAACACGTAATTGAAACCTGAAGCTGCGTTTAGAAAACCAAGCCCCCTGAGAAGGAGGCATCACGAGAACACCCAGCTTCTTTACTGAGGACAGAGCACAAGCACTGCAGCCCTTCAGAATCAAGCAAGTACTTGTCAGGCTACTCAGAGCCAGCCATTCCCTCCCCCTCAAGTGACTATTTCAGGAACACAACCCCTCCCTGCCAAGGGCACGCGCTGGAACCAGGGCTCACAACACAGAGAAGGCTGATATTTTTTTCCCCTGACTTCACTCCATTTTGAAGTGATCTACAACAGAGCTTCACAGCAGCCTGAAGAGCAAAAGAATCTCCGACCTGACACTGGCACTTCCATGTAAGAACTATGGCAGGAAATGTTGTCCCAGCAGCTGTTCAAGGCCAGACCTTGTGCTACAGTCTTCTCTCACAACAAATCGCCCAGCCTAACAGGCGAGCAGCTCTTTCACATCTGGCTTGTGCCAGCGGAGGAACATGCAGCAATCCCCCACCCTTCTCCCCACCACTAAAGACTGATAGCAACGGTAACTTCACCTTTACCCTTTCAACACAGCTCCAAACGTTCAAAGGACTGAGGCAGCAAAACCTTCTGACAAGCAGCACCCAGATGAACACAGGTATTGCTGCAGCATGTTTAGCTGTATTCTTACAAGGTCTGCGAAATAAAACCAGCTGCTTTCAAAGCATCTCCCCAAGAGCTAGCTTCAGTGGGACTACGAGGTCCTCACTGCCACCTGCCAGGCGCTCTCTGGCAGGCTGATGGAAACCAAGCACCAGATTGGAAAAAAGCAAAGACCCAACTCTTGCAAGAGGCGGTGGAGACTTTGCAGTCAAGTCGCGCTATGAACAGCGGTCAACACCAGCACCGTCACAGACGGTAAAGGTAGCTGGTTTCAGGGGAAGCTCAATTTTACTTCCTTCAGCTATCATACGCAGAGCCATGGAGAGGTCCCCAGCTCAGCACGGGTAAGGCCCAGTGAAAAGCACCCTGCAAGAAGCGTTCAGCCTGCTGGGCACACTCCTGGATCACGGGCTCTTTGCAAAGCGATCAGGCTGACTCCCTTCAGCCCCTCCAGCAGAGGCAGCTAGACTGCACTGCGACCAGGCCCCGAGACACTGCCAGGCAGCTTTCCTCCCCTGCTGGAGACAACCGGCTGCGCGCAGCCCTGCCCTGCTCAGCAGCCGGCCCGGGAGGCTGGGCAGGGGGCGGCAGCCCGTCGAGGCAGCCCCCTCCCCGGCCTTGCGCCTACCAGCCCTCGCTGGGTGCCGCGGGGCCCCGGGGGACCCACCGGCTGCGAGCGCCCCGACCTCGGGCCCCGGCCCGCTGGCGAGCCGCCGGCCCCAGCCCAGCGCCGCCCGGCCGGCGGGGCCGGGGCTCTCCGCCGCAGACACGCACGGCCCCCGCCGGCCACCCCGAGCCCCCGCGGCTCCCTCCGCACTGCATGGCGCCTCCCCGGGCCGTGCACCCGGCCACCGGGCAGCCCGGGGCTCCGCGGCCCGCCCCGAGGCCCGCCCGCCCGCCCCGGGCCCGCGGACCCCGCACCCGCATGCGGAGCTCGTAGCTGGTGTATCTGGCGCGGCCCATGCCCACGGTCTGCGGGTTGAAGATGTCGATCTCGAGGAAGTTGCTGGGCGGCCCGTACGCGTCCGTCAGGTCCTGCGGCTTGGCGTTCAGGCGCCGGGTGTCCGCCACCGCCGCCTCCGACATGGTGCCGCCGCCGCCGCCCCGCCCGGCCCGGCCCGCCCCGCCCGCTGCCGCAGCGCGCCCCGCCCCGCCCGCGCACGACGCGGCGCCGCCCGCCCGCTGCCTGCATAACGAGGCGGCTATTCAGGGTTCGGGGTGCCTCAGTCGCCGCCCCGCCCGCGGACGCCAGCGCCTCTGCCCGGCCGCCACCAGCATAACCCGAGCTGTTATTCAGGGCGCGGGGCGTGACAGGCGCAGCCCCGGAACCTGTATGCAGGGCTCTCGCTCGACGCTGCCCCGCGCCGCCGGTGCCGACCCAGCTGGGCTCCCGCGGGGCGGTGCAGAGCCCGAGGCCCAGTCGGCCGCGCTGGGAATCTGGGCTGGGAAGCGGGGGGCGGCGCGGAAGATGCACACAGGGACTGCGCCTACAGCGTCCAGGGTGGGCCGGCCCCGGAGGCTGTATGGAGCGGGCAGTGCCCGAGCCCCGGAACCTGGTTGCCGCGATTCTGACGAAAGGACCGTGACCGGCACGCGGGCCCATCACGCCTTGCGCTGGGGCGTGTCCCGGAAACAGGCTCCCGTCCGTGACGGGGCAGCGCGAGGGAGCCGCCGTCCCGGGCCCGCGCACCCCAGAGCGCCGCAGCGCGCTCCCGCGCGGGCGGAGCAGCAGTTCCCCCGGCGCGGGGTCATCGGGCCCGCGGGCCGCCGGGCCTGGGCGGGTTACGCAAGCGCGGCCGCCGCGGTGCCCGACGGGAGCTGTAGTCGCGCGGGCGCACTGCCTGCCACGCGCGCCCGTCGGGGCCGCGCCACGCCCCGCGCCCCGGAGGCGCAGGGCACGCTGGGTGCTGCAGTCTCTCGGCAGGGCAGGGCCGGCCGTCAGCGCCCCGCCGGGACTACCGCTCCCGGCGTGCCCCGCGCGCGCAGGCGCAGGCCGCGGCGCCGCTCCCTGGTAAACAGAGCGGCGCGGCGGCGGCGGGGCCCGGGTCTGACAAAGGGGCAGCGGGCCGGGCCCGATGCGCGGCAGCGGGGCGGCGGCTCCGGTCCCGCGACGGCGTTGAGGCGGGCGCCCATGGCGGAGGCGGGCAGCGCCGCGGCGGCGCCGGACATCGACCCCGACTTCGAGCCGCAGAGCCGGCCGCGCTCCTGCACCTGGCCGCTGCCGCGGCCCGAGCTGCCGGCGGCCCCGGCGGAGGCGGGTGGCGCGGCAGGCGCGGCGGAGGAGGGCGCGGGCGGCGCGGCGGCGGGGCCCGGGCGGGCCGAGGGGGCGCGGGCGGGCGGCGCGGCGGCGCGGAAGGGCGGCTCCCGGCGCAACGCCTGGGGCAACCAGTCGTACGCCGAGCTGATCAGCCAGGCCATCGAGAGCGCTCCCGAGAAGCGGCTGACGCTGGCGCAGATCTACGAGTGGATGGTCCGCTCCGTGCCCTACTTCAAGGACAAGGGCGACAGCAACAGCTCCGCCGGCTGGAAGGTGCGCGGCGGGCCGGGGAGGGGGGGGGGTGGGGGAGCGGGCCTGTCGCTCCGCGCCCCCGGCCGGGCTCTGCGCGGGGCCGCTGCCGGGGGCTTCGCATCCGCGGCCGGCGGGTGCGGGCCGGGTTCTGCCCGCGGGCGGCCCTGTGCGGCTGGGGCCGGGGGGAGCGGCGAGGCCGCTCCCCGCGCGCTGTGCGGGGCGAAGCTCTCCGAGGAAGGGGCGAGCACCAGCTCGGAGGCCGGCGCCAGGCTGCTGCCGGTTTTTAAACACGAGCCCGTGGTTCTCTGCCGTCTGACTGCGCTGAAGCTCAGTACAAATAACTGTTTGTTAGCAGCCGTTCTCGGCTTTGGGGAGGCTCCCTCGGAAGGGGTGCCGTGTCCCGGAGCAGTGCCGGTGCTGCGGCTGTGCGGGGCGGGGAGCTCTGCTGGGGTTCGGAGGAGGGAGAGCGGTGTCCTGCTGCAGAGCCGCAGCGTTGGCCGCGCCTCTGGCTCTGGGAGCAGGCACGCGCAGAGTTCTGTTGGAAGAGCTGAACTCCGTCCCCGTCCTCTGCAGGTGGCAGGCTGGTGTCTTCCCGCTCTCTTCAGCCAAGCCAGCTCCGGCTGGTGAAATAGTCCCTCGGGCTGTCCTGATAGAGCGCAGTGGATGCCACGGCCACTGGAGCCCAGAGTGCGATCTCTTGCTCTCTCTGCGGCCTGGCGTTACGCCTAATGCCATGCTCTCGCTTGCAGCGTCCCTCGCTGTTTGCGGGTGTTGGTCAGCAGCGCAGCCACACCGCGGTTCTGCAGTAGCTTGAGCCAGTGTGGTTTGAGGCTTCCGTGACTCCAGCCACGTGTTCCTCTGCCTGTGTGACCGAGCAGTAAGTCAGCACAGAGAGCTAATTTTGAAAAAAAAAAAAAAAAAATTATAGCTTTTTCTGGTAGGTTAGTTTTTGACTGGCTCAGCTCTGTGAAGTAGCAGACCATGCAGTTGCATGAGTGCTAATGTTTGCTCGAGAGAGTGTAGGAACATGGTGAGAGGGACGCAGCTGTCACAGCATAGGTTGGCACAAGTAGAGACAAAAGTTTTCACCTTTCCTGTTTGTCTGGCTCACTGACAGTTCCCGGAAAGTGCATGTAGTTAGACTAAAACTGGCTTTTTGTTTTTTCTCATTTGTGCTGGTTGAATCCTCATTAAGTTCTGATTTAGGACAGTGCTTGGGTGCATTTTCTTTCTCTTCAGAAGATTTGGTGGTCTCGCTGGAAGATAGTTCTTGCCTTCTCAGGCTGGGCGCATTGTCCTGGTCCTGCTGCTGCTGTGTGGAGTCATGTTGTTTTGGCAGGCAGTTGATGGAACTGGTGCATTTCCTCTTCAGGGAGGTGTCTGTCTCTGTTTGGCAGTAGTGCCTGAGGCTGAAGTTTAGTGTGGCTTCTCAAATGCATCACCAGATATTGTGGGGAAGTTGGAATATGGTGAAGTGTCCTGCTGGACTGGACGCTGGAATGGGTAGACTTCTGCCTTGATTCAGTATGGCTGTTCCTTTGTTAGATTCATTCATGTGTAACGGGACTGTCAGTATTTGGTTTTACTCTGTGTTTTAATCATGTGTCACTTAGGGAAACGTACAGTTGGGTTTATCTTGCAGGAAGGCAAAGGTGAGAATTTCTGCACATACGAGGGTTGAAGTCCCTGCTCAGACGCTGTTGCTGTAGCTGTTCTGTGATGACTTTTCAGCGTGAAATTTGTTACAGTTTTTCATGCTGGGAATTGACTAACTCAGGCTGGCTTTGGTAGGGCAAGAGAACAGAAACTTTGTGCCAGGAAAGATGAGGGAGGGCAGAGTGACAGCAGCTGTGGTGGGAATCGGCCTGCCCTATGATCAGGGCAGTTTAAAAGCCTTGACTTTACCCAGCAAACAGAAAGCCATGTCTAGTTGAAACTGTTCGAATGCCAGGGGAAATTCTCATTAAAAATTGTTTTCATTTTTAACAAACATTGTCAAAGTTTGGGCTGGTGTGTAGGAGGTATATGGTTGATCTTAGGTGCCCAGGAGAGGCAAAGTGGGCTGTGGTATGTTCCCTCTGCTCAGTTTTCTTCCCTGCCCACTATTTCAAATCCCGTTGGCAGGGCTTGGCAGGATGCGTCCCCCATCACATGTGACCACAGAGCTCTCATTTCTAGTCTTACTTGATGTTAACGTACAGTTAGAGATTTGCAAGAGGTTTTGTTTGTTTTGCTTCAGTCTGTGTGCATCAAGGTGCATGAGATGAAGGCCGGTTAGACATTTACAGTTTTAAAGATGTGGAATCAATCAAATTAGTTCAGTCTGATTTTGTGGACTTAGAGTAAACTCAGTAGGTGCATGTTTTATGTTTAAGACAAACTGAATAAACCAAAGATGTCTCTTCAGTTGAGGAATGGGCCTGTCGAGTTTTTTTGGGTTTGCTGTTCCTTGTTACTTTTAGAACTGTGAAGTTCTGCTTGCATCTCTTTTGATTGGTAAATTAAAAGAAAAACGTCTGGAGTTGTCTTAGCCTTATTGATTTCTCAGTTTTGAACTGAAGGAGTTTGGATAAAGGAAATTAGTGTGGAGGTGCTCCTGAATACCGATGTAGCATTTTGGTGCCTGTTAAGATAGTACTACAGCTCCCAGAGTTCTGGTGTTTATGTGTTGTTTGGGCAGAGCCATACTGATGTTAGGTCGTAGTTGTATGTAGTGTAGTTCTAACAGAATTTTAAATGGGAAATTACAAGAAATGGGTCTTTAAAAACTTTTTTCGATCTACTTTAGGCGGTACAAACCCCATAGACTCCTTGTTGATTCATAATTACTTTACAGTTGTCCTGCTCCGCTATACAATTGGGGGAAATACAGCTGTTAGAGGGTGCCAGGGTGTAACCTCTGTGAATTCCGGAAGAATCTGTGTTTTCGAGGAAGGTGGTGTTTGCTGTTCTTGACTGCTTCGAGTGCTTTGTAAAGGACAGATTTGCTGGGTGTGCAGTTTGTCCTTTCCCTGCAGTAACTCAGCTGAAGTTAAGAATTAACCAGCCTCAAAGGCAGAAGTGTCCTTGCAGGGGTGTGCCGTGGGGCTTCTTTGTAATCCTCCCCTTGGTGCTCTGCAAGCAGCTTCGTGCATAAGAGGATAATTCCTTCTGGCTTTGAAATTACTTGGGGGAGGAAGGTGCTGAGGGTTTTGAATAAAGTAGAAGTGCATAGACCCCACTGAAGCAGTTTGCACTGGCTGTTGCGTTTCTCGCATCCAGAAGTATGAGCAAGTTTCACGCAATGAGAAGCAATGTTAAGGACTAGTCTCGCTCAGTGAAACATTCTGTGTGTTGTACCAAAGCTGGTGTCTTTTCCTTTGTAGGGACAGAATGAACTTTAAAACCATCCTTTTCACCCTCCAAAGACACTTCACTGAAGCAAAAATCAGATATTTCCTGTGTGTGCAGTGTAAAGGAAAGACCAAATGATTCTGCAATATTGCATTAGTTGTGGGAGGCTAAAGTCACACCTCTGCATTCTGGTACTGCACATTCACCTCGATTCAAACGTGTGTGTGTGTGCAGCAACTCAAGCAGCTGTATTACGAATTAAAATTTACCAAGCATTCTGCTTGTCTAGAACAGAAGGTGTCATCCATCTGGAAACTCAGCTAGCTCTTAATCTTCATTACAGCATTTTACTTTAAACCCTTCCGTTCCATGCTTGTGTTATGTGCATATTGCCTGTAGTTGATAGTAACTGTTGACCAGATGGATCAAGACACCTAGCTGAGGGCTCTTGGGTCCTTCCTTGCATGTACCCTGCCATTCAGTTTGTGGTGATGGAGTGACTTCAGTGGCTTCCAGTGCCACAGTGCTGGCTCTGAAGGCCCCAGCCTCTCCTGGAGCTGAGGATGTCTGACCGCCTGGCAGAGCATGTGCAGAGCTCCCTCAGGTTGGAGCAGCTGCTCATCCTGTGGCCCTCTGAAGCCTCTCCATGAAAGGCTAGTAGGCTAGCAGACAAAAGCAAGCCTGTCAATCTTCTGGACTATTTCTGCTGTGCTGCAGCTGGTAGGTTCTGCCAGGTTATCCTTATGCCCTGCAAATAAACTCCAGTTCAGTGGATAGAAAATTATGTGAACGCTTGTTTTGGTGAAGATGAAAAATTTGCTATTTGTTGGCGTGTTGACTACGGTTCAGCCAGCTTTTGGTTTTTTTCTGTAGTCAGATCTCCAAAAAAGCAATGGTCAGTTCCTAAAATAATCACATTAGCTATTTGCTTATATCCATCTGGACTGTGCTGCAGTGTCCCTGTATCTGTGAAGATTTTTTGCCTCAGACTAGTCAGAAATGTAGCTTCTTGACATGGACAGGTAAGAACGCAAATCACTACCACAAGAGCTTTCTTTAATTTCACAGAGAAACCCTTTATCTAGAAAGGAACATCTGGTAGGAATGCTTTACGCAGGTTTGCTTTTGACTCTTGGCAATGATAATTTCAAGATAATGGTTTGAGAAGATGTTCAAAATGTTTCCCTGTCTTTACTCACTGAGACATAACTGACGTGATGCCATAAAGCAAAAGGAAACATGAAACTTAAACTCAGCATCTTAGCTCTGAGCAAAGTATAATTCTGCCCGACCTTCAGCCTGGTACAGGTTTGCGTGTAGGGGAGGCTCAGTCTAGAGTCTGGTCTCTCTGCTGCTCTGACCCATTGACCTCAGTCTGTGGAGGAAGAAGGCTACTTTCTGTTGACCGTGCTGAGAAAGCCCATAGTGTTTACTCCTAAGTCCATGTCTCTGAAATTATACAATTCCTTATTAAACCTTCTGACACTAAAAATGAAGAAATGCACATTCTAAACCAGATCAGAATAGTGATGTTGCTGTCGTTGTTGGTACTTAACTTAAGGCCAGTTAATCTCTAGTGGTGGTGTAGGTGCTGCTTTGTATTAAACTGGGATTGGTTTTGTTTCTTGGAAGTTGCTGCCCTGTGAGGGGAAGGAGGGTCTGGCTGTTTGGATCCAGAGTAGCTGGGAGTGGGTGGAAACTGCTGGGCTCTTGCCATTACCTCGTATGCCCCCAGATGCATTCATGCGATGTTAGCAATGTGCGTAGTCCTGGCAGCAGGGAGATGTTCTCTGTCCCGGCTGCTGACAACCTAGCTGGATTTTCTTAAAGCAGGAGGGAAAAATAACGGACAGAAGCAGAATGACAGTTGTTCAGAGGCTGTAGTGAAGAGTCTAGCATGGAATCTGAGGAGCATGGGTGGCTTGTGTCCATCAGTCTTTCTTTTAACAGAATCTTTTACGTTTTAGTCCTATTAGGTCTTAAATGGTCTGGCCACAGCAAGTAATCTGGCCTAGGTGAGGGCCTGGTGGGGAGGGAGGAAGGTAGCTGGGCATGGCAAGGTGGTGTGGATGGGGGGACGGTGAAGTGCTGGGTGTGGAAAATGAGGCCAGTGGCCGTGCATGGATGACTGTGCAAGTGTGGGGTCACCAAGTGTCCTATTTTTCAAGTGGGATAAAACTTCTTGACGAGTGGTCAACTGTGGTGAGGGCCCACCACTGCGATGTAGTGACATGTACTTAGTCCTCATTAAAGTGACGTCAGCAGCCCCTTCTCCCAAACAAGGTGTAGTGCCCTGAATAAGTATGGAAGTGGAAGATGTCTTTTTTTCATTTGAAGCTTTATCTCCCTTACGAGTAGGGGAGAGCTCGTCTTTTGGCTAAAGTCCGTCTGCCCTGTGCAATCCCAGTCAAATTACCTGAAGATTTTGCTGCTACTCTTTGCTGCGCCCTGGCAGTTTGTTCTGTAAATCTGCTTTGCTGAAAGATTACTCCTTGCAGCATGGCTTAATTTTCCAGGCAGTCCTCAGAGAAGGCTGCTCCTCGGCTGCTGGTATTACTTGTTCCAACAAGTTTCTTCCGCTCTAGCTAATCCTGAACAGCTTTTGTTGTATGCCTGCCTGTCTTGGTAAACTTGTAAATCTCCTCAGTCTTTGCTTTTTAGAGAGCTAGAATTTTTTTCTTATGGGCTCTTATTGAAAGATTACAGAAAGGAAAATGTTATTGCTAAAGATACAGTTCTGTCTGTCGAGCTTGACATCTGTGCTCACGTGTTCATTCTGGAAGGGTGTTGCTGGGGGAATGTTTTAGCTCCCTGGCTCTGGAGCAGTTGTTTACTCGCTGGAGCATAACTTCGCAAAATCTCTGCAACGAAGACTTCTTGCTGAAGCCTTTGGAGCCAAGTGGCCGGGTGAGCGCTGGGGCAGGCACTGACAAATGCAGCAGGCAGGGCGTTCTCCCCTTGCAGCCTCCCAGGAATGCCATGGCAAATGGTAATTCAGCACAATTAGAGGCCTGGCTTTGGAACATGGCCCTGCGCTGGGATGTGACCATGTTCTTTGTATGCCTCCAAGGCAGTGAGAGTGTATTACAGGCAGCTGCAGTGATTGCTTCCCCCACCACCACCCTTGTCACTCATTCTTGAGAGACTTTTTGTTAAGAAACCTGATGCTTCTCTGGTTCGTAGTAGAAGCTTGACATTTCCTGGGAGAATGGCCCTGGTGCTAGGGAGCAGTGATTGAAAATCCAGGCGAATGTGGGCAAGCACAAAATTTTCAAGGATAGCTAGTGTTTCTTGTGTCTTTCTCAGCATAGCTTGTGCTTGGCCCCGAGTGCTTTGCTAGCACGGTTCATGCACCACTGCTGCATGGATGAGCTGCTCCGGGCAGGGCACGGGAGCCTCCTTCTGCTCCTGTCACATTGGTGCTTAGAAGAAAGTACATCGCAGGAGGGGGAGTTTAAGATGGCTTTAGTGTGAGGAACCTTAAAGTCTAAACAAACCACCCTGAATGTTCTGGCCTGCTCTGAGTAAAACTTCAGTTTTATGGTAGATAACCTTGGCCTTACCTACAAAGCCGTGTAGTCCCCTGGAAAGGCTGTCAGTGGCATTCTGTCTTCTGTGTGACCCACTCGTGTATTTTCCGTGGTATGTTGGTGTCTGTGGCAGTTGTCCAGCAGGCTGACTGGGCAGGATAGTTGTGTGGTTGTACTCCTAGCTCCCATGGCTAATTCCCCATCCCAAGACCAAAGCACTGCTTGGTGCTGGACAGGGTCTGCAGCAGCACTGATGCTGGTGTGGGGCAGGCCTGGTACGATGTTGAGGAGTGTTCCTGCCCTTTAAATAGGGCTAGGACATTTTATCAAAGAAGATTTAGTGTTGTGGTAACTGAGATTTAGGAAATAGTTTGTGTGTGCTGCTAGCCACAGTTCTGTAGTTGGTCCATATGTCCTAGCTTGTACCCAAAGTGGTTGGGAAATAGTGAATCGTCCACCCTTCAGCGTACAATCAATGTCTCTAGCCAAACTTTAATTTTTTACATAATATCTGTCATTGATTTCAGAATGGTTTTGTCTGAATGTGGTTTACAGGAATCATCTTTGATCTGTGATGGATCAGAGACACAGGCTGGCATTTTTTTTCACTGCAGTACTTAACATAGAGCCGTAAGAACTTCTATAAGATATCTGAGTAAACAGCAATAACCACCCATAACTAGCTGTTGAAGAGGCACCTAAGGATTTGAAGGATTCCTGCCTGTGCCTCTTCCTTCAGGTCATGCTTCTTTACGGTCAAAGATGTTGCAGAGTCAGGACCTTGTGTGGATTGCAGGTGCTCAGACCAACCGGAATCCTGCCGCACTGCTGAAGTGGAGCATCTAAAAAATTAAAGTCATTTATATGTTTCTGGTTTGAGTTGCTTAACATCGAGAAAGGAAGTACGTCAGGGTTGCCTGGGTGACTGAACACTGTTGTTTCCTCTCCTGTCAGGCTTGACCTGGAGTTCTGTGATTATCTTAGCATAATTGATTTGTCCCTCACTTTCTCAAAGAGATTTGAGGGTGCCCTCCCTATCCTAGGTGTATTAAATCCATGCTTTCTGGTGCGGCGGAGCATGCAGGATGCAAGTGAGAATCTGTTGTGCTGTCTCACAGCACCCAGGCTGGTAGGTGCATCTGCTCACTTGCATTGTGGAACTCTCTGGACTTGAGTCTCCACTATGCAGGCGAGCTCAGTCATGCAGGTGTGTTACGGCTGCAGTGGTGAGCTGCCTCGCAGAGTCTGCGGGAGAGATGTGAAAATGATAATTTGGGCATTGCAGTTTTGACAGCAGTTAACCCTAATGTGAGAAGCGTTTGGGTTTTTTTCCTCTGCCTCCAACCACACATTCTGTTCTCTTCCTTAGTTTTCGGTGCTTAACGTCCACAGTGAGGAAGTTCAAAAAACAGGCGGAGATGAAAGAGGCAGGAAAAGTAATTTTCAAGGGAGGATAGGGCTTCTTTTCAGTTGGGTTAGCTCTCTGAACCAGTTCAGGGTCACAGGTGCTTGTGTTATGGGATGAAGAGAGGTTGAAGATGAGGAAGGAAGGAGTTTCTACAGCTGTTAGTCGTTATGTCAGTTTAGCAGTAACATGTAAAAGTGCTTTGAGACTATTTCATAAAAGGTAACAGGCTTTGCATATCTCTCTTCATGTGAGTGCTAGTCTTATTCCAAGATGTCGTATTTCAAGCTGGTTCTCGCATCTCCTTCCATTTCCATGAAAACTTTCCGCTTTGCCTGTATGGTTTATTTACATTTGCTTTGTACTAGAGTAGTGCTTTTGGTGAGGTGGCCAAAATTAGCATGGTGAGGACTTGTCCAAGAGGAAAAGGGTGTGGAGAGGGAAGGTAGCAAGCAGGAAAGAACTGTGTTCAGAGGTGGTGGGAAAGGGTGATAAAAGCAGAGTTAACTTTGTTCAGAATTAAGAGAGCATGCATGAGAGCTGAAGGCTGCTATATACATTTTAACTTCTATGAAAAATACTTTGCTCTTGGACTGCTGTTATGCTACCAGTGTAGCATCTTTTAATGATGTGTAATTTGACCATTTGAACAAATTAAATGCAAATATCAAACAAATGCACGGCACAGGGCCTCCAGGGGAGTTTATGGAGAATCTGCTCAAACAATGAGATTATTGCTTGCTGATTCTAAAATACTGCGGAGTTTATCAGCTACAGGATGAAAATTCAGTTTGCTGGCGTACAGATAACGTTAGCTTGCAGTTTCCAGCAAAACTAAACCAAAAGGGGGTTGTGAGAGGCAAGGAATATGCGCCTTGCCAAACGGAAAGATGGGATAGCCTAAAACTGGCATGTGCTGTGTGGGAGTGCGCTATCTGCTGAACATCTTACCCCACTGGAAACGCACGCAGAGGAGAGAGTACAGCCTCCTTGCAGAGTGGGCCTGGCAGGCTCCAGGATTGCTAGGACTCTTGTTCCACATTTTCTCTCTTGTTTCTCTGGTTTGGGGGTGAAGATGGTTATGGGCATACTGAATTAGAAGCGTTTCACCATTTCTCTTCACCTGGTCTGTTTGATTCACTGCTGTGCTGTGCTCGAATCTGTCTGAAAGCTAGCCATGTTAAAATTAAAAGCTTCAGCCAGGCTTATGGTGGCTAATGGGGTTGGCAGAAGGGTGGGAGCAACATTAGCTCAAATTCCAGTTAGGCTGATGTTGAAGTTGCAAGCTGTGTTTGAGAATTTGCTGACTTGCTATGTGGTATGCTTAGTTTTTGCATATTTAGTATGGTCTTGAAAAGTTCTTTTGTGCTAGTATTTTGCTAGTTGGAAGCTGCAAGTTGTCATGGTAGTTTCAGCGTTGGTGCTGCAGTGAGACATGACACTGCTTGCTAGTGCTGTCAAGCATGTTCAAGCAGAAATAGCAGGTTTTTACGGGTAGGTCTTTGTGACAACTTTCTTCTCTGGATACTGTCTAAATGCTTTTATGCTTGTTAGGTTTCTAGGTGGGAGGCGTGTCAACTGTCAGGTCCTCATATCTTGGTTTTTCGTTTTTTGTTTTGGGTTTTTTTCAGAACTCTATTAGACATAACCTGTCTCTGCACAGCAAGTTCATTAAAGTCCATAATGAAGCCACAGGGAAAAGCTCTTGGTGGATGCTCAATCCTGAGGGTGGTAAAAGTGGAAAAGCACCAAGAAGAAGAGCTGCCTCCATGGACAACAGCAGCAAACTCGCAAAAGTCAGAGGTAAAGCATCCAAAAAGAAGCCTCCTCTCCAGTCTGCTCCAGAATCCACTGCTGACAGTCCTGGCTCCCAATTCCCTAAGTGGCCTGGGAGCCCATCGTCGAGAAGCAATGAGGACTCTGACGTGTGGAGCACCTTCCGGCCTCGGACCAGTTCCAATGCAAGCACCATTAGTGCCAGGCTTTCTCCTATCCTGACGGAGCAGGATGACCTCCACGATGAAGAGCTGCTTCCTTCTCTAGTGTACTCCAGTGCATCCAGCAATGTTCCACCAACTGTGACTGAAGAGCTTGAGCTCATTGATGGGTTAAATTTGATGTCTCCCAGTTCATCTGTGTTATCTACCCAGCAATCTGCCTCGAGTGGTCAGATCCAGAGAGATTCCAGCTTTTCCTTGCGGAGCCCAAATGCAGCTGGTCAGACCACTACTTTTGGCAATTCCCTGTTTAACCCTGTTGATATCTCGCTGCAAAGTTCGGTCAGCCATTTCTCTGCCCCTCAGACCTTGGAAGCTCTTCTGACACCCAGCTCTCCGCCTCCAAGGGATGTTATGATGACTCAGGTGGATCCAGTTCTCCCGCAGACTGGTAGCAGGATGAGCAGCCGAACTCTTCTGCTTCTAGGGGGACAAGCCCCCCAGAGTAAGATGAGCTCAGGCAATCCACGAGGAAAGCCTACAGAGCAGCAGGCAGAACCAGTCAGTGCCAGTGTTTTGCCATCAGCGCTTCCCATAGTAACATCTCCTCAAAACACTGCCAGCATCACCAGTTTGAAGGCTCCAGTTTCTGCAACAACTGCCCAGTCGGCCCAGCTGGGCAGCCCACTGCTTCTTTCTTCTGCTAGCCCTGCTCCCTTGGGATTGAATCAGGACAGGCTGCCCATTGACCTGGACATTGACATGTACATGGAGAACCTTGAATGTGATATGGATTACATAATCAACAGCGAACTCATGGATGGAGAAGGACTGGACTTTAATTTTGAACCAATTCTGTCTACTCCCAGCTATCCCAGCACCTCGCAGGCCTCCAACCATACCTGGGTACCAAGTTAACTTCAGGAGCACAAAAAGGTAGGTGTAGTCACGTAAAATGCTACAGCTCTATAGTGGGAACAGCCCAGTCTGGGATGGTTCCTGTGCTCAACTGTAACAGTTAAAGATACCTCTTTGGAAGCGCGGGTGCTCTTTGAGTAAAAAGCTTGTGGGAGAGTTGCATTCCCTTTTAGAAGGAGAAGCAGCTGTGCAAAGATAGGTAGATGTAACTTACCAAGTAGCAAACGCCTTTATGGAGTAGAGCAGCAACCTAAATGAAACTCCTGTTGTCTCTCATTACCAAAGATGACTATGTTCAGCATGTCAGTCTCTGCCATGTAATGCCTATAGCTCTGAAGCTGACATGAGAGCATATGCTGATTCCATAAATAAAGACATGATCCTGTATATACGGAATGGTTGAACTGAGCTAAGCACATGCTGTGTTTCTATCCAGGTTATTATTATTCTTGCAAAATTTTCTAGTATGTCTAGTTGCAAAGCGTGTCTGTCATGACTGCCCGCTTTGCCCGGTGTGTAGCAGGACGCAATTACTCTCAGTTCTCAGGCCTTCTACCCTTCCCTTATCTGGGATAGTGTCTGTAAACTCTGGTAAGCTGGTTCATCAGCATTAACTACTGAATTGCTTATGTACCCATTGTTGGAATGGGAAATGGGAGTATGCAGTGTGGATGGAGATGGAAGCAGGAAGGATGTGTTAGTGCTATCACGTGCACAGCAAAGCTGCCTCTTTGGCGATCTTTCATATTTGCACAAAAATTTCTAGAGTCAGTTTGGCAAATGCTGTATGTGAGAACAAGAGTTAAAAATGTCTTATTCTCTGAGGGCATGACACCCTGATTTGAAGCTCTTTAACCACTGAGGCCATTGAAGAGTTAGAGAAGTGGAGCTGAAGGCGTACTTCGTACTTGGAGCTCAGTTAGCTTACAGAAAATGGACAGTTTCTTTTGTGGAATGGAGCATAGGCTGGATATTTGTTGGAAAGTGGAAGCCTTGCCAAGAATATTCCCTGTTTAGGAGGCAGATATGGTATTTGTTAGTGTTGCAAATTCAACCCCTAATGCTGGCCAGCTGAGCAGGCAGAAGGGCAAATTGCAGATAGTGCTTCCGTTACGGGAAGCCCTTGAGCTTCAAAATGATGGAGACTGAGTGAAATTATCACATACTTGACCTTCATACTCTCTCCTAGGCACCTGAGTAACCTGGAGGTGGTTTGGACTAGGTGACCTCTGGAGGCCCTTTTCAACCTAAATTTTCTGGTGATTTCTGCTGCTGTCCATGCTGGAGGCCAGATGATAAGTTAAATATTTTTCTGCTCTGCTCCAGTACAACCATTCTAGACAAGTGCTTTAGGTCTAGACAAAGTGAAATGCTGTCCTTTAAGCCGATGGTCCTTAAACCCTGTGAACATACTGATACACCACTATATATTGACTTTTTAAACACTATTTAATTCTCTCTTATTCCAAATCCCACCACACTGCTTAGGATTTAATTTATTATTAACGTGCTTCTGTGTGTACTTAACAGATCTCTTTACTGGAGGGAGGGTCAATCAAGCTTTTCTGTTTTGTTATGGGGCTTTGTATAGTCTTGTGCATTTGTTAACCGTGCTCTTGCTGAATTGGCTGTCTTAAATTGAATATTCTAACTTCAGGTGGAATATGGCAACTTGGTTTAAAAGACAGATTTGGTTGACAAAACACTGGCATCCTTCATCTGCGTTAGGACTGTTTGCAAGTTAGTGACAGAGACTGTGGCTTTTTGAGCAGTGTTTCCATTGGATATTGTTCTGAGCTTTGGTGGGTTGTTTTGTTTGGGTTTTTTCATGCCATGCTGGGGCAGGCCATCATATTTGGGGAATACATTGACTTTGCAGGGGTGAAATGTTTTTCACAGGAGTGTTTTCAAAACATAATGTAAGCTGTCCTGGGTGCATTAATTACCTAGGCTGGATAGACAAGACCTCTGTCTACAGAATGCCAGGCATAGATTATTTTTTAAGTGCGTAAAACAGAGAAGCAGAGGGAAAGTTTGTCAAAGAGTAGGGTCTAGTACTGGTGAAGATGTGGTTATAATCAAAATGCTTAAGAGGGAGAACATGAACTCTTCACGGCATGGTTGTGTTCTTGTTCCATATTAATTTTCCATACTTAGCATGTGAATTGCAAAACAGAGGAGCTATCTGATGTTAAAACCCCTGGATTTGCTTTATGTGTGCAGCTGAAGTGATACATTCTGGGAAATACGCTGGACACGCTCACTAAGAAAGGAGCAAGATGTGGAACAAGTTCTGCCCCAGTATCGTGTTTCAGCAGAAAGCGTGGCTCCTACGCACCTCGGGGTGACCGATTCTTAGCAGCAGTACTGCACTTGGAGGAGGAGTGATGCCGTGTTCAACGTGCTTTGTTTCAAGCCTTTTGTTCTGTCCGTAGATTACGTTTGCTTTTTCTGAGCTTTGCAAAGCTTTTCAGTTTTGCCTGTATCCTGGAATCCATGGGTGGGATGAAGGGGAGCTTTTTCCCCAAAGGAGAGCAAGTGTCGTGTAAAACACTGCCGAGACACAGGTGGGTCCGGTTTCTAAGAAAGGGGAAACAGGCACACATGGAGCGAAATAGGAGTGTTCATGGAGGCCAGGGAGGACCTTGGGGGGGGAAAAAGGCAGAATGTTTTCTCAAATTTACCAGTTCCAAAACCAAGTGGGCTGCAGACATCAGTGTCTGTGAGGAGGTCAAGACTGTGTCATCTCTCCCTTTTCCGAATCTGTTACTGCAGTGAGTTATTATGGTCCCTGTTTGGAAATCACTGTTCGGGGAAAGCATGGCTACCACTATATATTGTTCCAGTGGGCCAGGCTTTTTTCCTTTCATATCCTTTCTATGAATGTGTTTTTTCCATGTTAAATTCACAGTGGCAAAAGCTACTCTAAGTGATCGCTAACCTAAAGCTGTCCTCCTTTTTACTGTGGGCTTAACCTGTAGTGTTCTGGGTCAGTTATGGATGTAATGCCGAGCAAAAACTGCTCATCAATAAATGCCAGTGATCACACTCTGTGATTTGAACAGTCAGAATGAAGCTGGATCTAGGGAAATATTTCTCTTCGTAGGCAAGAAAAGGTCTTTGGGAATAAGTCCTTAGACTCTCTGCAGGACTTGGGGAGACAAGCTAGTTGATGTTGCCCATGGTGCTCAAAGCTGACATGAGTTTACCCCCTTCTTGCAAATTAAATGCTGTAGAGCTTGTCCACAGCTTCACCAGCAGTGTTTGAACCCTTTGTTGCCTTACTTGGAGATTACAGATCAAACATTGCAACTTTGCCCAGCAGCAATGCAGCACCCACAAACCTAGCTGTTAGCGGCAGAGGAAGAAGGTCTGCATGTGAACACTTCCCTTGACTAGGAAAAAGATAAATTCTACAATTTCTGCTGCGGTTGTCTGGTAGCTGCAGCTCACTTAATTGTAAGCCCGCCATTCACTGGTTAAGGCACTACTGGATGTGCAAGCCATCGAGTGACTTACAGGGGCCTTAGTGAGCAAGGTCATGGGAAAAGGGTAGCCATACCTGGAATTAGACCATGGCATGCAGGTGCTCAGTCATGAGCAGCCACTTGTATCCTCAGCACTTAATGCAAGTGTCCTCCATTCCGGTCGTGGGAAATGTGGGTGGGCACCTGGCTGTCTCTGAGCAGCTGAGGGACTTCGGGCTTGCTCCTCTGCCACTATGCTATGTATTTCTGCAAGTTGGTGTCTTAAGGCTGCTTAGACCTATTCCAAGGCTTGTTTGAATGAGATGTGGCAGCTTCGTTGCGGTGAGGCAGAAGAGCTGAGAAGGGATCTTTAGACTTGCAGGTGAATGAGATATCTAGAAATGTTTAATCATTTGTAGGTAGATACAGGATTTCTTTAAGCGAGTGAGCGTAGACAGTGTTAGTGTGTGATCTCTAAAAATCCCTTTTTTAGTCTTTTCCCTACCAATCGATATTTGTGGTTGCTTGAGGTGAAGAGTAATTTTCCTCTTCCTTGCTGCTTTCCTGCAATGCCTCTGGTGTTAGCCAAGTTCTTCTTTAAACTGTCTTGCAGAGCTTTGTTGGTGCTGTCAACTTGCAGGAGGAGCGCTTGCTTTTGACCTTTGTGCTTTTGTTGTGTCTTTCTGTCTCAAACTCTGAAGCTTGGAGCTGAGCAGTTGCATCCTCTACTTGACTCTCCATTGAGATCTGTGTTTGTTCCTTGCTGGAAGCTGGCATCGTTTGAGCAGCAGGAGCTGATTGATAGTAATTAACTCCTTATCTATGCATCCAGGATTCCCACTGAAGCTGAGATCTAACCATTCACTCTGTTTTTCTTCTTCCTAGTGTCCTTCAGGTTTTGAACATCGGGTTCTGACTTCACTTCCCACCCCTGGCAGAGAAAAGAATGGAGTATGTTGGATTCAGTTTCCCAGCACACCATGCCTTGGGCAGAAGGGGCTGCCCACCTGGGAAGAAGGGGCAACCTGTACCTGGCTGCAACAGGAAGAGTTTAAAAATAATAATCCTGTTATGTGCCACAGCTCTTCCTACAAACCTGACCCTGCCTTGGACCATCTGGAGAAACCCTGGGCTGTACATGTCCAAAGAGGAGCCCTGGTAAAGACCGCAGCCGGAAGACTCTGTGCGAGGCAGTAGAGTTTTCCTGTGTGAAGAGTTGGGTTTGCTGGAGGAGTCTCTCGATGGCTATCCTCTCTCTGCTATGGCAGAAAGTCTCCCAGTGCCTCGGACTGGCAGAGGGCTGGCTCTGCTCTCGCTTGGCTTGCCCTCTGGGCCAAAGTAGTTGGATGTTTTCATTCAGCCACTGGACGTGCACTTGGTATCTCACAGACTCGCAGAGGAATTGGAGGGAGCTTGCTGGTGGAAGCCCTGTGGGGAAAGGGTGCGCTGTTTCAGGGGCTGGTTCCAGTGTGCCCATCTCCAGAGCATCCATCGTCGTTCTGCAGGGAAGGGTGGTGATCGTGGCGTAGAAGGCTTCCTCTTGTCCACCTGAGTGGAACAGGAAGACATTGAGTTTTTCACTGTGCCAACTAAACCCCATTGAATCAGATGCATGTTTTGAGAAGTCCCGATGCTGTTCTCGGCACTTTCCTGATACACCAGGCTGCTGTAAAATAAGCACAGGTGCTAATAGCTGTTTCTGGGACATAAAAACATCATTTTGGGTTTGTTTCTGATCTGTCTTGCTACAGCAGAGAAATGGAAAGCCTGGGTGTGGCCTTAACAGAGCCCTGGTTGCTTTTCAGAAGGGCATTTTCTATAGATGAAATATTTTTTTACTAATCTGGGAACTTTCTACAGTGAATATGAAGCCAATGTTAAGTGTGTCCCCATTAGATGTATTAGGCATCTCTCCCTCTGAGAAGGTACCACTGACAGACTTCTTTTTCAGAGCTGTGTTAGGAACAAACGCATTTGATGTTTGATAATGTATGATTGAGGGGAAAGAATTGGCAAGTCCCCGTGGTTTCAAACCACCTTGGGGAAGAGTTGTACATTATTGTAATCTATATGTAAAAGTAGTTGCAAATTACATAGAAGCTTTTCTAAACCTTTTTAAATATATATTATATATTTTAATTGAAAATGAGATTATTGGATAAAAAAAAACCCACGTTTGCTGCATCTGTCCCTTTGATACCAGATAACACTACAGTATGGGAGGGGACAGGCCTGAGGCATTTTGGGCCAAGAAGCTGAAAATGTCGTCGGAAAAGTGGGAAGGGCGCCACAGTGTAATTGGGGAATGGCTGCTCTCCCCAGAACAGGCGGAAGGTGCCTCTGTGGCATGACGTTCAGCCACAGCTACTCAGTCCCTTTCCTCGACTGGGCACTCCTGCCAAGCTGAGAGCACAATGCTAGGGAATGCTAATCATTAACAGCGTGCTCATTTTCAGCTAATCCCTGAAATAGCTGGACTGCAGCTGATACATAGGACAGATTCCCTCGTCTGCTGAGAAGATGGTGTGGACTGGATCGCGCTAGATCTGCTGACACTGGGTAGCCCTTATGGAGGGCAAGATCAGTTGTATTTGGTAGCTCGCTTTTTGGTTTCTGAAGCTTTTTGTTTTCTTGCTGAAGTTTCTGCTGCTGCTGGGGAACTCGAAGCCTGTAGGCACACCCTTGGGGATGTGCCTGGGATTCTGCCCTGTCTCTTTGTTCTTGCAGGACGGAAGCTAGGAGTCTGGAGATTAGTTCAGAGCATTAGCTGGCATGTTCATGTCACCTTTTCGGTGTTTGCAGTGGCAGAATGTGTAGGAGTCACAGTGCTTTTATGGTGTTCTGGTAGGCCTGTTCTGGCAGAAAGCCTCTCCAGTCCTTTCTGAAGGTGACAGTGGCTTCTGTTCAGAAGGTTTGTATCATGCAGTGCGATGAGCCCTACTGTTCTACCACCTTGCCTGCTCTGTTTTCATGGATTTCATTTCATTTTCATTTGAGTGGAAATAGGAACAGGCGTGGTTTGTCTGGTTACCTGCAACAAGGAGTCTTCAACAGTCTTATCTTTAGCATGCTCTGCCATCAGAGCCTTTGAATAGTTTGATAACCTTTGCTTTGAAGGCTGTCTTCATGGCAGACCTCATGGTGATATGTTTCAAATTTACCCACAGTCTGCATGTCTGGCCACACCTCGTTGTAACAAACAAAAAGGCAGATCCTAAGCTGGGATCACAGTCCTTGGGGTCTTGTGTCATGGATGCATATTCTCACTTCAGTTAATTCGTTGCACCAATGGATAGATGCCCTTTCCACAGACACCTGATGGTGTGGGCTACACGTAAGAATCAGCCGTTCTGGGCTTCAGCTAAATAGATCTGGCGAGTTTTGTGTTATCTGGCACATAATATGCCACTCTGTCAGCTTGAGCCCTGAGGTGAAATGAGTCCTGTCATCTCTAGAGCAAGTTGACTGGCTGCCTGTTCTTCACAGCCGTGTATCAAAGGATAAGACACTGGTATGTGTGGTCATGTTACACGTGAATCTCTAGCTTGTTTCTCATGAAAACAGCCCAAAGCAATAGGAAGGGCAATATTAGTAACCAGTGCTTCAGACCTGCAAATCCACGGTGAGCCATTTCTGGCTGGGTGGGTCTGTGGGGAAGAAGTGCTGTCTTCAGGCTGTTCCAAGGTGTCCCTAGGTGTGACAGCA
This sequence comes from Opisthocomus hoazin, assembly GCF_030867145.1. Classification (NCBI taxonomy): domain Eukaryota; kingdom Metazoa; phylum Chordata; class Aves; order Opisthocomiformes; family Opisthocomidae; genus Opisthocomus; species Opisthocomus hoazin. The sequence continues at coordinate 11,115,120 of NC_134427.1, forward strand.
CTGGGGATGTGGCCTGATCTCTGGCTGCAGAGAGCCTGGCTCTGTAGTGCCCCAGGGAGATCTGACATACTCTTAGCTAGTGCGTGTCCTCAGCCTGTTCCAGCTGAAAGAGCTGCAGCCCAGGTATACCAAGGCTCCTCATGATTGGTGCCCTACAATGTGAGTTCATAAGAGACTCTGTCCCTGTCCTTTTAATAAGGAATAGAATACCTATCTATTTTTTTCCTTTTTTCCCCATACTCCCAGGACACACTCCTGGGGAATCGCCTGTCCTGGGGACAGCACTGGACACCAGAGCACCTCTGGCTGGGGTCCTGCTGTACCAGTGTGCTGACAGTGATGTGTCTGTCTTGCAGCAGTCTGTGCATGTACTCTCTGTCTCCTCAACGCAACAGAGCTGGCAGTGGCTGAAGAAGCCTGAGAGCATGCTAGTGCTGAGGATGGTGTTCAGAAGACTAAGGGTGCTCTGGGAGTGCTCAGTAAACCATGAATGTACTGTTGCAGGCTCAGGCAGGCAACTTAACTTTCTTGCTTATATGTGTAGCAGGATAGCTTGGATCATGGGCACAGAGGGCAGGAATGCAGAGAATTCGGGAGTTCTCCAGCCCCTTCTCACATAACTTCCTTTTTATAAACCTTGAGCTTTTCTAGCCTGGGATATTTCCTCAAAGGACACAGGAGACTTTAAAGTTTCTAAACTGCTGCTTGCTGAAAGGCTGTACCTGGCAGGGGTTGCTCAGTACTTGTCCAGTTTTTTGTATTCTTGCCCAAAGTGTTTGCTACTGACTGTTGCTGGATTCAGGATAGTGTCTTGGTGGATCTTTGTTCTGTGTTAGCACTGCAGGCCCTGTGCTTGTGGGCTAGTTTTGCTCTAATGAAGGACTGGGCTGGGATTTTGAGGGCAGCTGTGAGCTGGGTGGGGAGGGAAGGGGCCAGTGACATGGGGAGTGATGGTCCTGGATAAGTGCCTGAGGGGAGTGGGCAGGGGACTCCTGGCATGAAGCCTTACATTGTGCTGTGTGTGGTTTCCTTGTCCACACTGAGCTTGGGTAACAAATTTGTTCATCTCCAGAGGATCAAATGCCATCTTGCACAGTGTGAAGCCACCATGCAGCTCTGGGCTGCAAAGGATTCGGGTACCTAGGCCCATGGAGCCTAGTAGGAGGTAGACTTGTTGCTTTTATTTGCACCAGAGTTTAGCAAATTGCTTGAGCCTTCTTTATAACTTAAGCATATTTTACTATACTCCCAGCTTCCTGTGAGAGCTTGGAATATCGAAAGCTTCTTGGAGCCCTTAATTTTCCTTGTTGGTGTGTCTAAAAACAAGTCATCCCCTATCCTGTGCTGCTTTAAAAACAGCAGTCAAATCGTCCTGGTAAGTGAGAGGAATGAAAGCAGTGGGAGCATTCCAGAGCCCCGGTGTATTCATAAACGAGGCTCATACTAGAAGCAAGTAGCACTAATCAGCTTTTCCAAAGGAAATGCCTAGAAAGCTTTTATGTAAATCATCATTTGTTAATTTTCTTACTTAGTTGCTTATTTATAGCCACACTCAAATGTTTCAGGGCTAGCCTTGCTCCAGGAATGAGAAACCTATGTCTGGTGCCATGGGTAGGAGTGCCTTGGGAGTGGTGTCCCAGACTGTCACCAAAATAATGTGCAAGTTTGGACCCGTTGTCAAAAAACACACAACAAATCAATCAACTCTGGGACATGAGCATGAACAGGGGTAGCTTAGGGTTGGCCTCAGTTGCATATCTAATGAAAAACATGTTCTAATTAATGTGGGGAAAAGCAAGCAAGAGGTGACTCCTGGAGCCTGAAAGATCTGTCTGTGTGAAAGCCTGGTAGCATGTGGTAACCCATCACCACAGTTGCTCAGCCTTTAAGAAAAGGATCCTCTCTTTTCACTAGCCTTGAAGTCTCCCCGCACCTGGGTGTGTCTGTAGTAGATGAAAAACAATCTGATGGAATCAAAATCACATGTAATATTGTGGTGTAAAGCAGGGATAAGAGGCAGCAGAAGCTGAAGGTGAAAGGGCTGATGTTGTATTTATGGTTCTCCAGCCGAGGCAGTGGTGTGGTGTGTGATAGAAGGGGATGTTCGCGGCTGGTGCTGTGGTGCTCAGCGTGGTGCTACCCTGTGGTGCTCCCCGCAGTGTCTTGGTTCGGCTGCATAGAAGATAGGTCACCTCTCCTGAAAGGAGCCGCCTTCTCAAGGCAGTGGGGATGCTTCCAGCACAGGGGAGTCTTCACCTGGTGCAATCCCAGGAAGGGCTGCTGCATTGCTAGCACAGACATCTGCTGCACGCAGGGCAGGCACCATTGGCTGACGTAGTTCCCACCCCATCCCCTCTGCACCCTTTCAACCATTTCTCACAATTTTTTTTTTTACATAATAAATCTCTGCTTTTGTTTGCTCTCTGTAGCAGTGTAATTTCTGAACCATTACAGGCTCTTTGTTACCATCTGTGCTAGCAAGACTGTAGAATGTGCTAGACTAGGGGGAATGTTTGACAAATAAAAACGGTAATCCTCTGCTCTGTGTCTCGTGTGGTTTGTTCTGTTTCCCTGGCGAGGACCAGTTATTTTTTTTTTTCCTTGTCCTTGGCTTCTTTCCTCTGCTGTCCTCGCCCATTAGGCCAGCCCCTCGGTGCGATGCCCCTTAGCTGGCCATAGGTGGAAGAGTCGCAGGGTGACAGCCTGCAAAGGCTCCAGTGTGCTCTGCAGTGTGTAGAGCCCCTTGTTACAACTCGCTGGCAGTGCGTGGGGACCCAGGGGGTTGCCAGGCCCTAAAACTGACTCTGGGGCATTCCCACTTCTGCAGGACTAGTGTGGAGTCATCCTTGCCTTTCTAGACCTGAGTGCAGAAGATGACTCCGTTCATTTTATATAGCTACATTTAAACAGTTTTGAGTGTCAGCAACTCCACCAGTTATCTCTAGGAATAGAGAGATGGATTTGCTGCTACTTTTCTTCTTTCAGCCACCCCATCTGCAAGCACAGGCTGATGCTTACTTAGGACAGATGAGCATGTGAGTGAGCTTGCATACCCCAAATCCTTCATAGGAAAAGGAAGGTTGCTACAGCTGAGAAGCATTTTTTTATATTGGAAGATAAGGGCTTGGGTCTGCCCATCAAAGGGGACATGAATGTCAGCGTGGAAGCCAGGAGGGAGTCATTCCTTGGGGTTGCTCAGAGGTGTGCAAGTGGGGAAGAGGCCTCTCTGGGCAGGAGAAGGCTTCAGCCGATACCTTAAGGGATGCTTCCTTGACATAAGGCAAGTAGAAATGCAGATACAGTTTGAGCCAGTGAAGCAGCTTGTGAGGAATGTGGTGGAGCCCTTGAATCAAACTAGCGTGTTATTCCAGCAGGGCTGTCTGCTCACAGCTGGGATGAGGCTGGAGAACGTGTTGTCCCCCTCTGCCCTAGGGCTGCTCTGTGCACCACAGCCCAGGAGAGGTCTTGCAGAAGGTTAGACCAGTTCAGAGCCTCAGTCTTGCTGGATTGGGGGCAGGTAAGGAGACTGGAGAGAAATGGGGGTTAAGGAGTGTAGAGCATGGATTCCACTGGCCTGGTTAGACACGTGGAGAGCAAGTCAGAGGTGTTTTTAAAACTACCGAGGAGAAAGCCTTATTCATGAAATAGCACAGTATGTGTACGGCCAGAAAGCTTGCATTCGAAGCCTTGGATACTCAATAATAAAGAATATTACTGAAAGAGAATAGTGTTAAATCAGTTAATGCAAATAACTCTGGAAGGGATCTTAAGGCTCCTGCTTCAAGGTTTAAGCCAATCTCCATAAACTGGGAATTCGGAGGAGATCCATCCTTAACGGAACTGTCTGTCCGTCCCTCATCTGTTCCTTGGGCACTTCCTAGGGCTTCCTGCAAGCACGTAACAGTAGGTGCTGTTGGAGGAAGAAAGTGCCAAGGGTGGATTTTTCAGTTGTTGATTGGATCAGAGTGGATGTGTTCAAAACTTGACATAGAATAGGGGACCATGCATTCCCCCCAGTAGCTGTTAATACTTTTTATGCCAATTTGAGCATTGCCCTGTGGCACTTCAGCATTGCCAAGGAGAGCAAATCACAGAATAGATGCCAGGCTGGGACCTGGATGCCTTGGCTCAGGGTTGCTTTTGATATGTGTGATGCTGTCTGCAGTAGTCACTAAGTCCTGCTGTGTTCTGTCCTAACAGCTCTGTGGGTTCAGAGCACCTTGTCTGCAGTAGGTCAGCCTTTCTTGCAGTCTTGGAGACCTTGTAGCTCTCCCGAGTTGCCACCATAAGCATTTTGGCCTATGGAGTACTTACTTACAGAGCAACACTACCTGAAGCTAGTGCAAAAACTTCAGCTTTTCTGCTCAGCTTCGTTTCTGGCCAGAGACCTGCTTTGCCCCAGATGCTTGCTGGTTGATGAACACTTCTCCTGTGCCACCAGTGATGGGACCATGTGTGAAAGCACAGTGGGGAAGTCTGTTGCCCTGCTTCTCGTGGCTTTTGTGGTGGAGTAGCTGGTGCATGTGGAAGGCAGGCTGAGGAACAGGGAGATGGTGGGGTGCATGCTGCCTGCTCCAGACCTATCGTGGCAGGACAGTCTGTCTCCAGCTCCCACGTACTGGTTTTTTCCCCCCTCCACCGCTGTGGTAAGACCAGCAGCCATAGGCCTGACTTTTAATGGGTGGGTTGCAGGAGCTGTGACAGTAACCATTGCTGCAGCATGGCTTGCTGTTCTCTACAGGCTGGGACACACCATTCCTCCCGCATCACGGCTTGGGGACGGCTCGGCTGTTACAAAAGCAGTCCTGGCTGTGCCTGACAGCATGCCTTTGTGCTACAGGCTGTTGCAAGGAACTCGGTGACTGCTTTGGACGTGTGCTTGCGTCCTCCCCTCAGTAATTCCAGGTAAGGTCACAGTGGCCTGGCTCCCACGCGGGTGTGCTGGACATCCTGGAGGGTTCCTGTAGAGCAGAGGTACCCCATGTGCCAGTAGTTCTGCTCCTTCCAGCCACAGAGCAATAGAGAGGAATATCCTAGTCCAAGTGGATGAAGGGCACAGCGGGCACCAGGGCAGGGTCCCAAGCATGGAAGTTGCCAGACTTGTGGCTTAGTCATCTGCTTACCTTGAATGCTGTAGTGCCTGCACTGCCCTTCCCAGGAAGCCTCAAAGCCTGGCCCTCCGTGAGTGCAACAGCTTCACAGCGTGGCTGAGCACAGGAGGGGAGCGGGAGGGGGTGATAAGGTGAAGGATGGGTTCATGGGTTTCAAAAGTGAAGCTGTAGTTACTGATGTGGGCGTAGAACTACCCTGAAGTATCTGGTCAACAAGACTCTTACAGGCTTCTGCGGTGACATAATCCCCCGTACTTGAGTTACCTGCTCCAGGACCTCCTTGGGACGCGATAGTAACTTTGCTGGCTCTGCCCAGACGGAAGCAGACGGTTGCTTCATCTTTGGCTTTCTAGCTCTGAGATCATGTGGGCATGTTTTCTTCTCATCAGGGAGCTGAGGCTGGCAGTTTCCCCTGGCCTTCCCAGCAGCTGTGCTTGTTTCTGGTCAGGGTTGACAGCCCATGGAGCCCTTCATCTTGCTGCTGTGACCAGTGCTGCTTGTTCTGCACGCCAGAGCAAGCAGCAGCTGCCCCGGCTCCTGCAAGGCCAGCTCCTTGTGCACAAACTGAGAGAGACGAGGGGCAAAAGGGAACCTGCTTCACGTGTCCTGGGGTCGGGCAGCCCTTTGCCCCCAGCCAGCAGCCTGCCTTCTCCCCAGCAGCACAGAGCGATGGTGGGTGGTGAGGATGCTGGGAGCCAGCCCCGGGCTGTGCAGAGCTGCGGATGCACTGCTTGCTTCCGGAGCGGTGAGCCCTGCGCAGAACTGGTGCTGCGGCTCATCCCGGCCCTGGAGGGAACAGAGCTGCTGTCGCAGGGGCAGGGGAGAGGCTGGCAAAATGGCTGGCAGGGAGCCAGGCTGCTACGGTTAACCACAGTGAGCAGGACACCCAGCTGCCCTGATCTGTGCCCAGCCCTCGCTGGGGCTAGATGATGGTACAGCAGTGCCTGTCCCAGTACTCTCGAGCCAAGCCTGGTAGCAGCTGTCCCAGCACCTCTCATCCTGGCATTGGTGTCACTGCCCAGCACCAGTTGTCCTGGCATTTTACTGCCTGGGCACCAGCTTGGCCCAGTACAAGCTAGCCCAGCCCCAGCGCAGGTTCCTCCAGCCCATGCTACAAGCAGGGCAGGTGCAGGGAGGGCTGGGGAAAGAGCTGGTCCTGGTTTCTGGCCTTACTCACTGATCACCTGCTTGGGAGCACGAGCAAAATGCCTCTTCCTCAGCTGTAGAAGCAGCACCTGCACCTCACCCACCCCTGTCCAGGTACCTGGCAGGGGAGAAGACAGCTCCTTCCTCCAGCACCCTCTTGCTTGCCGAATCACTGCAGCCCCTTGAAAACCTCGCCTCTTTTCCTACAGAACATGCAGTGCTGCAGGATTTGCTCATCTGAGTGTGGGAAGACAACATAGCTGAGCCGAACAGGATGGGTCCAGCCTCAGTGACCAGCCGCTGGCCTAGGACCAGAGCTGCTGGCGCAGGACCCTGCCGCAGCTGGGAACGTTGGGTTTCCTGGAGCCGGAGGCATCTTGGGCCTGCGGTCAGCCAGGCACTGTTGTCCTGCCTTCAGAGCAGCTGCGCAAGTTTGGATCCCCTTCTCAACATCTGGTAGAAATAAAGCACACATCCATGTCAAACATAGTATATTTATAGCAAAAATAGGCTTTTTCTGTAGCTTCCATACACAAGGTTTTCTCCCCGTACATTTACGCAGTAAACAGGTCGACTGAAGCAGCGTGCGCTGGGCTGACTTGACAGCTGCCCTTGCTTCAGGCTCCCACTTGTCAGGGGTGGCCTCATTCCCTTTCCGTGGCTGCTCTCTGGAGCCTGTGCTGGATCCCTCGCACCTCCCTGGCTGGGGCTGCAGCGCAGGCGGGGAGCAGCCCTGGGACAGGGCAGTGGTGGTGCATGCTCCTGCCAGCTGGGCAGAGGGCAAGGCTGGTGCATAGGCTGCTCTCTTCAAGAGGGGACGCCCCAAGGAGTGCCCCCCAAGCCCAGGTTCAAGGAGAAGCTTCCCGTAGCTCACTTGTGCTCACCGCAGGCTCCTCCACCATGCTGTTAAGCAGCAAGTGACTGGGCACAGGACCTCAGCTCGCTCGTGGTGGTAAGAAGATACAAGCCACGTTAACTCAGGAAGCCTCCCTTGTTCCTCCTGCCCCTCTGCTGATGGGAGGCAGAGGAGGGGCTTTGGGGCAAGCTCTCTGAGGAGTGCCCAAAGTTCCCTGCAGAAACCTCCAAAGCCTGAACACTGTCAGAGACCTTCTCATCCTGCTGTCAGAGAAGGCAGAGTGCTAGGACACCCTGCCAGCAAGAGCTTCACAGTTTGGAGTTCACCTGGGTCATCGCTTGTCCATCCCAGAGGGGTTTGGCACATAGACCTAAAGGGCAGGATGCGCAGGCAGCAAGCGCATCCCCTTCCCATACCAGGCTGGGAAGGGCCCTTGCTCGGAGCCTGACCACACAACTCGGGACACTGCAACGCACTGGCGAGGTGCCTGTGCTGCTCCTGAGTGAGATGCATCACCCCCGCGAGGCCAGGCACCAAAGGGTGGCTTGCAATCAGGGCGGCCGCCGCAGCACAGGACAGGAAGCCAGCTCTCCCCTCTGCCCTCCCTGCAGCCTCGCAACACCCAGATGAGGAGCTTTGTGCTCACGGGGGAGCATCCCTATAAACTGGCCCCAGTCCCCTCCTGCCCCCAGCTCTCCCCGCGTCTTTGACAGTCCTCCTTGGGCACTTTCAAGTCTCCAGCATCACACTGACATCTCAGCAGCACGGACTTGCCTCACAGTTTGGTAATTGCACGTAACGGGGCCACTCAGCGAGCCCCACAAGGGGGAGGGCAAAAAAAAAAAAAAAAAGGAACAAGACAGTCAAGTAAACTAAATTGAGTAATCCTTTGCTGTCCATCCCAGCATGACAGGTCACGCACAAGTCCAGGGAGAGAGGATGCTGGCCGGCCCTGCCGCAGCGCAGCTCCCCACCATCTAGGAGATCATGTACTGGGTGATGGCCTGCAACGCGTACAGCAGCTCTGCCTGCATTCGGGCTTCCAGGATGAGCAGGTTCACGTGGACCTAAGGGAGAAGCAAGAGAGCTTCAGGCAGCTGCAGTGTGCCGTGGGCAGCAGTGCAAGCAAGCGCCCACCAAGGCTAGTAAGTCTTTTGGCATGGGACAAAATGCCACCAAGTTTTCCAGCAGAAACAGCTGCCCTTTCCCCCTCCCCTCCCAGTCCTGCAGGTTGTGGCTGCCTCCCAGAGCTGTGAGCTGGGGAGTCCCCGGCACACTTGGCACCAGCACGCCGGGCTGGCACCAGCACCGTCCCTGCCGCCGACAGCAGCCACTCCAGCAAGTTATAGCTGGACCGAGGGCTCGCCTGGAGGCACTCACTGCCAGGGTAATGGCCTTGGGAGATCCCCACGCTGCCAGTGGCCGCTGTGCTCATCACACTGCGGGCAGTTCCACACCACGCTAAGCCCATCTCCTTACAAACAGCCAGTTTCCATTTCCCCCCTCCATCTGCCTCAGACTGGTTTGGTGGCTCAAAGGTTTCCTGTACGCTCCCCAACACCCCCCAGCCTGCAGCCCCTGCCCACTCCTGGCCCCACTGCAGCTGGTCAGAGCCAGGGGCTGGCTGTCCCACCTTTTCACTGTGCTTGAACTGCTTCCAGAACCTGTCAAACATTTCTAAATTTGTCTTCTCTGGGTAGCAGGTTACAGTTTTAATGTAAACTTTGAGCATTCGCTCCAGGAGCTGATTCACTTCTGCGTAGTCGTAGTCATCGTACCTGTGGGGGAGCACAGGGGTGGGTCACGGCCAGCACCGTGTCCCTGCAGAGCACCTCACCCGTGGTCCGCCTGGGACACGGCCCAGCTGCGGGGCAGGGGGACACACAGCAGCGGCCACCAGGCACTGAAGCCCTGCTCCCAAAGCACCCTGCCCTGCCCACAGAAGCTGAGCATCTCTTTTCTGCCTGGCCCCAACATCCCAGCAGGCGATTCATCTCCATCTCTTTTCCAAGCCCATCTGCAAGACAGTCCGAGCGCCCTACCCTACTCCTGCCTGGGTCAGCTCGGTTTTCTCCCCTGGACCACGCGGTTGGGTTCCCTACCTAATGCCAAACATGCAGTGGATGTAGTTCCAGATGCCCCGCTTGAAGACAGAGGGTTCACAGCCCTGCCGCTTGGCCATAGCGCTGCTCTGCAGACCATCCACCATCCGAAACTTCTCATCCAGGAGATGCCCAATGTCAGAGTAGAGCCGGTTGACCAGCGAGAAGCCATGGTCTTCCCAGGAGTAATCCTGTTGAGCACAGCAAGAGGCTCTCACAACCACAAAAAGGAGACTGGGACATGTTCCCAGGAAGAAGGGCTGGAGACCTCAGGATGCAGCAGAATTCAGTAGGTTTGCTCTGGGGGCGACTGCCACAAACCACAACATCCCTCATCAGGCAGCTTTTGGATGATTTTGACCATTGCCTCCGTGAAGGCAACACAAAGAAATCGGTAGCCCTTGGGGACAGAAGGTCACCAGTCACCTCCCCCTCCCCAAAGCTAGTGGGGCAGGTCCCCTCTCAGAGCTGAGCTTCCCCACTCAGGCACTTTGCAAAAGCGGCTGTGCTGGATCGGGGCTGCACGGGCACTCCGGCAACTGTCCACTCCCCACCAGGAGCAGAGCAGAGAGAAGATGAGCGGAGAGGAGAGGTGGCAGCCTGGGCTGCTGCCTGCCAAGAGAGCAGGAACCTCACCTGGACTCTGAATACCTGCGTCTGATCCTCATCACGCCGGGCAAAGTCCTGGTATCCAAAGTCAGGGTCCTGCATGTAGCACGCAAGGTTGGTGGCACCGGTGACTTCCCCGTCAGTATCTGCGAGAGGGGAGAGCCCCACAGATGGGTCAGAACGATGCTTAGCTGCCCTCTTCCCAGCCGCAGCAGGCGTCAAAAGCCGGGCCTTGCTGCACCACTTTGGGAAGCACCATTGTCTTCTTCAGCAGCACCAGCATTCCAGGAGCCCCTCTCCAAACCACACATCACAGAAAACAGAAGGATAGACATGGGGGAGCAACGCCCAGGTGTGCCATACGAACTGCCACCCTGCACACCTCCGTCCCCTCCCCTCCCTGCCCCTCACCTTCCTCTCGGTCCTGCTGCGGCAGCCTCGTCTCCTCCCTGTCCTCGGTCTCCACGTGGATCCGCTGCACACGTTCCCGGAGGGAATCCAGCTCCATGCAGGAGTCCAGGGACTGCACAGACACAGGCGTAGAGGTGAGGGCAGCGATCCTGGCCACAGTCCCCGTCCCCCCACGGACCCACCCTCGGGGACTCACCCGCTTGCGGTTGATGCGCAGCAGCTCCTGGCTGCAGCCGTTGCTGGCGGTGGCTTCGCAGAAGCACTGGTTCCCGGGCGACAAGGGCTTCAGAGAGCCTCGGCCCCCTGGCCCCTCATCCTGCTCACAGCCACAGCCAAAGACAAAGCTGGCGAGCGCGTGGCAGTGCGCCAGGAGGACAACGGCGTGCACCAGCTCTGCCAGTGACCAGCTCCACTCGCTGATTTTCAGCAGCTTCTGCAGGACACGGACAGACCAGCAATGTAACGCGGGCAGGCAGGGTGCCAGCACCCTCTGGGGATGCTACTGTCCCCACCACCGCCCTGGTCCCTGGCTGATGGCTCCCCCCCAATACCTCAATGTGCTCCTTGGTGATGAGCCACGGCCGGTGTGCCAGGATCTTGTTGATCTCATTGAGGTTGCGGAGTTTGGGGGGGATGAAGTCCAGGCCACGCAGCCACTGAGGATCACCCCCTGCCCGCAGGAACTGCAGCATGTGCAGGTTCACCAGGTACCGGCACTGGTGCCGGGCAGCTGCCTGCAAGAACAGCACACTGGCATCCCTGCACCACACCAGAGGGACAGGCGTCCCGAGACCCCACATCCACCTCTCACCCAGCCTCCCAGGCATCACGGTTTTGGCCTCTGCAGAGAAGCCCGCAGCACAGGCTGTCCAGTGGAGGGAGAGCAGGGAGTCTCGCGGGGCTGAGCAGAGCCCCCCGTCCCCCCTGGCAGCTCCCAGCGGGGCTCACCATGATGGCAATGTAGTGCCGGCAGTCGAAGGGCAGCGGGCCGTCCATGTGCATCAGGTAGTGCTGCGTCTTGAGGAAGCTGTCAAGGTACTGCGGGTGGTAGCCCATCTGCTGGGTCACCGCCTCCAGCCGCCCTCGGCTCGCCAGCACCTTCACGAAGAGGAACTGTGGGCGCTCAGGGTCACTGCCAGACATCTTCACTACCTGCAGGGAATGTGCTCAGCTTAGCTCTCCCCGGAGCAGCAGCCCACCACAGCCAAAGCCGGGCTCTGCGAGAGGCTGGGATCCCCCCTCCTGGCGTGGTGCTCCCAGAGGGACACCATCACGTCAGAAGCCACCACAGAGGGCAAGGGCTCGGGTTGGGGAGCTGGGCAGAGCACTGCTCAGTGGGGTCACTGCTAGCGGGAGGACAGGCTGCAAGACACACAGGTTGGTCTCTGCCTGGTGAGCGGAAGCAAAGAGCAAATAAAGAGTGATTTTTCCTTGCAGTCTTAGAGGGGAATGCAAGGCCGGAGAAGGAGAAACACGACAGTTGAGAGACCTACCAGAACAGAGCGGCCCCTCAGCCTTACCACCAGACCCCTGCACCGCCAGCACCAAGCCCTCCTGCCCAGCACCGGGACAGGCTGAGAGCTGTGGAGCCAGCTGAGCTGCTCCTGGGCTCCTGCCCAGCAAGACAAGGGACAAGTGATGTCCTGGCACCCGCCGCGCAGTTGGGAGCACGTGAAGGGGCTCAGAGGTCTTCCCGCGCCCTGCCCAAGGAGACAGCGTGGGAGCGGGTCCCGCAGCACACAGCTGCACAGCAACTGGGTGAGGGGGGTCCACACATCCCGGGCAGCACCCGCCCCAGTCCCGCACTGGTGCCCCAGCCGAGCGCAGCCCTGAGCCACACTGCCCGAGTCCCTCTCGAGAGGGTGGTGGGAGCAGAGGGCAGGAATGTGCAGAAGGCGCCCGGGCAGCTGCTGCGCCCCAACGTCCCTGTCGCCACGTCTCCCACCCGACAGCGGGATCTGCACCCGCAGCCTGCCGGCACCAAAGCACAGGCACAGCAGGTGCTGGCCCTTGTCACACAGAAAGTCACAGCTCCCGCTCCCAAGCCCAGGCAGCGCCCTCAGATGCAGAGGGTGTACCTCCCATCCCAGGCTCGAACCAAAATCTCCCCTGGGAGCAACTGAGCCCGCTGACATGGCTGTCATCCGCCTCCTACCCACCTCTGCGGTGCAGTCACCCAAAGGCTGGTGACCGAGGCACAGCAGCAAACCAGGAGCATATCTGCAAACCAGCCCCTGCCCCACCACAACCCTGGGTTGCCACTGTCGGCCAGGACATGCGCACAGCCCTTGGAGCCCCAGCCCAGAACCCCGATGCCCCATGCACCTCGCCTTGCCAGCTACACCGAGCCTTAACTTCTGCAGCAGCTCAGTGTGCCGCCACGAGCAACCCGGAGGGTCAGGGCAGTGCCAGCAGCAACGACGAAGCTGTGGGGCATGAAGCGGAGCACCCTGGGGCGAGGGGTGGCAGAGCAGGGCCGAGCCACGCAGCAGCATGGAGCAGTCGCACCCGCACAGGCAGAGCGGGAAGCAGCTCGGACTATTATCTACTGTCCTGCGCTTCTGGTGAACACACCGTTGCCCAGGTGTCAAGAAATTTACTCGATGCCATTTGGAGCTTCCTCTTTGCTTTTGGCCAAACTGGTCCAAAAAAACCCCCAAACACCAAGTTAAAATGGGGAGGGATGAAGAGCACCAGCTTCTCTGTCGCACGGGAGAAGGTGCAAACCAGAAGTGCGCTGTGAAAGTCCTCTGCAAAGTCCCTCTGCTCAGGGAGGTGAGCTGCCCTGAGGACACCCATGGGGCTACAGCTGCCGGTCTTCTTCTGGCGGGCAGAGATGGAGGAGCCAAGGCCCTTCTGCTCGCCCTGGGGGAAGGTGGTCCCCAGCGAGGCACCCTGCGAGCAGCCCGTGCCTCAGCCTCCAGGGCCACCGGCTCTTCTCGCTCTGCTTGTCCAGGTGATGATGGAGCAAGCAACCAGGCAGACACGGGCTGGAAGGGGAGGAGGAAGGAAGGAAGGGAAGGATGAAGGCAGGTGCAGGGCAGCTCCCCACCTCAGCGCTTGTCCCCTGCCCGGGCTCTCCTGCCTGCTCCCCATGGCACCGGCTCAGCCCACGGTCTCTCCTGCTGGCACCACAAGCCGTGTCCCCCCAGCCTGTCGCACTGCTCCCAGTACCACCTTCCTCACCCCCACCAGCCACAACCCTCCTCCTCCTCCTCCTCCCCTGTGCCTCCTCCAGCCCTGAGCAGTGGGAGCATCGCCTCCCTCCCCGGGGGGGCTTTTATGTGTCCAAGCCCCCTGAGCCCCAGCAGGGACCCGACCCCGCACCCGCCGCCAGCCTGGCCCCCTCCCTGCCGGGGCAGCGGGAGGATGTCGGGGCCCCGCCGCTCCTGCCACCGGGAGCAAGCCCGGGCAACGCCGGGAGCGGCGGGAGAGGGGCCGAAGGACCTCGCCTCCCCTTCATACCCTCCACCCCCCGACCAGGCAATGCTCCACGGTGCGAGCCCCCAGCCCGCGGGGCTCCATCCCTCCGCCCGGCGAGACCGCCGCTCCGCCGCTACCGGTGGCTCCGCCGGTGATGCTCGCTGGGGACGCGGCCGCGGCGGGCACCTCCCGCCCGACCCCCCACCCCGGCTCTCCAGGGCACGGGGGAAGTGCCGGTGCCCGCGACAGGGTCCCCGCGGCGGAGCCGGGCCCGGTAACCGGTAACCGGGGCCCCATTGTGCGGGCGGCGGCGGCAGCGCCCCCGGTGCGCGGCGCGGGCAGTGCAGGCGGAGAGAGAAAAACAAGTTTGATTGGCAGTGATGGAGGCACGGCGCTCCCGCACCCCGCACAAAGGGGACGGCGACGGCGCCGCCGCACCGGTAACGGGACCGGGCCGCCCGCCACCGCGCCGGGAGAGAGCGGCCCCGCCGGGCCCGCGCACCGCCGGCGGGCGACGGGAGTGCCCTGGCCTGCTGGTGCCGCAGCCAGGCCGGGCTGGTGGCGGAGAGCAGGACCGAGCCCGGTGCTCCGGTGCGGGCTACCGGTGCCGGCGGGGCGGGTCCTACCTGCCCCGGCAGCCGCTGGCACCGGCTTCCTCGGGGGTGCTCCACGCTCTGGGGACACACGATCATGGTGAGCCCGCGCCGTGCCGTGCCGTGCCGTGCCGTGCCCGGTACCGGTGACCGACGCCGGTCCCTCCCGGCCCCTCCTGCCCCGTCGCGGCAGCCGGCAGCGCCGAGCCGGGCACCGCAGCAGCCCGAGCCGCGAGGGGCGTACCCGCCACTCCGCCTCCGCCAATCACCGCTGCGGGCGGGCGGGGCCTCCGGCGCCTCGCCCCCAATCGGCCGCGAAGGGGCGGAAGCCCGGCGCATCACGTGGGCGGGGTGGGAAAGTTATCCGTCCGTCATGCGCGGAGGTGGGCGGGGCTTGACTTGCCCGCCGCTGGGGGGCGCTGCGGGGCGGGGCCTGTCCCCATGGTCCCCTCGCTCGCCCCCAGGGACGGCCACAGCCCTTACCCAGCCTCAGCGCCGCCTGCCCCGCTGGCCCGGCCCCGCCGTGCAGCCGCCCTGTGCCGGGTCCCCTTCGTCCCCTTCCCCTGCCTGGAGGGGCCTGGCACTGGGGCCCGGGGACAACGGGGCAGAAGGAGGTGGTGTCGCGGGGGAGGCGGGGCAGGGGATGGAGCGGGGCAGTGGGGCACAAGGGTGACGGGGCGTGGGGACAGCAGGCACTGGGACGGGACAGCAAGACGCGAGGGGAACAGGGCCTGGGGCCAGCGGGCACTGGGGATGGAGCAGCTCCCGCCCTGAGCCGCGTGCCCAGCAGGTTCTGGAGGTCCCGGGGCTGGGAAGGTCCCTGGGCAGGGCTGTCCCCCTGTCCCCACGGCAGAGGTGGCCTTGGTGAAGGTGGGCACGGCCACGCCAGCCGCCCTGGCTGCCCCTCACCGCTCCTTGGCCTCGCGCGCTGGAGGGCAGCGTCTCCATGTCAGGTGTCCTCCTCTCCTCCGGCGTCTCCCGGGCGCTGCTCTGCCTCCCGCGCCGGCGCTCGCCCTGCAGCCGTGGGGCCTCTGCCACCAGGGACGGGACTGGATGCTCCGCGGCACCCCGAGCCCAGCACCGGGCCTCACGCCTGCGCCCACCCGCCCGGCTGCGCCCCATCCCGTCACCCGGCCCGGCTGCTCCGGGGTGCTCCAGGAGGGGCGTGAAGGACCAGCACGTCTCCTCCCGCTCAGTCCCCGCGCGACAGCCCCGCGGCCACCCCTGCCCGCTGCGCCCCGCTGCCCCGAGCGCGGCCGAGACCCTCAGGGACAGGGGCTCCGCTTGCCCGCACACCCACCAGGCGCTCCGAAACCCACCCGGCACACCCGGTGGGTGCCCCGCGCCCGCAGGGACTCGCTGGCCCTCTCGCTCAGGCGACAACGGCAGCCGGGGGGTGCCCAGCTCGTCACACGGGTGGGTGACGGCTGGGAAAGCCGGGGCGGGGGCGCGGGCTGCCGGCGGGACCGGCCGGGGACTCCCCACCCCGGCAGCCTGCGCGGCATCCCGCCGGAGCTGGGACCCCCCGCCGCCCGCACGGAGGGGAACAGCCGGGGGCCGGCGCTGCCCGGGGAGCTCCGGGGCAGCGGAGCCCGGAGCCGAGCCCGGAGCCGAGCCCGGGGACGGAGCGGGCGGCGGGGGGATGGGGGGGCCGGGGCGGGGGGGAGGAGTCTCGCCGCCGCGCGTGACGCGGACCAACATCCCGCCGCCGGTACCGGGCGGCCGGCCCCGCCCCCTCGCGGCGCCAGTGACGTCAGAGGCGGTCGGTGCGCCGGCGGCCCCTCCCCCAGCCCCGCGAGACCAGCGCGGCCGAGCCCCAGCGCAGCGGAGCTTTATTGCGGCGGGAAGCGGGGGCGCGGGGGGAGCGGCGGGATCCGGGGCGCGGCCGGGCGGGCCCGGTGCCTCTGTGCCGGTGAGGCGGTGGCTGGGCCCCTCGGCCCCAGTGCTGCCGTGCCTGCAGCCGTTGCACCGCGGGGCTGGCGGGGAGCGGGGCCGGCGGGGGTGACGGTGCGGGGCGCGGGGGTGCGTCACACCCCCCGGTAGCCGCTCTGGCCGGGGCTGTGCTCGGGGGGCGCGGGCGGCGGCGGGCGGTCGCTGCCCTCCCGGAGCGGCTGGCAGCTCTGCCTGGGCGGCAGCTCGCTCACGTAGCAGATGTGCTCGCTGTAGTTGGGCTTGAAGCTCTCCACCAGGTCTTTGGGGACTCCGGCCCATTCCTCCGGGGAGAAGAGCAGGGTGAGAGGAGCCAGCGCCCAGCCCGGCCCCGCGGGGCAGGCTGCCCGCAGCCCCCTTACCTGGAAGTTGCCCTTGTGGGTGATGAAGAGCTCGTCGAAGTTTTTGCTGGGGTTGGGGATTCGGGGCATGAGGATGACCCACACCCTGCGTGGGAGAGACGTGTTGGAGGAGAAGGGCCCCAGCACTGCTGCCCCCACCAGCCCCCCGCGCCCACCTTTCCATGCGCACCAGCAGCACGACAAGCACCAGCAAGAGCAGGCAGGAGGCAATGGGGATCAAGACCGTGTGGATCCAGAACCAGTGCAGCTGCTCCTCCACCGTGCCTGAGGAGAGCAGTGGGGTGAGCACGCCGTGTGTGACCATGGGAGGTCAGCATCATCCGTGGCAGGGCTCAGCTGGGAGGGGAGGATGGAGAAGGGGCCCATCCCCAAGCCCTGCCACGCTGTCACCACAAGTGGCAGGTGACCCTGTCCTGTACTGTCCATGCCAGAGCAGCCGTCCAGGGCTAAGAAACACCTGGCAAAAGTCAGCGGGTCCTGCTGGCAGGGGGTGTTTGGCTTCCAGAAGTGCAAAGGACGTAGGGGCCAGTCCAGATGGGTCTCGTCCCTACAGCTGCTGCCTCACCTCAGGCCAGTTTTCCACTTGTTTGGCTGTCCCTTGCCTGCTGAGCTCCGCCAGGCCCCAGCCTGTCCTGTCCCACTGCAGCCCCCAGGACCTACCCTTGCTGGTGGAGTTGCTGCCCCAGACCACAGGGATGCTCCACTCGCTCCAGAGCTGGGTGCTGCCGCAGTAGCTGTTGATCTTGCTGCGCACGTAGAAGGTGTAGTACTTCTCATAGTCCACGCTGGGGAAGGAGAAGACATCTCCTTTCACACGCTGCTCCTGCAGAGAGACGTGGGCCACGGTGTGAGGGCCAGCGCTGCTGTGGAGGGTGCTGCACGGCTCGTCCCCAGGCACAAAACACGGAGGTGCCACATCCGGGGGACTCTCACCGTCCAGCTGGTGTCCTTGTTGCTCTTGTACTTGACGGCGTGCTCCAGGCACTGGGCTTTGGGGTACGGGGAGGTCCAGGTGAGCTGCAGCTGGTTGCTACTCACGTTATAGATGGTCAAGTTGACAGGCGCCTCCGGTTTCACTGCAAGACAAAGGTGACGCCTGCCTGGTGAGTGCCGTCCCCGTGCCCCTGTGGCCCTGCTGCCAGCCAGGACATGATGGGGCAGCCCTGGGGACCCACAGCCCTGCTTCTGCCCCGCAGCAGCCCCACAGAGGAGAGGGGGTGCCCCCCACCACTCCATACCCAGGTCCTGCAGCTCCATGCGCTTGCTGGGGATCTCCAGGGTCTTGCCGCCAAGGCTGGCATTGACGAGGACGTGGAAAGGCTGGAACTGGATGATCTCGCTCTGGTTGAAGCGGCAGCCGATGCTGACGCCCTGGTCCTGCAGGTAGTGCTTGCACTCGACAACGGGGGACCTGTTCTCATACCTGTGCTGCAACGGGTTACTGGGGCTCCCCGAGACCCCGCAGAGCCCAGGCCTCCCCAGGACCCGTCTCCGTGGCACAACCCATCCTGCTTGCCCCGGAGACAGAGTCTCCCCTATCCTGGGCTCGGGGACGAGGAGCAGGCTGGTGCTGGGACCCGCAATGCCAGCATTGCAGGAGCCTCCCATGCGGGCACCCACCGCTGGACACCCTGCTGTGGGGCTGAATATGGGGCAAGGGCACCTACCAGTAGTAGAGGGAGTAGTTGGCTGTGAGCGTCTCTCTGCTCCCCCACGTGCAGGTCATGTACTCCTCGTTGAAGAGGACACACTCCACCCCTGCAAGTGACAGACACCACTGGGCCTGGCGGTGCTGGGCGGCTGTGCCGGGAACCAGGGGTGCTCCGGGGAGACAGAGCACGTGCCAGGGAGCCCTGCACATCCCGTCAGCCTTCCCCTGTGTGAGCCAAACAGGCCCAGCTCTTCCCAGCAGAGCTGCTGTGCAGCCTGCCTGCCCTGCTGGGCCCCGCCACCCCGTTCACACATGCTGTGTGAGTGATGTCCGGGCTGCAGGCAGCCCCACATCTCCCTCCAAAGGGCCGCCGGCCAGGCTGCTGTCTCTCCCGCACCTATGCCATCGGCTCCTCTTGCTCCATACGTGCTGTTTCGCCCTGGTTCCTCCATCTGCTCCCCTTAGATCCCCCATGGTCACTGTTTGCAGCCCCTGGCACCGTGGGATGGGAGAGAAACCCCTCCCTGCCAACCCATTTTGCTTGTCCCTTGAGAAAATTGAGGAATTCCAGGATTTGTGCCTGATGTCTCTATCCTGGCTAAATTCATCTCGCTGGTCCCCTTTCGGGTGCTTGCAGGTGCTCGTGTGTCCCTGTGTCTGGGTGACGGGGGCTGTGCTGGGCTGTGCTTGCCACCGCAGCCTCTCCGCCACAGGGCCAGGGGCTGAGCCCCGGCACTTTGCTCTCTGCAGGAAACACCACCAAGCCCTGGGAGGCCAAGCAGCCACTCCAGGCACCCACGGTGGCTCCTCTGCCCCCTCTTTCCGCTGCGCCATGCCAGCCCTGGTGCTGCCCACGCAGCCAGCGGCCACATCCTGGGCTGGCTGGGGCCTGGGGGCCACCGGGGCGGTGCTGGTTCCTGCGTCAGTTATTGCGCCGCAGTCTGCTTGGGCTGCTGTGGGCATGGCTCACTGTGGGACAAGCTCCTCCAATGGACTGAGGCATCTCACAGGTCCCTTGCAAGTACCAAACCAGCTGCTGGTGGCTCAGAGCTGTCCTGGAGGCTCCCAGAAAATGGAATTTTTCCCCCTGAGAATCAGGCAATGGGACACCCAGCCCCTTTCGAGGACGTCCAAACCCATCAGCCAGTGCTGTGGGGGCAGGGGAAAGCCAGAACCGGGCTTTCCAGGGTTGTGATGTAACACGACAGAGCAAACATGCGCTGTGCTCTGGCTGTTTCCGTATGTGGAGATGGAGGGCACCTTCCCGGCAGCCTGGGAAGACCAGGCATACAGAGGGGCTGCGTTTCCACAAAAAGCTGGTGTTTTACTGACAGCCAGCTAAGAAGTGGATTTTTTTCTTGGAAAACGATGGCTGGGGTGAGGGTGCGGGGTGGAGAGAGGAGCCACTGTTCCCCATCCCCCATCCCCTGCCTGCACGGCTGACATGACCGTGATGGAAAGGGCGGATCTGCTGGCTGCCGCCCTGCCGGGCTGAGGCACCGGGCCGATGGGATCTGCGCATCACATCCTGCCTCTGCCCCCCACCCCGGCCTGCCCCACGGCACCCCCATGGCCAGGGTCCCTGCCAGCAGCGATGCCTGTGGGGCTGGGAGCGGCGGGGCCAGGAGAGCCGCGGCACCGGTAGCCACGGGGCTGGTGCTGCCAGCGATGCTCCAGCGCCGGGGCGGAACAAGGACACCCAGCGGGGCTCCCTGGCACAGCCCGGCTCTCCCGGCAGCCCCACTGCAAGGGGCCACGTAGGTGCCAGGGGTCCCGGGGTGCCTCGGGGGTCCCGGGGTCTCTGCCGCACACCCCCATGGCCCACTGGCCCACGCAGCCTCAGGTCCTGTCTTCCTCGCCCGCCATCACCAGGCAGTGACACCCCACAGCCCCACCACCCATGGGCCGCCGTGGCTTCCGGCCCCCCGCGGGGCCCATGTGCCCCCTTACCTGGGGGGCTCTGGGCAGCATCAAGGTAGGGGCCCAGCCCGCAGAGGAGGAGGAGGACGGACGTGAGGAAGGTGCCGGGCACCGCCATGGTGGGCCAAGCTGTGGGGTGCGTGCGAGCGGCCCCTGCGCACAGCCCACCACGCAGTGCTGCCGGCTTCCGCACCCGCGCTGCTTCCTGCCCCACGGCACCGCCTGCCACCAAGGGGCCCACCCCACGCGGCGCCCCACGGCTCACTGCGATGGGGACCAGGGCTCACGCCGGTGGGGTCCCACAGCTCATCCCACTGGGGCCCCGCCACGGCTCACCTCCCCGTGCCGCAGGGCTTGCCCCCACGGGGCTGCCCCCAGGAGCAGGGCCAGTGTGGTGATCCCGACCTACGGCCCCACCGTGGGTGTCCCGGGCTGGGTCTCTGAGAACTGGGCAGAACTGGGAGTCGCTGGGGCAGTCCCAGGGTGCAGCCATGGGGAGATGGTGACAGAGCAGCTCCTGGGGGCAGAGGGAGAGAGTTGGGGGCAGCTACAGGAGGTGGTTGTGGTGGCAGTGATGGGGCAGCGATGGGGGCAGCGATGGTGTCACCGAAAATCCGGGAATAAAACCTCGTCACACCGATGCAGTGTTAACAGGCAGCATTCTTTATTGCAGTGCTGGATGCATGGGGGATAATTCCACCGAACGTGCATACCTCATACCTTTTCCGTGCAGTTTATATAGATCAAAAATATACATATTTATTTTATTCATGCATATTCAATATTATTCTCTTTGGCGACTGGTGTAAACTTTTCTCGCTTCTTAAGTAAATTGTTGCGCAGACTCAGTTCCCCTCTTCTATTGTTTCTTTTTGAGTAGGTGATATTACTTGAGTAGGGGGCCAGTGAGTCGGTGGTCGCGATCTCCCCCTGCCGCAATCGCCTTTTACCTGCTCGACTCGCAATCTTGGCAGTCCTGGTCAGTCTCTTCAGTCCGCTTCACAGAACCACGCTCCATCATTTCTCTGGACAGAAACACAATTACCCACTGTGTAATGGTTACCTAGCGTTAATGGTTGCCTAGAGACGAGACCCTCTGTGCCCAGACCTGATGTCCAGGTAGGTCGGGCTGTACAAGGGACACAGCAACATTGTTCATGTTTATGGTCAACCGATTCCATCACCCTGGTTACAATGGCACCAGGGACGGGGGCAGTGAGGGGCGCAGCAACGGGGGTGTGTTCGGAAGGACAGTGTCCGTGACTGCCGGGGGGCGTCCCGGGCAGTGCGGGCAGCCGAGGGCGGTGGGCTGCGGTAATGGTGGTAATGGTGGTGATGGTCGTGATGGTAATGGTGGAGGGAGCGGGGGCAGGTGGGTGTGGGCCTCGGGGTGTCGGTGGTGTCACGTGACCTCAGCCCCATGCGCCGCCGGCGCAGCGCCTCCGCCAGGGGGCGCCGCGCCCCTCGAGCCGCCCCGCCCAGCTTCGACAGTTTCCGCCTCCGCTCGGCGCAGGCTCGGGCCCTCCCTGTGGCGTTCGGGACTCTTCGTCGTTCCTCGGCCCGGCTTCGGGGCGCTCCGGGTGCGCTCGGCGGTGTCCGTGACAACGCCGCGTCGCTCGGGCGGCCCCGGCGCAGGGCGCAGGCGCGGGCGGCTCCGGCGGCGCTTGTTGTGGCCCGGCCGCCTCTGCCCGCCGGCCGGCCCGGGATGGCGGCCTTCGGCGTCCTCAGCTACGAGCACCGCCCGCTCAAGCGGCCGCGCCTCGGCCCGCCCGACGTCTACCCGCAGGACCCCAAGCAGAAGGAGGTGCGGCGGCCGGGCGTTTGAGGGCGGCGGGGCGCGGTGCCCGGGCTGGCCGTGAGGAGGCAGGCCCCGGGGTGCGGGTAGCGAGCCCTGCGTCCCCGTGGCGGCTGGGTGTGAGGAATGTCGCTGGGCCCCCGGGCTAGGGGGGGCGAGACCGGCCAAGGGACTCGCGGTTCGGGTGCCCCAGCGCTGGCCCGGGGCGCTGCCCGGCAACGAGGGCCTGGGGCAGCCGGCTGGGGCCCGCCGGGCTCCGTCCTCGGCTGGCTGAGCCGCCGTGGCGGGCGCCGAGGCTGCGGGCGCTCGGCGCGGAGGGGCTTTGCCGGGCCCTGCTGACCGTCCTTCCCCCGCAGGACGAGCTGACTGCTCTGAACGTCAAGCAGGGCTTCAATAACCAGCCGGCGGTCTCGGGGGACGAGCACGGCAGTGCCAAAAATGTCAATTTCAACCCGGCGAAGGTGAGAGGGATCGGGACGGTGGGGGGGGGTTGGCAGGGCCTGTGCTTGTACGGGCAGGGTGCTGGATCCTGGACAGTCCTGCGTCTCATTCCTTCCCCATGTCCAGAACCAGGAGGCAGGTCACTGTAGGATGGGTGTGTTAGAACCTAACCCTTTTTCCTTGTAGAATCAAAGTTCTGTGTTGTTTTGGAGCTGTGCTCCCCCTCTGAGAGAGCAGATTTTGTTAAACTAGCATCTAGAACTGCCTATATTCTGCAATTAAAGCAGAGGACTAGGATACAAGAAACAGGAAACTTGTTCTTACTGCCTTGGCTACGTAACAGCCATGGTAGAAGCGAAGCAAGGTTTCTTGAAACATCTGTCAGTTTAAACGTGGGAGTTATATAACAGGCTTCAACTCTGTTTTTCCAATCTCTAAAATCAAGACATTAACTTCCTGGCCCCCCGACAAGAGAACTAGTAATGACCTGGGATGGAAGGCAATCAGTAAGCATGGTGTATTTGTTTTCCTTGGCTGACGTCTGTCCCAGAAGCCTTCTGTCTGGTTTGACAAATATTTATAGAGTTGTGTCTGTCTCGAGTCCCTGCTTGGTTATTGTGTGTCTAGAAGTGTTCCTCTTTGCAAGTATTACAAAGGAAATTATTGGCAGGTTTTGTGTGTTTCGAAAGTTCGTACTGGTGAGACTTCTGGCAGGAGCAATAAATGAGATTTTAAGCGCATAGAACAGATCTTTCACCTGTGAAACGTAACTGTTTCTTTTCTTCCTTTTTCCAGATCAGTTCAAATTTTAGCAGTATTATCGCAGAAAAGCTGCGGTGCAATACGCTGCCTGACACAGGAAGACGGAAACCCCAGGTGAATCAGAAGGATAACTTTTGGCTGGTGACAGCACGTTCTCAGAGTGCCATAAACAACTGGTTCACAGATCTGGCTGGAACGAAGCCCCTCACTCATCTTGCTAAGAAGGTGTGTTACAGGAGAGGCTGCCTGACAGGGCAGAGCATTTCATCTTTGTTTCTGAAGTGTTTGTGTAGTAGAAGGGTTTTACTGTTTGGAGAAGTTTCTTCTCTCTGTGTCTTGAAACTTTCAGCTTGAAGAGCATATCCAGGATTCGTAGTGCACTGGCTGTAGTCATCCCCACTCAAAGAACTGGTCCCTCATCTGTTGTTTGGAGGTTGTGTTCAACTTTGCCACTTGGCTTGTGTGATACAACTGATTTGTTTCAAAGTTTGGATGTTTTTTGGAAGAGCTGCCACTGTTGTCTCTGGTCTGTCGTTTAGATTAGGACCATTCTTATTGTGGAGGGATTTTCAGTTTCTCAAAAGTCATAGTGAGAATTACTGAAATAATCAGTGGAATGACTTCCCAGACTTCTGGTGCAGTGACACATGTTTCTGGTTTTAAGCTGAGAAGAGTATGTGTGTTGTAGCTTGGTCTCAGCCAGGCTAGAGCATTCCTGTGCCCTGGGTTCTAGGGCTCGGTATTTCCCTGGTAGCATTGAATTCTGTAGAGTATGGAAGAAGAAACAAGGGTCTTAATGTGCCATTTTATTGGGCTTGACAGTAAGGGCAGCTAGCTCTCAGGGTGGGCTTATAAACAAGGAACTGGGATATCTAGTGTGCTTTATGGAAAAGCATTTCACAACTGCGAATTGTGGTAGCAGAGCACATAGTTCAGAAGCTGGAGTTTGTCTGGTCCTTGGTGTTCTGAGTCACTCTTGGGGGAAAATAAAGTAATTGGATTTTCCCAGAATCTGTCTTGTTGTGAACTTAGTCCTTGTGTCCTTCTTTGCATGTTGGCCCTCAGTTTCCTGAGGTCGTCGTGAAAGTTTGAACCTTTCTAAGGCCTTCCCCCGTTTCCTGCAGTAGCCCCCATCAGTTTTCCTGGGCCTAGATGTGAAGGCAGCGACTGTTGGTAGCTAAGTAGCCTGTGTCTTTGAGGCATCAAAGAATAGTTGGGAAGAATGTGAGAAACATATCAAGTAAGCAAATGAACCGTCGGTTGTGCAGGGACTTTGAGATACCTACCAAATGGACCTGTTCTCTGTGAACACACACATACTTTTGCTCTCCTGTATCCTGTGGAAATGAGCTGCACAGCTGTACTTTTTCCTGTCACGTGTTATTGCTTCCTTGTTTATAGATCTGCAGTCTGATGACCAGTATGCTCCCATGAATTTTTAATCTTGGATTAATTAATTCCTTCCTACTATGGTACTCAGTTCCCTGTTTTTCGCAGTCTTCTGTTGGCTACTCATGATATCACAAGACTTTTGTAACCCCTCTGTTTTGTTTACAAATGAAGAGTCCTATCTTCAGTCTATATAGTAGATACTGTGTGTTTCTGACTCAGTCCTTAGTCTGTACCTTTGGTAGTTGTTCATATCCTTTCTGGAGATTATCCTCAAAACTGTTTGCTGGATTCAGGGTGTGGATTAGCTGTGATGTAGTTTTGTTTTCTGTCTTCTTTCAACTTGTTTTGTTTCTGTTTATGCTGAAATGTGGCTCTAGTACTGTTGCTTTCTGACCAGAGGTGAATTCTTGCAGTAGGATTTTTGAGATACAGAGCGACATGGCACCTTTTCCCTTTTTACCCTTTTCACAGCTTGCAGCACCTACAACAGTGTGCGTAGTTGCTTTGGAATAGTTCCTATCTAAGTCCTTGGTTGCAATTCTCCCTCTCAATTCTGTTACAGGTGCCCATCTTCAGCAAGAAGGAAGAGGTCTTTGGTTATTTGGCGAAATACACTGTTCCAGTAATGAGAGCAGCCTGGCTCATCAAAATGACTTGTGCCTATTATGCTGCCATCACGGAAACCAAGGTGAAAAAGCGTCATGTCATTGATCCCTTCATTGGTAAGCACTTTGTGTGGAGTACTGGTTTTGTCGATCCCGGATGTTTCCTACTCAGCCTGCTCTTGAATAGTAAGAGGTAGCCTGGAAATGCATATAAACTTGTTTCCTGCTGATAAGTGCTAGTGCTCTGATGTGCGTAATTGTCTAAAACAACAGGGCCGACGTGTGAGAGTATGCTGTTGAAAAACAAGTTGTAGCAGCCACAAATACTTTTGAGACCCTACCTCTGCTTTCTCCCTGTTAAGTTCTGCTGCACTTCTCTGCTGTTTAACCTGTTTTTTTCTTACCCTACAAAGAGTGTAAACATTATAATGTAGCTGCTTCTCAAGTGAGTAAGTACGTTTCCATGAGAATTCTGTTACGTTATTCCTGGTTTGTGTTTCCAAAGTCATCAAGCCTTGCTGGGTCCCATATCTAACATCCTTTGCGTCCTGGCCTGCTCCAGATTACTGTGGTCTGGGAGAGCTCCCCTGGCTGTTTTCTGGCTTGTATGGCTGTGGCTACAGGACCTGACCACACTCGTTTGAAAAGCAGTATTAACAGCTGAAGTCCGTGGGTTTTTTTTGCTCTTGTTTATCTATGGTATAAAAATCACACAGGCTTCTTAGCTCTATTTCTGGAGGTTGATTGGTTTGTTAGATGTATTTATTCCATTTACTTTCCTGTTCCTTTGGGTGTTTGTCCTACTGCTGACCCTGTAAGTGTTGTTTGTTTCATATTCCTGCATATTTTGCCTTGGGGGTGTTGCCATCTGTGTTGTCCCAGAGGAATGTAATCGTGCTGTCACTTTGTATATTGAGTTTGTCTCTTATACAGTTAGGTTCTAGTGAAAACAATTATTTTAACAAATCGTTGATCATGGCTTTAAACTGATGTCTGAAAGAGATTAAGAGCAAGTTCAGAGTTGAAGTGTTCGCAGTGTTTCTGCTGTCTGTGGGATTATTGAGGATGCTAAACCAGGCTGGCCTGACACTGATCCCTGCTGGAAAGGCTCTTCTCTCCTCCTGCTGATTCTCAGCAATTGCAGTTGAGGAATCTCTCCTCCCAGCCTTTCTTGTACAAAGCAACCCTGCCCCCCAAATACAAGTTTTTCCCCTCATTCTGTGTTTCCATGGATGATGCTTCTTTCCTACCACCCCCAGGCCACAAGCAAAGCTAATATTGTGGCACTTATTTTTCGTTCTTTGTCTTCCTGTCCTTTTTGAATGATGGGAACTTTCCTGGGTTTCCACCTGTGCACCAGCCTGGTTCTTTCCTGCTTCTGTTTACGATGGCACTCATTGCTAACCTGTTTCCTCTTCTCCAGAATGGACGCAGATCATCACCAAGTACCTGTCAGAGCAGCTGCAGAAAATTGCGGAGTTCTATAGACAGCTCCCAGGGCAAGGCTGTGGTTCACCGTCTGGGCCAATGCCCCAAGAGGTGGAACAAGCTTTGAAGCAATGGGACTACAATGAGAAACTAGCTATGTTCATGTTCCAGGTGAGGGACTGGAGGGGACTGCTGGGTGGGTGCGTAGCAGAGGAAGGCTAGGGGAAGTGGATGCAAAGTGATTTATTTTTGCAGAATATTCTCTTTATGTGAATAGGGTGTTAGGGCTGGATCCAGTTTTAAGCTCAGTAGTAGAACAAGAGTAGTACAGAACTGTGCAAACTTCTAGAGTTACCTCCACTGTTACAAAGGAAGCAGCTGCTGCTGCTCTGCCTTTCCTTAGTGGATGTTTCTTCAGCTTTTGTCTACTTGCTCTGCCTTTATCTGTGTGCAGGATGGCATGCTGGACCGGCATGAATTCCTGACGTGGGTCCTTGAGTGCTTTGAGAAGATACGGTCAGGAGAAGATGAATTTCTGAAGATGCTCCTACCCTTGCTGCTGCGGGTAAGAAATACGTACCCAGCTTGCTTGAGGAGAGCACTGACTTCTGCTGTTGTCAGTCCCCTTCCTGTCACCTAAGGAATGACGAGCTATTTTGCACCGAGAACACTGGGGAGTGTCCCTCTGAGCAGCCTTCTTGGCTTGTGCAAGGATACCTTTTTACTCCTGCTCTCCTCTGTTTCTTTTCTCTTTACCCTGTTTCTCTTCATTGGACTTGGTAATCCCTGCCCATGTCATAGCTGTGATAGGTGGACTAATTGTACACCACTACATGGAAACTGCTTTTCTGTCTTTCTGTTGCAATGGATTCTGGGCAGACCTTTGAAGCCCTGGCAAGGCTGGGTACGGGTACATTTTGATACACAAAGTCATTGTCATAGTGCATTTAAAGGTTTTTTCTGATGCTTAGTAGCCAGCAGGTGACTGATGATGCAACGGAGCTCTCTGTAAAAAGGGACTGTGTCTACAAGACAGTGCCACAGTATACTACTTTGGGAGGGTCAGGGGTTTCTCTTGTGTTGCTTATAACAAGGATGTTTTCCCCTCCTCCCACTTCCCTACAGTACTCTGGAGAGTTTGTGCAGTCTGCTTACCTGTCCAGACGTCTGGCCTACTTCTGCACCCGCAGGCTTGCTATGCAGCTGGATGGTGCTGGTGGGCACCCACCCCACATCCTGTCTGCTCAGACGGGGAACACTCTTCCTTCAACTCCCACCCCTCAGCCAGCTGCAGGGAATCCTCCTCCCAGCCCTTTTAGCGACTTACTGCTGTGCCCCCAGCACCGGCCAGTGGTATATGGGCTCAGCTGCATCCTCCAGGTAGGTTTGAGTAGTGTGTGGTGATAGTGGGGTCAACAGGGACAGTTTATATTGTATGCCATCACAGAAAAATCATTGCAGTCCGAGTCAGCAACTTCCTGAGTACAGAAATATCAAATCACAATTGTCAAAGGGTAGGTCTTTGCTGATGTGTTGCAGCGCTTTTGTACCGGGCAACAGTGCTGTAGCAGTGCCCTTGGCTGACTTGCCTAAGGAAAAATGGGTTGAAATAGAGTCGTTTGCTCTATTCATAGATGCCTCAGATGACTGGGAAATCTTTGCAGAAGAAGGGATGAGAAAGGAAGGGTTATTTAATCTTCTTTATGTCAGTAACAGGTTGTCATCTAGGAAAAGAAATATGCCAGAAAGGAAAGAGCGCTTTTTAATTTTGTGAGCTGTTAAAAACAAACAACCCCTTATCAGAAAAACCAACCCCCACAGGACAAAAAACCCAAACAAAACAAGTAGCACACACAAAGAAGAGCCCCTCCCTTTTCTTTGTGGAAGAATTTTAATGGTTTAGGCAGACCACTCTCCTCAGGAGTGAGTGGCAGCAGGCTATGAAAAGGAATGACTCTAAACTCATAACCTTTATGCTTGGAATTGATTAAACCTTACATTGCTATAAAAGGACAAGGTTGCTGAAGCCTTATTGATAGATGTTTGAAGGGCAAGTGCTGTTGTGTCGCTGTGGGACTCGGTCCATACTGTCCTTGTGTCGGAGGGCGACAGGTGAGTTCTGTTCAGTGTGTGTGTGCTCATGGTTGTGTTTCTCTCCTTCAAGAGGAGAGTGACTAGGTCAGGTGGTTACCTGCAGAAGGAGTGGAGATTGCCCCTTCCAGGGGAGGAAAGGAGCGCTTTAAATCAGAGGAGATTCCAGAGAGTGCAGGATGGAGCAGTAGGTGGAGAGGAAGAGAACACAGAGCTTGGGAACCTGCGGCTTAACAGAGAAAGTTGAGATCAAGGAGCCCTGACAAGATCAAGAAGCAGCCAGCCGACTTTCAAACAGGGTGGAGTGAAAATTCCTGGAGTACAGTTGGCTGGAAGTAAGGATCTCTGCAAGGACTAGAGAGCAATGTGGAGGTTATAAATAACCCCTCTGTATTCATATTAAGTCTTTCTTGGTTACTTTCAGTTTAAAAAGTTTAGGTGTTTTTTTTCTAGTTTCTGTGTGATAAAACATGTCTTTTTAAATATGAAAATCCTTTGTTTTGGGAGCTTACTTCAGGGAAAACATGTGAGCATATACACCTCAAAGATTGGGCTGATTTGGGGTTTGAACACAACCTTCTTCATAGGTTCCAATTGGTTAATGATCATCTGATCTTTTTTAGTATGTCTCACAAGAGCTCTTCTGATAGGAGATCTGTAGATCTTCTGATCTGCAGATAATAGATGAGGCTAAGGCAAAATAAGATCTAGTGGTTGGAAGTTGGAGCTGGGTAAAATCAGGCTGGAAACATGCATTTCTAACAGTGTACATAATTAACCTTTGCTCAGATGTTTTTGAGGCATGGTGGATTCGTTGGTTTGAGTGTTTAAAACAGCCTTGGTTATCTGTCTTAATGTCTGGCTCTTTGTGAACCAGAAGCTGTAGGGATGTATCCTAGGAGTCATTCAGTGCAGTTTTGTCTGTGTTTGTCTGTACAAGATCATAAAATAATGAAAACACTTATATAATAGTATTTTTACTATAATCATTACTATAGTCATACTTGTAATTGTTAAATAATATAGTATAATGAGTTTGAGTCTGTTGGCCTGTATTTCTTCTCACACTTCACTGTGGATGAGGGGTGTAAGTCACTACTGTAAATGCTGCTCTTGGGCCACAAGGGTTGCATTATGCATTGACGATGTGAGCTGTTGATAATATGTTCTGTTTAGAAGCAGCAGGGAGCTCTGCAGCAACATGTTGCTGCTTTTGGATGATGTGGAACTCTGGTCTTGGCTTCCTAAGCATACCTAGGGCAAGCAATTAAATGCAGTAAAAATATTACTTTTCTCCTTTTTACTCTAGTATGGTCTTTAGCCCAGAGATTCTTTCAGAGCTTAGAATTAAAAAACCCAAAATAACAAATATGTATACAGGATGATGAATGCCTGGGCAGTAGGATAAAGGAGTGGTTATTTCTGTAGAAAGGAATCTAACTTAATTGTTTTGACCTTGATTTGCTCAATGATGCTGACTTTTCTGTCTGTTGCAGAGCATTATTTTGTGTTGCCCAAGTGCCCTTGTGTGGCATTACTCCTTGACTGATAGCAGGATAAAGACCGGCTCTCCATTGGACCACCTGCCTATAGCCCCATCCAACTTGCCCATGCCAGGAGGGAATTCAGCCTTTACACAGCAGGTGAGCAGCCTTCAAAAAAGGGAGCTCTTGTGGTCTAGGATAATAGCTGTATCTCAGCTCTTTCAGGATTTTCTTTTCATGTTGTGTGATAAGCAGAGCTGGAGGTGCTGTCTCACTCCCAAGGAATTAACTGCTCCCGTTCTGCTATAACAAGACAGTGATGTTCTTGGAAGATGGGCAAAATCTAACCTTGAGTAGAATTACTCTCATGCTCTTTGTTTTCTGATAATTTTGTATGCAGGACTTCTAAGGCATCCTTTTTTTATGTTTACACAAGTCCATTGCTTTTAGGTTCGGGCAAAGCTGCGTGAAATTGAACAGCAGATAAAGGAACGTGGCCAGGCTGTGGAGGTTCGCTGGTCATTTGACAAGTGCCAGGAAACCACAGCAGGTAACTTACTGAGGGTTGAAGTTTCTCTCCCCCTGTTCCATTTGCTACCCTGAGAAAGTTCCTGTCTGACTGGTTTCTTTGAGTTGTCCTGTTTGCTGCCATTGGTGTTTTCTGTCAGCAGTGAAAAAAAACAGATAGCTCTTTTTCTTTCCAGTCAAAAATCTTTCATGGATCTGTTTCCCCAGGTACAGGGGGACTTTCTGTTACTGGAAGCTGGAAATGTGTACCAGAGAACTGTACTCTTGTATACATGCTGTGTTCTGATGCTTTCCCCTGACATCTGCTGTTGGCCGCTGTGAGAGTCAGGATGCTGAGCTAGGTGGACCCTTGCCTGGCTGGTACAGCTTTCCCTAGGCAGTCTCCTGAGCAGTGAGCTCACAGAAACTTTGGCTCCAGAGTCTGTTGTACAAGTTGCTAAATACGCATTTATTTCTCTTCTCTGTTCTCTTCTAGGTTTCACTATTGGCCGTGTCTTGCACACTTTAGAAGTTCTGGACAGTCACAGCTTCGAAAGATCTGACTTCAGCAACTCTTTGGATTCCTTGTATAACAGGATATTTGGGCTGGGTCCAACCAAAGACAGTCATGAGGTGCCTTGGGACTTTGCCCCTGGGCCCTGGTCTTGGACGTGGCTATGTTCTTGTTTATATTCCGTGGTTACTGTCCTGTGTCTACAGACAGCTGACTGGGTAGTGGCCTGTGGCCAAGGGATGCAGTCTCCATTGAAAAGGATTTTGTGCAGCTTTAAGTTAGGGAGGTACTAAAGGGGTCTGTGCTCTAGAAAGTCCGCACTAAAAAATGCATGTAAGCTTGAGAGAATCCACACAGGTAACTAAGGAGAGTCTCCTGATGGAAAGCATCAGTTCAAATAGCAGATTGATGGTAAAGACATGTTATGTGTCTGAGAGAAGTACATGCTAACCTTGCTAAATTCTAGACTGGCAGCTGCTTCCTGGGAGTCTGGGAGCTCACAGTTCCAGTTCCTCCTAGTCTGAGAGGCAATGTATTTATGATGTGTAGGACCATAGTGCAAGCAATGCTGCGTTGGTTCCTGGAAGTGAGCTGCAGGACTAGTAGTTTGCATGCTATCGAGAAGCTGTGTTTCATTCTGTGCTAAGATTAGCACTCCATAGATGTGCTGCTGGAAGAGAAATGACTTTCTGAAGCAAAGCCAGCGTGGACATTAGTCAAGGGATGTGGATCGCCTCATGTTGCGATCAATCGAGTGGAGTCAAAACAGAAACAGAGCAGGAGGGCTCTAGCTTGACATCTGTCCTCCGTGTTAGAAAGAGGGGAATGTAGCAGTCTGCAGGCTGTGCTCTACTAGAAGTAGACACACTGGTAAATCCAACCTGAGGCCTTAGGACTGCTCTTCTCTGCTGTTTGTTTCAAGTTCTCACTGTAGTGCTTGTATTGCAACAGATCTCCCCAGACGATGATGCAGTGGTGGCCTTGCTGTGTGAGTGGGCTGTCAGCTATAAACGCTCTGGGCGTCACAGGGCTATGGTTGTGGCCAAACTCCTGGAGAAGCGCCAGGCAGAGATAGAGGCTGAGGTGAGTCCTCGTTGCTGGAAGGCTAGCAGTGGTAAAGGACAGCAGGTTACCTAACTACGATTATCTAGCTATTGCACCGAAAGGCAAAGGCCGATTAGCACAACACCTCTTAATGCTGATGCTGTTAATTATGGCATTTGCTCCGTCTAACCCAAAGTAGATCATAAGTGAGCCTGTGGGATGGTGTGTATCCTATTTCTTGTTTGTGTTTGAAGACAAGGTGATTGCAGTGCGGAAGTACTGGCATGCTTGGAGACAATGAATTAGCTTACAGAAACCTGTGCGGTGGCTTTCCTATAAGTGCAAGATAGAAAAAGCCTCTTGAAGACTTTTTTTTTTAATGTTTATGGATTGTGAGTTTCTCCTGTGTGACAGCAGTTGGTACTTTTTTCTGTTTCTACAGAGATGTGGGGACTCTGAAGTTGTGGATGAGAAGGGCTCCATCTCCTCAGGCTCTCTCTCAGCAGCCAGCGCTCCTGTCTTTCAGGATGTCCTTATGCAGTTCCTTGACACTCAAGCTCCTATGCTAAGTATGTGATAAGAACTTGTGGTCTTCCAGTTTCTAGCTTTCACTCTCCTGCAAATTTTCAATTTGTGTGCTATTCTCTTGTGCGTAGGCCTTGGAGGTACCTAAATTCTCTCTCTGGCTTTCTTGCAATCCAGCACGTACCTTGAAGAGGGAGGGAAAGCAACCTGGAGGGCTAGGTGATGGAAAGATAATGCAGAAGCACTGCTGTTCCCAGAGCGTTGGCTGAGAATAAACAAGTATAGCCTAATCATGAGTTAACTCAGGCTGAGGACTAGAGTGAGGTTTCTAACTACTAAGTAACAAAGTTGTGGAATAGTCTCTCAGTGGAGGTACTGCAAACAGATTAAGGCGGACAGGATACAGCTCTGAATGATGCAGGCTACTGTCTGTACACCCAGGAATGGCACTTCCAGCCTAAAGTCCTATGCCTTTGGTCTGAGAGACTGGAGAGCTTTTGACTTAATTGCTACCTGTTGAAACTGAGCTTTCTGCTTTTAGTCCCTGCTGTAATCTCAGAACTGTATATCAGTCACTTACTATGTTGCGATCTCTGGAAACACTTTCTCTAGCCCTAGGTTAGGTGGCTGATGTTGCTCAGTGTTGCAGAAGAACTCTGATAGCACTGTCTGTGCTGTCATTTCAGCTGATCCTGGGAAGGAAAATGAGAAGGTGGAGTTCTTTAACCTGGTGCTGCTGTTCTGTGAGCTAATCCGACATGATGTGTTCTCTCACAACATCTACATGTGCACGCTCATCTCCCGGGGTGATCTTGCCATGGATTCTCATGGGCCTCGCCCACCCTCACCCTTCGATGACCCTGCTGAAGAGCATGACAGGAAGGAGACAGAAGGAAACAGTGGCCTCAAGCTAGAGGTGAGAGCACAAGCACCATGGCCCTCCTGTACATGTCTCCATGTTGTGCCTGCATGTTTTTACCAGCTTTTCAACCTTCTTGCTATTACCTGCTGGAGGATGTACCAGTGACGCATGCTTCTCTTTCCCCCAACCTATTTCCTTAGCATTTCAGTTTCAAAAGCAGAAGGCTGTGTTTTAAGTGGCTGGAAAGGGCCTGCAGAATGTAAAGCGGTAGACAAGAAAATTTTGCACCGCTCGGAGCAGAGCCACATATGATGAGGTGCTGTGTGAGGCCTGTCCGTGTTTTCAGTGTATTAGGTCCAAATTGCCAGGCACCATGGATGTGTTGGCATATTGCTGTCGCTGTTCAGTGTGGACATCAAGTGCTGTAGTAAACAAATACTGTCATGTTCCCTGGTGCATCACTGAGATGTAAAGGTGCTCGATCTGTTCCCAGGACGCAGGTCTTTCTGAGCCCATGGACATTGACCACAACTCCAGCATGCTCTTTGATGACATGGAGAAGACAGACTTTTCGGTATGTTCCTGCATTTTTCTACCTGCTACTCAGTGAGTAGGTCAGTATGTGGTAGTGGGAGCAGGGTCAGCACCTGCCTTGCTTTTGTGTGAGTACTCCTTCTCTACTGTAGAGCCAATATGCTGGAGTGGTTGGGTTGTAACGCAGCTGACACTGTAAAAAGGTCCATATAAGTTGTTAATACAGGTCAGGATCCATCAGAATAGAGTGAGTCCAGTCATTCCTGGGACCTCTCACACTCTGGCCACTGCCAGCCCAGTTTTTGGGCAGGGTAGGAAGTGGGCTGCTTGGAAGTGGGTGGGAAGTTGATGACCATGACGACACCAGGAGATTGGGATTGACCAGTTACTGTTGGCAGGGGTTTTCTTGATCACTGGGGAGAAGGTGTAGGTCTGCTGTCATCGTCCTGTGTGGCCTTCAGTACTTCTCCAGTTTTACAGGTCTTCATAATATTTGTGGGCATAGTTCCTGGTTGCAGAATGCTTTGAAACGCTTATTAAAAAAATAACTTGTGGTGGTTGAAAAACCCCTGAGTACCTACATTCCTCCAACCATTTCTGGCCTTTCAAGGTACGTGTTAGGTAGGTGTGATGTGCACAGCTATATGGCTTTCCCATGGCTTTTCCAGGGTTCTCACTTGTTCCATGTAGGTGGTTGTTACTGAAATCCTAAGTCGTGGTTATTTGTTTTGTGTTGTTTTTAACTCAATATACAACATGGACCAGAAGCAGAAATGGGTAATAGAGTCTTAGCACATTGTCTTGGTCATTGCCCTAAGAACTGGATGTTTCTCCCACCCTTCCTCTTCCTGCTCCTTTTTAGGCCTGAGCAAATCTACCTTCCTTCAGCAATCCTCACTGTTGCGTGACCGTGTTCCCTAACTACCTTTTCTTGTTCATATGTCTCCCTAGATGTTTTCTCCTCCAATGCATTGTGAATCTAAAGCCAGCCCTTCCCCTGAGAAACCAGATCCTGAAAAGGAAGCAAAGCCTCTGCTGAAGGATAAGTCTGTAGAAGGAATGCTAGCATCCCTGTATGACCAGCCTCGGCACATCCAGTATGCAACACATTTTCCTATTCCTCAGGTAGGAGACCTGCTCGTAACAGCTCCCTTGTTGCTGCCTTGTGCTCTGATCGTGAGGCCACTGTATTTCCTTGCGGTACTGCTGTGGATGGATAAGGAGCAGTCATGCTTTCCTGCTCTACTACAGGAGGTGATATACTTAGGATGTCTCCTTGCTTGCTCCAGAGCAGCTTCTGAGATGAAGTTTTCTTTTTCCTTTAAGAGATCCAGATGTGAAACAAAAGATTCAGTCTCATAGTTGCTAATGCAGATGTCTCTTTTGGTTCCCTAGGAGGAGTCATGCAGTCACGAGTGTAACCAACGGTTGGTAGTTCTTTTTGGAGTTGGAAAACAACGGGATGATGCTCGGCATACGATCAAGAAAATAACCAAAGACATTCTGAAAGTCTTAAACAGAAAGAGCACTGCAGAGACGGGTTAGTAGAACTTGAGTCGCTCCTTTCTTCTATTATTTCTTTCTACTGCTACTTCAGTAAGAGCATCTTTGCAGTTGACTGGCTCCTTTGTCTGGAGTCTCACAGGGAAAGGATTTTATGTAATCTACAGTGTCTGGTAAGATGTATCAGTCACTGGGAGTCTGGAATGGTGCTCTGTTCCCAAGCATACTAACCAGCAAGTAAGACATTTGGTTTCCTGCTGAAAATATCTGTTTGATTGAACCGTTCTTCAGAAGAGGATTAAGTCATACCAGGTTCAAAGTGAGACCCTGGCCAAAACTTTAGCTTTTCAAGTGTTATTTTCTGTAGTTATAGCATTTAGATCTTTGCACAAGAAGCAAAGAGGACTTTGCCTATGCATATTTGGCAAAGTCCTTGATTAAATATAGCATGCTGTTACACATGGGGCACATGTAAATGCGTGGGATGGGAAAACTGGATAGCTGTGTCAAAATCAACAGAAAGCCTCTGACTTCCGTCAGCTGAGAATCTGGCTACAATTTTTGTTCTCTCTTCATCTGATTCCTGGAAGGCAACTTGAAATGTGGTAAAAGGATGATTCTTTAGAAGATGGGATGCTCTGACAAAGAAATTTTGAGGCTGAACATCTCCAATCCAGAACGTCTGTTCTCATCAGGGAATCAGTGTACCTCTAAATGGAGAGAGAAAGTATTTTCCCCCTCCAAGGAGTAACCTGACTTGGGATAAACTAGATGTTAATGCTACTGTCATGCTCAGATTGGGAATTCCTTCCTCAGCAGTTTATTGTTTTGAATTCGAGATGATCCTTATCAGCTTAAGGTCTGGGACTCAGGCTTTTTGGCTGTGCTGCATGGCAAGGGCTGATCTTGCTGAGGGACTGGCAGGTGCTGATGGCTGATGTCTAGTCCTCCTCTGAGGAAGGTAGCCTAATACTGTTTTCTGATTCTCCCAACTTTGGTAGGTGGAGAGGAGGGCCAGAAGAGGAAAAAGAGCAAGCCAGAAGCATTCCCAACAGCTGAAGATATTTTTGCAAAGTTCCAGCACCTTTCTCACTTTGATCAGCACCAAGTCACATCTCAGGTATGAAACTTTCAAGACCGCTTTCCTTGTTGGGCCCTGACTGTGTCCCTTTGCGTTACTGACAGCAGCTTCCTGCAGGGGAAGGGAGATAGTAGCGTGTGTCATCTTGCACTTGCAGGTATCTCGCAATGTCTTGGAACAGATCACCAGCTTTGCCTTGGGAATGTCATACCACCTGCCTCTGGTGCAGCACGTGCAGTTCATATTTGACTTGATGGAGTATTCACTTAATATAAGTGGTCTTATTGACTTTGCTATCCAGGTAAGTGCAGTGTGCTCAAATGCTTCCTGGGGAGGGGCTCATCAGCCTCAAAGGCAGCAGAACTGTGCTGCAGTTGGGCTGCTCCTGGGTTCGTTGGCGGCCCTTTGACCTGTGTCATGGAGACGGTCAGATTAGGTGGTCATTGCGGTGCGCCTGGACTGCAGCTGTTGCGAGTCGGTTGTTTGTGGCAGGTAGTGTTACATGTTCTGTTCCAAGAATTGCTCTTCCAGAGGCTTCAGGGTTGCCTCCAAAGGACTTGTGTTGCATATCTGTCCGTAACTGCAGCAAAGGCCTTGTTCTGAGTGAGAAGGGGACCGTCTGTCTCTGGCAGCTCTCCCACCTCGCTCCCCTGAAAAGGTCCTTGGCACATGGCAGGACCTGCTGCCTTCTGGATCCTGCTAAAATCCTGTTACTGTTTCTGCAGCCTGTGCCAGGTGTCTCTTGAACCCTTGCTATGGCTGCTGACAGAATTAAGGCCATTAGCCTTAAAAAGGGAGCCGAGTGAGATTTATGCAGGACAGAATTACCAGACAAGCTGCCTGCTACTATCTGTGGTTGTATTCCAGTCACCCTCTGATACCCAAGCACTGACAGCCCCTTGTACTGCTTAAGTGACATCTCTAGGCAGAAAGTGCCTACTAGTCCCTTTCCTGGCAGGTCCTATAGGCTGTGGATGTGGTGTGCGTGCTCCATTTCTGACCATACCTTACCCCTGTGGCTGTTGAAGGGTTTTTCTGTCATTGGGTGCAGTTGCTGAATGAACTGAGCGTGGTGGAGGCAGAACTGCTGTTGAAATCCTCCGACCTTGTTGGCAGCTACACCACCAGCTTGTGCCTGTGCATCGTGGCTGTGCTACGGCACTACCATTCCTGCCTTATTTTGAACCAGGACCAGATGGCTCAGGTCTTCGAAGGGTAAGGGAGTCTTCCCCTCACCGTGTGGAAGGAAGCAGCGTGTCTTCTGGGGGCTTGTAAGGGGCAGGGGTTATATCTGTGTCCTTCCTCGAAGGCAGCAACTTTGTGCCTGAGGGTTCAGCTCACAGAATTTGTGGGGGATGGGATACGTTACCTGGTGAGCACTGTTGCTGTGAGCTCAGGGAGGTATCTATGTAATGAGGTTATTCCTTCAGATTTTCTTTTTATGTTACTCCAGCATTTTTTTGTCTCTGTACAGTCTGTGTGGGGTGGTGAAACATGGCATGAATCGCTCAGATGGCTCCTCAGCAGAGCGCTGTATCCTGGCCTATCTCTACGACCTGTATACCTCCTGCAGTCACCTCAAAAGTAAATTTGGGGAGCTCTTCAGGTGAGTGTGAGGCAGCTGGGATGCAGATCAGTATAGCACCTTGGCTTAAGCTTTGCCTGTGATCTTGTTTGATGGGATTGTCCCTGAGATACTCTCAATGGGGAACTGAAGTCTTTGGAGTAGTGCCTGTTTTACAGGCAGCAGTGACCCAATGTATAATCTTGACTCTTAGATTATCAGGTTGTTTTTGCTGAATAGCCATCAGTAGTCCTCTGCACCTCTGTAGGTCTGTTCTTACCCCACTCCTAGAGCACAGAAGTAGAGACAGGCCTGTTCCTACCAAACTCTCATGACTGAGCAGTTCATCCTAAAGGGTGTTCTCTGCTTGTGCTCACCTCCTTTAATAATCCTTGGACTGGTTCTGAACCTGCTCTGCCTGGTTCTGGATTTGTTCCTGTGCTACTCTGCCCTCCTTATCCTTGTTCTGCCCCTGTTGGCTCTTCAGATTCTGCTTCTGCCCTTTGCAGTTCTTCTCTTGGGAACTGTCCCCCCACCAGCTCCCTGTGAAGCTCCTCCCTTAGCAGCCTAAAGATGGAGTCTGCAGATCTCCCTGGCTTTTTGTTTACATGATCATGTGAAGGGCTAATTCTCCTGACAGCTCTGTTTCTTACTGCAGTGCTTCACTTTGTCTTCTCTCACAGCCCCTGCTCCCTGTTAGTGTTTCCAGTGCAGGCGTGCCATAGGGACTTCTAACCCTCGGCGTTACCCTCCATTGAGGGGCTGTGAGAGGTGTCAGCTGGCTGAACTTCTGGCTGCTGAGAGCCTTTGAAGTCTCTCTCTGGACTGAACTGAAAGCAAGAGGGAGTGCTGTGGTCGCAGGTGCCTTGGAGTTCTTTGAAGGAGTTGTCACACAGAAATGAGAAAGCAAATATTAGTCTAACTGAATTCCCAAAAGCTATTCAGCAAGGCTTTAAAGTAAATGGCCACAGGTAAAAGGGAATGTCCTCTAGCAGACGAACAGCAGGTTAGAGATGTAGACAAGGAGTGGGAAGGGGTTTGTATTTTGAGGGTGATCCCTCCCTGAGGAGTCCGGTAGGACTCTACTAGTGCTTGTGCTGTTCTATGCATCAGAAGTTGTATGAGTGGCAATATCAAAAGTTTTAATATAACTGTTATTCAGGATATAGCAATAGAAGTTGGCTGCAGATTGTTGGAGTAGGACGCAGTGATGGTGACCACGTGGTAAACTCGCAGGTGAAGTTTAGCATTGTTAAACATAATATAATGCACGTAGGATTGTCCTTGTTCCCTTCCAAACTTTGCAGTGATGGATATATACTACTGGTTGGATAAAGGATCTTTGAGCTGTAACAGATACATAATTGAAAATGTCATCATTGTGTTCAGTGACAGTCAAAAAGCAAATTAGATGTTAGGTATTGTTTGGAAAGGAAAAAAGAGAACAGACCAGAGAACATCATTAGGCTACTACTGAAGTCGTGGTACAACTGTGCCTTGTGGTCTGGGGGAGCAGACTCCAAAAAGCATGTAGTGGAGTTAGGTCCAAAGGAGGGTGAGTGGATAGGTGATGAGAAGTTTGGAATGACTTGCTTGTGAGGAACTGAATCTCCTCCCCACAGAAGAGGAGGAATGACAGAAGTTTGTGAAGTTCTGGTTGATACAGAAAACAAACAATGTGCAATATGTCTTGCAATACAAGCACAAAAAGGAACAAATAGAAAATAACAAATGGTAGGTTCAGAACAAAAGAATAAACTTCATAGTTGTTGTAGTTAACATGGAACTTATTCTATGTTGTGAATGTCAGAAGTCTACTGGATTCAAAAAGGAGGTGGACAAATTTGTGGGAGGAAAATCTGTTGAGGAGAGCATTATCTTTAACTCTGAAAATGTGCGAGCCCCGAGTTGCAGCAGGGTGGGGAAAGATGTTGGAGCAGTACTGCCATATGCCTGCCTTGTACTGAAACTCTTCTCTGGGCATCAACTGTTCTGATGGCAAGGGCTGAGCTAGGTGTTTACCCGATCTGACCTGGAATAGCCCTTCCCATGCTATGTTCGCTGACCACACGGGTGATTTCCACGTTCTTCCACAACAAAGAACCAGCTTTGCTCTTTTGGGAGAGTCTTTTTTGGTGCTCAGTGGTCTTGAGTTTCCACATGTTCTTGCCCAGGGTGGGCTTGTCTTGCACATGATTGCTTTGCTTACCAGAGTTCAGTGGAAGCTTAGCTTTTTGTGTTCCTAATCTCTCTTTACTGTCCTGTTTAGTGACTTCTGCTCCAAGGTGAAGAATACAATCTACTGCAATGTTGAGCCATCTGACTCCAATATGCTATGGGAACCAGAGTTCATGATTGACACTATTGAAAATCCATCTGCACATAACTTTACGTACACCAACCTGGGCAAGAGCCTCAATGAAAACCCAGCCAACCGCTACAGTTTTGTCTGCAATGCACTTATGCATGTGTGTGTGGGACACCATGATCCAGACAGGTGAGAGGCACAACTTTCATGGTTCTGCTGAGGTAGTAAAAACTTTAGGTGAGGATAAGAAAGCTAGTAGCAATTCCTTGGCTGTCATAGGGTGTGAGGAAGAAGAAGCCAAGGCTGGGGGTCCCTTAGACTGTCACTGACCTGATGGCGTGCTTAAGTGGGAAAGTTGACCCTCTGCTTCTTTCATTATTTATTTAACAGGGTGAACGACATTGCTATCCTGTGTGCTGAGCTAACTGGCTACTGCAAGTCTCTAAGTGCCGAGTGGCTTGGGGTGCTCAAAGCTTTGTGCTGTTCCTCCAATAATGGGACCTGTGGCTTCAACGATCTCCTCTGCAATGTTGATGCAAGTGCAAACATTCAAAAGGGGAAAAGGAATTGAAGCAGGAGTGGAGGGATCCCCTGGGAGAAGGCAGAAATGAACAAGGGATGGAGGCTTTGTCTTCTGAGGACAGGGGAAAGGCTTTGAATACCGGGGCTACCTTTTGGTGTTTGTTGCAGCCTGGGCTGATCATGGACATTGACCTGGGGTTGTGGGCCCTTATACCCCCCAGCTCCTAGGCAAGCTGAGGAATTCCTGACAGAGGGAGTGAGGCAGAGGCTGTTGTGATCACTGGCTGATCTCCTTTCTTCCAGGTCAGTGACTTATCTTTCCATGATTCCTTGGCCACCTTTGTTGCCATTCTCATTGCCCGGCAGTGCTTGCTGCTGGAGGACTTGATTCGCTGTGCTGCTATCCCCTCACTCCTCAATGCTGGTAAGTGCATCCCTGCAGAAAGCTGGTCTTAGTCTCAGTCCTGGTCCAAAGGTCTGTGCTTGATGGATATTTTGTAAACCCCATAGTTGGGGAAACATGCCTCCAGTACTTCTTTTGTAGTATGGTACTTAAGGATTGAACATTTTGCGTTAGAGTTTCTGGCCGTTTGGTTTCTATCAAAAAAGGGTTGTGCTAAGGTTTTTCAGTGTCTTGCTTTCTGGAGTTTGTGTGCAAGCTGAAATAAGCATGGAGAGATGTTACCAGCCACACTGTCTGACCAATCTACTCGGCTCTGAACTCCAGTGGTACACCTCCCACTGCTGATATGGTTCAGCTTAGCATTTTGGCTAGAGCAGCCGGCTGACCAGTTGGGCCCACAGCCCCTAGGTCACTCTGCCTTTACTCTGCTACCAGCCTTCCTAGCTTTGCTCTGGGGATTGCAGCATCCAGACTCTGACAGGGTGAAGTTGGGAAGATGGAGCAAGCAGAATGTAGTGCATGTCATTGGGGATAATACTGATGGATTTGCTCACTTGCATGTTAATTGCTGCACATGCTCCATAAATTTAAATACAATAAGGCTACTGCAGTTTCTCAACTGGCTGCTCCAGGGCAGTGCAC
The DNA here is from genome assembly GCF_030867145.1 of Opisthocomus hoazin. Taxonomy (NCBI): domain Eukaryota; kingdom Metazoa; phylum Chordata; class Aves; order Opisthocomiformes; family Opisthocomidae; genus Opisthocomus; species Opisthocomus hoazin. The sequence goes on from NC_134427.1 coordinate 11,157,240, forward strand.
TGTGAATAGCTTTTGGACTGAGAGTCAGCTGTCCCAGTGCCTAGGAAATCTCAGTGAATTGTTTTCTTTACATAGCCTGCAGTGAACAGGACTCAGAACCAGGAGCACGTCTGACCTGCCGGATTTTACTCCATCTGTTTAAGACTCCGCAGCTGAACCCATGCCAGCAAGATGGCAGTAAGTGGATGAAAGTAGAGCCTTTCTTTATTGTGAAAGTGCTGAGGCTCTTGCACCCCAAGAAAAGAGATACTGGATCCTGTGATTAGAGATCATGACCTGCTTGGTTTGAATAAAGCAGGCGAAGCCTGATGCACTTCTTTCTGCAGAGGACAAAGAGCAATATCCTTCCATTTATGTTGCTCCATGGTAGCTAGGCATGTTGGGGAGAAGGCCCTTGGAGGCAGGAAACCAGCCAGTAGAGGTGGCCTTGCTGTCGCTAAGCCATTAGAGCAGTGATCACTTCTTCTATGTCTAGAGCTTTGTATAGCCTCTTAACTTGGTGCCAGAAGCCGCTATTTTACAGCACTCCCTTTTTGTCTGATGATGGAAATAGTCCAGGAAGCTCTGTTCATGGCTCCTCATTAGTATCCTGATAGCTCAGGTCTCTAAGCCCAGCCTGTATTCTACGTTAGGGTACTGTTGGAGCTTAGAGTTCATGACACAGGCACTGCTCCCTGTTTGGATTTCATGGCTCAGTTGTCACAGCGTGATTGGCACTATGCTTTGCAAAACTTAATTAAATTGACCTCATGTTACAGCTGGGAAAAGGACTAGCCTCAGGATTCTCTGAGCTGGATTCTACAATACTGACTGGCACATAATTCAGGCAGCTCCGGAGCCTGCACTTTTCTCACTGGCTATTGCCCTTCCGCATTGTCCTCTTTGCAGACAAGCCCACGGTGGGAATCCGCTCTTCCTGTGACCGTCACTTACTGGCAGCTTCCCAGAATCGTATTGTGGATGGAGCAGTCTTTGCAGTGCTGAAGGCTGTCTTTGTTCTGGGTGCGTACCTGTGTTAGCCTGAACCTGTACGAATGTTTTTTGGGGGAGTGGGAGAAAGGCACTGTATTGCATGTGTTGGCTGTACAGAAGGCCAGAGGAGATATGTTTTGGTGGATATGTGGCTCGTCTGAAGCCGTTTGGTTGAACTGTAGACGTGCTTCGTATCTCTTAGCTGCAGAGAGATCACTGGTTGCAGAGAGAGTTTACAACAGCTCAGGATGTTTTGTGTGTCAGGCTTTGGGTTTAGCATTGATGGTTAAGTGACACTTTTGCTTTCCTTGTAGGAGATGCAGAACTGAAAGGCTCTGGCTTTTCCCACCCTGGAGGTGTCGATGATCTCATGGATGATGAGCTGGGCACCAGGAAGGCCGGTGGTCGGGTGGTAACTGTAGAAACAGCTAGCTTGGATATTTATGCCAAGTATGTACTAAGGAGTATATGTCAACAGGTGAGTCTGTCCCATCTCTAGTTTGTCGTTATCCCTTCTGCAGACAGATATATCCCACGTGACTTTCTGCAGATTGGATTTGGCAGGTATTTTGTTGAAAGATCGGTAAAGAATCTGTGATGTGATGGTGCTAAGGATTATTCAGAATTAGCAAAAAATAGAGGCAAACAGTTGTCAAGAATTAGGTGTTGCAGTATGCAGGGATTACACATCCCCTTTGCGATGGCAACAGCACAGGGCTCGTGTCCAAGGAGGGAAGTGCTAGGAGTGGTTTGCTGAGATGTGTGCCGGAGGCAAAGAAGATAAGCGTGAGAAAGACAGTTTGTTGAAGTGATAAATGGTGCCTTTCAGAATGCAGTTCAAGTGTTGCTTGCAGCTAGGCTGTTAATGTATCCCTGGGCTCTGCAGTGCCCTGCTTAGTTAATTAAAGGAACAAAAACAAAAATCTTTTGTTTAGCCTAATCTGACAGCACTAGTATTTCTGTTCCTTTGTGGAAAATTGACATTTGAGGAACTGAAACCTGGCTAATAAGGTACTTGGTTGCAGAGTGGAGTGGCTGTTGCCACTGCTATATGAGAATGGGTGTTGAAGGATGTTGTTGGCCTTGGTTGCATATTTATTCTGTCAACAGGAAAGATGCAGAGGTACAATTTGAAATCTGTGTTCTGCATTACCATTTGAAACTTGTATTAATTCAAGTTGTGTTACAATTTGAAACCTATAGGAAGTGTGTGTGTGTATGTGTACAGGAGGGAGTAGCAGTGTCAGGTATCACTACTTACACCAGTTGTTGGCAGCACTGGTTACGTAGGAGTGAGCAGTCCAATGGACACTAGTGCATACCACCAAATTGTGCCAGAGCCATGCAGGGTTCCTGCAGCTGTAAAGGGCTGGTAAAATGATGTGTTTAATATTAGCACTTCTAGTGGGAGCAGTGTATGCTGCAGAACTCACACTGTCAATTCTGAAATATCTGTAGAATGCCTTAAAGTGAAAGTTGTGATTTCTCAAACTCAGAAAATGTTGCATCTCATATTCAGGTGTGTATTGTGTAATAGACTTCATCATGAGGGGGTGGGGAAAAGGAGCAGATGATAGAATTATGGTAAAGTTTTCTTAGGTGCAAATGATTATGACGTAGTTGCTGGTCTGCCCTTTAGCCTCTTTAATAAATGTAATTGTGACTGGCCTTTTGAAAAGGTTGATTTCAGAGACCTGTGGTAAACCACAGTGGGAAGCAAGAGGAAGGCTTGGGTCAAAGGTGCTAACCGGAATCTGGTGTTTGGGATGGTGGAGTTGTCTGTTGCACTTGGAAAATGTGATCATAGCGCTCTCCTGTGAAGAGGGAGATGAAGGTCATATTTCAGTAATATGAGGCCTGCGGAGGTGGCTCTTTTATAAAGAAATGTTGCACACAGAGAGAGGCTAGAAGTCCCGGAAGGCTGAAGTTGGTAGTTGACTTCATACTTATTTGTGAGATTATACCAATAGAGTGGATCAGAGACGAAGTCTGAATTCTTGTAGGAAGCTGAGCAAGTGACAAAAAGGGTCTTCCCAAGGATATGCATGTTAAGTGCGCAAGGAAGAGATGTTTAAAGATACTATGATGTAGCGATACTGAAGGGGAGAAATGCAGTAGGCGTTGCAGAAATGACCTGATCTCATGTATTGGCAAAGTGGAAACTTCATCTGGGCTGAAGCTGAAGATTTAGGCTGTGGTTTCACAAGGATTTTGAACCAGAGGTTTAGCCTTTCTGATCTTCGTGCTTAGAGTGCTGTCTGCTGCTGAGAGGGACTGTTCCCAGCTTTCTAGGCTTAGCACCAGCACCTGCGCTTCATAGACTGGATCCTTATCTCTTCTCCTCCGGCTGTCACTTCAGTGGAAGAATTCTCTTATCAGGCTTGCTCTGCAGCTGCAGAAGTGCTTATATAGCAGTCCTCTGTAGATTTTGATTTCATTAATTTCACAAATTGATTTTTCAGTATGAAAAAATCCTGCAGTAGTGAATGTTGTAGGTTAACTGTAAATTGTGTGACGAAGTACCAACCTCGTGTTTGTTTTGGAAACTGCTGCCTTTATTATTATCATACATTTAGGGACCACCAATTGAAACTGAGAGGCTGACAATAACAGACTTCTGTCTACCTTCTCCTCACGAGTTGTGACTTTAGAAATGGCTTGCATCCAGTCACTTGTTTCCCCTTCCAGGCTTTGAGAAGTCAAATCATTGGTTTTCACTAAGAATGGCAGTGTGTTTTCCGTCGCTATTTGAGAATTAAGGGGTGTGCTTTTCCCTAAGACATGGTCTAGTTTAACCTTTGCTGCAGCCCTGAATTATTTAGTTTACTACAGCTCCAGGGCTTTGTTGTGCAGGAAATAGACCAAATAATTTTAAGTGATCTTTTCTGATCTTTTGAGCCCAAGTGACAGCATTGATGGAGCCTGGGCATGTCAATGACTGTGTACTGTTAAATCATACCAATATTTTATCAAAAGAAACAGCAGCTACTGTGTTCCACCACTGCTGACTTGTCAAAAGTTGATGTTTCCTCTGTTGTGATTGCTGTGCTGTGCCTCACGCCTGCTGAATCAGGATACAGTTCATGAAGAGAAATGATTATCAGGCATAACTGCGTACTAATAAGGTTTTTGTGAGTTTGACATGTTCCCTGCATCTCTCTGAGACTGAAAGCAAGGGTGTTGGTTTGGAATCAGGCATCAGTTCGATTGTGCTGACTCTGCTGTCATCTTGCAGGAGTGGGTAGGTGAGCGGTGTCTGAAGTCCCTCTGTGAAGACAGCAATGACTTGCAGGATCCTGTCCTGAGCAGCACACAGGCACAGAGGCTGATGCAGCTGATCTGTTACCCACACCGGCTACTGGACAATGAGGAAGGAGAAAATCCTCAGCGGCAGAGGATTAAACGCATCTTACAGGTGCGGGCTCCTGGCAGAATCTAAGAGTCTCCTAGTAATTGCTGATGTAGCGTTAGTGTGGAGTTGTCCAAAATGCAGCCCTCTGAGGGGTCTGACACCCATTATCATGGGAGCTGGGGGTATGGGTTGATGTAGTTCGAACTGAGAGAAGGGCTTACTTGAAGTTTGCATGCATATGTTGCAGAATCTGGACCAGTGGACCATGAGGCAGTCCTCGCTGGAGCTACAGCTCATGATTAAGCAGACGGCAAACAATGTGAGTTTCTTCTCAGAGGAACCATGAAGGGATTTGTGTTGCCACTGTTGAAGTGGCTGCTTGTGAGGTGGTGACGAGGTGGCCTGGCAGAAGTGGGAATAAGGAGAATGTAAACAGGCAGGGAGTCAGGCCTGTGAAAGCTGAGCATGAGAAGGATGCAATGAGTCTGAGACCCAAAGAGCTGCAGCCATGGGGAAGTTGGCAAACTGGGTTTGTACTGAGCAGTGTTGGAATGTGCAAGCTCTGTCAGTGAGTTCTCTCAGAGAAGGACTTGGCTGTCTTTTCTTCCCGATCTCCAGGAGATGAACTCCTTATTAGAAAATATAGCGAAGGCCACCATTGAGGTATTCCAGCAGTCAGCAGAAACCAGCTCTGCTAGCTCTGCTGGCAATGGAGTCAACAATATCAGTAGCTCAGCAAGTGCTGTGCCTGCCAGCAACAAATCCAAACCCATCCTCAGGTAGGTGTAGTCCCAGCATGCAGCTGCCTTGTAGACAAGTCTGAATCGTAGGTCGGACTGCAAACTGCTGTTCTCTCCTGTGTTGTCACAGCTCCTTGGAGAGATCAGGAGTGTGGCTGGTGGCTCCTCTGATTGCCAAGCTTCCAACATCAGTGCAGGGCCACGTGCTGAAGGCTGCTGGAGAAGAACTGGAGAAAGGACAGCATCTGGGGTCATCGTCCCGCAAAGAGCGGGACCGCCAGAAGCAGAAGAGGTGAGTCCTGGGGAAAGGTCAGGTGATGTTTGCTGTGCTGATTCCCTGGCCTGGCAGTATAGCTCCATCCGTGTTCTCTCTGCAGCATGTCCCTCCTGAGCCAGCAGCCATTTCTGTCACTGGTGCTAACATGCCTGAAAGGACAGGATGAGCAGCGGGAAGGCCTCCTTACCTCTCTGTACAGTCAGGTCCAGCAGGTGGGTGTCTTGCTTCTCCCCTTGCTTTCCTGAAGGGCTTGTTCTTCCAGCAGGCAGGCTATTGGGCATGTCCTCAGGAATGTTGTCTGTCTGATTATGTGCTCAAGAAGACAAAGATCTTACCCTGGTTGGTATACAGTGCTTGAGCTGACCATCTCCAAGTCACTGGACAGTGAGCAGTACAAGCTGCTTTCTATAAACTTCAGCATAAAGTTTGTGAGGTCTGACCTGTCTTCTAAATTTCTTAGATTGTAACGAATTGGCGGGAAGATCAATACCAAGATGACTGCAAAGCCAAGCAGCTGATGCATGAGGCCCTGAAACTACGGCTGAATTTGGTGAGCAGTTGCAGGAAAAGAGCCTAACCTTATGGGGTGAAGAATTGTCTGCTTTTTTTCCATTTTTTGGAACATGCACGCACTGGAGGGGCTATATATATATCCTGAGGCAAGGAGGTAGGAGAGGCACTTGTGTTTCTTCTAGGTCTTGAGCCTGAGTGGGATAGGGTGCATGGAAAAATTCCCTTGCTCTATTTCAGCAGAATGAAATCCACAGCCTTGGTCTCTGTTTTGGAGACGTGCCTTCCCATTTCAATGCTTTTGCAGTCCACAGCACTAGTACACTTGCATCTGAGGTTTATCCTGCTGACTGCAGTCTGCTTCAGCTCTCAGAGTTGCTGCGGCGCAGGAGTTGCTTTGGTTTTGTCTCCTTTCTTACTTTAAAATCTTAGTGTTTCTTCATGGTTTCCTTGTGACTGAACTACTTTTCTCTGCCAGGTGGGGGGAATGTTTGACACAGTTCAACGCAGTACACAGCAGACAACTGAATGGGCTGTGCTTCTCCTGGACATCATCAGCAGTGGCACCGTGGACATGCAGTCAAACAAGTAACTTTCTGGCTGACTTCTGATCCATATACTTCCCAAGGGAGGCAGTCATTAGCGTGGCCCCTTTTCTCCTGCAAGCCAGCTGTCTCTCTAGACGATCTGTCAGAAGTACTGTGACAGCCGAAAGAGACTTCGGAGTAACAGCAGGCTACAACCTAGGTCCTAGTATCCAAGTGCACTCTGACATATCCAGAGCAAACTTGGCTTTCCAGATGAGGAGAAATAAGCAGAGGAGAGCTGAGTCTGGACCTGCTTTTTGGAGAAGCTCAATGGGTAGACAGGAGGCGAGCCTTAATCTGTGATACAGCACTTGACTAAAGTGTGAACAGCCTGTGGTGTATAAACAGAAGGAGGATTAGTGTGGGAGGTTAGTCTGAAGAGTGCTTGGCACTTCTGACTGTAGGAGGTACTCTCAGCAATCTGATAATGTTTGTTACTATGATGGTAGAGGCTTTATGTCTGCTTCTCAGGTGACTTTGACCTTTCTGCTCTGACCAACAGTGAGCTCTTCACCACCGTGTTGGACATGCTGAGTGTTCTCATCAACGGCACCCTGGCTGCTGATATGTCCAGCATTTCTCAGGGCAGCATGGAGGAGAACAAGCGGGCATACATGAACCTTGTCAAGAAACTCAGGGTGAGGGACACCAGGCCCTGTATGGGGAGCAGTGCGTGCTGTGTCGTGGTTGTCTGCCTGTGCAGATTTACCTGTGTCTCACAAACGGTACTTGTCCTGTTGCTGCTGTTTAGATGAAGCAGTAAGGGTGACCCCAGTGTCTCTGTAGGGCTGAAGGGTGCAAAGGTGAGAGGTAATGCAGGAATGGAGCCAGACACCAGAAGAGGCACAGGTGGGCTTTGGATGATTTTTCCAGAGTGATTCTTCCAGTATTCTCTATTCTACTTGTGCAGAAAGAGCTGGGGGACCGGCAGTCTGACAGCCTGGAGAAGGTGCGACAGCTACTGCCACTTCCCAAGCAGACCCGAGATGTCATCACCTGTGAACCTCAGGGATCCCTCATTGACACTAAAGGCAATAAAATAGCTGGATTTGACTCCATCTTCAAGAAGGAGGTAAGTGAAGCTTTTTTTGTTCGCAGCACAGCTCCTGAGTGCGGGTGTCACCTTGTCCTCTGATGCCTTGAGTCTACACAGCTTAGGAGGCATCTGTCACAGCGCCTTGTTGCCTGCTGAGCTTGAAGTGGCTGGCTGCACGCAGACAAGGTGGCACACAACCATGTCCAAAAAGGGCAGAGCTGGGTGTTAATGTTTGGCGATACGTGCTGCTATGACCTGAGAAGTTATTTAAACTTTGATTTTTTGTACTTATGGCTGTACAAGCATAAAGAGAAATCCATAGTCCCTGTCACCTGAGTTACTGGGCAGTGCCAGTGTGCAGAAGACTGGCAGAGAAGGGGTGAAGGAGACTGGCAGTTGTTGATGAAGGCCTTTAGAAATTATTGCTTTGCACGTGAAAGAGCGGGGACCATAAGTAAGGGCTCAGGCTGTTTACTGGGACATGTGGCGTAGAGCCTGAAGAAAGCATAGAGTTTCCTGTACCCTCATAGGAGAAACAGCAGGAACTTTGAGGTTCTTCTCTCTTTTGCTTTAAAGGGTTTGCAAGTCTCTACAAAGCAGAAGATTTCCCCTTGGGATCTGTTTGAGGGCTTAAAGCACTCAGCCCCCCTCTCCTGGGGATGGTTTGGGACAGTCCGAGTGGATCGCAAGGTGTCTAGATTTGAGGAGCAGCAGAGGCTTCTTCTGTACCACACGCACTTGAAACCCAAGCCCCGCAGTTACTACCTGGAACCATTGCCACTGCCCCCTGAAGAGGAAGAGCCTCCTACACCTGTGGCTTTAGAGCCGGAGAAGAAAGCTGCAGAACCAGCCAAGGCTGATAAAACAAGTTCCAATCCTGCCACCTCTACTGAAGAACGCAAGAAGAAACAGAGCAAAACCAAGAAACGCAACCAATCTGCTAGCAAAACTGAGGTAATTGATTGCCCAACAGCTATGGACCTACTGTGTCCACCCCTCCTGGTCACAGAGCGCTCCCTTGAGTCTTCCTGAGGAGCCTGAGAGTGGTGTAACAGTGAGGATGGAATGTCTTTCCTCTCAGCTGGGAGTGCTGGAGCTCTATCCTGTTTTCTCTAGCCTGGGGCAGGGCACACATTTTCTTAATCCCTGGTGGGAGGGAAGGAGGCTGCGCAGCTCAGGTAGCATCCCAGGCTTCCTCCTGTGGACTTTGTAGCCCTTTCATACTCTTCATCCATTCATGAATTCCCAGTGCATGTTGATCTTTCTTACTGCTTCTTTGTCTTTGCAGGATTTTGTGTTGGGCCCTAGCCGAGGGGTTTCATATGGAGTTGGTATGCCTACGGATCTCTTGCATCATCAGTCAGGAAGCACAATGTCAAGGCTGGCGTATGGGCAATCACCAGTGAGTCTCTATGCGCAGAATCAGCCTCTTCCAGCAGGTAGGTGCACAGGAGAGTGAGCACATTGCACCTCTTTGGGAACCTCTTGTAAGAGCCCCTTCTGTGAGGTGATCCTACACAGGTCCCTACACTTTGCCCATTTGCCTGTCGTGTGTCTAGATACAGTGATGAACAGTCATTCTGGATCTACAGGGTTCAGCAACAGCAAGTGACTAGTTGGCCTGTTTCTCTTCCTCTTGCAGGTGGCCCTCGCCTGGATACATCCTACAGACCTGTACGTGTGCCACTGGGGAAACTTGTTCAAAGTCGTCCTCCCTATAGTGGTGTGCTGCCTCCAGGCATGGGGAGCATGATGGGCATTGACCCCTCCTACAAGCCAGCAGTGTACAGACAGCAGCCTCCAGTGTCCCAGGGACAGATACTGAGGCAGCAGCTTCAAGCAAAGTTGGTAAGTTAGATCTGTGCTCTTGCTGTTGCTCAACCCCACAGTACAGCAAGCCCAGGCTATTTTCTTGGCTATCACTTCTAGCCAGAAGGCTCCAGCTCTCTTTGTTTCTGCCCTGGAAAGATGTTGTCTCTTGTGTCTATTCCTGTGGTGCAGCACTGTGTTTGCCACCTGCATGGTGGGCCCACATCACTAAGAATTGGTGGAGGCTGTCAGTGAGGTGCAGTGAGGGGGCACATCCTGGCTGTGGGGTGGTAGGGGTATCAGTGGCCTGTTTGTCCCGAGGCAGAAGTCATGAGCATCTGCATGCTGTGCAGCAGCTTTGTAGGTTTAGCAGTGAAGTTACTTGTCTGATATGATGGGAGGTGCAGAGAAGAGAGCAGTGGTGTCCTGCCCTTTGGAGACGTTGAAAAAAGTGTTTCTCTGTTGCCTTCCAGCAGGGCCAAGGTATAATGGGACAGCAGCCTGTGCGCCAGATGGCTCCAACCCCATCGTATGGAGCATTGCAGCCCTCCCAGGTAAGTGGCAGTGACGGCAGGTAACACTGGAGTCTGGCTGCAGCACAGGGCAGCATCTTCATTTCTGCTGCTAAATCCTGAAATCTCTTGGCTCTTCTTACTCCTCATTTGTTGGGCAGCATGAATCTGAATCCTGGAGATGAGCCACCTTGTGACAGTATTTACAGGAGGCTGATGTCTTGCGTTCCAGGCTCTCTTTTGTACCTTACCCTGTGACTGATAAAGGTTATTTGTTTCATTTCAGGGTTACACACCGTATGTCTCCCACATAGGCCTTCAGCAGCACCCCTCCCAGTCAGGCACGATGGTGCCTCCTACCTACTCTGGCCAGCCCTATCAGAATTCCCACCCCAGCTCTAATCCTGCCCTGGTGGATCCTGTTAGGCAGATGCAGCAGAGACCAAGTGGCTATGTACACCAGCAGGCCCCTGGCTATGGGCACGCCTTGGGCAACACGCAGAGGTATTTCCTACCCTAGTGGATGTTAATAAATTGTGTTTCATCAAGGGCTTCCCCGCTCTGCTCAGACAACCCTAACATCAATTTGTGAAAATCCTGTTCTCCATTCTGTGTTACGCAGCATCCGAGTCCTTCGCGCCCTCACGGGAACATGTTTATCCAGCTTTCAGACCTGGTAGGAAATGGAGAGACAGGATGAAATTCAGAGATGCTAGTTGCAGGCAGTAGACAGTGTTACCAGCCAGAGAAAGATGGAATTGTGAAGTATGAGAAAAATGACCTGGGAAAGTCATAGTTTTGGTTTTAAATCTAACCAGCAGATCACCATCAAAGGGCTAGATCTGGGATGTCCCCTGCTCCTGAGCAGGCATAAATCCAGCAGTGAAACCATGCTGAACAGTGGGGCAAGGACTTACTTAGGGCTTCTAGAACAACAGGTTGGATGAAACCTTTGAGAGGCCCTGGTGTCCCTCATCTTTCTGCAGAGAGGCAGCATGGATTGCAAGGGGCTGTTTTGGCTACCTGTCTTGCTGATGGCAGAAGCTGGGTTTGGATTAAAGAAGCTGGCTGCCCATGAATCTTTTACGCTACAAGCTTGTCCTTTTCTCTTGCAGGTTTCCTCACCAGTCAATACAGCAGGCCTCCCTGATGAGTGGGATGAACCATTTGGGTCCACAGGGAGTCCCGTCAGGAATTCGACCCAGCCAGATACTGCCTGACCAGCAGCAGCAGCAGTACCTGAGGCAGCAGCAGCAACAGCAGCAGCAGATGCTGAGGGTGAGTGGTTGCTGACAGGAGGAAGGCTGCGGGAGCTAGAGGGGGCTTGCCCAGCACTGCTTACCTCTGTCTCAGCAACGCTCTGCTGTGCTTTTCTGTGCCAGGAAGCATGTCAACTCTGTTGGAGACTGTCTGTAGTAATTTGCTATGAGGTTCTTCCTTCCTTAGACCTGGCCACTCCTGATGCAGACATCTGCTGCGCTGCCTTTTGCCAGTCACCCAGCATGTGCTAAAGGGAAGTTAGGAGCAGTAAAGGTCTATTTAGTCCTCTGTGGCCTGCATCCCACCTCTTCCTGCTCCAGCTGAGCCCATAAGGTTGTGCAGAAAGCTAGCTGTCATGGAACTGTTGGAGGAACTAGAAACAGTGAAAATCCCCCTGCCCACACAAGAGCAGGTACAGTTGTTCCATAGAAGATCATATTTAGGGGCATACCTGCATTTTCACAAGACTGAGATAAGTGTCGACTGCAGTTTTTTCAAGTGGCAGGAAATCTGGTGTGAATCAGTCCACGTACTCCACATCTAACAGCGGATGGTGAAAAACTGATCTGTAAGTTGTTAGACCCAGCTCTCTAGATTCTTTGAAGTTCACAGGCATGTGTCAACAGACATGAATGTTCCATGGATTTGCATTACGGTCTTATGAATATGAAATACTTCTATGATATACAGATGTGTATATATTTCTTGGAGTTACAGAAATGAATTGACAGAGAAACATGGAAATAGTATGGGTTAATTGGTGAATTGCATACCTTATGACAAGGCCTAGCAAACCTGTAGAATATGAGGAGACTTTATATGGCACAGAGTGCTGAGGCTTTGTGTTCTGAGAGGGGCCTGAGCAAGACGGTGGTTCCTGCGGAGAGCTGCGGTCAGCAGTATTTGAGAATTGCTGCCTTGCACTGGACAGGAGACTGCCTGAAGCATGGTCAGCAGCTTTTAGTCCTTTTGATAAGTAGTACCCCCTTACTATTCACTTGGTTTTTTGTAGCATTCTCCATCACTCGTATTTAGAAAAAGAACATGCCTTAGACAAATTGCTTGCACTTCTCCTAGCTCAGTAACTTCATGTATACCTTCAGCTTTTAGCTGACGTTGCCTGTTTTCTTTAAAATTAAAAAAGAAAAAAAGTGGAGAGCCCAAAATTTCCCCTGTTACTGTGACTCCTGCTGCATGATCAGAGGCATACCAGATGCAGAACAGACTCCTGGTGCTTGAGTTGACTCTCACGATGCAGTGGCTTGTAGACAGGACAGATGGCCTGTTGGTTTGTCTTGCATGGGTTGCTAGTCAACTGTTGCAAGAAGGTAAGACATGAAATCGGGAGGGGTATCCTGGCTCACTTAGTCATCTGCTTTTTTGTGTACCCAGGTCATAGCTTCCATTTCAAGAACCTCAGTGGCCAAATGGGTTTAAGATGGAAGTTAGGAGGCTGTTCTGGAAACTCGCTCCTGTTTGGGTTGAATCCTTGATCCAAGCCTCAGCGTGTTTGTGACTGGTTCTTGTATCCAATTATTATTGTCCAATGTGTCCTGTTGTTTACTGGCTCTTCTTTCTTTCTGATGTTCACCCAATGTATTCCTAGGGAGCACTTGCAGCTTCCGTAGGTCAGGTTTTTCTAACCTCCTCTTTTAAGATACTGTCCCTTCTCCTGATTGTATTTTTGTCTGTTTTCTGAGTCTGTTCAAGGTTTGAACCTTACCCTTTTGAGCCAGTGATCAGAACCGTACCTAGCATCACCATGGTGTTTTTTTTTTGTGGTAGCATTAGTAGCTCTCTATTTCTGCTAGAAATTCTTCTGTTGAGCTAGAGTTGAAAACTGCATTGGCAGGTGGAAGACATGTCTGAAAATTAGAAGAAATGAAAAAAAACTTGAGATTTGTGGGTATGTTCTGACTTCATGTTCAACACGCTGAATATTCTTCTCACTGTGACTAGTTCTGTCAACATCTAGGTTGGAGCAGTGCATCTGGTTTTATCCACATCCTTTTACAGAAGTGCAACACCAGCTGGCATGAGCGGCAGAGAAGGGCAGCAAGATAGAACAAGGGGTTGGGGAACATGACTGAGAAGGAAAGGCTGAAACAGCTGGGCGTTGAGTTAGAGAGATAGAGGCAAGAGCAGAGAAGTCTTGAAAATTTTTTTTTGTCTTCCAAAAAAGCCCGAAACCCCTTATCTGTTCTTGTCCCTTGGCTGTAGGACAATAAATGGTAACATATGAGATTCAGGGTAGAGATTAGGGAAAACTCCAGTAGTAGAAGTAAGGGTGACCTGGAATGGATTGCATAGGGAGGTTATAGGAGTTCTGTTGCTGCCTCTGGAAGAGTTTTGAGAACAGATCAAGCAAATACTCGGTGAAGTCAGTATTGCTGATCTTAACCAGGAGGCAAGAGATGAACCAGACAACCTCTTGAGGTAGCTCGTAGTTGTTTTCTGCTCTTGTATCTTGTTTGCTGCTAGTGATTCCCCAGCTGCCCAGTTCATAGTTCTCTTCCTTCTGCAGACTCATAGTTCTCTTCCTGCCGTCTGTTGAACCTCATCTTGCAGAAGAACTTTATCGCTGTCCCTATGTTTCTTGCCATTTCTCGGCCTGGGGCAGGATCCTGGTGAAATTTAGTTAATTTAGGTACCTGTGAAGAAAATGATGTAAGAGGGACATTACTGCATGGTATGTCCTTCCTCCTTCAGCCCTTCCTGTGCCCTGTTGCTGTGTGCGTTGCCAGACGGTTCCTGATGGTCCCTTCTCTTCTGTCTTCACAGCAGCAGCAGCAACAGCAGCAGCAGCAGCAGCAACAACAGCAACAGCAGCAGCAGCAACAACAGCAACAGCAGCAGCAGCAGCCACAGCCGCCGCAGCCACAGCCGCAGCAGCAACCCCAGGTCTCCACAGTGCCTCAGCCACAGGCGCAGGGCCAGCCCCCAGGGCTGGGGATGCAGGCTCTTCCCCCCCAGCAGCCCATTGTGAGTGTTCCCTCAGAGGCAGAGGGATGTGATAGTCCAGCACAAATCCAGCGATGCTCCACCTGCATCCCCCTCTCCTCCCTCCCCTGCGCTTCCCAGGGCTTCTGTGAATGCTGAGGCTGCCAGCCAGGTGCTGTGGCTTTAACTATGTTTCTTTCTTTACAGTTCCAGCGCCAGGGCCTTCAGCAGACACAGCAGCAGCAGCAAACAGCTGCTCTGGTTCGACAGCTTCAACAGCAGCTTTCCAGTAAGCCTTAGTGTTCTTGATCCTGTCCCTAGTCTCCTCTCCGTCATTTTCTGTTGCAGGTACCATGGTGTAGAGAAGCAATGCCAAGCCAGATGCTGGCAGGGAGGTGGCATCAGGACTTAGAGCTCCTGGCCCAAGGGCGCACGGCAGCAGGGCAGGCAGTGCTTGCCAGCTTGTGAGCAACCTTCCAGACCTTCCTTCTGCTGCCTGCAGAGGGATGAGAGAGCTGAGCCTTTGTAGGGGCTGCTATGCAGCTTTCCTGATATGATCCAGTCTGCAGCTTTCAAGCATTCAGAGATATTTCCTCTGCCGCAGATGACCTCTGAGGGGGACGGGGAGGCTCTAATCCTGGGGCACTCACTTGTTGATGACCCAGAGATACTGTGTTCGTTTTGTGATCAGGGCAAGGCTTCTTGGAGGCAGGAAGAATTCTCTGGGAATCGTTGCTGCACACATGCTGTGTTTGCAGTGTTCTGTGGGCTTCCGTGGCTGCCATCGCAGACAGGGTAATGGCAAAGATGGTGTTCAGTCTGGCACTATATTCCTGTAACCTGCATTGAACTACTGGCTGAGGGATCTAGAAACAGAACCCAGTATGTGCTGTTCCCTCCCGAATGGCCTGCTGTTACACTGTAACCTCACTGGCTTTTCTGCTATCAGAATGGCAGACATGCTATGAAGATGCCCAGAAATCAACTGCACAAGTTTTTCTGCAGTGCATTAAGTGTGGGACTGCTAGATGTAACGCTGTGCAGAGTGCGGGCTTGCAAATTGTGCCTATACTTGTTCCCTGATGGAAAATTCTTAATCCTTGTGACCAAAGAAAACCAAACTCGCCAAACCAGAAGTTTTAATGTGTTAAGTTTCCCACTAGTCTGATTCACAAACCACAAGTCTGTGCAAGGATCCCAGCCGGGACATTCAAGTATAGGAAGACCTCACATAAGAATCTGAATATAGCAGAATAGCCATATTTTTGTATCCTGTCTGTACAGCAAACGGAGCTGTTTTATATGGAACAGATGCGTGGGTCCAATGCAGCCATGTGTCAGCATGCAGCTTCCATACTCCCTCATTGGGTTTTCATCAGTTCCACCAGGAACCATCTGGAGTTCTTATTTGTAGTGTCTGGGATGGAGCGGAAAGCAGGACGTAAACCAAGAACAGCCTGTAGGAGGGGGACAAGAATACTTTGGGCCCAGGATATGCTGCGTTAAGAGGCTCCAGGGTATCCCTGAATGTACTGTTGTCCAGCAGAGTTGAGAAGGAGAGCAGGCTAGCCAGGTTACACTGGTCTTCTTTTATTTAGTCTGACTTAGGGTCAAACATGCTGATGGAGTTTCAGGAAAATAACGACAGAATTTTATTAATCGGACAGTACCCGAGTATACTGTGAGCACTGTATATCGCAAAACATCAGTCCCAGCAGTTTGGAAGTTCATGAGGTTCTTGAATACAACTTGGTTTCCTGCCTTTTTTGGTGCCATCTGGAAGTCCTTTTGGCATGTCCTTCATTTGTACCGAGATACTGACAGGGAGCCAGGATAGTTGTGTCTGAAACCTTTGCTAACTCAGGTTTCTGGGTGTGCCTCAGGATAAGAGTTTGACACTAGCTGTCTGAGCAGCCTGTATGGCTGCAGGTGTTGTGCAACCTTACAGGGCTGATTTTCCTTAGAAGTCAGAAATAATTCATCCATAAACATCCTCCCAGCTAGCTGCCACCTTTCAGGGCTTTGTTATGGTGCACCAGTTCCACCACGAGGGATGGAGAGATCTTCTCTGGAGAAACTTCAGGATCAGGACTGGCATGCATCTGTCTCTTCCTCAAAGAGTGCGGGGTCCTGACTGTGCTGCTGCCTAAAGGCTCAAGCAAATGAGCAGAGCAGGGAGTGCCATTAAGTGTACTGTTTCTCTTCTCACAGCCTACAGAATACTCATCATACTGTGCTGGTGATGTGGGGAGAGGGATCTCTGTTCTGAACCAGAACTCGTGACTGTCTAACTCTGTCTTGACCTCAACAGATACGCAGACGCAGCAGAACAACAACCCCTTTGGACGCTACTGATCTGTGGCACTTCAGCCTGATCCAGGAAGGAGACATCACTGTGGACTGGATACAGCCTCTTCAGCCTGACCCACAAACTGGGGCTGTCCCCAGCCTCTGTCCTTGGGCCTGTGCCCCCAGTGCTGCTGCTGCTGCCCATCTCACAGGGAGATGCCGGGAGGATGGTTTTATTGTACAGAGAAAGTGGTTTTGCTATCAGATTTCTACAAACGTTTATGGAGATCCTGTGTGGCTGATAGTCTCCCTTCCCACTTTGGTTTCAGTTTTTACTCAGTTTTTAGTATTTTTGTTAAAATAATGATTAAGACATTGTAAAATTTTGTACTTTATTTATACCGGATGAACCCCGTACTGCAGACCTTCTTGGATGAATACAGAGAGCTTACTTTGCAAAAGGAGTGTGTATTCGGAGCCTGCCTTTCCTCCTCAGTGCTCCACCCAGTACAGCCCGGTAGCACCTTTACATATGGTCTTACCTCTCGGTAGAACTAATGCCTGCGTTTTCAGCTTTGATGAATGGCTAAATAATTTGGTTTGGGAAAGAAAGCCCTTCTTCCCTATTTGTTTCATAAGCTGGTGTTCACATGCTTGCAAGGGTTTGTGCAGGCTCTGTAAGATTTGTATGTTGATTAAGAGCTTTACTAGTAGTATATGGCATGTTCCACCAGGACAGGGGTATGAAGTAAAGAGGGAGTTAGATCTCAGGGTAATTCTGAGCTCTAACAAGCCCAGCTGCCCAGTCACAGCAGTTATCGCGATGCTCAAGCCAGTACTTCTGCAGTCAGGGAGGACCTGCAGCCCAAGTGCACTCACAACACTGCTCCTCATCGCAGCACAGTTTTGCTGATAAGTACCAAGGCTCCTTTGCTAGCTCCTTCCTGACGCCCACAGTCCTCTTTCTGGATGGGTAATGTGCTGCAGTCTCAACTTTTCACCTGGCTTGTGCAGCCTGCGGGCATGGAGTGTCTGTTCTCTCAGTAACAGGCCCCTTTAGCTTAGTGCTGTCCATTCCTGCTGTCTGTTAAACCTGGAAACCACCACTACCACCACCTTTTTTTCTCTCTTTGGTTCTTCCTCAGCAAGTTGCTTGTGACCCATTTGACCTGTGGTCCCTCTGGCAGCTTTTCTTGACCAATGTCTTCCTTCTGCCCTATCTGTGTGGGATAGGGTGAGGTTTGCAGGGACTCATGGAAGAGCTGAACTTGACCTTAATCTAAGGGCAAATAAACAGTTCTGTAAGGCAGGCCATAGTGAGAAGGCAGGCTCAGGGAGGGGAGGAGGGAGGGATGTTGGGTCTCCAGCCCTCAGACTGTGAGGGAGGGCAGTGCCCTGTGTGCTGGCTGATGGGGCTGTGTGCTGCCCCAAGAACTGAGCCGACCCCTTTCCTCCCCGGGAACTTGCGCTGAGCCCTTTCCTCCCTGGGAACAGGCACGTGGCTGTGCTTGGGAGGCACAGCTGTGTGGGTGCCAGGCTGTGCCCTGCTTGTCCCAATTGCCCTCTTGTTGCAGGTGGGTTGGGAGGAGTTGCTGGCCGGGGCTGATGGAGATGGGCTCCATTGTTAATGAGAACGGACAGATGTGTGCGCAGGGCTGCTTCCACTGCGCACCCCTGCTTCTCCCCTTCCATGAGGCTCAGGCTGGGGAGCAGCCATGAGCTGGCTGTGGGGCACAGCCCGCCTGGTTCCCCCACCCCTCCTGCCCAGGGGAGGCTGCTGCCAGGGGCTCTGCTTGCCCACAGCCTGTGCTGCGTGACCCTGGCCATGGAAGCCCTGCTCCGAGGGACCCGTGGCTGGGGCGGGAGGAGAGCCGTGCTCCCCGGTGTCCTGCCCCGGGCTGCCAGAGCCACGGCTGGGGACAGCTGGGCAGTCTCGGGGCAGAGCAGGCCCCTGGGCCTGGCACGCGTGGCCGTAGCTGGCGGCCCCCTCCTCTGCCAGCCCTGGGAGGCAGCTGAGCCTGCGCCGAGCAGCATGGTGGATGCTGCCTGCTGCATCGCTGTGTGCCGGGGGCGGGAGGAGGGCGGTCTGAGCAGCCCGAGCAGGGTGGTGGAGGCAGCACGGCCAGGGGCGGTGCTGGGCAGCGGTGCAGTGGGGTGCTGCTTCCACGGCAGCTGGGGCAGGGCTGGGGTGCTGCAGGAGGAGAGCAGGGAGTGGGGTGGTGACCTCCTGCTTTGTGTCCTTCGGGGCCGCAGGGACCACCCTGCCTCCCTAGGGGAAAGGGGACAACTCATCCCTCCCCGGGGCCGGGCGTCTGCTGCCAGGGGACCCGGATTTGTTGCAGGTCCAAGACCCAACAAGACCGTCCGGCTGCCCAGAGGGTTCCAGGGGGTCCAGGAGGCTGCGGGCAACGTGGGGACTGGGGCGAGACCTGGTCACAGCAGGAGGCAACGTTTGGGGACCTGCATTCTGCCAGCCTTGCTGAGTGCCTTGCAGCTGCCACTGCTGTGCTGCACCTCTGCAGTGGTTTTAAGCAGGTCTGACAGCTTCCAGCCCTTCTGCTCCTTCTCTGAGTCGTGGCTAAGTGCTGCTTGTGACAGATCCAGGGGCGACTGAGGGGATTTTATTACAAGCTGCCCATTGAGTAATGCACGTGGCTGCCCTGCTGTGGCTGCTGGTCCAGGGTTGTGTGTGTGTGATGCTGGGCTCCCTGGGGCTGGGGGCCATGCCCAAGGGGTGCCTGGGCAGGGTCCATGGGTGGCATGTGCAGGCGATGCCACAGGGTGTGCCCAGCACATGGGGGGAAGCCTAAGGTTGCACAAGGCTTGGCATGGTGGGGTGATGGGTGGGCAGGAGCAGGTCATGCACCCAGCAACCTGGCACGGGTGGTCCCCAGGGACTGTGCCCCAGGCAAAGGCAGCTTGGCAGACACCTGTCAGAGCTGGTGTTGGGCAAGAAAATCAGTCCCTGCCCATTCGAGCAGCTGAAACCAGGAGTGGAGCAGCTCTGCAAGTGTCCAGCCTCCCCGTGCAGTGCCCATGGTGGGGAGTGGGCCATGAGACACCACTGCAGCCATGCACCATGACCCGTCCTGGGCTGGCTTTGCTGAGCAGTGGGACGCAGGGAGCTGTGCCTGGAGCACTGCCTGCTGTGGGGCAGCCCGGCACTGGTCCAGGGGCCCCTTCAAGATGCTGCTCAGGGCTTCTGAACCCTGGTGGGCACGGGACAGGGTTGTGCATCCATCCCACGGGACACTGGACCACGTTGTCTGCTCAAGGGCTTACAGGCTGGCTGCGTGCAGCTCACCCTGCATATAACAGGCCAGCAACAAAATTGGTTAAGCTGCCAACCACCAGCGAGCAGTCCCTTGGAGAGGGAGTGGAGCAGGAGGGGCAGGAAAGCTCTGACCTGCTCTGCAGTGGCAGCTGGAAGGCGCTGGGGCAGTTGCAGCCCAACCTGTGTGGGGTGCAGCGATGTCCCTGTGGCTGCACATTCACCGACTCAGTGCACGTGCTGGTGGCACGTAGGAGAGCCAAAATAAATGCCTGCCCTTTGCATGCTGCTGCACAAGCTTCTTAAATGGGAAGCGGTGGCTGCTCTGCAGAGCCCGGGTACGGTCTGGGTTACAGCTCTAGCAGTGGGAGGGAGGCAGAGCCAGCTCCGCTCGCCTGGATCGGGAAGCGTGGCGGAGTCTGCTGGTAACCGCACGTCCTTGTCTTTGATTCGGCTTCACGGCTGACGCTGCCCTGGCTGTGGCAGAGAGATGCACAGACCAGACACATCCAGCAGGATCCAAATCCATGCCCTGTTTCAAATGATTTCTGTAATCCCATCAGGCAGGACTGGAACAGAGAGGTAGCCCCGCCGCGGGCAGAGGCAGCTCCTGCCAGGAGGCCATGCGTGAGGGGAAGGTGTCCCCACGCTGGGAAGGGTCATGCTGGGGAGAAAGGGGAGCGACAGAGGTGCTGGGTCGTGCTCACGGGGCTGCTGGGGCCGGCGGGGCTGTGGGCGCTGAGCCGGCTGCCCGGTGCGCGGCAGGGCGGAGGCGGGGATGGGGCATCCCATGCTGGTGCCGGGTGAATCCTCCCCTGGAGCAGCCGGGCCCTGGGGAGCAGCGGGGCAAGCGGGGGCTGCTGCCCTGGCCCTGAGGGAAGGTGGGGGGCTGGCGGGCGTGGAGGGCTGCGGGGAGGGCTGGAGGGCGCCCGAGCAGAGGGCCTGGGGCAGGTACGGGCTGCCGTGGGGCACGATTCTGGGTGCCCGGGCTGGTGCGGGGATGCCCGGGGTCGTTTGCCGGTGCGGTGCGGGGGCCCCCAGGGCTTGCGGGTGCCCCGGCCGGTGCGCCGGGGGTTACCGCACCCTGGGCCGGGAGTGGGGCAGAGCCGGAGCCGTGCGCAGGGGCCGTGGGGGGTACCGGGGTGCGGGTGCGGCCAGCGCCGGTACGCAGCGGGCGCGGCCCCGGCCTGCGCGGGGCCCGGCGGCTGCGGCACCCCTCGGGGCGGTGCCCGGGGCGGTGCAGGCGCCGGGGCGTGCGGTACCGGACACGGCCGGCGCAGCGGCGGGGTCGTGGGACGCCCGATCAGTGCGGCACCGGTACCAGTACCGGGCGACGACGCCGAGGGCGGCGGCAGCGAAGGGGTGCTGCGGTGCGGCCCCTCCCCCGCCCGCCCCCGCCGTGCCCGCGCCGCGCGCTCTCGGTGCGCGGTCGGGCCGGACTGAGCGGAGTGCGGGCGCGGAGCAGCCGCTGCCGCCACCGGCATGGCCCAGCCGCGCCGCCGGCCCCCACGGTGAGTGCGGCCCGGCCCGGCCCGGCGTGGCTCTCGCTGGGGGGGGGGGGGGCGGCCGGGCGGGACTCGGCCGGCTCCACGGCGGCCGTGGGGCTCCCGAGGCGGGGGTGGCCGCGGGCCGGTGCCGGTGCCGCTCCCGGTGCCGGGGTGGGGCGGCCGGGGCCGGGCCGGGCAGCGGGGCGGGGCGGGGGTTCACGGGTGGGGCCGAGCTCGGCGGCGGGTAACGGCGGGGGTTAACGGGGCCGGATGGGCGGCCGCGGCGAGCCGGCGGGTTGCCATGGCGACGCGCTGAAAGGGGGATTGTGCGCCCGCCTCAGCTGCGCGGCCCCCGCCCGCCCCTCGGCCCGGGGCCACCCGCCCGGTTCGGCTCGGCTCGGCTCGGCGCGGGGAGCGGCGGCTCGGGCGCTCCCGCCCCAGGGACCGGGATCCTCCCCGGGGCTGGGGGTGCTGGGAGGGCGGGGGCAGAAGGCTGCTGGCGGGAGCATCCCCAGGCCAAGGGCAGGCAGGAGATCCCCTCGGCTCGGTTCGTCTGGCAGAGCGCAGGGAACGCCATCAGTCCTTGGGCTCCTGGAGCAAACGGGCATTCCCGCTCCCGGGCAGGGGGCCTGGGGGAGGCAGGCTGGGGGGCAAACGGGCTCTGCTGTGCTGGCCATGCTCGCCCCTGAGCAGGGAGGTGGGTCGGGCCCGTTGCGCAGCAGTTGCCGGTGGCACGGCCGACGTCCGCGGTGGCTGGGGTCAGTGCTGTTCGCCTGAGCTGGGCTCCGCCGCGCTCCCAGAGCAGGGCAGGCCTGGTGGGTGATGGCTGGCGCCGGGGTCCGTCCGTGTCTGGCGCTGTTGGCAGCGAGCGAGAGGAGAAGTGACGAAGGACATGAGGCCTGCCCATCTCTTTCTGGGCCACACTGCCAAATGGTGACAGGTCCTGGTGCCTCTGCTGGCTGCCCTTCCCAAGGCCATGGACCTCCCTCAGGGAAGTGGCTCTGGCATGAGATGCCCACGACGCTGGGGTTTTCTTTCCATCCTTTGACGGTGCCTCGTCCACTGCTGCTGCCGGCTCAGCCCCAGGCGACAGCGGAGGGGCTGGAGGTGCTGGGCACACGTGGGTGCAGCGGGAGAGCCGGCAGAGCCAGCACCCCACCAGCCCCTGTGCTGGCTGTGCTTCCTGTCAGCCTGGTGGGACCTTCCTTCCTCTGGAAACCGGGGTGCTCTGTGGAATTGGGGGCATCTGGCAGCCGGATAAGGGGTGGCAGAGAGGGAGATGTGTGTTGCCAGGGCGGGGGTTACTCTTCACTCTGGCAAATGCACGTGCCACCTTTTCTCCCTGCTCTGCACCAGAGCACCTGTGCCAACCCCTGGCGCAGGGCTGGGCTACCTGAGGTCCCCGTCAGAGCAGACCTCCTCCCGCTCTGCACGCTGCAGGTGGCCACCACCAGCCTGGTGTCTGCAGAATGGTTAAAGGCTGACATTTAGAGGTCACACTTTTAGCATTGTGCATGTGTTTGCTTCATTTGCATTTGCAGTTAGCCCAGCTCGAGGCTTTGCCACTCGCATGTGCAGTTGCCATGGTTACGTGTGCAGTCGGGATGTGGAGTTTGGTTGGACACCTGCAAACGTGCAGCTCTCAACCTCCAGAGCACCAGGGCATGAGCGAAAGCTGCTGAGATGCAGGGCAGCCCTTGGACCGGGGCGGGTGGGCCCTGCGCAGCAATGCGCGGAGGAAGTGGAGTTGCAGTGCCCAAAGGCCTGGAGTGAAGGTGCTCAAGAGCAGCGCAGTGAGGGTAGGCAGAACCTGGGAGTCGCAAGCGGAGCTGCTGTGCAGGCTGGCAGTGCCTTGCCCACAGGCAGGGGCCTGCCGAGGCTTCAGAAAGCAGCATGAGAGTTGGCAGAGTGCTGTGCCGAGGCTCCAGCTGTGGCGGCTGCATCTTTCCTGGCTCTCTGTGGAGTCTGCTCTGGCTGCTCAGGTCCGACACAGACAGGGACCCCCTCCAGGTGCTTTTTGACCAGGATCACACCAAGTCCATGAGCGACAGCAAGGAGATAGTGACTGCCAAAACCCTGTGGCAGATCCACGTTGGCCTTGTCTTTATGTCAAGGGAGGAGGAGTTTTACGACAGCAGGTGTGGAAGGGACATCAAGGTGACTGAGACTCTAAGCTCCATCTAAACCATTCCAGCATCAACTCAGCCAGCTCCTAAACTTTCCTTATCACAGTGGTTCTGCTGCCTCCCAAGCAGTTTGCTGCTGTCTTCCCATATCCTTCCTGCCAGGAGCTACTTCTACGCAGCAGGCGGGGGAGAAGGGAAGCCCTCTTGGCTGTCCAGGAACAACTGTCGCCTTGGACAGACCAGTGTGGGTTGTCCATGCTGCCCTGGTGGCAGCTGGAGGAATCCAGTAATTGGAGGAGGGTGGAAGGACGGTGGGGATGAAGACATGAAGCGTGTGTCTGGGTGTAAGCTGTGGAGAAGGCATGGAGGAACCTCTGAAATCTCATAGCAGAGCATGGAGGGGATGGGTATCTGCCATCCTCAGGCTGTGCATGAAGGGCAGAGGGATGGGGCAGGGACAGCTTGGCTCTGTCCTTAGGGCTTTCAGTGCCACTGGGATGGGACAGTTATTTGCTCCCCATGGGATCCCAGACAGAGATTCTGCCCCTGATGGTCTGTGGTTATTGGCTGCCAGTAGACGTGCTCTGTCAGTAGAGCATTTCAGAAGATGCTTCTTAATCAGGGTCTGGCATTCGTACCTGCATCCACAGCCACAGCCAGGGACATGCGTGGGTCTTGGGTCAGCAGGGAGGGGAGGTGGTCACAACCAACTGGCAGGGGCACATCAGCAGGAGGAGGCAGGGTGGATCCTGGCACTGGGGTGCTCGAGAAGAGCAGGGTTTGAGGGCTGTGGCAGAGTTGAGTGGTGCTGTATGATGGACTAAATGCTCTGGTGGTCTCCTAATGTGATGCTCCCCGGAGCTGGGGGCAGGGAGCAGGCTGTGACCAGCGCTGTGTGCTGTTGGCCTCAGCAGGATTCTGCAATGGGTGTGAGGGGAATGAATAAATGGTCCTGCAACAGCCAGAGCTGGCGATTTGAACCCACATCATTCAGACTTTGGAGCGAGTCTGACTGAGGGGAAACAGGGATGAAGTGGGAGTTGTGGAAAGACGCGGAGGCTTCTGGCTGCAGCTGCTGGGTTCTGTCTGGTGCGTGTAGCTCCTGGAAGTTTTCCCTGGTTATGACGATACATGCTGTTTGTTTGGAGCCTTGTCTGGGCTCAGTAGCGATATGGTATTGCAGTCCGTGATGAAACCTGAGTTCCTGCTTAGTCTTGCAGTTGTGTGGGGAACTCTGCCCTTGCAATATACTCCTTTTGCCATGTTGTCTGTCTGGCAGCGGGGCAGGCACGTGGCATGTGGGGGATGGGGTACGTCTGTGAACAAGACTGTGCCGGGGAGTGCTGTCTGGGCTGAAACTGCCTTGGCAAGGAGCTCAGGGGGTTGTTGGTAAGGAAGCCTTGCTCCTGACACTGCAAAATGCAGAACAGTGGAGTAACATCTGTTATTTTCAAATCGCATCTCAGTGTGAGCGTATCCTGCTAGGTGCCTGGCAAGCAGAGCCGTAGCTTTGCCTGGTGGCCAGATGCTCTGGCCATGCCAGCAGAGCAGGTGGCAAAGTTTGGGAAAGGTTGCAGAGAGAGCGTGTTACAGGGCTCGTACTGTGCGTGAGCCTTGTTTGGGTCTGGGCCTGCACTGCTGGGGCTTCCTGAGGGTGAGGGTGGTTGGCAGAGGCTGGTCAGGAACGCTTTTGGGATCGACTTGGAGAGGAGACTGCTGGCATGGTGATCAGGGGCTGCAGAGACTTTACCTTCATCAGGCATCCATTAGATGCTACTCTAAAGGAAAGGGAGAAGAAGCCCGAGTCTGCAGTGTGGCCAAAGCCTCTGCACGCCACTCACCATGGAGGTGGCTGTGTCCATCTCCTGGTGCCAGCAGCCAGTGCTAAAGGAGTTGTGGAGAGGAGTCTGTGAGTCCAGCTGTCTTCACATCTTTCCTCTACCCTTACACGACTCCAGACGCTGCTGAGCAACTTGAGGACTTGTGGGACAGTGATGCAGAAGGAGAGGGCAGGGGTTACTCTGTGTCTCTGTCTCTAGAGCTGCTCTGGGGGAGCTCAGGAGAGATGTGTGGGTGTTGAGATCATTGTGGAGTCAAATGTCTGGAAGTTGCAGCAGGAATGGTCAGAGGTCTGATGGTCTCTGTGCAAAAAATGGTTAGGTAGGGCAGGGTTCTTCAGACTGGAAAAGAAACAACAGAAGATGGATAAGATATGTCTACAGAAGGCCAGGAGAGAAGGGATAGAGGTTAACTGTTCGTTGTTTCTTTCCATGCAAGTACAAGGTCACATCAAATGAAGCTAGCAGGAGGTGCCAAACAGAAGGAGGGGCATTGCTTCTCACAGATGTGCTATCAAATCGCAGAAATGCTCAGAACAGGGTGCCGTGAACAGTGAAACCCTACGTTGGTTCCAGGAGAAACGGGCTGAATTCAAGCTGGACAAGAGGTTGCCCCTGAACCAACAAATACATTGAGATCCACCTCTGGCTTGGGACGCTGCTGAGCTGCAAATTGCTCATGCTTCTGACTACTGGCAAGAAAGTACATAGAGCAAGGTGGACCCTTGGTCTGAGCTCTTATTTTCATAACATTGTTCCTGCTAGAGAGAGCGGAGCCAGGCGGGAGCACTGGGCTTTGGTGAGGAAGGGTGGGCTTATCCCCATCCAGCTCTGTGCTGCTTTGCTTGGCACAGGATGACAGATGCCTGCTCAGTGCCTCTTCCTCGCTGAGAGCACGGTGATCAACGGGATGCTCTCTCCATATGATGGAGGTGCAGCTGGTAGAAGAGGTGGGACCTGTGCTAAGCACCGATCCTCTGCCTTGGCATCACAGGACCCTTTGCTGGAGACTTCTGATAGACTTTTGTCTGCTGAGCAGCTGCTAATTCAGTTGGTTTGAAAATGGATGGCAAAATCCCTTCCCTCCTATGTTATCTGGCATTTCTGCTTCCTCTGGTTCCCTGGGCACAGGGCACCCACCCGACACGCTGGCAGCAGAGCTGGAGTCTCATCTTGGCGTTCTCCCATTTCCCTGGTACTCACTGCACCTGGTGGGCACTGTGGGATCACCAGGGATCTGATCTTCACCTCCCCCTCCTACAGTCCCCTGGCTCTGCCTGTTCTCACGCACATCAGGAAACATCAGTCTCATTTTTTTTCCTGGTTTTACGCCCAGATGAGAGATGTCAGTGAGGGTCCAGTTCAGCCTTACCTCAGCGTATGTGGGGTGCCAGAAAGCTGTCCCCGAGTTTCTCGAGCAGTCCAAAGACATGCAAGGACAGCAGGGAGACACGAGGCTCGGCTTGGGAGAGGTTTGCTTCTTGTGGGAGAAGTAGACTTGGAGAGGGGAATGCAGGGGTAAGCAGCCCCTAGTGGGCTCTGGCTGGGGGGCAGCAGGATGAGGCCAGGTAAGGTTGAAGCTCATGAAAAGGATGCTGTTTGCCATCGTCATGACTTCCAGGAGGACCTTGTCCACAAGGGCTGAGGGAAGTGTCCACTAGCACAATGGTGTCCTTGCAACCACAGAACTGGAATCTACCCTTGGCTAGCAGCCATAAGCGGACAGATCCCGTGCCTCAAGACAGAAACAATCTCTGTTTCTGTCTCATTGCCATTTTGGTCTCTGTTGCTGTTGGGCTCTCTTGATGAGGATCTGAGGTTGCAGATTTGGGCAGGGAGCTGCTGTACTTTGATGCTCACGACTGTAAGAGGATACAGGTTGTTACCTGCTCTTTGTAACAAAAACCTCCTCCCGTGTCTGCCGGGAGCGATGCTTCAAAGTGGGCATCTGCTGAGGCAGAGCTGTGCTCAGGGACCTCTGAGAAGCAGCAGGGAGCATGAGAGCCTTCTTGGCACTGGGGGTTTCCTTTCCTTGTCATTGCTGGTCCTTGCAGCCTGCCTGTATGTCCTGCTTCATCTTTGTCTGCTCCCTCTGGAGAGACAGGGCATCCCCAGGCTGCCCGATTTGCTCTGGTCCAGCTTATTTCTTAACACTAGGCAGCCTCTACAGTAAAACACATTAAAGGATTTTTTGCCAGAGGTTTTAGGCTTTCTGCTTTTTTGTGCTTGAAGATAGAAAATATGGGAGGAGAAAGCTACAAGGAAAAATAGAAAATACATTTTGGATTAAATTTAAATAAGCTTATTTCCTAGCTGCTGGCTTGCCTGGCCACCAGTCCTTAGCAAGCCCTGTTTCCATGAGCAAGAGTCAGACTTTGCAGAGCTGCCGTGGCTGCAGGCTGACCCTCCAGGCTGGAGGATTTCCGTGGTCTTCTGCTCGGTCACACCAGCTTTGGTTTCGGTTTAGGAATGTGAGCGGCTGATGGCTCTTGCTGAAGGCAGGCTTCCCTGCTTGAGGAAGCTGCATGTCTTAGTTGAGTAGAGGCTGTTGTGGGCTTGGGCTGGACCATCTAACTGCCTGAGTTCCTTCTGAGGTGACTGACACCACATCTGTCCAGGCTGCCAGCTATACATACGACCTGTGATGACAGTGATCTCTGGCTGTGACACCTGTACATACTCTTCAGGTTGCTCACTGGAGCATGTAGCAAATCTGTGCATTTCCAGAGTTCCTGGGAAAGCGCTTAGGGTTTCTGGGGAAACCAGTAACTCTGGCTTTTATCTTATTCAGCTGCAGATGGGCATTTTTGGATGCCATGCCAGCAGCATGTGTGGGTGGCCGTTGTGCCAGGGGCCCTGGGGCTTCCCTAGCCCTAGTGCTGCCCCGGGCATGGAGAGCACGGCCAGCGCCGTGGCAGCTCCACTGTGAGCTGATGCTGGCTGTGCAGGGTTGGCGGCTTTGCCCAGGAGCTCCTCCACAGCCGCCAGCCATTATCCTCGGTGCCGGCACTCGGTGGCAGGGTGGGGCGAGGGGGAAGACAGATGTGGAGGGGAAGGGTGGCTTCTCCAGTACCTGTGCCTTATTCTGGAGTGTGCAAGTGTGAAATTCAATTTGTAGATAAGCCATATCTGGTGAGGAACACAGGCCACGGCATCTGCTGGAGCCAGGCGGTGTCTGGGAGCAGCGCGGCCGGCATGCACAGCATGTCCTGCCTGCCAGCTCTTGCGGAGGCTGACGTCACCTCGGAGGAGCAGTGGCTGCTGCAGGACATGGCTGCTTGACGCTGTGTCATGTTGGTTCTGGGAGTGCAGCCCCGGCTGCCAGCAGGAGCCCTGCCGAGAGGTGCTGCCCCGGGGCTGGGCTCCCCTGCCCTGCAGAGGAGAGGGGCACAGCGCAGCGGGAAGCGAGAGGGACCTGGTGCTCTCTGCCACCAGCAGCTTGCAAGCTGGGCAGTGGGAGGACGAGTGTTGTGGATGGAGGAGCCCATGGCACTTCCAGCAGCGATGTTTTCCTGCCTCCACGTTCAGATCTTCCCTTCCTGACGTTTCCAGTGAGTGTCACTTGCTGGTGGGAGCAGAGGGAATGGACATTATAGCGTTAGCAAAAACAACTTGCTCTGGCCTGTGCTCTGTCCTCCATGTGTGTTGCTACCAGTGGTCACAGCTCCCCTTTTCCTGCCCCAGTCCAGAGCTTTCTGTGTCTCCCACCTCTGAGTGCTTTGCAAAGAGCAGCCTTCTCTTGCAGCTGAAGAGACCAGTGCTATGCGGAGGGGGGCACAGTCACCCAGGCCAGCCACAGCAGAGCTGGGACTGAGCAGTGCCCTGGTCCTCACTGGTGGCTGCTGCTGAGGCTGGCTGTGTCCCCAGGCAAGCTGCAGTGTCAGGAGGCGGTGGGTCACTGCTGATGCCATCAGGCCTGGAAGGGGCACCAGCATGGTGATGCCAGGACAGTCAGTCTGTCTGGGTGTTCCTTGCTGGACAGAGAAAGCACTTCTCCCCTGATCCCAGCTTGACTTTTGCAGTATGGTCAGAAAATCATGTCCGGTCTCTGGTCAGGGCCACTGGCACTAACTCAGCTCAGCAGCTTGTGTCAGGCAGGGTGTGCTGGGGCACTCGCCTCTCTGAGTAGGATGATGGCCTGGGGTTCAGCCGGGGCATCTCTCTGATGAAGGGTGGGACCTGCAGCTCTCCTATCTGTGGGAAGCCAGGGGCCATGGGGTGGGACAGCCCTGCATCCCAGGGTCTGGGCATGTGGGTCTGCGCGCAGCCTGTCTGGTGTTCCACTTGGAGGTGGGGACTGTTGTAACAAGGTGGAGGTGGTGTGGGCAGTGGAGGTAATGCTAGCTCAAACATCTCCTGGGACAGCTTTCCTGCGCATTGCCACCAAGGACCCTGCAGCGAGGAAACGATGTGGTGCTGGACCGCAATGCTTGGGCTTCCTAGCACTGTGAGGGAGCATGCATGGCCCTGCTGCCTGCATTGTGACCCTGGAGGAGTGGCTATGCTGGGATGGCCCACACCCTCCGCTCGCAGAGGGTTTTACTGTCTCCACAGAGCCACCCTGCTCCACAGACTTTGTGGCTGGGTTGGTGTGCCAGGGTACAAAATGGGGTGGGAACGGGTGGTGCAGGAAGGTGGTGCTTGTACACTGCCTGATAACTTGTAACCTTATCTCTGCACAGGAAAACTGACTAATTATGTCGTGTTTCAGCTTCTGTGGAAAAGTTGGTTCCTGCTTGTCTCTAAGTATTTTCCTCATCTTTGTTCTTTGCCCTGGATTTTGTTACCTTTAGCCCAGATCACCTCCCCGAGCTGGTTTACAGTTCTGCCCTGCAAAAGTTTGCTCAGCTGACAAAGAGTGGTAGGCAGTGATGTCAGGCAGAAATAGGTGGTTGGGGCAGGTATTGGTAAAGGAAACAACCCTTTATCAGCTCTGCCACTGAAACCGGAGGTTCTTAGAGCTACTGTCTGGATTACAGCCTGTGATTAAGTGGTTTTGGCTTCCTGCTTTGCGTCAGTAAAAATGAAACATTGAGAACTTACTTTGGGTATAGCTGTTCCCATTCAAATCACTATTGGGTTTTGTTGCCCACCCTCTCTAGTTGCATTTGCAGGAAGTCTGTATTTTAAGCTGCAGTCGTTCCTCTCTGCCCAGCCCACCTCCTTACATTTATAGAGCCTCCTCCGGGCCAAGCTAGTCCATGGAAAGCATTGGCTGTGCAGGCACTCAGCCTGCCTGCAGCCACCGATGCATTTTCAGCTTTCCTTGGAGCACATGCGAGATGTCTTGACCCATTATTAGCACAGGTGGTGGTACAGGTAGGACAGGGCTTTGTGCAAATTGCCCATGGCCCAGTTGGTTGGAGGGGATCCATGTCCTTTGCAGAGCTGAGTGTTCAGAAAGGAGCTTGGGTGACTGGGGTATGAGAGAGTTTTGGGGAAGAACGTTCCATCAGCAGCTGGGTTTCATGCTTGCTGCATAGTTTGGGGCATTTCAGAAATGGGGTGTCATTACATCAAACCAGCCTCTCTGGGTTACTGAAGTCTCTTTTGTTTATTAAATTTCAAACCTCCTTTTGCTAACATAGGAAATATGAACTTGTTTGGACTTAGAGTTTCAGAAGCTTGTTGCTCTGAAAAGAGTCTTGTGCTTGTGTAATTGCTCCCTAGCATGGGTCAGTCATAATGATCCACGTTAACTTAAAAACCAGGGCCCCTGCTAGCCACAGTGGTTTCTGAGGCAGTCGTTTGGGAGAGCACGTAGGAGCCATTACTCTGGCAGATGTGAGGGGGATGGTGGTGAGCAGCTGGGATAATGTCACCGCGTGGCTTGCCGAAGCTGGAGAAGGAAGTGAGGGGAATGCTGCTTGCACAAACAGCTCTCTCTTGCTGGGTGAGATTTGCACTCCAGTCGCTAGCTGTGGAGTGTTGATCTCAGATTTGTGAGGGAGCTTATATAGCCTTAAAGTAGGTGCCTGGTGCTTGTTTGTGATGTGCTGGAGAGCAAACGGGTTGTCTTGGCATGAACTTTGTGCTCGTGCCAAGGGCTTGCTGAAAGCGGATTGTCTGTCAGTACACTCCTGAATAAGTGTCTGGAAATTCCAGGGTTCTGTGGATGCACTTTTGCATTGTCAGTCACCTGCCTGTGCAAAGCGAGTGGTGGAGTATTTCTGCCATTTATTTATAAAGCACTGTTTCCTCTAGAATAAAACAGGAGATTTCAGTTGGAAGGGGCCTACAACGATCATCTAGTCCAGCCGCCTGACCAGTTCAGGGCTGACCAAAAGTTGAAGCGTGTTGTTGAGGGCATCGTCCAAATGCCTCTCAAACACGGACAGGCCTTGGGGCATCGACCACCTCTCTAGGAAGCCCGTTGCAGTGTTTGACCACCCTCTCGGTAAAGAAATGCTTCCTCATGCCCAGTCCGAACCGCCCCCGGTGCAGCTTTGAACCATTCCCACACAGCCTACGGCTGGGTGCCAGGGAGCAGCCTACCGCACCTCCCCCTCCGCTTCCCCTCCTCGGCGAGGCGCCTGGTGCCCGCGGGCCGGCCGGGCTGCGCTGTCTGCCCGCTCGGGCGTGGGGACGGCCCGGGGCCCCGGCGGAGGGAGGGCCCGGTGCCCGGCGCGGGGCCGGCCCGGTGCCCGGTGCCGGGCGGAGGGTGCTGAAGGGACAGCTCCCGGCCGCGCGGGTGCGGGTGGCCCCTCCCGCCCCGCGGGGCCGGTGAGCGGGGCGCGGGGCGGCGGCTCCCGCTCCGCTCCGGGGAGCAGCGCTCGGCCCCGCCGGGCCGTCCAGGCCGGAGCAGAGCGGGGCCGCCCCCGGCTACGGCAGCGTGTGCGCGACCCCAGCCCGGGGCCGCTGGTGTGCCCTCCTCCCGGGCCAGGCCAGGCTCGCCTCCTGTGCTGCCGGTTGTGCTGGCTGGGAGCAAGCGTGTGTGCGGCCGTGCCAAGGCCAGGGCGCCGCGTGTGCTGTTTCGACAGCGGTTCTCGTTAACCCCTGCCCCTGCGGGGAACCAGCTGTAAACTGGAACTGTGCAAGCAGCAAGGTGAGGGAGAGAAAAGCTGCCACTGGTTCTTCACACTGGGGTCAGAGAAGCCGTAATGTGAGATAATCCAGATTATTTCTATCCAGAAATTGGCGCTGAACAGCCTGCTCCCAGCAGCTATCCCTGAGCCACGGGGAAACCCGGCAGCCCACCAAGAGGCTGCTGCCGCTGCCCTCTTCACGGCCAGGGATCTGTCCCGGCAGAGCTTCTTGCTCGCACAGCAGCCACTGGCTGTGTCACCTGGCCCTGCCTCAGCTTTCCACCAGACTCCTGGGAAGCAGCAAGTGGGAAGCTCAGTCAAAATCTAGACCAGCTCAAGGTGAGCATGTAGCCCACTCCAGAAGAGCCCAGGCTTTCAAGCACAGTTGTCCTTGGGTCCTCTATAGAGGCCACCCTCTGCTTGCATCGGCAGTATTGGGTGCTGACCCCAACACGGTCCCTGCTGCAGTGCTCACTGGCTGTCCTTCAGCAGCATCGCCAGTCTCAGCTCAGTGACACTGAGAAACCTCCTGAAGTTTTTGAGCTTTTGATGCTAAAGAGGAGTTGGAAATGAGCCAGGCGACCTCACCTGCTGGGTACTGTGCCTTCTGGAGTCCAGCATCGAACAGTGTGCTGTTGTTCAACACCAAAA
Organism: Opisthocomus hoazin; assembly: GCF_030867145.1. Lineage (NCBI taxonomy): Eukaryota > Metazoa > Chordata > Aves > Opisthocomiformes > Opisthocomidae > Opisthocomus > Opisthocomus hoazin. Next base: position 11,189,922 of record NC_134427.1, read on the forward strand.
AGGTGTGGAAAGGCTAATGTGTGGGCAAGGGAAAGGTCTGCTTTGCCCCTGGTGTCCTTCTCAAGGCAAGCTTGGCTCCTTCCTGAAGGACTCGTTAAAGACCGTGGAGCAGCTGAGGACAGGCCACATTGCAGCAGCAGGAGGCCATTGGCACCGCAGCAGAAGTGGCACTTGAAATTGTCTGTTTCTAGGGATTTTGGTAACATTCTTCTATTCTGAATGGGAGCTCTCGAGGATCTTGGCACACGTCTGGGAGTTGTCAAAGAGCTTCTGTCCCACATATGTTCTTGCAGCATTGAGGAACTTAACTGACACTTCTCACGTGATCTCTCATCCTCTCCCCAGGTTAAAGGATGTGCAGTGGAGTGTCTCGTAGGCTTCTGACACTCAGCTTGCTTTAAAAATTAGTGGTGCTGTGAGCAGAAGTTAGGAAAGGCAAGTCACAGGGATGTATCTCGCACTTGAAGCAAACAAGGGTGAAGTTTGTGACAGTTTTTCCTTCTGTCCCACCAAAGTGACTGTGGTGCCTAGACATCAGAGGTGCTGCAGATTTGCCTTTAGGAGGAGAGCGGGATAGGGCACACTGGACTCTGGGGGAGACCTCTGCAGAGTGAAGAACAGATGTGATGGGCTCCACCGTACTGGGAAGCCTCCTATGTGTTCTACTCTGTCAGAGCATCCTAAATGCTGAAAGTTGCATGGCTAAGGTGGCCGTAGTTCGCCCAGATGGTGACAAATGCTGAACGAATGAGGGCAGCTGCAGAGCTGTCAGCCAGGGTGATGAGAAGTACAGGATACTTGGCTGGAGGGGATGCTGAGAGGTCACTTGGTCCATCCATCTGCCATGTAGCACCCTTTGCAGATATGCATGGGACGTTTTAACTTTTCCTGGTATACACTTGACTCTGCTTTCTCAATATGAATGTGTCTCCTACCTAGCATGAAATTCAGTGTCAGACTCTTTTGACCTTTTTTGCAGTGGCCTTTACATGTTATAAAACTGCATCCTCTGACTTGTCTAGACTAGCCCCTCTCTTCCAGGCTTTTGTCAAAGGCTTTTTGGTGATCTTGCTGGTCTCCTGTGGCCTCTCTCAGCTGGCCCAAATCTTCTGGGGAATGAACTGGTTCTCTGGAGGAGAACAGTATAATTACTTGATGTGCCTTTATGATCTGAAAGGAGAGCAGAGTGATTACTTCACGTGTCTTTATAAGCTGGCCTTTTACACATCCTGCTGTATTTGCTTTTTTTTGTGGCAATGACATGCTGGCTCATGTTCGGTTTGTACTCCCCTGTAGCCCTTATGACCCCTCTGGCAGAAACGCTGCTGTCTTTTCTTCTGTAGTCTGTTTGTGCAGTTTTTTACCTCCCAATGACTTACCGCCCTGCCCATCATTTCTCAGCCCTTTCCCCAGTCTGTCAGGAGCGTGTCAAATTCCTGTCCTGGCCTCCAAAGTGCTGGCTGTCATGTGCAGATTTTAAAACATACTCTGTTCTGTCACTTAGATTGTTCATGGAAAAGCAGAGCAGTAGCAGCAGCGTGGCAGACCTTTCTGAAACCCTACTTGTCCCCTTTCAGTGTAACTGCAAACCACTGGTAACCATGTGCTCTGTGATGGACCTGAAGTCCTGGGAATTGCTCCCACAGTGCTGTGGGACTGGAAAACATCTGCATATGGCATGTATGGAAACCTGGATTGGGTGAGAAAAATCCACTGGACACAATCCATAGCACGTAACCACCAACTTTTCTCTGTAGAGTTATCCTCCAGCAATGACCCAGACCACACGCATCAGAGTGTGAGAGCTGAGACCTGCTGGCAAAGGGATGCTCTTTAGGAGCTGTTGGGACACATGGACACCAGCATGTCTGTCCAGTTGTGCTGCACCTTCTGTGCTCCCCAGGGCTTCTATGGGGTTTCTGCAATGTCGCAGGCCAGGTGGGATGGGACCGGGTGTTGGTGAGAGAGAGCCAGGGTCACTGCCCAGTGGAGGAGAGCAGCTGGCAGGGTGGGGAGCGCATCTGGCAGGTGCTGCTGCCTGAGAGCTGAGCATCAGCCTGAGGTCCTGGAGCACAGGCTGGGGAAGTGTTTGGTGATCACTCACCCTGGGGGAGAGGAGGCAGAGGTTCCTCATGCTGCCTGCCAGGTGCATGTCTGTGCTGGGGTTGCATGGGCTGTCCCCAAGCTACCTCTGACCGTGCCATAACGGGGTCAGATGGTGAGCAGAACTGCACAAGGCAGAGTGCAATGAGGGTGCAATGGGACATCCCATCCTCTTGCCATCAGGAGGAGATCATCCGTCAGTGCCAGTCGGCCGGTTTGAGGTCCCAGTCCGTCCTGTCTCTGGACTACACGGAACACAGAGCTGCAGCATCAATGTGATGAGCTTGCGGTTGGGTCAGCCCGAGTGCTCAGGAGCAGGAGGCTGCACCCTGACGAAGGGTTGGGTAGGAGGGCAGGCTGCCTGCTTCCATCTCCTCGGCTGCCTGCCAGGGAAGGTGTGGATCCAGCTCGTCTGGCTGCTGTTGAGATGCCTGACTGTGCATCTGCGAGGGAGGCTTCTAGAGGATCCTGCCCGCCCAGGTTTCCATGGAGAGCGTCTCCTTGTTGAGGAGGGAGCCGTCTGGCAGACAGTACAGCCGTGGAAATACCGATAGAGCATTTGTTTTCCAAAGCACATGAATAACATCCCTAACAGCTAGCAGCCTCACTTCCTCCGCTTGCCCCACCAGCGGTCTGGCAGAGCGACCTGGGATGCCTGCGGTGTCTTTATCCTCCCAGCTCCTCGCTGTGCGCTCGTCTGAGCATCCCCAGTTTGGCTCTATCTGCCCAGCCCGCCCGGTTTCCCTTCCAGTTGGCAGGCATGGCTCCTCCTGGCACAGGGCTGCAGGGAGGCAGCAGCCATCTTCGCTGGGGGACGCGTTTGACTTCACTGCTGGAGGGAAGAACGGAGCGTTGTAGGCGGCAAAACTGGGGAAGTTTTGCTCCCACCTCCCGTGGGATGTGAGTGGAATCGCTTCCGTGAACGAAATGTGCTTCCTTGGATCTCCTGGTTATTTTGCATGCTTTTGAAAGACCAAGGGGAAGCTTAAGAGCTGTCGAGGCAGCAGACGGCAATGCAAGGTGAATGCAACAGCCCCTGGTGAAGGGGACTGAGCTTGGGTTTTCACGGCAGTCTGTCAATATTAAATAAAGGCTAAGTTCCCATCCTAAATGTTATGTTAACATGAAGTTACAGCAGAAAGCACAGAGCACAGAACAGCAATATGAGGGTATAAGATGTGTTATGAGGGTATTGTAACCATCTCTAATGAGGCATTTGAAACCCAGGGAATTCGAGATTTAGGGTTTGCATCATTTTTTGAGTTTGTAATTGAAAAACAATCCAAACATAGGAAGGCTTAGGGGCATGTTACTGAGATTGTTTGGGTGCCTTTATTCTGTGCTGCGGGGACATGGGCAGATGGAAGGAAAAAGTCTTTGAAAAATGATAGAACCAAATGTGGAATTACAAGTGTTAAAATACCGTGATCTGGATTTGAGTGTTGAGACATTGTGGCTGTCCCAGGCAATGGTAGGGCTGCTGGATCTGGACTGTGCATCTCTATATCTGGACATATTTGGCTGTCGCTGATGTAACTCACCACTGTGCATGATGCTTCCTAAAACTTATAACTGAAAACAGTTGCAAGCCCACTAGCATCATTTTGTTTAAGTTAAGGACGTGTACTTGGAACTTCAATTCTACCTTAGCTTATGTTTTTTGTCTTCAGATTTCCATCTTTTTTAAAAGCTATTAAAAGAACCATGATGAGGATTAAACAAAAACCCTAAGGACTATCATCAGAACATAATTCTGAGGAGCTGCAGCAAGAAGCTGCTTTTTGGCTGTATTTTGTAAAAAGAGATTCCTCATTGTGCCACGACAGGGTGTGCGGCTGCTCCAAGGGCACCAGGTGGGTGGTGAATTCGGCCCCAATTTTGCAGCGACTGGTGTGCTCAGCCCAGCTGGGCAGCTGTGGGCTGTGGAGCAGCGCTGGCTGGTGCCACGAAATTGCTTGGCTGGAGGAGCTGCTTGAGGAGCAATGCCCATGGCAGTGTGTGGCCGCAGCCCCGAGGAAGCTCTCAAGTCGGGAAATCAGTGGGTAAGCCACCGCTGGCAGGGCTGTGGTGTTCCTGCAGAGGGAAAATGATGATGGGTCAGTTGAAATGACTCTGCAGGGAGTTGTGGGCACTATCATAAAGACTGGAAGCTGCCCATAGCTTCCAGTCATACAAATTAGATACGACAGTCATTAATGATTTGGCTTTATCCTAACCTGTGGTACCCGAAGGAGCCTGACCGAAGAGGTTTGCCTTCCAGCAATGCCAGGCAGAGTGATGAGGCTGAAGCACCTTTGAGATCCCACTTGGGAATGCAGCTTTCAGGGGTCCCAGGCTGTCATTACACCCCTGGGATGTCACTGTTAGTCCAAGGTCCATTCTCTGATGAAGGAGGAGCATTGCTGCAAGAAATATTAGACAAGTTATGGTTTTCTGTTGGAGCTGGAGGCAGAGCAGGGCAGCTGAGGCACTGCGTGCGCTGTGAGGCAGCTCCAGTGGTGGTGGGGCAGAGCAGAGTTTGGGGCCTCTGGGTGCCTCAGCTGTATTTTTGTGCCTCAATTCACTGTTTGTTTCTTAGCCTTCAGCAGCTGTTTGGGGGGATGCAGTGGCAGCAGTGTCATGCTCGCTTTGGGTTGGTTTCTGTCACTGCCTGGTGGGGCAGGAGGAGGTGGAGGAGAATGATGCGCAGAGGTGATGGGGGTCAGGGATGGACCAAGGATCAGCCCGGTCATGATCGCTCAGCCCTCATGTCGTGGCCATGCTGTGGATGGGGCAGAAGCTGTTACAGCTTCTCCCCATCTTTTATACCACCGTCCTTGTCTGGCGTTGCCTGCAGTCCCTCTGCGGTCTCTAGAAAGGTGCCTGCATGCCCAGCCTTGCGAGGCCTTGCTGCTCTGGCGGGCTGGACAGAGTGACATGATTTTCTGGGCTGAGTATTTCTCATTACGCCTGTCATACCCTGATTTCTGAGCCTGCTGTGCTCCCTGGGCTTATCGGGAGGGCAGACACAGCACGGGCCCATTTCTTTAATGACCAGCAGTGAATTGCCTGCACATGTGCAGTGCAGGTTTGAGACGCCCTCCACGGGTTTGGTTAGTGTTTTTTTTTCCTGCGGATTTTCCTTGTTGGACGAGGTGTTCTCCATTTGTGGAGTCCCTGCCCAGCTGAGCCTTCACCAGCACCGCGTCCTCCCATCTGCATGCAGCCCTTATTTTGTGCTCCAATAATTCCAAGGCAGCTCTGCTCTCCTCTGAGCTCGGGAGAGATTTACCGGGTGGGCATGTAAGGATGCTCTGGGGCGAAACGCAGGTGCCCCGCCGCCACTGCCACCTCCCCCGGGTAAGGCCGGCGGCTCCCCCCGCCCGGGCACCCCGGGAGCGGCGAGGGGCACTCTGACGAGCCCCGAATGTGGCAGGCGGTGCGGGGAAGGGCAGCTCCCCCCCTTCCCCCCTCCCGGCACGGGGATGTGGGAGTGGGGCTCTGCCTCCCCGGGGTTGCTCAGGCAGCAGCCCGGGCAGGGAGGGGGTGGCGGGGAGGCTGCCTGGAGGGACCCTGACTGGTCCCATCCTGCCCACCCAGCACCCGGGTTGTGCATTGGGGCTTGCCGCTTTGGCTGGCGGCAGGTGGAGGGACAAAGCTGGCTGGAGAGCGTGTGGGCGGGTGAGATGGGTGTCTGGGTAGGACACACAGGTCTAATTTGCTGGTGGGTTGGTGGCACCCGAACAGGGGAGTGGTGCTGGGATGGAGACGAGGCGAGGAGCACAGACTGCATGGCGTGGGAGTGCAGTGGGCTCTGGTGCAGGGGCCATGCCAGGCAGCGGTGGTGCCCGACAGGTTTGTTGTGGGGAGGGACAGTGCCAGGGAAGTGGCACTGTCCTGCTCATCTTGACACCCACAATCTGCCGCTGATTCCCTCCGGCAGCGTGGGGCAAGGGCTCCATGACACCATGCAGGGCGGCTGTGGGGCTCACCCAGGCAGGGCAGGGGCCGGGCTGGCCCCTGAGCACCGGGGACAGGCTCTGCCAGTATGGACAGACACCGTCCATGTGTCTGCACGTGCTCTGCTTGTACTGCCCATGCTTGCTTACTCCCATAGCTGCCTGCCTGGGCGGTAGCAGAGGCAAGGAGCACCCGTGGGTGGGAGGGTCCAGCCGGGGATCCTGACTCCTTCTGCGCTGCAGCTCTTTGACTCTTCCCAGAGCAAGTCTGCTGTTAATTCCCTCCATCTCTCCACAGCATCAACAGTCCCCTCTGGGCCAGGCCGTTGGCAGGCGGGCAGCAGTGGGCAGCTGGCAGGCTGTGAGGAGCGGTGGCACATCTCCCTGCATCCGTGCTCCTAACTCACCCAGCAGAAGGTGTGGCTGGGCTGCGCGCTCCTGACTTCCAGCTCTCCTGCTCTGTCTGTTCCTGGTGGGCAAATTGGAGGCTTGGCATGATGGGGATGCCCTGAGCACTCGCCCCAGGAGCTTCAGGCCTGGATGTTGGTGCTGCTCCTCCCGGACGATGTGGCTGATATTCTGGAGAAGCCCTCTCTTGCCCCCTGTTCTCCAAGTGCCTGAGCTGGTGGCTGGCTGGGACCCGCGTCTCGCCCTCTGGGTCCTGAGCTTCGCCTCGGCGGTTGTGCAGATGGAGGGCCAGGTCTACTCGCCGACTGTCAACACGCACTATGGGAAGTTACGGGGGGTGCGTGTGCCACTGCCCAGTGAGATCCTGGGGCCTGTGGACCAGTACCTGGGGGTGCCTTACGCCGCCCCCCCCATCGGGGAGAAGAGGTTCATGCCCCCTGAGCCACCACCATCCTGGTCAGGCATCAGGAATGCTACCCACTTCTCGCCGGTCTGCCCGCAGAACATCCACAATGCTGTTCCTGAGATCATGCTGCCCATCTGGTTTACCTCCAATTTGGATATTGTGGCCACGTACATCCAGGACCCCAATGAAGACTGTCTGTACCTCAACATCTACATCCCCACGGAGGATGGTGAGTCCCCGCCGGGGTGCCCGCAGGAGGGCAGGGGGGGCCGCTCTGCCCCTCCCCAGCAGTGGTTGGTCTCACCTGGGTGTTGTGTTTGAAGCATGTGGTTGTGGATCCTGCAGCATGCTGTCTGTTTGTGGAAAGCTTTCTCTGGCCACGCAGCTCGCCCTCTTGCCCTCAGCTGCCATCTCTGTCTCGCGTGCTCCTCCACACCTCCCAGTCCCCCCCCTCCACCTCCATGGCATTGTCACGGGTTCCTCTCTTGTGTTGCTAAATCTGAATCCGACTCTCTGACTGCAGATCCACAGAGCGACAAGCTGGTTTGTGCTACCCAGGCGCCGAGTGCCAGGTTCTGTCTTGAGTTGGTTCGGGTTCGTCCTTCCTTCCCCGTTCCTACCCTCCCCAGGTCCATGCGCTAGTTGTGGGTGTGGGCTGCAGCTGGGAGGAACACTCTCTGCCTCTCCCTAGGGAGATGCTCCGGCAAGGAAGGGATTGTGGAGCCATTTTCTGGGCCCTGGTATGGACGGGAGGTTGGGGGCACCAGCAGGCACATCGCTTGGCTTCTCCCCCGTCCGCCGGCGGGACGGCGGCAGAGCAATGAGCCTGGGGTGCTGGGGACCTGCAGGGCATGGTCCCGTTGGGGTGAGGCTGAGCGGCGCTGGGTGCCTCCTTGTCTAACCTTTTCCTTTGTAGGGGACCCCACCTGAACTGTAAGTAGAGGGCAGAGGAGGCAGCGCCTGCCCGTGTGCCCACCCCAGCCTCACTGCAACGGGAGCCCCCGGGGATTTTTCAGCGGGCTCTAATGAACCTGCAGCAGGTCTGCTGTGCACGGCGGAGCAGCCTGTTGGGCCGGTGGCTTCTCCCAGGCCGGCTGGCTCCACTCCTCTGTCACTGGGGCCCTTGGCCATGGGACGCATCGTGCCTTCCTTCCTGCCCAGCACAGCTGGCCCAGAGTTTTCCTCCCACAGCGCCGCTCCCTCCCCACCTCCCGCGGTCCCGGGGGCGGTGGGAGGGCGGCAGCGTGGTTGTGATTGCATGCCCACTCCGGCCAGTGGAGCCTCCTGTTATTTTGTAGTCTTTTATTCATTTTACAGTAAAACGGATTTCCAAGGAATGCACCCGAAAGCCCAACAAGAAAATATGTAGAAAAGGAGGTATGTAGCAAGCCGACCGGCAGAGAGGCACAGAGAGGAAAGAGAGAGAGAGTGAGAGAGTGAGAGGGTGCCCGGCCGGCCCCCGGCCGATGGCATGCTCCTCCAGCACCTCTCTGTGCCACCACTCAGACCACGGGTCTTCCGTGCAGCCAGCCCCACCGCTCCCCAATTCCCGCTCGGAGGAGCCCTGCGGATGCTACGGCCACCTCCGCTCCCCAGGACTGGTGCTGGCTGGAAGCGCAGGTCTGGGGTCAGGTCAGAGGAGGATGCTCACATTGCTCCAGGCCTTTCAGAACAGCTTTTTCCATGCTGAGCCCACACTCCCACCTTCATCCCATTGGCACCAGCAGCCTTCCAGTCCCTGGGTATGAGGGTGAGCCTCTGATGGTGGGTAGCACTTAAATACACCCATTCTTTAGGGGTGCATCCCCTATTGGGAGTGTAGAGACCTGCTCAGGGAAGCACCTCTGTGATGGAGGACTGCAGCCCATCCCGGGCTGAACTCTTCCCCCATTACATACCTGGTCCTTTTACATCCGAAGCTCCTTGGTTAAAAGCATAAAACCTCTCCTGCCTGTGTAAACGCTGCAATGTTTTGCTCCGGCCTGTGATCCTGCCAAGGCTGCTCCCCACTGCTTACACTCCCATGCCTCTGCCAGCCCTGCCAGGGAGGATCTGCTCTGCACCCCCTGGCCCAGCACCCTCCCTGAGCCCCAGCCACCCTGCAGGCGGCCGAGCACCTCCAATTCAGACACATGTCTACTTTGTCTTGCTTCCATCCCCAGGGCCTCCTGGGGCTCATCCTGCTGCACAAGGAGGGCAGCTCAGCCCCCCTTGCCCCAGAGAGAGGCTTCTGGCCAGCCCCAGTACTGCGGGCCAGGGAGTGGAGACCTGCAAGTGGGAGCCGACTCAGCCCCTTGTTGGACACGATGCTTCACCCGTCCCACCGCATGGCCCCCTTGCAGGCAGGGAGATCCCAGGCTGCTCTGTGTATCCCAAGGTTGTGTGGGGGTTGGGCAGCCAAGCTCTTCTGAAAGGCTTAGTGCAGGGAGGGGGTGTCTGGCAGGCAGGGGCTGCCTTCCTGGGCATCCTGCAGCAGCAGGGTCCCTGCATCCCAGCCTTTGCCTCCCTGCGCCGCTGGGGTTGTCAGGGCCGGCAGATCTAGGCTTGGAGTTTTGGGGACTGCTTTCCTTCCAGCCATTTCCCCCAGTTCTGTTGCTGGGTTTCTTTGCTTTGCTTTTCCTGTTGCTGTCCTGGCTATTCACACGCCATCTCTCTGAGTGCCAAGGCTGCCCCTGAAAGGACTGGCGCATTAGGGAGTCTCCGCACGCTGCCTCCGGAGCCGGCTGTGCCAGTGATCGCCAGCCACTTCAAAGCGCTTCCTCTCCCGGCCCTCCCACTGGCTGCTGGCGCTGGTGGACCCCTGTCGCCCCCAGCCCCGCGGCCAGAGAAGCAGGCTCTGGGTTACGGCTGGAAAAGGAGGACACCATAAGGCACGGTCAAACGCCTTGTGTGCACTCGTCCCCTGGTTTTCCCTCCCTGCTGGCTCTGCTCACAGACAGGGTTTCTTTGCAGCCCGTCTGTCTCTGGTCACCTCCCGGGGAGCTGGTGGGGGACGTGCCCTCTGGCTCCCCGGGGCTCTGCTGACTCATGGACCAGCAGATCCCCAGTGCTGGCCATTTGGGCATCCAGGCATGACGTGCCCGGAACTAGATTACCCATGCACTGGCGCTGCCCTTTGGCTCCAGCCATGGCTCTGGTAGCCGTTGGCTTGAATTAATTGAGTCACTTGTCATGAGATACGGAGGCTCCTGCACACCTCGTTGTGTATCCTGGGTTAATAATGCTTGGGGTAGGGATAATGTACCTGCAGTGCTGATTTCTTTGGGCTGTGTGTCATTTGAACATTGGCTCATTCTAGAATATTCTTGATTATTATCTCTAAGGCCATATATGAGCGGTGAATAAGGTCTCCTCTTGCAAAGCAGGCAGTTGTGCAGTATTCCGGTGGTTCAGAATGCCTCAGCTCCTACCTTACTAGAGTTTTGATGATTTATGCCACCCCTAAGCTCAGTGTATCTCATAGCCGGCGAAGGACTGCGAATTTATCGCTTGGACAGAAAAACGTCCCTCTTTCCCTGCCCAGTTGCCCACAATAATTTCCTGTATGGAAATTTCCTACATGCCAGTCTCCTCCATTCACGCTGGTCCCTTCTCTGGGAGCAAGGCAGGGCAGCAGTGCTTTGAGAATAATTAGTCATGCACAGTGCCAGGGGAGCTGACAACGCTGAGACTCAGCTGAGGCTCAAGCTTTGCTGTGAAAATAATGCTGCCCACCCGAAAAGCATGTACACACACGCAGTGCAGTTACCTGTGTGCAAAATGCAGCTCTACCCTTTGCTGTGTGCTGCTAATACTTGCAGCCGGTGCTTGGCTGTAGCAGGTGCTGGGATGCTTTCCCCTTCCCTTCATCACCAGGCTGGGAAGGCCTTGCTGCAGGGCATGAGGAGGTGGATGTCATTTTTGGAGGGGGAAAGTGTGGCTGCCCTGCACATAGCAGCCCTCCCCGGTTCTTACTAGCAACTTCCCTTCTCTCCGGCTGGGGCTGTGCAGAGTCTGTGATGCTGCAGAGACAAATGTGCCAGTCCAGCATCTTGCCCTGCTGTGTGAGGGTGGCTGGAGCTCCCAGCAGCTCCTGGGCTTGGTATGCACTTCGGCTGCTCTGTGGGAAAGGCATTGTGGCTTCTCCACTGCTTTCCAAGAAGCGAACTTGTCTGAGTACTGGCTGAGGCTTCCCTACAGCTGCATGACTTTTGCAGTGCTCCCTTGCTGGAAGGCTTCTCACCAGCCTCCTGTGAAGCCTGCTGCTTTGCAGAACTGGCTGGGAGCAGACCACTGCCCTGATGCTCTACTTCTGCTCCGCGGAGCAATCTGCAAAGGTGAGGGTAGGTGTTTGTGCTGGTGGAGGCAGCAGAGCGTGAGCAGACGGAGTGCTTTTATGGAGTCCGCTCAAGGATGGAGATAACTCCTCTGCATCACCCAGGGACAGGGAGGGGCAGCGCTGCACGAAGGTGCACTGCAGTCCTGGAGCAAGGGCCGATGGCTGGAGGGAGAGGCCACCTGACACAGCTCCCAGGGGATCTGCCCCTGCCCGTGGAGTTGTGCAGCAGCAGGCTCAATGGCTGTCGTCAGTCCCTGGTCCGTTCCTTGTTGCTCCTGGAGAGGCACCTGAGCCAGTGTGGCCACCAGCATGTGTGCCTTTGGGTGCACATGGCCATCAGACCTGGTGGCCATGCGGCTGTGGGCTCCTGCTCCCTGCGGCATCATAGCTGCTGCGTGGGAGCAGGGGCCCCAGCGAGGTTGCACTGAGGAGCGGGTGCTGGGGCTGCCCATGGCTGCTGTGAGCAGACATTTGGATCTGGAAAGGTGTCAGCTCAGGCTCCTGCTCGTCTCTTATCCACACCATGCTGAGCACAAGGGCTCCAAGAACTGAGGCTCCTCACACGCCTTTATCTCTCTTTGCGCTGGTGTCAGTGCTGTTGATATAGTTTACTTAAGATAGCATAAATCCAGCGTGGATGCCCCTGTTTCAGGGAAAGTGATTTTATTTTTTACGGAACTTGAGCTTAAATCTTCCTAGAGTCTTCAGATAAGAGCATATGCATCCTTCCTATCGGCCTGAACAATGTCACTTTGCAGTCAGCTTAAAGTGAAGCGGCACAGCAGGCATTCACACTGGGTTAGTGGAGGGAGTTTTTGATGGGTAAGGAGAGTGAGAGCCATGAGTCCTTTTGGTTTTTCCAGCTGTGAATCCACAAGCTTAAACCCATCCTCATGAGAGTAGGTGCTATGGGAATCTGCGTGGTGGCCTTTGCCAGTGCGGAGGAAGATCTTCTGGAATGGGTGTCCTTGAACATGGCAGTAACCAGTGGAGGGAGGTAATGGAGCAAAGTGCAAGAGATGGGTGAGGGAAATGAAGCTGTAATTGCTTTCATTACCTGTGGGGCATCGGTGGGTCGTCATGGAGGTGAGCAACTTAGCAAGAGGCAAAAAGCCTGCTTTGTCACAGCAGCCTGTGTTGACTGTACCTTCCTGGTGATGGGGAGGCTCGTGCTTTGCATCTGCCACACACATGCCACTGCTGTTCCCCTTCCCCCTGGTCTGCATTCCTATGCTTCTGCTTTGCTTAGTTTCCTAGCGCTGCCTTCTACCAACCCTTCTGCGGTGCGCGAAGCTCAGGTTGCTTTAGGCTTGTCCCAGCCACCCCTAAGCTCTGGAGTGGTGGTCTCCAGCCGGATCTCTCCCTGCTCAGCCAGGATGGTTGCTCAGATCACAGGGATGCTCTCCACTGCCCTCTCTTACAGCCTGACAGCTCCTCATCCCTGTCCGCATGGAGATCTTTGTCCCCTGAGGAGACCAGGCTGGAGGGCTGCAGCCTGGCCAACCCTGGGGCTTCAACAGCACTAGGGTCCTTGGCAGTGAAAGATCTCCAGCTGCCTGTGATCAGCTTCCCAGCTCTGAAGCGTGGTGCGGATGAAGGCTTGCTGCCTGTGGTCTTCATTAGAGAAAAATCCCTATCCCTGAGCAGTACCAAGGAGGTTGGCGCATAGCACCAGTTAGCAAATATTGCATGAATACTTCATCATTCAAGCGCTTTCTGGGCGTGCAGCTCTTCCTAATGAAGATGCAGTAGGTCAAGCTTGCAGCCTCCTGCAAACAGGCTGGGCAGCCGCATGCTCGCGGCCGAGTGTGTGGCTGCTGCGTGGACTGGGGAGGGAGCAGCAGGAAGGGGGGATGCTGGGGCTGGTGGGCTGGGGTGAGAGGTGGCAGGGACAGGGGTGGTGCTGAGTGAAAACAGGAGCATGACGTGAGGAGCCCAGGAGATGGCTGGGTGGTGAAGCAGGAAGTGAGGAGGCAGGGTTGGGGCAAGGAGGGGGTAGGCTGGGAGGTGAACTCCGAGCTGGAGAAAATCAGGACAGCTCCGGAGACAGCTGATCCATCCATGCCCTGGGCAGGAGCAGCTCTACCTCACCTCTTCCTGGCAGTGTGTCTCGCCTGGTCTTAAATGCCTCCCCAGGCCACCTCTCCCAGCGCTTCCCTGCCCTTTCTGCCAAGAAGGTTTTCTTCTCGTCCAGCTTCAGCCTGCCTCATGTAGCTCCGGGGCTGCCTGTGCTCTGCGCAGCAGAGAGGGAGTTGTTTTTCCACCTCATCACCTCGCAGTGGCCTTTCATGTGTCGGCATGCTGCTGTAGCTCCCGTCACTCCTCTGCTCCCGGGATTCGCGTGACCCAGCCTCCTGCAAACTTTTCTTGCTTGCTGGATTTTTTCTAGACTTCCGGTTGTTGCTCCTCTGGAATTTCTCCAGCAGGTCATGGCTGTTTAATGCGTGGTGCCAGCCTCTTGCCACAACGGAGCTGTCCCACAGTGATTTCAGACCTCTCGCTCCCTCATCACAAATTCCTTTTAAATTCAAATCCCGCCCCACTCCATGCTGCCGTCTCTGTTATCCACCACCCATGTCACCTGCAGAATCCCACTCCCAGCGTGGCGATGAGGACTACATCCCGTTTTCTTCTTCCCGACCAGTTTTGTGCTCACCTCATCATAGCTGCGTTCAGCCGCAGGGCTGCCCCTCACTCACAGGAGCCTTGCTGGAGGCCATGCAAGACTCTTGCTGCGGTGGTGATGGGGCCGGTTGGCGATTGCAGCAGGGTCCCGGGATCAGCCGGGTGCCTGGCGGGACCTCGGAGCCCTGCGTGTCTGGGCGCGGTCACTGGGCAGCGCAGTCACAGCACAGATGGTCCTGCCCGGGGGAAGCCCTGCTGTCACCCCTGAGGTCACTGTCACCCAGCGAACTTTTTTGGTGCAGGCATTAGGGAGCAGGGGACCACAGGCACTGGTCTGCAGCTTTAAGGGGATAAGGAGAGCACACCTCCTCCTGAAATCTGGGGCTACAGGGTGAAGAGATGGCACCACTCGGCTTTGTGCCCACCAGGGCACGCAGCCCTTTGCAGCAATGGGGTCTAGGTACAGGTCTGCGCCATGTCTGCTCCCCACCAGGCCACAGGCCACCTCTCCTGGCTCACGCCAGGTGCACGCAGCCTGGGAAGCACCGCACTCGGTGCACGCTGTCTGCAGCAGCATCCCGCAGTGCTGGGCTGGGGCTGCTGGCCTGGCCTGTGCCCTGGCACTGGGGGTTTGCCCAAGGGCCATGCAATGACTGGAAGGCATCCAGGGCATTACAGAAACTGATATTTTTAGGGTTCTGCCTTGGTTAGGGCAAGCTGGTCAGAGCCTTTGCAATCCTTGGTGAACCATGCAACTAGTCTTTTAAGAAAGGAGTTGGTACATCTCGGAGCCGAGCAGCGCAGGGAAGCACCCGACATGACGACTCCCTGCAGCGTGCCGTGGTGGTCTCGTGCCGTGGCCTCGGTGGTTTGCAGTGTGGCCACGCACTGTGTGGGGGTGACGGGCAGGACCCTGGCTGGTGGTCAGTGGCCACCCCAGGCAGCCCTTCACGCGGGCTCTGCGGGTGGCAGAGGACAGCTGTCCCTGGTGGCCGCAGAGCTGGGAGCAGGGCTCCTGCTCACACCGGGCAGTAGGAGAGGGAGCCTTGCCCGGTGCAGGGAGCCAAGGATGTGTGAGCCGGTGGGGGCCAGGCTGGGATGCAGGAGGGCTGATGAGTGCTTTGAGAGGCTGACCCGCTGCCGGCGCCAGTGCTGCCCCAGGCCCGCTCTCCTCCTCCCCGCCACCCCGGCTCTCCCCAGGGAGGATCTGGGAAGGGGTCCAGGCGAAGCAGCATCCTGGCGCAGCTCCCGGGGCTGTCCGGCCCGTGCCCTGCGCCGCAATGGCTCTGGGAGAGGTGCAGTGTGAGTAGCCAGCAGTGCTGTGGGGCACAGGCCTGGCCCCACCATCTCTGCTGTCATGCTATTTTTGAATTCTCTTTCGTGTTTTTTTGTTTTTGTTTTTGTTTTGTTTTGTTTTCCTTTTGTTTTCCTTTTTGTTCTGTCTCCTCGTGTTTGGTCCCTAGGAGCCAGCGCTAAGAAACAGGGCGAGGACTTAGCGGATAATGACGGGGATGAAGACGAAGGTATTTCTGTGCTCGAGGCTGCCACTGCATGACATGCAAAGCAACTCTGTTTGCCCGCCATCCGCTGCCATCCCCAGGGAGCCCTGTGTGTGTCTGTCTGCCGTGCCGGGCAGCGGCGCGGGGCGGGGGGCAGGCTGGCCGGCTGTGCAGGGCACCCAGGCCCTTCACCTCCTCAGGATGGGGGGAGAGAAGCTCTTGGGGATTTTTTTGCTTTAAGAGAAGTTTGCTCCTGCTCCGCTTGAGCGAGGGCAGGGAGGAAGCATGGCAGCTTGGGAGGAGAGCAGCCTTCGGGCACCTGGGCCCATTTCACCCCGAGCCCGGTCACATCCCACCTCCAGCCTCATCCCTCCAGAGTCGGTGACATGCAGCTGGGAGCCAGCACCTTCCCCCTCCACCCTTGCCCGGCCTCACTGCAGGTAGCACTGCAGCGTGGCCATGCCAGCAGCTTGGCACCCTTGGCACCCGCAAGGTACCTGGCCATGCCCAGGAGACCCAAGGTCTGCTCAGACATGGCTTCTGTTAACTTCTCTCCTTCTCCACCCAATGCGAGCAAGGTCTTGCTTGCAACAAGAACATGAGCACCAGCCGAGGCAGAGCGAGTGGACTTTCAAGCAGATGTGATTCTAGATGTATGCCAGGGCTAAGCAAGCTGCAGAATAAGCTATTTTTAGTAAAACAGGGTTGTTCATCTGCAGGGCGTGGAGTCGGTGTGTTTGGCTGCAGGGATGTGAAGAGGAGGCAGGAGGAAGGGCCGGCCAGGGTGCAGCCCTAACATGGCGAGGACAGTAAAACCTCATGGTGTGCGGGAATCTCAGGGCAGCTTGAGCACGGCCTGGCAGATGGTGTTTAGGCTCTGGGAAACAGATGAAAAGCTTTTTCCTTGGCAGTAGCAAAACCCCATTGTTTTCTCCTGCTAACCTGTGCCGCAGGATCTCTTGTACCAGGGCCTAAACTGGCCTTCAGCCTAAGTGACTTCACTGTGCTAAATCCCCGCACACTAAAATGTGCTGCAGCCATTAGGAGCCATTTATTCCCAGGTACGTCTCCGCACATTGCTGCCATTCTGCTGCGAGGATGTCCCTTTGTGTGTCGGTGGGAGCGCGTGTCAGGGAGGAGAGGACACAGGCATAGGCACTGATGTGGCTGCCTTTTGCATTTGAAGCAGGTGGCCCTGGGAACAGTTGTCCTGCTGTAGCTCTGCTGCACAGGCGATGTCTGATGCAGAGGAGCCGTGAGCGCTTTTTGCTTCCCAGGTCTGTACATTTGCCTGGCTGCAGTCTGGCGACAGGAAAATAGCCGGCACAGGTTTTGCTATATCCTCATTCTCCTGGAGGGAAGAGTTTTTCTATAGGGAGGAGAGGCCACCCTTAGCCATGCCACGGGCCACAGCTGGAGGTGGGGATGGCCAGAAGTACCCATCAGCCTGCCCTGCAGCCCCCTGCTATGGGGAAGCCGCATGGAGGAGTGGACATGGGCAGGGGTTAGTTGGGTGCGAGGGAGCATGTCCACCCCGACTGGGCATCCCCGCTGAGGTGGTGTGGCTGTGCCCCGGGAGTCTCAGCCCTGTGGGGACCATGGCAAGGGCTGGCTGCCGGGACGGCGTGGTGCACTGGCGAGGGAGGCAGGAAGGGTGCCACAGCTGGCCGGGGCAGCTGAGGACGAGCAGCCCCCGATGCCAGCACAACAGAGCAAGGCTCTGGGTGCGGGTGAGCACAAAGGAGGACAAAGTCCGTCGGTGCTGGCTCGCTGGCCCAGGAAAGGGCTGGACACCACAGGCATGTGGGACCTGGCACTATCTCCACAACAGGCACAACCACCTCTTCCGTGTGGCATGGGTGAGATATACCAGGAGCCGAACATGGGTGTTCTCCCCTCGTGCCTGGGCTCAGCTCCATGAGGGTTTCCAGACCAATGGAGCAGAAGGGGCAGGATGTCTCCTGGACAGGGCCAGTTGAGAGAGGGAGCATGGCTGCTCCCTGTCCCCTAGGCTCCCACAGTCCTTCTTCCCCAGCCCTCGGGATCCCATTCCCCATCCTCACTCCATGCCTCATGCCTGGTCCTCATCCGGATGCCGTGCTCACCTCCCTGACATGCACATGTGCACACACTGTCTGCCTCATCACCATGTCTGTGTCTGGGCACTGGGGTGCCATGGGTTCACATCCAGGCAGCCAGCAGGTTTCTGCCTTCCCAGAGGGATGGGAAATGGGGGGGTGGGAGAGTCAGATGTTGTAGCACCCACCAATGCCCCCCTGCCTTCCAGGTCCTGCACACCCCCATCCCTGCCCCCCGCAATGCCAGCTTCCAGGACTCCTGGAGCCAAGGGCTTGGGTCCAGCCAAAGATGGGACATGGGGCTGCATCCTGGGGCTGGACTCTGCAACTCCCACCCACAACGGAGGTGCCGCTGGTCTGGCTTCTGCAAGCGGCCAGAGCCCGGTTCCAGGGAAGAGCAGCTGCGTCCAGCCAGCATCTCTCCCACATGTGCTGAGACCCCCAAGGGGACAGCAGTGTGGGGATGGCACAGCGACTGCTGCCACCCGGAGAAGGGCTGGCAGGGTTGGTTCAGTGGTGGTCAGCTTTGGAGGGCTATGCTGTGGCCCCCAGGAGAGGTCTGGGTTTGGCTCCTAAGACCCCTTCCCCGGTCCTGGCAGCTGGCATTGCCCTTGTCCTTGGTCTGCCTGTCGGGCAGGGTGCTGCGGTCATCACTGGGGTCTTGTGTTTAACTGCCTCTCCTTCCAGACATCCGAGACAGCGGGGCCAAGCCGGTGATGGTGTATATCCATGGTGGCTCGTACATGGAGGGCACGGGGAACATGATAGACGGCAGCGTCCTGGCCAGCTACGGGAATGTGATTGTCATCACCCTGAACTACCGCGTTGGAGTGCTCGGTATGGGCTGGCCGGCGTGGGCTGTGCCGCCAGCACGACCAGGCAGTGGGATGAGCCCCGCACAGCCAACCAGTCTTGAAGCAGCTGGGAAGAGGGCAGTGGGGGGCATGGGGCCCAACGGAATGGGACCTGCACTGTGGGTGCTGCCACTGCCTTCTGCCCTGGCCACTGAGCCGGGTGCCACGTGGCAGTGCCCCAGCCGGTGGTCACAGTGTGGTCTGGCTCCTGGCACTATCCCCCCTCAGGCTCATTTACACAGCCTGGCTCAGCTGAAATCAAATATTGGTCTGTGGTTAAATAAATAATGAACGTGTTTACCCAGCATCTCCTCCTGAGAGGACGCAGAGTGGTGAGCTGCCAGCGGACACTGCCTGGCTGCCCTGGGGGACCCAGCAGCTCTCCCTCCCTGGGCATGGCTGCCTCCAAGCCCGTTGAGCTGCCGGGACCCCCGCAGCCACCCACTGCGGCCTGGCTGTCTGCAGAGGGGGTCACTGAAGGGTGTTGCGTGCCTTATAGAGGAGGGTGGTAGTCTTGTCCCGAGCACTGGTGACCAAGAGAGGTGAAATGGGGACACAGGGTCAAAAGGCAGTGCAGTCCCCTTCCTGTTCAGCAGAAACCCTGGGGGCTGGACACGGGAGATTTGCCTGCAGCATCACTGCTGCCTCACTTCACAGCAGGGAGAACAAGGGGTGCAGAGACTTGGGGAGAGCTCCTTCCCAGCCATGCTGCTGGCAGGGCTGGCTCTCTCCCTAGCCATCCAGCCTGGCACAGTGCTTTCCCTGGGTGCTGGTACCTGGGGCAGCATATCCCCCTAACAGCCTCTGGACTCCATAGTCTCTTGGAGAAGATGGCATTTGCCTGGTAGAAATCAGGCTTTTCAGTAAAACCCAGCCTATTCAAGACCTTTCAATATTCAAAGTCAGACCTTGAAGATGGATAGGTGCAAATGTAAGAGACATAAGTCGCAATACGAAAGAATGGTGCCATTGTCATCTCCATCGAAGTGCCGCGGTATGTCTGGCCAGAGCACCTCGAGTGCTGGAGCAGCACAGGCGCCGCTGCCTGCCTGCTGGGGTTACCTGCCTGGATTTTACCTCAGGACCATGGTTTTGGGTTCCCGCTTTGAATCAAAGCATAAGAAACACTGATAGCTTATATTGGGTGTTCCCTTTGCTATTGAAAGCATTTCTCAGCATCTTCCTCACCGAGAGCCTTTGTGTTTTAAGCTGCAGTCGTTCCTCTCTGCCCAGCCCACCTCCTTACATTTATAGAGCCTCCTCCGGCCATGCCAGTCCATGGAAAGCATTGGCTGTGCAGGCACTCAGCCTGCCTGAAGCCACCTGTGCTTTCTTGGATGAGCAGGCATGAGATGTCTTGACCCATTATTAGCACAGGTGGTGGTACAGGTAGGACAGGGCTTTGTGCCCATCACTCTGTACTGCTTGCAGTTGACTGGAGAGGCTCCCTGGGTCTTGCAGCTGCACTCGCAGCCTTTCGCCCCTCTGCCATGCAGAGGGTAGCTGGAGCTCGGTGCTGTCTTTTCTCCAGATTAGAGCTCACAGGACTCTCTTGGCAGTGGGGTCTCATGTTGTGGTGAGACAGGGTCCGATAGGAGCTCCCCTAGCCCTGGGAAATGCGGGTGGGAGGTCAGGACATCCCCTCGTTCCTCATCCCTAACTGGGGTCCCCTTGGCCCACAGGATTCCTGAGCACGGGGGACCAGGCTGCCAAGGGCAATTACGGGCTGCTGGACCAGATACAGGCGCTGCGCTGGGTCAGCGAGAACATTGCCTTCTTTGGGGGAGATCCCTTGCGGATCACTGTCTTCGGCTCTGGCATCGGTGCCTCCTGCGTCAGCCTGCTCACCCTCTCCCACCACTCTGAAGGTAGGTGCCAGCTGCGCCCGAGGATGCTGCGGCTGTGAGTGAGCGCCCTGCTGATGCTAACCTGGGGAAGGGAGCCCGCCCGGGTGCCACTGGCCTCTGTAGCAAAGTTAAGGCTGCTTTTTAATTAGTCACTGGTGAAAGGCTGACCCAGGGCTGGGAAGCAAAGCCTCCTCACTGTGGGCAGGGCAAGGCCAGCAGCAGAGCACATGGGAGACAGGAGCTGGTACTCCCAGCACGCGGGGCTGTAGCCCGTGACCAGCACCTGGGCATGGGGAGAGGTGGGGACCCCTGCTGCAGCACCCTGCCCAGGTGCCTGGGCTCATCCACATGCAGGCGTTGGGGGGAGTTTTGGGCATCATGCAGGGCACCAAGAGCACGGATCTCAGTGCTAGGAAAGGCATTCATACTGGAACGGAGGGGAAGCCAGACCTGAGCCTGGGGAGGGATGGAGGGCCCCATCTTGCGAGACTGCGAGAGCTGGAAGTGCTGCGACTAGCAAAGCGTAGGTGGAAGTGATATGATTGATAACTGTAAATATAGCAGAGTGTTTACTCTAGATAAAGAAAGGAATTATTTACACTAAAAGATTGTGTTGGCATAAGACCAAATGCATGTAAACCACCTGCAAAGACATTTACATGAAGCATTGGGGAAAAAATAATTAACCATGGTAGTAGAGGTACTCTTGATAAACTTCCTAAAGCAAATCACAGGAGTAAAGCCTGAAATGGAGGTGGTCCACAGAGAACCAGCCTGCCCAGGGCCTTGGCCACAGAGGCTTTATATGAGGGTGCAGCCCTTTTGCAGTGCTGTATCCCCAAGCATGGTGCAGGGGAGAAGTGGATGCATGCAGACAGTGGACATGGGCATGAGTCTGCACCTCAGAGCCATACACAAAATTGCACTTGAAGCTGTTGTGAAGAGCTGCAGCCATGCTCAACAGCCTGGGAACCACACAGGAATTAAGAAGACCTTCAGAACCTCAGCAGGGCTGATGGCATGGTGAGGGGTGTATGTGAGCAGGCTGGCACTGGCCAGGCTGCTAGCAAAGTTGTGCAGCCTTCCTCTGGCCCTGGGAGCCGTCGATGGACTGATTGCCCTGATACGGAAAGCAGGAATGATCTCAGCCCAGGCTGCTGCGGAGGTGGCTGCATCAGCATCAGCATCACAGTCTGCTTGGTAGTGTTCAGTGTGGAGGTCTGCAGGTGCTGCGGGCAGTACAAGGCTGGTGTTGACTGCGGGGCGAGGTGGCAGAGCCTGTGCTCGTGGTGGGGAGTGAAGGGCAGAGCCCTGCTGAGCCCAGACCTGGCACAGGGCTCGTAGGATGCTGGCAGTTCACCACGGAGTCAAAGGCAAGCCCAGAACAGCTCTCTTCCGGATTTCTCCAGCTGCCCTTTTGGTTAAACTTGGCTGATTCTGGCAAACCACTTGCCCTGTGGTGAGCCCACCCCCATGCAGAGACCCGTCGCCATGCTGGGCTCTGCTTCCCACTGATGGCCCTTCCCCAGGGACAAGAGTGGTGCTGACAGGATGCCCGTGCCTCTGCACCAATCCCTGCTGCCCATCAGGGTGCCCAGCGGTCACAGCTGGCTGCCAGCCTATCCTCAGATGTGCCGGCGAACTGAAGCAGAGGGGCTGAGACATGCTGCTGTGGCTCATGGGATCAGAACATGCAGAGGAGCTCCAGAGCCTCCTGAGTGGTGGCATATGCCCGATGGTCTCTGAAGCCCACCAGTGCCCTATGCTCCTCCTGTGCTGGAGCCTGTGGCCCAGCCAGCACCAACCCACCCTGTGCAGAGTGCTCCTGCTCTCAAGGCAGCTGCTCCCACTGCGGGGCTCCCCTTGGTGCCCCAAGGACCAGACCTCTGGGGAATACTCTGCCCCACAGACCCGACAACAGCCGCATGTCTGGACCTGGTGGGCAGCTGCTTCCCCAAAGTTGGCAGCTTGGGCACTCCCACATTAAATCCATGGTGGTCCCTGGTCTTCCATGACTGCCCCGCAGCCTGCTGGCTCTGCTGTCACCGCCACCAGTGTCCTGCCATGTTTGAGCAAAGCAGGGAGAAGCAAAAAGGCAGATAGAGGCAAAGTGATCCAGTGCTGGCAGCGTGTATGGAGCTGCTGTTGCCCACTCAAGACACATCTGTTCTTGGTAAGCCCCTTTCCCTGCCATCCCAGGTGCCTTTCTTCTGCCTGAAGTCAGCCCCTCTGTCATCCTGCTCCCTCCATGCCACGTCCTGAGCAGGATGCTCCTGGGGCTGTTGCCCCATCCTCTTCAGGTAACCTGGACAAATATTAACAGGTATTAGACTACAATAAGCTCAAGAACATGGTAAATGTGAGTTATACCTACAGAGCTGCTGCCGATGTTGCCATGCCAGAGTGGGGCAGGATCAAGGCTGCCCTCACCACTTCTGGGGCTCCTGGGGTAAGATTCTCAGCTACCCAGAGCTGTGCGGGGCAGGCAACAGCTCTCTAGCCCGCAGGAGGAGATGCTATTGATGGCTAAAGCCAGAAGATGCTTCACTTGTGTTAGATGGTAAATTGAACAGTGTGTAGGAAAGGAGCAAGGGCAGATCTTTGCAGACTCATTTCTGAGCAGGGGGCAGGGCAGGGGTGCTCTGCAGCTGCGGGGGCCTGTGTGAGGCCGTGCCATCCCTGTGTGGATAGCTGGGGCTCTGCGTGCCCTCCTGCCCCTGTGCAGGCATGCTGGGCAGTGTGGGCACAGGGGTGGGAAGTCTGTTACAGGATGAACGCTCCTACAGAAAGAAAAAGGGTTTTCTCTGCCCATACTGACAGTGAAAGGCTGGGGAGGAGACACTGGGTGTAATGCATTTGCGATGCTTCTTAGGGTGCTCCTCTCCATCATGGGAGTGCCTGGGACACAATTGGGGATCGCGGGAAGGTGCTCTCTCTTCAGGAGTCTCTTCTCTGGGATTGGGTGCTTCTGGCAGGGCAGTCCCAAGGCTGCAGATTGGTTTTCACGGCCAGATGGTGACACCTCTTTGGAAGCAGGACCATGTGCTTGGCTGCCCAGGTGGCCCAAAACTGCTTTTATGGGCCTGGGATGGAGGGAGCAGGCTGGGGGTGGATTCCCAGCCATGAAAACTAACTGTTGTGCCAGTATAGCACTTCTCAGGTGACACTAGGCTTTCTGCCACTAAATCCTGCACTAGCATGCCCCATCCTTTGCTGCGCCACCCAGCCCCAATGTGGACCCCCCTGTATCACAGTGGTGCTGCGTGCCCAGCACCCTCGCTGCTGTGGCAGGGGAGCTGCTGCCAGCCAAAATGCCATGAGGCAGGAGAGGAGCATCGGTGCTGCAGCCAGTGTTGCATCAAAGCAAATGGCCATAAAATGACCTCAAAAAAACCCCTGCGCTGGAGCACCCATCTCGCCAGGGACAGGGCAGCCAGCTCTGGAGCATGGCAGGGAAACTGCGCTAAGATGCAGCCTGCAGACCAGGCGGGTTTGTTTTTATCCATCAAAATAAAACTCATAGTGATCAAGAGCTATTAATGAAGCTGCTAATTTGTGCCTGCTCTGCCAGGTGCTGCGAGAGGCAGACACTGGAGGCTGGCACAGCGCACGCTGTGTCTGGCTGCCGGGGAGACCCACGGCTCCCCTGCCAGCCTCAGCTCTTGTAGACGGGTGGATTCCTCACCAAGGACCAAAGTGCTGCTTCTCTCCCCAGCTGGCCATGCCAGGGCAGGAGCAGTCAGGACCCTCACCTCGGAGGGGAACAGCCAGGGAAGGCAGAGCTACACCTTCCTGCTTGGGCCCCAGCAGGCTGGAGGGCTCCGGGCTGAGCTGCATGGTGGTGACGGCTCCTTGGGGTGCTTGTCAGGCTTCAGCGGGGGGCTGGCATGGAGGGGGAGAGCATGACATGTCTGTGCTCTTACAGACTCTTGGGTCAGGTCGTGGCCGTGCAGAGACAAAGCGAAGGGGCTCTGTCAGGAATGTGACCAGCTGTTGGTGACAGCAGCTGCCTGTGCTTCCCCAGGCAGGGGCGAGCAGGGGCAATGCCCAGCCTGGTAGGTCTCTCTGGGAAGTAATGTTGCTGGTGATGAGCAGTAGCTGCTGCTGGGATAGCATCTCCTGGGAGCCAGGGAACCCCCATGCTGGCTCTTTGGCATTTGGAAGATGGCGCAGAGCAATCAAACCCATGGCAAGTCTCCAGCCCATAGGCTGGGTATGGCTTTCTAGGGCACAGGGAGATGACAAACAGAGTTTATGACTTCCCTTTGTCCCAGTGCATGGGACTGTACGTCAGGTACTTGGCAGAGCGAGGACTGTGCGTGCAGACAAGCGCTATGGAAATGGTGGCTGGGAGCCAGGAGCCTCTGAACTCTTCTGCTGCAGGAAGGTGCATGCTGCTTTGCAGAGCGGAACGGCCTTGGCTGCACAGGGGGGTCTCACGCAGGCACTCTGCATTTCAGGGGGGTGGGGGAAGCCCGTGGCCACCACACTGCTGCGCCAGCACCGTTCGGGGACCATCTGAGACAGTCCCTTGAAACGAGTGAGTGCCGGAGTCCAGCGAGGGCACAGGCAGCACTTGGGGTGCAGGAGAGGGCTGGCCAGAGAGCAGGGACCCCAGGGTGCACCCCGAGCCCGGCTGCCTTTCACCGCCCCGGAGGCTCCGCTTCCTCGCCGCCCTTTGTATTCTGAGCACAAGCGCCATTGACATGGGGCTGGAGCGCAGCCACGCATTCCTCTGCCTGGGCCAGGGCCTTTGTGGCCCCATTTTCCAGGGCGAAAGTCCACTCCCTCTGTGTTCCCAGTGGCAGAAAGGCCCTCTTTGTGCATCTGGCAGTGTGCTCCTGCGGGGCTGGATTGGCACCGAGCAGCCCCAGCTGGGCAGGAAGCAGCAGGGAGGGGGGCGAGGGGGACCCTGACAAAGCGACGGGGTGGGACATGCAGGGTTAAGTGTCCCCAAACAGACATTAACCCTCCCACTGCTGCCAGCCTGCAGCCTGGACGCTCCTTGAAGCAGTGCTGCCCTGGGTTCAAGGACAGTGCTGAGCTGGGGGCAGCGTGTGCCCCCAGGGGCTCAGGCAACACGTCCTTGGGGTGGCTGGGACGGCGCGGGCTGCTCAGAGAGACTAGGCTGTGATGCAGCCCTGGCCCCTGTCCTCCCCGCACCGGGACAGAGGGATGCCAGGCCATCCCCTGCAATGGGGTCTTCGGGGAGCACAGCAGCTCTTGGTTACCACCAGGAGCATCCGCTGCATGCCCGGCTGTCATCTCACCACCCTCGTGCTGGCCCTGAGCTGAGACCCGCCATGTGAGCCTGGCTCAGCAGGCATCACAGCCCGGGTCAAGGCCAGACAGGGGCTGCAGTGCTGGGTCCTTGCCAGGGTCCAAGGACATCGATGCCTTCGCCAGGCTGCATCCTGCACTGCGGCACTGGGGTGTTGGAATGCTGCTCATGCCACTGTGAACTTCCTCCGCTCCTTGCCTGTCTTCCAGGTCTCTTCCAGAGAGCCATCATCCAGAGCGGCTCTGCACTCTCCAGCTGGGCGGTGAACTACCAGCCCGTGAAGTACACCAGTATGCTGGCTGACAAAGTGGGCTGCAATGTGCTGGACACGGTGGACATGGTGGACTGCCTGCGGCAGAAGAGTGCCAAGGAGCTGGTGGAGCAAGACATCCAGCCAGCTCGCTACCATGTGGCCTTTGGGCCAGTCATTGATGGGGATGTGATCCCGGATGACCCAGAGATCCTGATGGAGCAGGGCGAGTTCCTCAACTATGATATCATGCTGGGGGTCAACCAGGGTGAGGGGCTGAAATTTGTGGAGGGTGTGGTGGACCCTGAGGACGGTGTCTCGGGCAGTGACTTTGACTACTCGGTCTCCAACTTTGTAGACAACCTGTATGGCTACCCCGAGGGCAAGGACACCTTGCGAGAGACTATCAAGTTCATGTACACGGACTGGGCCGACAGGGACAACCCTGAGACACGTCGCAAGACTCTGGTGGCTCTTTTCACTGATCACCAGTGGGTAGAGCCGTCGGTGGTGACGGCTGACCTGCACGCTCGCTATGGCTCCCCCACCTACTTCTATGCCTTCTACCACCACTGCCAGAGCCTGATGAAGCCTGCGTGGTCTGACGCGGCCCACGGGGACGAGGTGCCTTACGTGTTCGGGATCCCTATGATTGGCCCCACAGACCTCTTTCCCTGCAACTTCTCCAAGAACGACGTCATGCTCAGTGCTGTGGTGATGACCTACTGGACCAACTTTGCCAAGACAGGGTGAGTGAGGATGGGTGCTGTGCATGGGGTGTCTCCACTCACTGCAGCTGCACCCCTTGGGATCATGCTGGGGGGGAGGGGGGGGAGGGGTGTCACGCCTGGTGTGGGAGCCTCCCATGGCCAGAGGTCTGTGTGCTGCACCTTCACTGGGGTCAGGGCATCAACCACACATCAAGAAGCTGAAAGCATGGCCAGGCCCGAGGACAGGACCCAGCCAAGTGCAGGGGTGGGGAGGTTGGTTGACCATGGTTATCATGGGTGAGACTTGACCCAGGGTTGGGTTGCTGCCCAGCCACGCAGAACTTTTGCCAGCCCACTCTGTGCCACTACTGGCAAAGGTGTGCCCAGCCTTCATCTCTGCATCCAGCTCCGCCTCCTTGCCTCTCTGGCTTTTCCCAGTGCTAGCTCTGTTTTGCCTGTGTTTCACAGGGACCCCAACAAGCCTGTTCCCCAGGACACCAAGTTCATTCACACCAAGGCCAATCGGTTTGAGGAGGTGGCCTGGTCCAAGTACAACCCCCGTGACCAGCTGTACCTGCACATCGGGCTAAAGCCACGGGTACGTGACCATTACCGGGCCACCAAGGTGGCTTTCTGGAAGCACCTGGTCCCCCATTTGTACAACCTGCATGATATGTTCCACTACACCTCCACCACCACCAAAGTGCCACCACCCGACACCACGCAGAACTCCCACATCACCCGCCGGCCCAACGGCAAGATCTGGACGACCAAGCGCCCTGCCATCTCGCCTGCCTACAACAGTGAGAACAGCAAGGAAAAGTGGACCCCAGAGCAGGAGGCGGGCACCCTGCTTGAGAGCCCCCGCGACTACTCCACCGAGCTAAGCGTCACCATTGCCGTGGGCGCGTCCCTCCTCTTCCTCAACGTGCTGGCCTTCGCTGCCCTCTACTACCGCAAGGACAAGCGCCGGCAGGACATGCACCGGCAGCCCAGCCCCCAGCGTGGCACTGCCAATGACATCGCCCATGCGCCCGACGAGGAGATGCCCTCCTTGCAGGTGAGCCAGGGGCACCACGAGTGCGAGGCTGTGCCACCTCATGATGCCCTGCGCCTGGCCGCTCTGCCCGACTACACCCTCACCTTGCGCCGCTCTCCGGACGACATCCCGCTCATGACCCCCAACACCATCACCATGATCCCCAACTCGCTGGTGGGGCTGCAGACCCTGCACCCCTACAACACTTTCACCGCCGGCTTCAACAGCACGGGGCTCCCGCACTCACACTCCACCACCAGGGTATAGCTGCCCGCCGCCGGCACACACGCATGCACGCACGCACACGCACACAGACACTGGCAGAGGGACCAATGGCGCTGACGGAGCCTCCGGATGAAGGGGCAGCGCCCATGGACGGTGTGGCACCGAGCCCGGAGACCTGGGGGATCCTGGCCCAGCCGGGTGCCCCACTCTCGCCCCGGCGCTTTCTTTTTTTCCTGTCTAACTTATGAGAAGTGCTTTGACTCTCCCGGCTCCTGGCCAGAGGGTCGCCCCGGGGTGTTGGTGAGGTGCAGGGGGGACACAGCGTAGCCCCTGTGCCTGTGCACTGGTGCGGGCGGGCAAGGGAGACTCCGCTGGCAGTGGGGCTGTGCCTCCCCGTGGGGTGATCGCATCCCCAGCGCTCCGCCTGCTGAGCACCCCGGGACTGACGACGAGCAGGGCTGGGCATCCACAGGCGGCTTGGCATCCAGAGTGCCCTGGAAAAGGCTCCCTCGCTGTGTCGAGAAGCGGCCCCGGGCCATGGTGCTACAGGCAGAAGGAGCGGGCAGGGTCTGGGGACCCGGCCTCGTGCTGGGTGTGGGCGCTGGGGCTGGTGCTGGCGCTCGGGGACCCCGGGGACTCCGGGGCCCCGGGCTGGAGACTTGGCACCTCTGCCCCCTCTTTGCGCTGCAGAGAATCTCTTTTGTGTCAGTCGTTTCTCTTTGCAGAGACGTTTTTTAAGCAGATCTTTAGTTCTTTACACACTAACGGAGTCGCCGCGTTTTGTCCTTTGTAAAGATTTTAAAACCAAGTGTTCTTGATATAAAATAAAAAGCCAGTTAGAAGCCAGCGTGTGCGCACGGTGCGGGCCCCCCCGCAGCCCCTGCCAGCCGCGGCCAGGTACCCCGCAGGGCCCTGCCTCCTGCACCGCAGGGCTGCGCTCTTTTGTATTTTTTATATTCTCCCTCCCCTCTCGCCCATGCCCACGTATCTCAGCCAAATAGCCCACCCGACGGCACCCCCTGCCCCGGCCTACCCCACTGCCACCACCACCCAGTGCAACCCACTGCCCCGCCTGGGCACCGCCCGCTATGAGCCCCATCCGCCCACCCCATCGACCCAGGGCAGCCCCCCGCCCTCCCCAGCACCGCGTCCCAGTGCTCCCCACCCTGCCCTGCTCCCCCGGGAGCGTCCCACGTCCCTTCGCCACTGCCCCGGGCCAGGCTGTGCCCTCCCTGCCTGCAGAGCCCGCGGTTTGCAGTCTGTGGCAGGGCTGGGCAGCAATTTGGCCTCCCACCTCGTCCCCGCCGGGCCCTTTCCCCCCTCGCGGGGTGACCCCAGCTCTGGCATCTTGTGTGTGCGGCCAGGACAGACGCCTGGGCAGGGGCTGCTCAAGCGGGGCCGCTGCGAGTGATGCAGCCTGCGTGGGACTGGGGCACCCGTCCCGGGGCTGGGGCACCCGCTGGGCTGGTGGCAGCCACCGAACCGCACGCAGCTGCGGGTACCGGGGCTCACGGTGAGGGGCTTCAGTGCAGCCGGGCGTGGAGAAGGAGCTGCCCGGGAGCCCACATGGGGCACCCCAGTCTCAGCCCTCCATGGTGGGCGCTGGCACCTGGGGAGGCAGGAGGAAGGGACGGGTCCTCGCGGGGACACTGTACCTCGTCCCCGCGCAAGACGGTCCGGCTGGCAGACGCTGCCCGTGCTGGCAGCCGTGACGCACCGGTGCCGGCTGGCCCTACTGCCTGGGCCCAGCGCACCCCCAGCCCCGCACCCTGCCCCGGCCCCCGCCCCTGGGCTGGGCTGAGGGTGAGGATGCTCGTTGGAGAATGTATTTATACCCTGTCACCCGCGCAGAGTAACAAATTCCAAATAAAACAGAAGTGATATTTTTAATAGTGGTGTGTCCCGCCTCTTCTTGCAGCGCGCAGGGGCCAGGGGCTCCCAGGCTGGATGGGGTGCCCTGTGCTGGCTCAGAGCCACCCCGGCCATGGCTGTGCCTGCTGGCAGAGGGTCCGAGCAGTCCCCATGTCCCTGGCACCCAACCCGCAGAGGCAGTGGGAGGACCCCAGTATCACCGCACCAGGTCGCAGTGCTGGACCCCCAGTACAGCACACATGCAAGCCAGCACCATGCAACTCAGGATTACCAACACCGGGTGCCACAGTGTGGAGGGTCTCCGAATGCCCCCAGCCCGGCTGCCCCCCACCTCCAGCACTGGGACCCCATGTGGGACCTCTTCTGCCCCACAGCCCCCTCCCACTGAACTCCCCCCTCCCCACCTTTCCCAGCCCAGCTCCCCTCCCCCTGCCTGCCAACCAGAAAAGCTGCTGGTTTCATTTCTTTTTAATGTAATTTCAACTGGAGTTGCCATGGAAACCAGGCATGGGGCCTGAATCGCCTCCAGGCAGCGTGCAGGCAGCAGAGCCAGGGCCGAGGCCCCGAGCCGCGGGGGGGTGGGGGGGGGGTGGGGGGGCAGGTCGGGGCTAGGCGAGAGCTGCGGGGGGGGTTGCATGGGGCGCTCTGCTCTGCTCTCCTGGGGGACCCTTGCAGCTGCAGTGCTACCGGCATGTTATCCTGCTCAGCACCATGCTCCAGCCCTGTGCCGGGGCCCCCCATGGCTTCTGGTGCTGCCCAGTGTGGGGGTCCCGCAGCCCCTGCCAGCCTGTGCCCTGTGTTCTGGAGCTGCAGCACACGATGGGCAGCATGGGCATGGCCTGGGGCACCAGCCTGAGGTGGCAGCAGGCCCCTCTCCATGGGGCAGATGGAGAGAGTGTGGAAGGTGCCGGAGGCAGGCAGGTTACCATGCAGCACAGTGCCGTGCCGTGCTGCGAAGGGCAAGGATGCTGTGGCATGCCTGGGACACGCAGCAGCAGAGCCAAGCCACAGTGGGACTCCAATGGGCGATGGGACTCCTACGCAGAACACAGGGCTGCCTTCCCGTCGGCTTTTCCATGCCAACAGGCAGACCTGCTCCCTGAGGGCTCAGGTCTATGGGCAGGGGGGGTGCCTGCCCACCCTGAACCCTGACCCACAGCCCCATCCAGCACTGCCCCAATTGCTGGCCCCTCTGGTGTCATCCACCCAGCAGCCCCAGGGCTGCGGTCCCAGGGCCCTCCCTTGCAGTCACTGGATGCCCCTTTTTAGTGACCAGCTGCAAGAGCAACCAAGATGAAAAGCCCACATCAGGCCACAGAGTTGTGTTTCCATGGAAATGCTGGTGCTCCACAGCACAGCTCCAGCAGCACTCACCTCGCCGTGTGTGAGCAGCAGGCCCAGCCCTGCCTGGCAGCCAGTTGCCCATCCCGGTAACACTGGCATCACTGCCAGCTGCCCACACTGCGGAGCCTAGTGTCCTCTTGAAGGCAAGATGCCTTTCTGGCCCAGAACAGGGGCTTGCCCTGCCCTTCTGTCCCCACTCCTCATCCTTGCATGGCCCCAGCTGTGTGCTGTCTCCATGTGCCAGCACGGCCACCCCAGCTAGGACCCCAAGGGCAAGCTGGTGACAGAGGTCACGTTGCTATTATGCTACTGCCTTTGCAAAACCTCCGAGCCTGCCATCTGTCCGGGGTGTCCTTGACCATCAGCAGCATTTCTTTGGAGACCTGGCAAAGCCCAGGGGACAGGGTCCTGGAGGGTATGCGCAGTTAACATCTGTGGGATGACTGTGGGACATCCTCAGCTTCAGGGCACATGATTAGAGCTGCTGGCAAAGAGAAGCGTAAGGGAACTGAACCGCAAAGGTGTCCCTGGCATGGGGAGGGGATGTACAGCGGCATCACCAGGACAGCGTCCTGGCCGTTGTCCTCGCAGCCCTGATGGACCCAGGACAGAGGGCAGCAGACCCGCAGGCAGGCAGGACAAGCTGTTACACCGTGTGCTGCAACCTCCTCTGCTCCGTGCTGCAGTGGCACGAAGGATTTCTGTGCTCACCCGCTGCCAATGCCCTTCCTGGCAGGGCAGACTCAGACCAGAGGGTTTCGTCTCTCTGAGGGCAGCAGCCTGGATCCAGGGACGCCTTATGCTGCCGTCAGCCCAAGCCTGTGCCGCAGCGGCCGTCCGGGCTGGCAGCTGAGGCTGAGCCACGCACGGGGCCACCCCCGCCCGGGGCTGGGCAAGGTGGACGCTGAGAGCCCTTTTCCTCCCTGCAGCGGGGGTGTTTTGGTGACGGCTGGAGCTCAGTTTCCCCCCCATCCCGACGCAGACTGCTGGGCTGTGAGGTCTCTGACCCCAGCGAGCTGTCACCCCCATCCTGCCACGCAAACGCTGCCTCAGCGCTGCCCATCTCACCGGCTTGGCACGGCCTCCCGCCCTGTACTGCGCCTTCAGACACCAGGTTCACCTCACGAATAACGCCATGAACGAGGAGCGCGGTTCCGGACCGGGCAGCTGTCCGAGCACGGCTCTCCGCGGCAGCGCGGGCCGCTCCTTGCAGCCAGTCCCGACCACCGGCCTCTGCCAACGGCGGCCGGGGCCGGGCACGGGGCTCAGCCGCAGCCCCGGGCGGGCGAGGGTGCTGCCGCGCTCCGGCCCGTCCCCGGGGCTCCCAGTGCTCCCCGCACCGCCCGGGGGGGCGCGGGGCGGGCACCGGCCCGGGCAGCAAAGCCCCGGCTTCCTCCTCCCCCTTTCCAGTTTTTTATCGTTTTTATTACATTTTGAGGTGGATTCACACGCGTTGAGCCCCGCGGGTGCTGCCGCGGGCGGGTGCGGCCCCGCCTCCCCCCGTCCCCCCGTCTCAGCCCCCCGGCCCCGCCGCCCCCGGCCCCGCCGCCCCCCGGCCCGGCCCTGCCCCGCAGCGCCACCTGCTGCCACGGCCGGGCGCAGCCTGCTCGGGGGAGGCGGCGACCACCACCCCCGCCCCGCACTGCCCGCGGCCCCCCGCCCGCTCCCCGGAGCCTCCCAATGGCCCCTCCCAGCCTGGCCCCACTAGCCCGTGACTACGCCGCCCCGCCCAGTCTGTCCCCCGACACCCCCCAGTGCCCCCGCCCCGCCCCCCGCTCCGGGCAGGGCCCCCCCGGTCCCAGGGTGCGGGGCCAGGGTGGTGCCGGCGGCTGCGGCCGCTGCCGCTCCCCACCGGACGCTGCTGACTCAGCGGCTTATCGAGGGCGGCCCCGCCCGCCCCGCACCCCCGGCATCCCCGGCCCCTCACTGCCCACCGCCCCGCCGCGCTGCGGGGACACCCCCCCCACACCTCGTCGCCCCCCTGCAGTGCCACCCTGCCGTCCTCACGCGGGGGACAGCGGCAGCACTGCCATCCTCATGCCGGGGATGGGGTGAGGGGTCCCGCAGCCCTCCTCGGGGCCCCGAAGTGCGGGCCCCAGGGTCGCCGCGTCGCAGCCCGTCGCAGGGCCGCGCCGGGTGCTGGGCAGCGGGACCTTGGCGGGCCGTTAGCCGGGTTAATCGTTGACAGGCTGTTTGCGTTTGCCGGCTGCACTCTCACGCATGAAACCGGGGTGTCGGTGGCTCCCCGGGGACCAGCCGGCAGCCCGCAGCAGCTGATCGAGCTGCCGTGCGTGCTGGGGGTGCCCAGAGCCGTGCCCCGGGGTGGGGAGGGTGGCCCCGCCATGGTGCCTGTGCCTGGCTTGCGGGGGGCGTCGCGGGAAGGATGCTCACAGCGGGGAAGCGCGGCGAAGGGGGCCGCAGAGCTCCCGCGGGGACCATTCTGGGGGGCTGGCCCTGCCTCGGTGCTGCCGTGGCCCCTGGGCTGTCCCTGGGGGCTGCTCAGCCGCGGCGGTGGGTGCCGGGGGGTGCCTCGGTGGTGGGAGGGCAGGCTGGACACACCTGCCGTGTTTACTTAGCAGGGAGCAAGTCCTGGAAGGAGCGAGGCTGTTTGGGAGGGGGTGGGTGACGCACCGGAGGGCAGGATAAAGTCCAGGGTGCCGTGCTGGAGGCTGAGGTTGCGGCGTTCCCCGAACTTTGCCTGTCCTGGTGCTGAGGTGAGAGCCTGGTGGGCACAGCACCCCTGTGGGGGTGACCACACGTCCCCCCTGCTGAGGGGCACCGGGGGGGGGGGGTGTCCAGGGTGGGGGCCACCGAAGGGCTTGGCTGTGGGCCAAGGAGGGCAGAGCAGGGGATGCTGGCCCCCACGGGGGGAGAGGGCTGAGGAGCAGCACGTGGCCTGGGCACCAGCTGCCCTCCCCATGGCTTCACTGGAGGGTCTTTGCCCACCACCATTTGCGCAGCTCCAGGTGCTCGCACCCTGGGCTGAGGGGTGGAGGTGGCATTTGGGGACGGCACTGTTGCCCCACCATGCTACAGGCACCCCGCTGGGAGGTTTTACTGGATGTGCTGCTTCCCACCTGTGGCTGGTGACAAAACCCGAGGGACATGGCACCATCCCCGTGGGGATGGGGCACAGCATGACAGTGTGGCTGGGACACCAGCCCTGAGGGACATGGGCACGGGTGGGGTCTGCGAGCACAGGGGCTGTTGCCCCCACCAGCATGTCCAAGCTGTGGGGCAGCACCAGCGGCCTCCCTGCCCCGTTCCCGGGAGAGGAGCAGGGCTCCTGCGGCGCATGGCTCCCAGCATGGAGCGCAGCCCCTGCTAGCGCACAGCCAGCGTCATCCTGCCAGACTCTTTCCCATGTTCCCAGCAGGACGGGGCGCAAGCAGGGCAGCTCCGGTGCCCTGGCAGCCGTTGCTTCTGGCACCAACCCCCCCGGCAGCAGAGCCTCGAGGGCACGGCGGGACCCACAGGGGCTGTGCACCGTGCACCCAGCCCCACGAGTCCCCACAGACTGCTCAGAGCCACGCTGCGGAGCGGCCAAACCCTGGCTTCGGTCAGGGTGCCCCATTCCGTTCCTGTGGGATGGGCGCGCAGATGGGAGCTGCCATGCCCCCTGGGGAAGGGACCCCCCCAGGCACCCCCGGTGGCTGCCCAGCCCGGTGATGCCGGCGGCGCGGGTCCTGCCGGGCAGAGCGACGAGCACCCTGCGGCCGGCAGCCGGGGGGCCATGCGGCACGGGGCGAGGCGGGAGCGGGTGCGGGGCTGGGCGGTGGGAATGCAGCACACAGGCACTTTGTTTAGCCGGGGTGGGCGGAAGTCAGGGCGTTGGATCTGAATGCTAAAGTGTGTTGTTCAGGGGCTGATAAAGGCCCCATTGTATGTAAATAGTTTATAAAGCAGCATATGACTTCCAGTGCAGGGCAGTGGCGGATAGAGACGAGGGCAGGCGGAGCAGAGATCTCTTGCGGGAGACATGAGACCTTAGAGGGGCTGCTGGGGGCAGCTCGCAAGGACCCTTCCTCACCGGCAGGTATGCGCCGCCGGGACCCTTCACACCAGGGGCAGCCATAGAGTGGGTCCCAGGCCTCTGGCCTCACGGCTTAGGGTGGGAAGCAGCTCCTGGGGCTGCTCAGTGACAGCGGGTGGTCCCAGCAGGGTGGAGGTCTGTGCTTGGGGTGCGGGGTCACCCCATGCTCCCCAGGCAGGGATGGCTCTAGGAGAGTGACAACGCATGGCTGCACAGCGGGTCCCCCCAGCTCGGAGCTCCCTGGCCCCACTCTTGCAGGGAACAGGGGGATGAGGGCAGGGAGCTGCTGATGCAGAGGAGCCCGCGGAACTCTTTGGCTCCATCTCTAGCCAGAGAGCTCAGTGCTGGGTGCAGACTGGGGGTTCCTGCAGCGGTGTGGGAGCTTCACCCCTATCTTCTGTGGCAGCCGTGGGTCAGGACCCCCGTGACAGTGTGGGGTGGCAGGGCAGGAGCAGTGGGCACTGCAGGGCCAACCGGTCTCCTGCCTGCTTGGGCCAAATGCTGCCCTGAGCTGTGTCAGCAGCGGGAGCCACACTACTGTCCTGCCGTCCATCCATCCTGCTGTCCA
Organism: Opisthocomus hoazin; assembly: GCF_030867145.1. NCBI lineage: Eukaryota > Metazoa > Chordata > Aves > Opisthocomiformes > Opisthocomidae > Opisthocomus > Opisthocomus hoazin. The sequence goes on from NC_134427.1 coordinate 11,225,320, forward strand.
CCTACCAGGGCTGCAGCAGCTGGTTGCTGCCAGGGCTGCTGCCACCAGGGCGGGGATGTGGTGGCTGTCTGCCACAGGCCCTTCCCGCGCCTAACACCGTCTCTCACTGCTCACTCCTGCAGACGTGAGGAACGATGAACTGGGCCGGCCTCTACACAGTGCTGAGTGGGGTGAACCGCCACTCCACCGCCATCGGGCGCATCTGGCTCTCTGTCATCTTCATCTTCCGGATAATGGTGCTGGTGGTGGCAGCCGAGAGCGTCTGGGGGGACGAGAAGTCTGCCTTTACCTGCAACACCCAGCAGCCCGGCTGCAACAGTGTCTGCTATGACCACTTCTTCCCCATCTCCCACATCCGTCTGTGGGCCCTGCAGCTCATCCTTGTCACCACACCAGCCCTCCTCGTAGCCATGCACGTGGCCTACCAGCAGCACCAGGAGAAGAAGCTGCTGGTGCTGACAGGGCATGGGGACCCCAAGCATATGGAGGAAGTTAAGAAGCACAAGATGCGCATATCGGGTTCGCTGTGGTGGACATACGTCTGCAGCGTGGTCTTCAGGCTGCTCTTTGAGGCTGTGTTCATGTACATCTTCTACATGCTCTACCCAGGCTACCAGATGGTGCGGCTGGTCAAGTGCGAGGCTTACCCCTGCCCCAACACCGTTGACTGCTTCATCTCACGGCCCACTGAGAAGACTATCTTCACTGTCTTCATGCTGGTCACCTCCAGCATCTGCATCTTCCTCAACATGGCGGAGCTGGTCTACCTGGTGGTGCGGGCCTGTGCCCGCCGCGGCCAGCACAACTCCAATCCCCCGTCGGGGAAGGGCTCCTTCTACGGGCAGAAGCTCTCCGAGTACAAGCAGAATGAGATCAACCAGCTGCTGACGGAGCAGGACGGCTCGCTCAAGGACATGCTGCGCCGCAACCCTGGGCTGCAGGAGAAGGGCGACCGCTGCTCTGCCTGCTAGGGCCAGTGCCCTGGGGGGTCCAGCCCTTGCCCCCACCCCACAGCTGCCCCATGGCCCTGTGCTGTCCCTGTCCCATGGATAGCATCCCTCAGGTGCCAGTCCGGCCCTCACGGATGGCCAGGAGGGCATCTCGGGCCATTAAATCTCCATTCTCAGGTGCTGCCTCCCTCCTTTCTGCTCTGGCTGGGACATGCTGGGTGTTGGGGTGCCGGTGTGGGGTGCCCACCCCTGCACCCTAGCCCACGTGGGTGTCACCAGGGGCTGTGGTGGTTGCAGTGCTCGGGCCAGGCTGTGGCCATGGCTGCGGTGCCCTGGCAGCCGGCATGCAGGAGCAGTGACCCCTGTGTGGCATTGAGCAGTGTCCAAGGGCTCGCACTCCCCCAGCACCAGACCCTGCAGCCCCAAATATATTTAGAAAAGTGCCCAGACCAAAAATAGAGGGAAAAAGTTTCCCCAGTGGCTGTTTCTTCTGCCAGTCACAGCAAAAGCCAATGGGGCACGCAGCTGCCTCCTGCCCCAATAACCCCACGCCCGCTGTCGGGTGGACTGTCGGATGGAGCCGGGTGGACCTGTCCACACCCCACCGAGGAGCCGGGGATCAGCCGGGAAGGGGCCTCGCAGCATCCTGCACTGCCCCGCCGAGCGGAGCTGACAGCACGGGAGCACTGGGCTCTGCCCCACGTGCCCGCCAACGGTGAGGGGTCCCCATGCCGGATTGCCACCACGGTGTCCTCCACCAGTGTGGTGGGGCTGCTTTCTGCCAGAGGCCTTTGCGCCTGCTGCCTTCTCCGCAGCAAGTTAGGGGGTCCCATGGGACACAGGGTGGGGATGCTCCAGGGACAGCCCCGGGTTGGCTCCCTGCATGCCCGCCTGGCTGGGGGATGGGGGGATGGTTTGGCGGGTCATGGGGCGGCCGTGTCTGGAGGGCGGCTGTCTTGCAGGGCACCGCAGCGTGTGCCATGGGGGACTGGACCCTGCTGGGGAGGCTGCTGGAGAGCGCCCAGGAGCACTCCACAGTGGTGGGCAAGGTCTGGCTCACCGTCCTCTTCGTCTTCCGCATCCTGGTGCTGGGGGCAGCCGCCGAGCGGGTCTGGGGTGACGAGCTGTCTGGCTTCTCCTGCGACACGCAGCAGCCCGGCTGCCAGAATGCCTGCTACGACAGCACCTTCCCCATCTCCCACCTCCACTTCTGGGTCCTGCAGATCATCTTCGTCTCTACCCCCAGCCTAGTATACCTGGGCCACATCCTGCACCTGGTGCATCTGGAGGAGAAGGCACAGCAGCAAGCGGCGGCATGGGCCAGCAGCAGGGCCAGGCGGCAGCGCCCCAGGCAGCCCCGGCTCCCTGCAGGGAACGTGCAGGGACAGGTCTGCATGCGGGGGGCCATCCTGAGGACGTATTTCTGCAACGTCATCTTCAAGGCTCTCTTGGAAGTGGGCTTCATTGTGGGCCAGTACGTCTTGTATGGGTTCCAGCTGAAGCCCCTCTACACCTGCAGCCGCTGGCCCTGCCCCAACACTGTCAACTGCTTCATCTCCCGACCCACCGAGAAGACCATCTTCATCCTCTTCATGCTGGGGGTGGCCTGCGTGTCCCTGTTGCTCAACCTGGTGGAGATCTACCACCTGGGTCTCACCAAGTGTCGACAGGTGCCAGGCCCCAAGTCTCATGTCCTGCCCAGTCCTGGTGGCCCCATGGGGCCCTGCAGCACCCATGTCACCCTGCCCAGCAGTGGCAGCCCTGTGGCTGCTGGCAGAACCCCCCATGGCCTGGTACCCCTGGGGAAGGCGGGTGCATGGCTGGGGGTGGCCAGCGGGTCCCACAGGAAGACACGAGCAGCAGACCTGGCAGTGTGAACGTAGCCTGCCTGGATGCTCAGGGATGGGTGACGCATGGGCAGCCACAGTTGTGGTTCTGTCTCCAGGCCCTGCCAGACTCGTGGCATGGACCCCACGGCCAGTGCGAGAGATGGGCATGGCCCTGGGGACACGGCTCGGCTGCTCCCCATGCTCCTGGGAGCAGCAGGGGCTGAGAGTAGGGTCGGGCTGGGGCAGGGGCATGTCAGCCCTGGGGGAGCAAATAAACACCCACTGCACCTCACTCGACTCCTGCTCTGCCCACAGACACCGCGGCATTGCTCTCTGACTGGTCCATCCCCTGGAAATGTGGCGTGGCCAGGGCTGCGCCACCGCCGGGTTGGGTTGGGCTGCAGCCCTATGGGCAAGCCACACCAGGTGGGAAAAGCAGGGGCTGCCAGAAGTTTTCTGCATCTTTATTTGAAATGAATGGTTTCCAGAGACACAGGGTTAGTCCTACTGCCCTGGCATCACTACAACAAGACTGGTGAGCGGCTCACTCTCCACATGGACACAGAGAACAGATGGCCCCAGGCCAGGGCCCAGAACAATATATACAGGCTCAACAGGAGACCCATGATACAACTCAAGAAAACTGACCGGAACACGAGGAGGGGCAGGAGGCAGCAGGTAGCGGCACAGCCGGAGCCAGGCTTGCCCCAAGCAGGGTGCTGGCACCCTGCTGCTTTGGGAGAGGGAGGCCAGGCAGCTCCTTGCTTCTGACAGTGGCAGCCCGAGCCGCTGCCAGAGCAGAGGGCACCCACCAACGGCACCTTGCACCAGGGAGGCGGCTTATGCCAGGATGGGTGACAGTGGGGAGAGAGGTGCAGCACTGGCACAGACCCGTCTCCATCAGTTTTCTGCCAACTCAGAAAACACTGACAAAATTGAGGGAGGGGGCCCGGCTGCTTACAAGGGGGGCATCCCTGCAGCAAGACCAGGTCGCTGCCCTCACGTTCCAGCACTGTCTCCCTCTGCTCCCCACAGCCAGCCTAAACCTCTCCCACTCCTGGGAACAAGCCCTCTCCCTGACCCAAGAGCTCTCACCCTGCCAGCAGTCCTTCCCACTTGCTTGGAAACACCATCCTGCTGCAGCAACAGAGCTACATTCCTGCTGTGCCACCTGCAGCCTTGTCAGGGGATGCTAAAGGAAGGGGCAATTAAAAGCCTCGGGGCCACTGGTCCTAGACATCACTGCCATATTGTGCGGTTCCTGCCCCAGGGCATGGGTAGAGGGGGGTAGTGTCAGGGCTGGGGGTAGAGGGGGACTGGGCTGGGTAAGGGGAGCTGCCCAGGGGCTCTGCCACCCCTGTGCTGTGAGGACTGGCCCCGGAGAAGACGGCTCACCCAGCAGCCAGGACGGGAGGCAGGGCTGAGCGTGGGGGCCATATATGTAGGAGAGGCCTGTAACGAGCAGGATGGGATGTCCAAGTCCGGTAACGATGAAGCGACAGCACTGCCGCAGCACTGTCCCCTCCCGCGCTGCACGGACCCTGCCCTGCAGTGGAAGGCAGGGAGACAAGGCGTCCAGGGCTGGAGCACAGCCAGCCCGGCAGCACCTCACTCTTAGTCCATGTCGTCCTCCAGGCCACTGAGCCGACTGTGCTCCTCGTAGATCTCCCTCACGGCCAGGATGCGGTTCAGCATGCTCTCCAGCATGCTCCGGTCCATGGGGATGACCGAGTACCAGAGTGGGGACTCAGCAATGCACGACCGTTCAGGTTGCAGGTAGAAGACATCATTGCGGTTCCGAAGACTCTCGGGACTGTAAAGAGAGAGGAAGCTGAGCCCAAGGATATCAGCTCCAGGGCCTCAGAAAATCTGGCCTGCCCTCATGGTTATCAAAAGGCGCTAAAGGCTTGTCACAGCCTCTCATCCTTCAGCAGGACAAGGATACAAACTGAGTCTGCAGCTCCTCGCTCAGGACCAAAGCCCCTAACCAGCCAAGCACCAGGACTCATACTGCACTCCTTCCTGTCTGGAGAGAGGCAAGTAGTGGAAGGGGCCAGAGAGCAGCATTCTCTCAAACACAGTCTATAGGAGCAAGTGCAGACCCTGGGCAAGGCTTCACACTCAAGTACAAATGTTTGCAGAGCAGCAGCCACCCCACAGGGTCCCACCAAAATGGAGAAGTAGCCCCAAAATGGCACATGCACCTTCTCCAGAGAAAGCCTCACCATTTGGAGAGATAAAACTCATAGAATTTGACAGGGCATCGGAGTGGGTTCATCCTGTTCTCCCGCTGCTCCAGCACTGGTACCTCCTCCTCACGCTTCCGTTTTCCAGAGCTGCCATCTGCAGAGGGGGAGAGAGCAGGATCACGGTTGGGACCCAGCCGGGGAGGCAAGGGGAGGGACAGAAAGATGCTTCATCAGACCCTACCTCGGCCTTTTTTCTGCTTGGCAGGAGCGTAGTAGCGGATGCTCACCACCTTTGTCACGCCTCGGGCCGTGGTGCATTTGCGGGACTGGCGCACCACATTGGTGAAGGACAGCTGCATGTGCTCCTCTGCTGTCTGCAGCCCAAAAAACTTGGTGTTGAAGAACATGAGGGTGTTGAGGAGCACGAAAGGTGAGTAAACGCCCAGCTGCTTGCATTCCCAGAGGTGCTCCTCCTCAACACGTGAGAAAACTGTGTCTGCAACGCACAGAGGAAGAATCAGGTCACATCAACAGTGGCCTTGTGGCAATCCCATCACCCTGCCCAGGCAAGGTCACTGCAAAAGACTGACGCATCACAACATTCCCTTTTCCACGAGGTTACTTCTCCAGAGCCATCAGCAGAGCTAGATGCTGGCTCTGCCCTGCCATGAGCCACCCCAGAGCGCAGCCAAACCATGGGCCAGAATGCCAATCAGTCCTAAAGGCTCTTCCTTATACATGGCCACAAACTGAACTCCAGGTCAGTGCTTCACCACACTCAGTGTGAGATGAAGGAAGAGCAGCAGGCAGGACAGACATGACCAGCTCCTGCCTAGACACACAGGTCTGGAGCCAAATGCCTCTGCGTGGGACAGCCAATATGCAGAGGTGAAGCTCAATCTGTGAAGTAATCACAGACAAGACACAGCAGAGAAGGCAGCCCAGATCACAGCATCATGAAAAGCCTCTGCAGAGCTCTAAGTCAATCCACCCACAAGGCAGCAGCACGGCAACCCCAGCCAATGCTCACCAGAGTGTGCAGGGCTCGCCTATGTGCTGAGAACACAAAGGCATGGGCCAGCGTGCCTCCTGACTTGGTATCCTCTTTGCCAAAGGGTGGAGACATCATTGTGAAGTGTTGTAAAGATTCTAACTGTCCCAGGACACAAAGCAGCAGTGCTCTGCTCCCAGCTACCCCGACTCTTGGCAGCAGAAGCTGCTGAGGCGTAAACCAGGCTGGCTCCACTGTCGGTATGGGTCAGTATGACCCCAAGACACAGCGGGACCATGCTGCTTATTCCAAGGAAGAGGGCTAAGACTGGGGGAGCATAACCAGACCAGAGGATCCAAGGCTAGAAGCCCAAACTGGGTACATGTGGTGACTGAAGGTACTCCAGAGACACATACTATTTGGTAAGATTGTGGGTTGCCAGCCACTCAGGGACTTGTTCAGCTCCTGCACGAAGGTCAGGTAGTAAAGGTCTGTAAATATATTCACCATACGATTGTTCTCGAGCAGGTACTAGAAAGGACAGAACACACAGTCAAGAGAGACATGGCAGCACCTGGAATGCAAACCCTCCCCAGACATCCTGGGGCACAACATGCAGAGCACCCCTCCTTGTACAAGCAGAGCTGCAGGGCTGACTCCTAACACCAGCCACTTCTGAGAGCTGTGGAGAAAACCCCGGGGCATGACAAAGCAGACTTGGTGCTGAAGAAGGGACTGAATTTGGGAGATCTCGCAGCCCTCCTCAAGAACGTGCAAGAAGGGTGCAAGGCTAGGGAATAGCTGCCACCCCAGCTGCTGGGCTTGGGAACAAAGATCGAACCAGGTGACTGCTGTCCTGGGGTGAGGCACTGAAGGAGAGTCCAGTGAGCCTCTCGGGGTCCCCAGAAGACACCATAAAGGGTACAAGCTCCCTCACCACATCTGACCCCCAGGTCTGGCTGCGGGGGACTTGAAGGCAGCAAGCCCTCCCTTACCTGCTGGATGCCAAGACAGAGGTAATAGATGCTATCCGGTTCATAGCGCTCCCCATTGGGCCGTGTTATCTCCTTGACAAACTGGGCCAGTCCGTAGTTGAGTTCAGCTGCTGTGCAGGCCAAGATGTCTTCCTTGATCCTCATGGGCTTGGCTGTGGAGGCAAGCACAGCAGTCTCAGACAATAGCCTGCAAGGCCAGAAGCACCTCAACACCCTGGGACCCAGCTTCTGGGAGGTTTCTGCCACTCCACCCCATCCGGACAGGGCACTTACGGCCAAAGCGTAGCTCCTCTCCCTTACTGGTCTCTCCACCTGCATACTTGGCTTGCACCCAGGACTTCCACGCATTCACACCGTATGAGTAGTTCAGCACTGTGCAGCTGGGCTGGCTGCTCATTGAGTCCCGGGAACAGCTTTCAGAGAGCACCAGACGCTTCTGTCCCTGCAGAGAGGTGTGTTGTGAGACTGGGCACCTACCTGGGACAGATGCAAGAGTCCTGGCCACTCCTCAGACTTGCTGACTGCCAGCTTCCTCCCAGTGTGCCTGTGCCCATGCCAGCATCCTTCTGCTGACAGTTAAGACAGCAATGCCCGTTAGTTATAAGAACCACAGGGAGGAGAAAGGCCAGCTCTCACACCACCTGTATCATTCACAGCTCCTCCAAAGTCTCCAAGTATTTTCATTCAAGGAGTGACCCACAGGCCAGGCATGCCCTGACAGGAGAGGGCACAACCACACCAGCGCACCAAACCCTCTGGCACGCTTCACCTCATACATCCCAGACAGCAGCTCCCACTCCAAACCCAAAGAGCTCAAAGCAGGCAGTACCCATGGAGAACTCACCTTTCGGACAGCACGAGGCAGATCTTGCTCTGCGGACACATCATCTGGTCCCACCAGCCCGCAGTCAAAGAGGAAGTCCACACTGGGGTTGATGTCTAGAGGGTCTGAAAGGAAACACAGGCAGAAAGACTCAGCTGAGACTACTCATCCTGTCCCCTGCACTGGCCTGGCTCTTACAGCAAGATGAAGGGGGAACACATGGCCCAACGCTTCACATGCTCCATAACTGCCTGGTATGAACTTCCAGCCACAGCCCAACAAAGGAAATACAGCTCTGGCAGATAATGCTAAGCTTTGAAGGCAGCACCCACTCAGACTAACCAGAGCCCCACATCCTCTGCTCTGACAGTTTCTTGTTTGTTTTTGAAACCTGAGGAACGTTCTTTATCTCCTTGTGCCAGGCCAGCACTGGGGACAGCCAGGCACAGGCACCCCAGTTCTCTGTCCGTTGCTGCTAGCATCCTGCCTCAGCACTGTTGTGCTCTTGCAAGTCCCGGCCTCTTCTTCCACCTTCTGCCCGCTAACGGACACTCAGCAATTTTGCCATCTCCCAGGATGTCATGCCCTGACCAGGTCTCTCTCTTGCCTTGCTGGATCCTCTAGAATCACCATCCATAAGCACACCAGTCCCACCACCCTGCCCTTTGTGCTGTTAAAATCAGCTTCTCATTCCTCCTTCTCTGCAGACCTATGTTCGCAACAGGTCAGTTAGTCTAGACAAACACATACTCCTTCACAAATGGTGGTCTCCTCATCGCTGCTGTGAGCAGTCATCTGCAAGACCCTCAGTTCCTGGCCTCAAACCCGGCTAGTTAGAGGGGACGGGGAGGTAAGTTCACACAGCTCTTAATGCTGTTGACAACAGTCGGCCAAGGGCAGCGGGAGGACCCTGCTGCAGCATGAGCAGCCCTGCATGCCTGCTTCACCCAGCTCTTACTCTTAGGAAAGTCAGCCTCCAGGTCCTGGCCCGGCTCATCAAGGACATTTGCCATCTTGACGGCCATAGCCAACACATCGTCCCGTGCTGGTCCAAACAGATCACAGTCCTCCAAGAGACCCTCTGCACTCTGGTTACTCACCAGGTCTGCAACACAAAAGCAGATCACAACAACTTTCAAGAAAGTCTTTTGCCTGTACTCCCTGTGACAGCTGGAAAATGAAGTCAGGCTCCCTGCAGCACAGTCCTGTGCTCAGAGCAGCCCCATGGCACTGCTCTGCCCAGTTTTCCCGGGGCAGCAAGGCACTGGACATTTGTCCTCTTCCCAGCCACAGCCCTCCTCACCAGGGCATGAGAAACGCAGCACCCAAATAAAAAGACCTGTGAGGTCAGGGGTGTTAATCTTCTGACAGGGAAGCTGCCTGAGGTAAGAGCCTGAACAGCCACCTGAATAAATTAACAGTACTGTACACGTGCTACAAGACTGGCACCCCCAAAAGCGACAGTGGCAGGCACTGCTCCCTGCTGCAGCTCTTCTCTCCTGGTACCTCCTCAGCAGAAGTTGAGGACTTGCTCTCCCCTGCTCCCTTTTCAAAGGCTTTTGGGGAGCTGCCATCCAGGCAGATGCTCTAGTTTAAAGAGCTGGCAAATCCCACATGATCCCAGCTGTTGGGCCAGACTAAGCCGTGGCTGAACTTACCACACAGGTCTGAGGAGGCCTTGTCCAGTTCCTCAGCCTCTGCAATCATCTCTGCCATGGCCAGGATGTCAGCCTCCAGAGGATTGGATGGGATCTTCACCTTCAGCTCCTCAATGGTCTCCACAATCTTATCTGTGCTCTCCAGCGTGGTGGGCAGGAACATTGGCACAGGCACCTGTCAACAGCAGCACACCAAGCAGAAAACTGACACTCAGTTGACTGACATAAAAGCAGAGGCAGGAGAAGAGGACAAACAGAGAAGCAGGAAGGCTGCAGCAGGGCAGGATTGAGACAGTAAGAGAACACAAGCGGGTGGAGTGTGTTGCTTACCGGGACAGGCATGGAGAAAGGCACAGGTACTTTCTGGCAGTACATATGCATAGGCACAGGCACGAAGATCGGGACAGGGATTGGCAACACAATCACCTGGGGCTTCCAGTCAGCCTCTGACAAGAGCAAAAGTATGTCAGTGAGCTTGCTCCCAGCAGCTCCTCCACCCAGCCCTGCTGCACTCTGCCATGCCCCCAGACATCCAGCACCACGGCTCTTACAGCCACCAAATTCTATGACTCATGGGCAGAGCTGAAGTAGCAGCAAGCCAAACAGCCCTGCAACAAGAGAGGCTTGCCTTAGCCAGAGGTGCAAGCCCTAATCTTACGTGGACCTGCTGAGAGGTCTAGTTGCCGTGCATATGCTGGAGATGACACACACATGCCCGACAAGAGCTACACAGTGGAACCTGCTCAGCAGATGGCTTCTCAGACAAGCTGATGATCTCCAGAGGAACAGGAGTTGTCCCATAAGAGGTGGGATCATGCTGCAGTGCTCTCTTCTCTCTTTTTGCTGCTAATGGAAGTGGGCTCCCTACCTCCAGCTCTGCCGTGTGTGCCCTGCACTGCCCTGAGACTCCTCAGCACGGTGCCAAACACCCAGCTGCTGTGTCCAGCATTTCAAGCTGGATGCACATTTAGTCTGGAGCAGGGATGTGCTACTCGCCTTTTCCAAAATGTCCCTGTAATCCTGCAGTTGTGTCTCGTTTTCCTACCTGTCTGACATCCTTTGGACTTCATTTCCATCTTGCAGGAAACGCCCCGGTTCTGCATCAGTGGTTTACACATGGCAGCTTTGTTTTTCCGAGGGGTGGCTGGAACTGGAGGGGGCGGGGGAGGTGGTGCGGCTGGAGATATCTGGGCTGAGGACGTCTTTGCTGAAAGCTGAGGAAACGCAGAAAGCAGGAGGTTGGTGTCGACCTCAGGCAGCAGCACCCCTTCCCAACCACGGGTACAGCTGGAGAGACTCCCAAAGCACCTCCTGGAGCCTGGCGGTCCTCAGCACACAGACACATGCACGTGGACACTCCCACAGTCAGTCAGACCTGGCCAAAGGACTGCCAAGCTGCTCCTGGTAGGCAGCAAGCCTATGCAGCACCTCAGCAGCAGCCAGCAGGGAGTCTGGCACTTGGTGCTCCTGCCCTACGGGGCCACAGGGAACACAGTGGGACAGGAACTATACCCAAGCATGGAGGTGCATCATGCAAAGATGAGCCGGTACCACAGTGGCAGGCTGTTCTGGAGCCCATCATCTGTTCCTGGGGGGTGGTTATTCTTCCCCCTTGCGGGAGATCTGCTGACACTGTCCTCCCCAGCAGCTTTTATCAGTTCACACTACCCAGACATCTTATAATGCATTTGCTGCAGAAGAATGAAATCTCCCTCAGCAACGGCAGATCTGTCCTCTCTTTGGGGACAGCCCCTTTGTGCTATCTTGCAAACTCCTACCTACAACAGGCCTTACCATGTTGGTCTCTGCCTTCTGTGGGGAAGGGGCAGGTGGTTTTGGCTCTGAAGTCTGACCTGTAAAAGAAAGCAACGACTTTAAGTTCAAGAGTTCCTGGGCCAACAGGTCCCACTGCTGGGACTGGAGGTGGCAGCAGCCAGAGAGCAGGGACAGGCTCCCCAGAAACTGCTCCTGGCCACTCCAGGAACAGTTAATGTTTCCACAGTCTCTAGCCCTAGCAGCTCAGAAGACACTAGAACTCCAAAACCAAGTCACTCTCATGTCAGTTTGTGCTCCCTTGAAGTCCACCCCATCCCCATCAGAGCACACCAGGAGAAATCCCAGCCCCTTGTAGAGAGAGGAGTCAGGGGCTCTATTCCCACCTCTGCCTATTGGCTTGCTGTACCTAGCCACGGCCCTTCCCTGTGCGTCCATCTCCCTCCTACAAGTGTCTTGGCAAAGTGCTTCGAGATCCCTAAGAAGAAGGTGACAGAGCTAGTAGTAGTGTTGCAAGAAATCCCTGAAAGCAGAGAGACAGCTTTGTCCCAGCCCTAGGGATGCAATCCATTCCCCTAAGGAAAGAAGGGATCACCTGTAGGTAAGAGGTGCGTGCAGCAGACACTAGTCTCAGGTGGTGACAATATCACCCTGGCTTGGATGGTAATTCCAGCTCATTTACTCTGCAGAGAACCTGTACCCATCTCAAAGGCTGATAAGCTACAAGAGCACCTTCATCCAAGTCTCCCGTGAGCCCTGGTTACTCATGTGGCTGGGAAAAAGAACTGCCTTCTACAGCACTGACTAACCGTGGGCCATGCATGGAGATACCTGCAAGGAAAGCAGCAGGTCTCAGCACCCAAAGGGAGTGGCGGGTCCATTTGCACCTCCTACATACAGATAGGCTCTCCAAGAAAGACACAGACTCCCAAAGTACCAACACACAAGACATTCACACTGCACAGATTTCCTCTCCCAAGTAAAAGCAGGACAGCTCTTGGGCAACTGGACACCCGACAGGGTCCACTTGCTGACCACCACAGCAGGACAGGTAAGTTTGAGTAGGAGGAAGCTCCCTAGCCTGCAGCTGAGCATTCAGCCATAGGATCTGCAATAGTCTCAATGGGTCCAAGAATTCCCCCTGACCAGCCCGAAGTGGATGGGCAGCAGGTCTTGGTGGGAGACATCAATGACTTGAATGAGAAAAGACAAGCTATGGAGTATGAGCAGAGTTTCTGCTGCAGCAGAATCAAAAACAAAGATGATTGCCCCATCAGTCAATGATTAAAGACTAAGGAAAATAAGATTCTCCTGCCACAAAGCTCCATGTGCTACATGTCCAGGCTTCCAGGAAAGCTGCAGCTTGTTCTTTACTCTCATCCCAACACCAGAAAGGAGCTGTCAAGGCATTGCCTGCACCACCCATGAATTCTGGCCCTCTGTCCTCTCCAGCTGCACAGCCCTGTGCAGAGCCAGTTCCCCTTGGAAGAATTTGGGCACAGTTCTGTGGCAGAAGCTCCTCAATCCCTCATTACATAGACTGTTCTCGGCAAAGGAATGGCCACTTTTATCATCAGCAAGTACTCAAAGGATCATCAGGTTGGCAGCAGCCACTGGGTCACAGGAATGAATGGTTTTAGGCAACCACTGGCTGCAAGAGAAGCAAGTAGTCAGCAGCTCTGCCCAAGAGACAGGCCTGAAATCTAGGCAGTCCCTTGTGAGCTGGCAACACAGTTGCCAGGTCCACAGGAGACTGTGGCTTGACCAAGCAGAAGCTGTTCCTCACCATGCACTGACCTGCTCCTCCTGAAATACCCTGCACAGCAGGCTGGGCTGGAAAGCTCTGTGTAAGCACATGGTAGGCCCTGGCTCCAGCAGCCTTCCTTTGCAAGCTGAGCAACGTGCCACAGTCCCGGGACAGGGATGTCCACTGCTATCCCAGAACTGGCAGGGGATGGGTGTGCCAGAACAGAGGGCCCAGTGCCACCAGCAGCATTCACCAAGCATGGCAGCTGCTGAGGCAGCCTTGGAGCTTGTGCTCAGCCAGGCACTCACCACTGCTGACAGGCTTTTCCTTGGCTGCCCTCAGTCCTCTGCCTCACAAGGCACACGGAGAGGCAGCTGTGGCACAGCGAAGGGTGATGCCCCACATGCCAAAGAGCAAAGTTCTTGGGGGCCTCCAGAGATGTGGTGGACGGGGGGGCTCAGACCCTCGTGGTTGGTGGTGGTAGAGAAGATACTTCTCAGTCTTGTTGTCCATGGCTCCAAGGAGACAATGGCCAAACAGTGTGAAACATGCTTCCCTCTGCAGGCAGAGCTTGCTCGTTATGCCTGTGTCCCAAAAGCAGTGTTACTGGTCCCTCACAAGGGAGATGCCTTGAAAACAGAGGACAAATGGAACTGCATGTCTAGGGCTGTGGAATGACTCACTTGGTGAGCTACACGAACCAACAAGCTCAATACCTCTTCCTTCCCTGGGCAGCAGGACAGTCTGTGTCCCATCAAGCAGACTCCCCTTGGGCACCCTCTTGTCAGCAGAAACCAACAATTCCTCATCCAGGTCACTCCAGTGTGCTGTCACTTGAGCCGTCGCCTCACACAGTGTTTTACGAAGTGTGGCTCTTGGAGGGCAGGTTGGGACTCCCCTGGCTGGGGCAACCTGCTGCTTCTGGCAGACCAGCTCTGCTTTGCTGTCTAAGCAGCACTGACATCCAGGGCTTCCCCCATCTCGCAATCAGCCCACTGCTGTCAGGAGAGGAACCAGGAAGAGTCTGGAGATGGAGGACGATGTCTCTCACGAGAAGGTCCTTGTCTTGGTTTCCCCTCCTTGGCACATCCTAGTCAGGGTTTTACACCTCATGAAATCCCAGGGATGGCAGCAAAGCCCTGTGCCTGTGATGCAGGTGTCTGTCGAAGCTTGATGCACGAAGCCAGTCCCACCATAAGCTGCAGGCATTTTAACTAGATGACACAGATTACCTAGAAGATCACGGCCTATGAAAGGCCGAGCAGAATGAGACTACATGAGTGTCCAAGGGCCAAGCGATGTCTTGTCACTATGAGCACCTTCCATACTGAGGGACCCCAAAGCACTTTGCAATCTTCCACAAACAACTGGCTCAAATTAATGATAGGAAATGGGGCAACAGGCAGAGAAAATCTCCTCTCCAGCTGGAACTCCATGGATGCAGAGTGGGGTTATCCGGGACAGGGGTTGGCAATTCCCCAAAGCCACAGCAATCTTTGGGTAAGTGGTAGGACTCCAATCTAACATCGCGAGACAGAGTGCCTCCAGCAGCTGAGTGCTCCCTCAAGATCATTCTAGGTTCAGCTCTGGCTGAGGAGAGCCCACCTACAGCATCACCAGCACCACTTCCTGCAGCACCCTGCATTTTCCTTGAATGTTTCCCATCCAAGCACTGACCTGGCCCAATCCTGATTAGTTTATGAGATCTGAGAAGGTCACAGCTCGGAGGTGGTGTGGGGCTGCAGGTGGATTATCATGCCAAACCACGCTGTCCCCTAACCCTGTAAATCGAGCTCTCCGCTGGCAACATGAGGACGTTAAATCCCTGAGTATCCTCACTAAGAGTGTGAGCTACAGGCAGCACGCTGGCACCGGCTCCTCCCGCTGGGCCCTGTGTGTCATAGAACCATAGACGTTAGAGATCGAGAAGCCCCATTAGGTCCCACTCCGTCCTTTCCCCCCCACCAAGGGCCAGTGCAGGATTGTTCCCTAGCGTCTCATCCAGTCCCAGGCAAGAAGCTTCCACCCCTCGCTGTTCAGTCTTCCCTGTGTCTCTCGGACTGAGCTATGCAGGTCCCCTCCCTCCCTCCTACTCACTGTTCAGCAGGCTCTCGGGCCCCTTCTGCGTGTCCAGGTTGGGCTGGTTCTGTTGATTGTAAAATCGCAGCAGACACTGCTGGTTGCAGAAGTGTTTGATTTGCCCCCGCCAGTGGATGGTTTCCAGCAGCTTCCCCTGACGCTTGCAGGCATGGCACCGAGCTGCCTAAAGCCCGCATCAGCAGGAGAGAAACAACGAGTAACTAACCACACCCCCTCCGAGTGCAACACAACTGTCCAGTGAAAGGTGCACATGGCAAGGTGCTGTGAGCTTCCCCACAGCAGTGCCCTGCCAGTGCCAGCCGGGGTCTCCAGCGGTGCGAACTTCTCACAGCAGCACTAGCCGCGGATCCAGCACTGTGAGCTTCCTCAGTGCAGTGCTCTGGCAGGATCAGCTTGGGACTCCAGCTACGTGAGCTTCCCCGTAGCAGTGTCCCGTCATTGCCAGGCAGGACTCCAGCAGTGCCAGGTTCTCCGCAGCAGTGCCAGCCAGACTCCAGCAGTGTGAACTTCCTCAGTGCAATGCCCACTTATCTGGGTGCTGTGCCCACCACAGCACTTAGCACAAGCTGCCAGTGCCAATACTGACCTTGAAGTACCAGAGCAAGTATTTGCTTTTGCAGTCTTCACTACAGAAGTCCCAGGTGCTGCCCTCCAGCTGCTCGGTGACCGCCCGCTGGCAGGTCTGAGAACAGTAGGTGCAGGTGATGCAGCACAGGCCCAGGTTCTTGGTGAAATCCTGTTTGTAAAGAAGCACACACCCTGCGGAGAAACAATAGGAGTGAAACCTTCCCAGGATGAACTGGGGGCCTCCCTGACCCAAACATGACCAGAATCCAGGTCTGCGGAGACAACAGAGCACGCGCAACACACTGTAGGGAACAATCCAGCACTGGCCCCTGGGGCTGGGATAAGATGGGACCTCATGGGGACTTGCCATCTCTCACCTCCATGCTTCTAGGAAGAGTCTGACTCCAACCTCCTGTGTGCAGGAACCCAGCAGGCAGGGCAAGGCCAGGTCAGGCCAGCCCAGACGCAAGAGCGTAGAAGTGCATGATGACAGGAGGAGCGGAGCTGCCACCTGCTGTCTCCCCAGCCCCCAGAGAGAGAAAAGCTGTGAGAAAGCCCTCCCCAAGGACACAATGAACGGTAAAGATCTTGCCCTAGGGCCTGGCTGGACAGCAAGCCATCCCCACGACACTCCTCCCTTCACTGCACAGCAAGGCTCTCGCCCCAGGGCCTGGCTAAGAGTCTCCCCTCTCTTCCTCTCCATGCTCTCTTCTCCTCCCCCAGCATTGGGCTGGCACGGGGGCTCTGCCTCTCCCATGCCTTCCCCAAGTACCTTCGCTGCAGAAGTTCTTCTCCACTCCAGAGAAGCGGATCTTCTCATGCAGCAGCTTCTCCTGCTTGCAGTGCTCACACTGAGACACCACCCCACGCAGCCGCTTGAAGTCCTCACAACAGTCCTTGCAGCAGAACTGATACACCTTGTCCTGCCAAAGAGACCGCGACTGGGTCAGCCAGGCTGGCAGGAGGTCCCCACACTTCTCAGAGAAGCAAGAGCAAGACTACAGGGCTGAGCCAAGTCCCCAGCTCTCCTGGCACAGAGTTTGGCAGAAGTGGTCCCCTCCTGTCCTTCTGACATCAGGAGCACAGCACTCAGTGCGCAGTCTCCAGGCACATCTCTGCAGCTAAGGCATTCAGAGCACTGGCACAGAAGGAGCTCTGCTTTGAGCAGGGAGAGTCAGGAGCCCTGTGGTCCTCACCAGGGTTGGTCTCCGCCTCAGCATCCCCCTGGGAAAAATCCTCACCTGCCAGTCTAGGATCTCCGGCTTCCCGCTGAAAAGATTGTGGCAGTAATGGCAGCTGAGGTGGATCCCACCTTCTGGGCTGGTGCGCTGCAGAAGACAGAGACAGCTCATGGAGGGAGAGGCACGCAGGGCAGTGAGCACCCGCTTCACACTGCCACCACCTCCTGCCTCCTCCACCATACACAGCAGTCCGTCTGCCCCTGCTCAGACCTGTCCTTGCTGCCACTGTCAGTGACTCACAGTCAGTCCATCAGATCACGTCTCAAGCTCTTGGAGAGCTGATTCTTGCGCAATTCCACTTTGCTTCCAGCATACTGGGTCTAGCTCTTCTCAGGAAGGCAAGCTTTGAAGCTGCCACCCCTCTAGATTTGAAAACATTAAGAGACAGGGTTCCACTACCTCTTCTGAGAATTTCTCTAAAAGGTCTTGAAGTACAGATGCCTGGTTTCTCTTTTCAAGGTAATGCAACTTCAGAATTCAAGCAGCCTTTCTCATACCACCTTCCTCTGCTAGATTAAACAGCCATGTAGCACTTGGTGTCACAGAATGACACAGAATCACAGAATGGTAGGGGTTGGAAGGGACCTCTGTGGGTCATCTAGTCCAACCCTCCTGCCGAAGCAGGGTCACCCAGAGCAGGCTGCACAGGACCACGTCCAGGCGGGTCTTGAATATCTCCAGAGAAGGAGACTCCACAACCTCCCCGGGCAGCCTGTGCCAGGGCTCCGTCACCCTCAGAGGGAAGAAGTTCTTCCTCATGTTCAGACAGAACTTCCTGTTCTTCAGTTTGTGCCCGTTGCCCCTTGTCCTGTTGCTGGGCACCACTGAAAAGAGTTTGGCCCCATCCTCCTGACACCCACCCTGCAGATATTTGTAAGCATAGATTAGGTCCCCTCGCAGCCTTCTCTTCTTCAGGCTGAACAAGCCCAGCTCCCTCAGTCTTTACTCGTAGGAGAGATGCTCCAGTCCCCTCATCATCCTCGTAGCCCTCCGCTGGACTCTCTCCAGTAGCTCCTCATCTTTCTTGAACTGGGGAGCCCAGAACTGGACACAGTACTCCAGATGGGGCCTCACTAGGGCAGTGTAGAGGGGAACGAGAACCTCCCTCACCCTGCTGGCCTCACTCTTCTTAATGCACCCCAGGATCCCATTGGCCTTCTTGTCAACAAGGGCACACTGCTGGCTCATGGTCAACCTGTCGTCCACCAGGACACACAGGTCCCTCTCCGCAGAGCTGCTCTCCAGCAGGTCCACCCCAAGCCTGTACTGGTGCATGGGGTTGTTCCTCCCCAGCTGCAGGACCCTGCACTTGCCCTTGTTGAACCTCATCAGGTTCCTCTCTGCCCAACTTTCCAGCCTATCCACGTCATGCTGAATGGCAGCACAGCCTGCTGGTGTATCCACCACTCCTCCCAGTTTTGTGCCATCAGCAAACTTGCTGAGGGTACATTCTAACTCTTCATCCAGGTCGTTGATGAAGAAGTTAAACAAGACCGGGCCCAGTACTGACCCCTGGGGGACACCACTAGTTACCGGCCTCCAACTAGACTCAGCGCTGCTGATGACAATCCTCTGAGCTCTGCCATTCAGACAGTTCTCTATCCACCTCACTGACCACTCATCTCGCCCACACTTCCTGAGCTTCCCTAGGAGGATGTTATGGGAGACAGTGTCAAAAGCCTTGCTGAAGTCGAGGTAGACAACAACTACAGCTCTCCCCTCATCTACCCAGCCAGTCATACCATCGTAGAAAGCTATCAGACTGGTCAAGCATGATTTCCCCTTGGTGAATCCATGCTGACTACTCCTGATAACCTTCTTTTCCTCCACTTGCTTGTTGACGACCTCCAGGATAAGCTGCTCCATCACCTTTCCCGGGATGGAGGTGAGGCTGACCGGCCTGTAGTTTCCTGGGTCCTCTTTCTTGCCCTTTTGAAAGATTGGAGTGACATTGGCCTTTCTCTGATCCTCAGGCACCTCTCCTGTCCTCCAGGACCTCTCAAAGATACATTGTGTCTTGTCCACAAGGATATGTTCATTAATAAAGTCATCTTTGTGGTTTTCTTTCTGATAACCTCAGATAAGGTGCTCTGCGAGTGCCTCAATATATGCATTTTTCAAGCCCAAATGCAATTTTTCTGTCTTTTTTTCAGCATACTTCCAATATTTCCTCAACATTGAAAATAAAGTGGACATCAGATGAACATCCTTCCTATCTGTGCAACATTCTAGGTAGTTCTTTCGCTCCCTAGGCCCCAAACTTTAACTCCCTGTTCCTCTGCTTGTGCTTGCAATAACTTCATTAATCATTCCCTCTGTGGCTGTACACTGAGACTCTTATACTGAATGGTTTATCTGCTGTAAGCCCAGGGTCTTTTCAAAATCCTTACTTTCCCAGGACTTACACCCCCACACTACTTGAGTATGGCTGATGCAGGATCTTGCACTGAACTGTGTTTAAGCACACATTAGGAGGAACCAGTCTTGTCAAGCAATCAATTGCTTTGCTTTCTATGACTGCCCTGACCTCAGCACGAGTTAACACTTGACCAGTTTTTGTGTCATCTGCAAAATTTTATCACGCTTACTTTGACTTTATTGCCAGATGACTGAAGAAGATGTTGAAATCCTTGGGCTTAATACTCATCCCCAAGAAGCCATCCTGAAACACTCTCTTCAGTGGTTTTTCTGACAAGGGTGTTCTGAGATCTGCCAGCAAGACAGTTCCTAATCCAGGTTATGCATGGGTTTACTCATACGTTACAATGCTCATTTTAAATGGCAATGATTCAAGTTAGGTGAATTAGGTGAAGTCCCTGGTGACGTGAAATAGGGAAACATGGCACCCATTTTTAAAAAGGGTAGAAAGGAGGACCCTGGGCACTACCAACCTGTCAGCTTCTCCTCTGTGCCTGGGAAGATCATGGAACAGATCCTCCTAGAAGCTATGCTAAGGCACATGGAGGACAGGGAGGTGAGTCATGACAGCCAGCGCGGCTTCCCCAAGTGCAAGTCCTGCCTGACCAACATAGTGGCCTTCTACGACGGAGTGACTACATCAGTGGACAAGGGAACAGCTATTGATGTCATCTGTCTGGACTTCTGTAAGGCCTTTGACATGATCCCCCACAACATTCTTCCCTTTGAATTGGACAGATAGGAATTTGATGGATGGACTGTTCGGTGGATGAGGAATTGGTTGGATGGTAGCATCCAGAGGGCAGTGGTCAACAGCTCAATGTCCACATGGAGATCAGTGACAAGTGGTGTCCCTCAGGGGTCCGTACTGGGACCAGTGCTGTTTAATACCTTCATCAATGACAGCGTTTGCAGATGACACCAAGCTGAGTGGTGCGGTTGACATGTCTGAGGGACGGGATGCCCTCCAGAGGGACCTGGACGAGCTCAAGAAGCGGGCCCATGTGAACCTCATGAGGTTCAACAAGGCCAAGTGCAAGGTCCTGCACCTGGGTCGGCGCAACCCCTACTATCAATACAGGCTGGGGGATGAAGGGATTGAGAGCAGCCCTGCCGAGAAGGTCTTGGGGGTGCTGGTGGATGAAAAGTAAGATGTGAGCCAGCAGTGTGCACTCGCAGCCCAGAAGGCCAACTGTATCCTAGGCTGCCCAAAAAGAAGTGTGGCCAGCAAGTGAAGGGAGGTGATTCTGCCCCTCTACTCCACTCTGGTGAGACCCCACCTGGAGTCCTGCATCCAGCTCTGGAGCCCTCAGCACACGAAAGACATGGACCTGTTGGAGAGGGTCTGGATGAGGGCCATGTAGATGATCAGAGTGCTGGAGCACCTCTCCTATGCGGAAAGGCTGAGAGAGTTACGGTTGTCCAGCCTGGAGAAGGGAAGGCTGCAGGGAGACCTTATTGTGGCCTTTCAGTCCTTAAAGGGGGCCTATAAGAAAGATGGGGACAGACTTTTTAGCAGGGCCTGTTGTGATAGGACAAGGGGTAATGGTTTTAAACTAAAAGAGGGTAGATTTAGATTGGGTAGATTTAGATTAGACATAAGGAAGAAATTTTTTACAATGAGGTTGGTGAAACACTGGCACAGGTCGCCCAGAAAGGTGGTAGATGCTGCATCCCTGGAAACTTTCAAGATCAGGTTGGATGGGGCGCTGAGCAACCTGATCTAGTTGAAGATGTCCTTGCCTGGGGGGTTGGACTAGATGCCCCTGCAGGGGGGTTGGACTAGATGACCTTTAAAGGTCCCTTCCAACTTAGACTATGCTATGATCAAGTCTTATGAAGTCTACAACTGTGAAAACTCTACAGCTACCCTACCAACACCATTTGTGATTTCAGTGAAGGATTACGTCAAGGATTTACTAAAACAAACAAAACCACCCCAAAAAAACCCAACACAAAAAACACAAGGGAAAAACAAACCCCCAAACCAAATGTTGTAACTGCCAGTAACTAACCCTCTACCTCTAGATTCCCTACGTTTTCTCAGTTGCCCAAGGCACGTCCTGGCCTACGTTTCCCAGGTCTTCTTGGCTGCTGCTTTGCTCCTGGACAACTGTGCAAAACTAATATTCTTCCAGTTGCCTTTGAATACCACAAACATTTCACATATGCTGAAACTTAACATCAGAAGATTTAAATCCACCAGTCAAGCCTTTGAGGATGATTAAACATGAGGTATCCAGGCCTGCTGGCTGTAGATTTTTAGACAACACATCCCAGAAGGCTTAGGTTCCTTGGTGATGCCTGGCTCAGAGGGCAGCTCTGCCCCTCTCCAACCCACTAGCAAGCACCCACTGCGCTTTGCTAGCTTGTGCTTTTGCTCATGCGCTTGTAAGGTTACTACATCCCAAACCACTCATGCAGCACAGCTCTGCACTGCACTCCTGCTGGGCATCACCTGATAGACAAGAGTGAATTACAGCCCATCTTATCTCAATAAGGAAGGGGGAAATAGGGTCAAGACTGAGTTATTGGTAACTACAGTCACGGCAACTCTTGTGCTCCAGCAGAGACTTTCTAATGGATCCTCCCTGAGGAGCTTGAGGGAGGTGGAGCCTCTGCTAAGTGTGAAAGGAGTCATGAGCTCTATGGCCCAGCCCAGCATGAAGGATATTTCAGTACCTGGAATTTGGTCCAGCAGCTGGGGCTGCAGAACTGGTAGACAACCCGGTCTGTCTTGTTGTAATAGCAGGGTTCAGATAAACTCTTTCTGCAGAAGCTGCAGGGTCTAGGGGGACCTGATGAAACAGACAGGAATTGGTGAGGGCAGCAGCACAGGACGTGGGACTGGATTCTGAGGATGTCATGCAAGCTACTCACTCATCCTCAGTCTGTCAAGCTATTACCAAAAGTAAGGGACAAGAACCTCAGGAAACTAAGAGCACCAGATTCTGCTAGGACAGAAATGTTAAAACACGGATGGAAAGCAGAGTGGTTCAAGGAAGTGACACTGGCTCTACAGGAATTCGGACAAAACAGTCTGCAATACTTCCACCAGAGACCATACCCATTCCTGGACACCCTGGTACCCTGTGTAATGTAAAGGGCAATCCCAGCACAGTACAGCACTACAACTGCTTCTTGCATTCTCAAGAACAGCAATGTATGCTACACCTCAGTGTTAAGATATCTATGCTGCAAGGGTCCCTCCCTCTTGAAATCTCCTTTCACTTGTCTCACTGAACTCCTCCCCAGGCAAACGACGTGCCTTCTTTCCAGTCTCATCCATAAGCAGTAAATAGTACCAAGAAAGGAGTTAGAGTGTAGAGGTGACTGATTCCCTATATGTAGGTGCTCTTACCAACCAAGCCTGACTGCTTCACTTTGTGGGAGGTAGTGCAGCAAATGGAGCAGAACAGGCCCATCTTGCCACTGCGATCCACGTTGGGCAGCATGTCAAAGTTCTTGCACAGCGTCTTACACCACATGCACGGGTAGACCCGAGTGTTCTTCTGCAAACATAGAGCAGAACAGAGCTGCCAGGGAGACCATCACAGCTGGTGAGGTCCCAGCCTCATATCCCACTCCCCTACTGTATCCACCATTGGGCAGCTCTCCTGCAGGGAACACCTCATGCCAGAGCCAGGCTCATAGTCTGCAGATTCAGGTGGTGGCAGCAAAAAAGGCTGCCTTCCGCACTTCACCTTCTTATTTCTAGGGTACTGTGGCAATCTCATCAAGACAGTTAAGTGAAGCCTGCTCAGGCCAGAGGAACATATCCAGCTAAGCTTTGGGGAGACACCCAAAAGAAGCCAGCCCATACTGACTGCATATACCAGTGTCGCTGCACAGTCAGCTTACTGAGTGCCTGACCCATGCTTCGGTGCAAGATGGGCCCCATACAGAATAAATAAATGCTGTTTGCCACTTCAAAATTTCTCCATAGCAATTTCTTAAATGTTTTGTCAGCAATAAGAGGCCAAGGGGATTCGTCACCTGCTATTGCACAAAGTGCCCTGTGCCACACCGAGCAAAGGACTGGTGTGTCCACGGAGACCTCCCACCCCAGGCAGGTAACTCCACAAACCTTCTTGTAACTGTTGAGACAGGCAGAGTTGCAGAATCGTTTTTGCTGGCCTTCATGGAAGAGGTACTCCAGGGGCAAGCCCTTGTTGTAGATGTAAAGTCCACAGTTGTCACAGCAGTTAGTTTTCAGCCCCTTGGTGGCCCGGAACTTGGTGAAGCAGGCATCGCTGCAGATGCGGTGAACCACGTTCCCATTGCTGACCTCATGCTGGATCTGCAGAAACATCATTGCTGTCACTCCCCTAAAGCACCATGTGCCTCCTTCTGACATCTGTGTACCACTACTGCCTCAGTCCTTGGGATAGCGAGCTGTTACACTAAAACTCGAGCAAGTGCCGTACTGGAAGCTGGTGTGGACTCCGGCTGGCCGCCCTCACCAAAAGTCAGCAGAGCAATTGGGAGAGCAGAGTGGCAGAAGCCATGAACTTCAGGGCAGGGAGAAGCAGAAGCCTTATTCCTTCTGCTGGGATAAGGGCTGGTTCACAGCAACTAGGAAGGACCTGGGAGTGAGCCCAAACCAGCTCCGGGGCTGAGGCCTCAGACCATGAGAACCTGGCAAACGCCCTGCGATGATCCCAGGCATGGCAAGGTGCTGCAGATCACAAGCACTTCATCCAGGACATGGGAAGGACAAGGGATTTGTTTACCTCGCCAGGTTTGTGGCAGACGCTGCAGCGGCTGGTGTCCGAGGCATCTGCAGACTGAGGTGCTGGTCTGTGTTGCTGGGCCTCGTAGAGGGAGAGGCAGACAGAGGTGCAGAACTCGTGGAAAGAGCCACCTGAACCGATCTGGGCGACCACAGAGTCCTTGGTGTTCCAGATCTCCCTGGGGATCAAGAGGAGATATCTTAGTGCAGGGACACACCAGTCCTGCCACCGAAGCGACAGGAAGACACACTGCAATACATGGGACTTTCTGGTGTCCCAAAATGGTGGCAAGAACTCTCTCACAGCAGCTTCTGTCCCAGCCCAGAGGGGTGGTGCCTGAAGATGGAGCATGCTGGAGGTTGTTCTGAGAGGAGGCTGGGATATGGGGCATTAAGCCTAGGGACAGGCAGGGAAAGGCAATAATGTGAAGGGAGCAGGGAGGTGTAGGGAGCATGGGATACGTCGTGTGTGAAGGAAGACAAGGGGTAGCAGCTGGCAGTGGGCAGGAGTGATGTGGGTGAGTGGGAAGCATGAGGGTCACAGGAATGGGAATGGCAGGCAGAGCTGTGGGGCAGGTGAATAGGGTCACAAGCATGGGAGCACCGAGGAAAGGAGAGTGAACACACACTTTTTACAGAAGGTGCATATCTTCTTGCCAGGTGGTTTTTTTGAGAAGGTGGTGAGACATGAGCTGGAGCAGAAGAGCTGAGGGAGCCCTTTACGCTGGTAGGCAGTTTGGCCCTTCTGCAGTGGGGTCCGGCAGTTGGCACAAGTCATCTTGGTGACAGTAGAGCGGGCAGCTCGCTGAGCCATCTGAGTGCGTAAAGACATGCGAGTTGAGCGTCGGGTACGAAAAGGAACAAAATCCTCATCATTGGGATCATCCACCATTGCATCAGAGTCCTCATCAGACACTGGAACTGCAAAGCAGCAGAGAAAGATACACAGAAATCCCTCATTAGCAACTGAGACAGAGACCTCTGCCATGAGACACATGCTGAGGCTTTCTGGGGTCACCTTTCTGGAGTCCCTCTACATGTTTTGTACCTCTCTGGGTGGAATGATAAAGGGACCCTTAAAAAATACTCTGTTGGAACTGGAGATGAGTCAGCAGGTCTTTAAGCAAACTGGGCTTAAGTACAATTCCTCTCTGGGAAGTCATGATTTGCCAAGGTTGAGCAGAAGCCCAAAGTGTGAACATTTACAGCAAAAAACCCTCCAAGAACCTGTAGACCTTAAAGGGAACAAACTGGATCACCAGTCTCCAGCACAGGCTGCACAGACAGGCAATGAAGGAGCAATACACAAATACTAGGGAATGGCAGGGTGACACTCAACATCTCAAAGAACAAAGAATTCATGTACTTCTGCAGGAAAATCTCCAATCCCTCAAACAGTTTGCTGCCATAGAGACAGCCTCCTGGCTGAGGAGATGGAAGATGGATTTCCTGGGAACAACCCCAGAGTCTCATCCTATTACTTGGTGCTAGGTATCCACACACCACTGTGAAAATGCCACAGTCCTCTCTTCAACCTAAGTGCCCTGAGAAAGCAAGGCAAGTACCCCAGGATGAAGACTCACAGGGTGAAGAGACCTGTCCTCTGTGAGAGGAAAGTCAGCACAGAAGCTCCAGAGTTTCCACCTTACTCACACCATGAACCACCTGCCCACAACGGGACTGGGCCCAGCTCTCTGGCTGAAAACAGGCATTGGCCAGCCCTGGTTACTCACTGCTCTCAGAGGAGTTCACAGTTTCAGGCCTGGCAGTTTCTGATCTTCTGGCTCGTTCACTTCTTTTCTGCTCCTAGAAGACATTCAGAAAATACTTAGGCTAACCATCTGTTAGGACAACCATGGATCAATATCCCAGGTCATGGTGGAGTTCCAACTTCTGGGATCCACTTTCCCAGTAACTAGGCTGAAAACAGATAAAACTCCATGGATACCTGACCAGAGTTGTCAAGATGGGGGAAAGGGGGAAGTAGGCTTATGAGAATGACATTCCAGCTGGGGGTAGCAGGGACACACTGAAGCCACATGACAGCACAGTGGCAATGCGCAGGGATCACTCCATCACAGGAGACACGCAAACTCCTTCCCAGACAGGTGACGAGACAGCCAGTGTCCCTTATGGAGTTAGACAACAGCCAGTCACCCTCTACGCTCCTGTAGCATACGTACTTGACTGCATTCTCCTCACCTTCTCAGTTGGCAGCTCACTTCCCTTCCCAGACTGGCCTTCTCCTGGAACAGAAGCACAGAAGAAGCTTGCATCTAACATCTTGCTTTTCTCCAACAGAAGAAGATAGTTGTTCTTCAAATGCAACCACCCTTTGGGGTAATCTGCACATGAAGCCTCAGACAGTCCTGGCAGTGACCAGACACAGGAAAGTCCTAAACCCACCACCTACAGTTAGAGATCCAAACCCACAGCGTGGGAGGAGCCCTGTACGGAAGAGACCTCCCTGCATGGGAGAGGCATGCTGGGCAGTTACGTCCAACTGCTTCTGACTGAGACTGAGCATCTCCTGAGGATGGCCAGCCTGGGTAGAGAGACTTTGTCTATTGGAAACGCCTTCTCCTGGTGACCCTCAGTTCCAGCAAAGACTCCAGTGATGAAAAGCATGAGCTAAGCTGATGTGCAGCCGCAGCTTTATCAGGGAAGCTCCTGGCTGACACAAGCATTGAAAACCAAAGCCAAAGCTACGAAAGCCAGAGCAAGAGCTCATGTGCACCAAGGGAGCAGCTTCCGGAGCATATTCCCTGTAAGCAAGATGCTTTACCCAAATCTAGCCCATCACCAGCATTGACAATTTCCATAGCAGGGGACAATGGGAAAAGCTGGAGTGCAAAACAGACTCCACCTTCAGCAATGTGCAGCAGGATGACCTCCTGAGCAAAAGGAAGCCATGTTCTGCAGAGCTCACAACCTACCTGCTCGTGATGAGGCTTCCTGTGCTTTCAGTACATTACTTTCTTTAAGCGAGTTGTTCCCACTATCATCCCCTTCCCCTGTGTGGATTTCCTCTGTGGGCTCAGGGGGCAAAGCTGCAGTACCGTTGTCCGGGCTCAGTTCTACCTCTGCTTCCCCTGCCAGACCTTCCCTCTGCATGGGTGAGCTCTTCCTCGGTGCCTTCAACCTTGTCTTCTTTGTCTGTTTAAGACTGAGCTGTGGAGGGGGCACTGGTGGATTTGAGGACTGTGCTGTGATTTCTTCTGTGGTTGGGGCACTGCTGAGGTCTCCAGAGTCAGGAACAGGCTGTTGGGGCGATTCAGGGGCATTGTCATCAGATAGTGCAGGAATAGCAGCAGCACCATCTCCCTTTAGGTCCCCAGAATCATTTTTTGGTGCATCTTCCCCTTCTTTCCATGTTTCTGGAACAAGGGCTTCTCTAAAGAGGGCAGAGGAGTCCACTGGTCCATCCTCCACATCCTGGGTAGGATGTGCCTTATGCAGCCCACCCAGACCCTCAGATTTACCTAGTTCCATCAAGTCAGCAGTTTTATCCAAGTCATCTAAGACATCAGGTTTCTCCAGCATATCCAAGACACTAGGTTTATCTAGAACAACATCGTTTGATTTGTTTAGTTCAGACAGGCTGTCTGCTTTTACTACAACATCCAACTCCCCATCTGCAGTCATTTTCTTGGACGGATCCCAGTCAGGGGGCTGATGAACTGAAACTTCCTGGGTAGAAGCTGTTTGTGAGCCCAGGAGATCTTCCCCAAACTCCATGTCAGCAGGGAGATCACCAATAAGTGGTTTGTCAGGCAAGGACAGGGGGTCCAACGATCCCGAAAATTCACTGGAATTCATTTAGAAGATGGCAACTGGAAATGAGAGAGAGAGACTTGCAAGTTCATAAAAAGTAGTCTAACACAGCACCTGAATTCTCCACTTTTTTGAACACTGTTGGAGTAAAACAAGGCCCAGTAACACTGCTAGCCACAACCAGGATACCAGCAGGTCAATCACGTCTACTTGTGAGGTTACAGAACTCCAAAGCCGAACAGCTGGAGCAGGACACAGCAGTTCGGTATAGCAGACCTTTGGGAACTCTACAGCCTCCACACACCTCACCACAGCACCGCAAACGGAGTTACTTTTGCTAAATGACACAGCAGAGTATCAGAAATGACTCGACTACCAATTCAGGAGGCTTCACACAGCTGTTCCGTGGTGTTTAATACCCCTTCCCTGCCTTCCTCTCTCTCCCACCAAACCCAAACAATCTGGTTTGTCCTTTCTTCTGATGTGTTCTCGTGGAGCTAACACATCTTTTGTTTTTAAAATATCTCTTCTCTTAAACACAGAGGCAGAAAGAACTCCTTTACAGCTCTGTAGCTTGTGCCTTAAACAAGATACAAAATGACAAGATGCATGAATTTTGTCAGAGGACAGATACAAACCATGTTACAGTATAACTACAGCTACAGCTCCAAAAATACGTGGGCTAATATTCAGACACAGAACAATCGGAAAAGCTTAAGTTAGAACTAGGAGGAATTCTGGAGAACGGCAAGAAGAAAGGTGGTAAAGCCCATGATGTTAAAAGCAGTTATAAGAGGAAGAACAAGTAGCAAACTAGACACGAGCATGCAATGCAAAGTCTGGAAAACATACCAGTGTGACTTTGCAGGGCACAGACAGCACACTTGCCCAGGAAGATGAGATGCTGATCACGAACACTGGAGGGACAAAGTTACAGCCCAGCTCCTCCTGGTTGACATTATCATAAGACAGAAAGGGCAAAACTGATATGAGGCAAGTAAGCATTTACAGCAATATTGTCTAAAAATGAATTATACCCCCACAAAGATATAATGGTTGACAAACCTGAATAGGGAAAGGGAAAAGGAGCTGGAGTCTACAAGTGG
The DNA here is from genome assembly GCF_030867145.1 of Opisthocomus hoazin. NCBI lineage: Eukaryota > Metazoa > Chordata > Aves > Opisthocomiformes > Opisthocomidae > Opisthocomus > Opisthocomus hoazin. The sequence continues at coordinate 11,254,213 of NC_134427.1, forward strand.
TGAAGCAAAGTAAGACTTGAAGTAGCATCACGTTCCCAAAACATGCTGTAAGTAGACACCACAAGGAAGTACTAGAATCAAAAGATGTGGCACCAACCTATCCCCTACTATTAGAGTCATTCTAATTCTAAATTTGGCACTGTTTTAAGCCCTGAAGCAGCAGATTCAGTATTCCTGTTTATTGGGGCTTACTACGGGCATAACCCATCTATATCAATGAAGGAAGAATCCTGAAATAATTTCAGTGGTGATAGATGATTAATTCTTCCTTTACATTCTTCTCGCTGAAAGGATAACCAAGTCTAACTCACAGACTGTTTACTCAGAACTAAACAGGACATATTTGGACAGAGAACGTACCCAACTTCTGAAATTCATTTAAGCAGGAGTTTAGGGCATCATACCTGACAGCTGGAGTTCAAAGTCACAGCATCCTTATTTTATCTAAAAACACAGCCACATTTTCTGTTTCAGGGCAGATACGCGCTGTTCCCACAATCACAAACAGAAACTACAGAAGATGTAATCTTCAGAGATGCTCATCAGGTTTCACCACTAAAGACTTCGGTGATTCCATTCACTTCTTTAGTTACAGAGCAGCCAAAGCTTCTATAATGAGCTAATTCCAGAGCAATACAGAATCTAATACATGTTTTAGGGTGGCTGACAGAAAGAACAAAGTGAAATAGAAAGACATCTGAAAGAAAGTTCATAAGGATTTGAAGCAGGTGAGAACCCTCCCAACACGATAAATACAGTTTTTCTGCTGCTCGGAGTACAAACAATGC